>NC_135016.1:4375000-5000000 GCF_051020955.1 Megalopta genalis | reverse complement strand
GTATTAATTATGGCAGACGACTCGAGGATGAATCGCTTTCTGAAAAACGAGGACACTCATCCCGAAGAATCTTCCTGGAAATTCTATCCATCGAAATGTCTGTCACGATCCACCTAACCACGGTCCCCCAAATTTAGGTATCTCGGACCTTATACGATTATTAAATCTACCTATCGAGTCGCCAAATACATCGAGCCCACCGAAGGGTGGAAAAAATCGAACGGGTGCAGAAATCAGCCGGTTTTGATTAGTATTTCGAAAGGTTGCAATCGCCGGTCTCGTCGGACAGTGTGTCGGCGCGAGGCAGCCGCGATTCCGCTGCAAGATACGAAACGACAGTCCGAATAATCCATCGGAAACCGAAGCCGGGGGACGCGGACAATGGCGGCGCGTCTCCGGCGTATCTTCCGGTATCTGTGCGCCGCGGACCACTCATTGTGACCGGCCAGCTCGGAGGACCGGCTATTATGTTTATTAAGTTGCCGGGATTGGGCTGATTCCGCGAGGAGGAAAGGAGCGGCTCCGGTGCGGGCGGCGAGGGGTGGCCGGGAGGATGAGCCAGGAGGTGGCTGGCGCGAGGGTTGGATGGTTTAGAAGCAGGGGGTGTATTGTGCCGAGCATTGTCTGCCCCATTGTGTGACATCACGGCCCGATAACTGCCGATAAGACCGCGGCAATGCTCAGCTTGTGTGCACGTGTACGTGCGCGGCCGTTTGTGTGCTTCCAGAGAGGGGAAGAGAGAGAGTGAGAGAGAGAAGGAGGGAACAGCGGAGCCAGATACGAAAGAAATATAATGTAGGTAGAGAAGAAGCTATAGGACGGCGTCGCCCCGGGAGGAGGACGGCTGATGGAGGTCGAGTGACTTTGCGGGGCACTCGCCCCTTTATTCTTCCGATTCCTCGTTCCTCTTCCGCGGATCGAAATCGCATGCCGCCGCTAAACGCTCGTCCTTTGTGCCACCCCCGCACCCCTGCGCCCCAAGATAGGTCCGCTCCCAGCCGAGCCTTGAACTCGCCCCGACACCGCATTCACCGATACTTCCCGGTTATTGGAAAGTGGATCCGGACGCGGTTGCGTGCCAACCTGACCCGCGATTAAGTTTTCAGCCACCTTACAGCTGCTTCTCGACCCTCTTCTTCCCCGCTCCTCAGCCTTCGTCGATTGTTTTAACTGACCCGTTAGTCGCACGAGCTTTCTACCTTCAGCAGGGACTATGCGTAGCCAGGTTTCAGCTACCTTGCGGCTGGTACTGACTTTTCCTCTTCTTGTTTTTCTTCTTCCTTTTCTTCGTCTTCTTCATCTTTCTTCAGTTCGTTATCAGGCGTTAATTATTTTAACTGCTCCGTTGGTCGGACGATTCTTTTAAATTGAGTTTGACGGGCCTTATGAAGTTCTAACATTCAGGTCCAACAGAACTCTGTGTCGATCTACAGTAATGTCTCCCTTACTGACGCTCAGATTGTCCACTGAAATGGATAATTTGGGATGAGGAGATACGATTATTCGCGAGTTTTGCAGTTTATTTTTATAGTTATGAATTGTCCACAATTATAAAAATGAGCCGCAAGGGTCGAATAATCGTATCTCCTCTTCCCAAATTGTCCATTTTTCTGCACAATCTGAGCGTCAGTAAGGGAGACATTACTGTACATGGTGTTAATTCAGGTGTCGATCGGACCCGAACGAAGCCCAGTACAGGCTTGCGTCGTCTTTGGATCTGGTTCAGCAGGAGCCACCCCCAAACGATTGCTATAAATAAATTACGTTTAATGACTGTATCTAGTGTAGTTAGAAGCTGAGGATCTTTCCCGTGTTTCTTCAATCTCAGAAGAGTGACTTTAACTCTTCTAAGGGAAAAATAATTTTAATGGAAAGGAAAGAAACACGCGGATTGATCGAACTAGGAAGAAACTGCTTGGCAGGTCTAGGGAGAAATTGCTCGGTGGGACTAGGCGGAAGCTAGATCGGCGGGCCTAGGGAAAAATTGCCGGTTTGCGAATCTCGCCGATGAACAACATCCGGCATCGAAGGGTTAAACAGCGGCAGACCGGTGCGTGGCACTCGGCTCGCTCGAAATTCCCGGCAATTTCTCCAACTTCGCTGCTTAAACTCCGCCGGTCTCATTAGGACGTGATTTCTGTTCCAGGTGCTGGAGTCTCGGAGGCCCGTGGAGCGGTAAGTGGCACTTTCGCCCTTTTCATTCCAGACAGAGCCGCCGCGGGTGAGTAATCGTTTAAACCCGCGCGCCGTGGCCCGCTGGCATTAACGTCGCCGCGAGAGCCAGCGAACTGGAGAGAGAAAGAGAGTAGGAGAGAGAGAGAGAGAGAGAGAGAGATAGAGTGGCGATGAGAAGAGAGAAAAAAAAGTGTCATTGAGAACGAAGTACCCCGGTCCAGCACCCCCGCGCGTGCACCCTCCCAACCGACGTTATATTGAGCCAACAGAGAAACGCGTATTCATGGCCGCGTGGCTACCGGCCGAATATGAATAACAATCAGAAACTATAACCCCACCCTCGCGATCTATATAATGCCCGTAATATATGTATACGGTGCCCTTTACGAGCGCGGGCATTTTTATGTTAATCAGCCAATCGGAGAACCGCCGGGCACCGACTCTCTCTCTCTCTCTCTCTCTCTCTCTCTCATACTCCTCTTGCCTCAACCCCCGAGCCGACGGTCTCCAGGTTCTCCATTGTAAACAGAGAATCGTCGCGTCGAATTTGTTCCGCGACGACGCGAACCGGGGAAAGAAGGCAGGAGACAACGCGGGTCGTAAAGAAACCGAGGGTGCACGGCACCGCGATTGACCCGCGCGCCGGATGACGTTCCACGGGGGTGACTTTTTTCACCCTAATGCGAGAAAAGCCCGCGCCGATGCGGCATTATTGGCAATCGCTGCGACCAATTGATTCTCGCATTTTTCACGGGGATCCTTTTGATCAATTGGGTCTAACCCAGACCCAATTGACGCGCGCGAGCGTGTAATCCGCGACCAAGGTCGAGCCAGGCGATACGTTGATAAGCCTCGAAGGCGATAATTTAGGCTAGCAGCGTGTCGAAACGAAATCAAGTCTGGACGCTCGGCGTCGGCGAAGAAGAGAAATCTTCCGCGGAAGGGTTGCGCTCTCGAGTATGCGAAAATATAAACGAAGGCCGCGCGTTTCAGAGGCTGACAAAGCGTCTGACCACGCGGAGCCTGGGCCGGACACTTTTCATAGCCGCGGAATGAGTTTCTCGGACAACAAAACGCGATGATTCGACGCGAGTGCGAACAGACGGGCAGCATTTATGGGAACGGCGCGGCGGTGGCTGCGCTTTTCGAGGCGGTTTATTAGGGCCCGGCTGGAGAGCAGGCTTTGGGGGTCTTTGAGAGTCGAAGGCGATGGACGTTCGTCGCTCGGCGGATTGAATGGCGTCGCGAAGAAAAACTTTCGCAAGATTGAAAGATCGTCGGTCTCGCGATGCGCGTTGCGACGACTCGCGGACCCGAGGCGCGCTGAAAGGACCGTGCGGGGGGAAACGGCGGGAAGAACGTAGAAAAAGAGCAACAACGGCGGTCGGGGGGCCGTCGAGGCCCTCTCTCCTTCGCGGGCAAGGAACGTACCAAGAGAAAAGAGAGAACGTATTACGTACGAGTATAAGCAGGCATAGGCTCCGGATGAGCCACACGCGGACGCAACGGCATACAAAACTCGCTCAATACGTCATTCAGCCGAAGAATACGGTTCGTTCTCGCCATTTTGCTCCCAGAATGAGAGTTTCAAAGGGAATTAAGGATTCAAAGGCATCTTTTGCGCGGCGCGCACAAAACGGCCAGCCACGATCTTCTTTCTCGCTCCTTCTCTCTCTCTCTCTCTTTCCCTCTCATCCTCGCTCTTCTCCCCGCGATTCTCTCGCTCCTATCCTCTTCCCTCCGCCCGACCATCCTCTGTATCTACGCGATCCTCTCTCTCTGTCTTTCTTGTTCCGCGGCTCTCCCAGTCTGGGCCGCGAGAGAGCATACAACGCGCTCTCAAGACGAACGATTCGTAGCGGGCGTTGCGTGCCCGCGCCCACACGCCGAAAGAACTGAAATCCGTACAAATCGCCGGCGCATTGTGCGGAACGGGTTAACGCGAGCCGCGTCCGCTTCTATTCCGCGCGCCGAACCAGCCAGACGCCGATGAAGAAATCCGCGTGAATGCTCCTCGCCGAACAAGAGCCCGGCCTGACCACGTTTCCACGTTTCCACCACGTTCCCGCTCGGAACGGTCAGCGAAATCGCCGAACTAAGACGCGCAAGAGGAGCACGGCTGCCGGATTTTCGGCGAGCAACCTCCGCGCTTCCATCCGATAGCCTTCGATTTCGTGGCGGTCCCTTTTTCCCTCGTTACCGCTTTGCCTAATAACCCTTCTTGCCGGCAACGCCGACGATATGTCGGAAAAATTGCTAGAACGAACATGACCTTAATCGTTCGGTTCGGTGAGAGATAAGCTGATCCCGATCCAAAGACGATTCACGCTGCGCTAACTTTCCGCTTGATCCGCGTTTGACCCGGGTTTCGTCTAAATCGGATGGGCTATCGGATTATTAGGTATTCTAAATCTTCGGTTAGGTTTATTAGGATGGATCGACGCTAGAATTGCCTTAAGTACGAATTGATTTTGCGATGATCTGGGCTTGAATCGAGCATGATGGATACTTCGATGGACTGCTTTTAATCGTGTCTAGATTTCTGTTCGTTTCGCCTAACCTTGAGTTGGGTAGCTAAATTGATAGTTCATAGTGTTATAATAATATAATATAATATATAATAATATAATAATATATATAATAATATAATATTATATATATTAAAATATCGCATCATTTCATAGAATGCCTGAACTTGGCTTCAGACATGTACACTGCTAGCCTAAGTTAGCCTATATATATAGTCTAATAAGATTTGCGTTTTGCTCGCTTAAGAGATTATCTAACAATTTCCAGGATCTGTTAATCCTTTACAGTGGTAACTCTGAGTGATGAGCATGAGGCGTTGCTAAAAGTTGTTACAACTCGTTCCAAAATAATGTTTACATTATCAAACTTCTTTATACTTAAATAACTCTTAAAAGTGTAACTATTGCATGAACCCAATCAGTCGTACGATATGGGAATATTGTAGATAAGAAAAGCTATGTTGCATTCATAGTTAAAATAGCCTCGAGTGGAAAGGGTTAAGGATCGGCCGGGTGATATTAAAATTTCGAAACGGCAGGTCGATAGTTTCGGGTCGACTGGCCGCCGTAGGATCCAAAGGCAGTCAAAGATTGCGATTCCGTCGCGATTACCTGTCCGAGCCCCGTAATTACCCTCGTTATGCGGCCGCCCGGATGAAAGGAGGGTTTGCTGGATGGCGCGGGGGTGGCAGGAGCGGGGCTAGACGGCGGGAAGGGCGCCGGATCCGAAACTGACGGGAAGGGTGGGTGATCTTGTGGACTTAATCGGGCATCGGTGCTTACCTTCGCGAACAATTGACGTCTGACTTTGACGCGGCCTCTGACACTTTCTCCTGATTCTCTTTCCTTCCCGTTCGTTCTTTTGTTCGCCGGAAGAATCGGCGGATCGGGAGGCCGAATCGAGTCGGGTCTCTCTCGGCCGATCGATCGATGACGCTTCCTCGCCGATGAGATTTCGCGAATCAAGGAAAAATATATTTATTTACTTATTTATATGGCAACAACGTGCCAAATGCCCTCTTAATTCCTCGACAAAAATTCAACAGTCAGTAATGTCCATAACAGAAATTACGCCACGTACATTAATTAAAAATCTTGAATATCTAAAGGTTGAACATCAAATTGTACAGGAAGCCACAATACTGCGAACATGCAATATAGTAAGAATCATGCTGCATAGCAGAACCATTCGATAGAAAAATTACATAACAAAACGCTGCAGCAAAAATGCTGAGAAGCAAGATAATAGTGGTAATAATAAAATAATAATGGAATGGAAACAATGAATATATTTGCTCATAGAACAAGTGTTAAGAACAGGAACCGAAGCAAGAAGTAGCAGGCCTCCCATGGAGCATGATTAAAATATAGAACAGAAACTGAAACATCGTTGCTTCTGATAACATCGTTGCCGGTCCGTGAACTTTTTAAACTGGATCCCGCAGTTGGAACAGTGGGATCTTACGTTTCTCCCGGTTATGAAACGGGAAAGACGATTCCAGAGGAGCTCAGGGCGTTTCGAAGACACCGCCTCTTGCCAAGAAAAGATCTAAGGTTTTAGCAACCGGGTCGGGCGCGCTCCCTTTCTTTATTTCCGACGGTGCTCCACAATTGCTCTTCTGGACGCTGAATGTTAAATACAAAAGATGCTCCGTGAAAGCACTGCCGCATAGATCACGGGATAGGTTTTTGCGCCCGGGACCATTCTACTTAGACAGTGACGTATAAAGGTTCTCTCTCTCTCTCTCTCTCTCTCTCTCTCTCTCTCTCTCTTCTGTTTCATTTTTGTCCATTATCGTCGCGGTATTTTCTTCGATCCTCGCGCGAAGGTTCCCCTAAACTCCGTGACCCCGAAGTCAACGCAATTGTCGTATGCACGGAACGATACCACGCGAGAGGGCCAAATAAAATTATCTCACACGAAGTACAGTAATGTCTCCCTTACTGACGCTCAGATTGTCCACTAAATTGGATAATTTGGGAAGAGGAGATGCGATTATTCGAGCTTGGCGGTTTGTTTTTATAGTCACGAATTGTCAACGATTATAGAAACGAGCTGCAAGGCGCGAATAATCGTGTCTCCTCTTCCCAAATTATCCAATTTAGTGGACAATCTGAGCGTGAATTAGGGAGACATTACGGTATATACAGCGTATGCTGTACGCAGTAATCTTGTAGCGTATGTTTAACATTTACAAAAAATCGATCTACACTGGCACCCCAATCTACCAGGAAATCCATCCTGCTAGTCTCAGTAACTGGTCCAAAATTTTCTTATCAACCAGTTACTGAGTGAAAAAAATTCATTTTAGTGTTCTCTAGAGATGAAGTTTTGACATGCCCTCAGACTCCCAAAAATTCGGAAAATGAATTCCACTAGTCTCAGTAACTGGTCCACCTAAGTCGATAGCAAAATTTTGGACCAGTTACTGAGACTAGTAGGATGGATTTCCTGATAGATTGGGATGCCAGTGTAGATCGATTTTTTGTAAATGTTACAAGATTACTGTGTGCAGCATACGCTATATATACATATAACTATAAAAATAATATTATATATTATATATTATATATTATATATATATTTTTATAACTATAAAAATAAACCGCAAGGCTCGAATAATCGTATCTCCTCTTCCCATATTGTCCATTTTCGTGATCAATCTGGTCGTCAATTAGAGAGACATTACTGTAGCCGTCTCCGTTTCCGGGATAAGCGAAGCAGCTTTTTCGATAAGTAGAAATGGTCTGCCATGATCAGACACTGGGAGCATTCAACCTTTGTTATCTCGAAAATAGTAGCTCCTATCAAAAAATGTTATTCCACGTCTCCAGTCTATTTTTGCTGGCTGGATCAGCCCTTAGACAATTTTCGGCTCTCGCGTGTCATCCTGCGAGACAGCCGTTCTTAAAGGCGTAGCAAGCTTAGCCCAGCGACTTCGATTAACATCGCGAAATCAAGCAAGTGGATTAACTTTCCGGCATTCTGTATGACAGTCGACCCGCGCAAAGGTCGACGCAAGGTCTTCGAAAGGGGAACAGTGCTCTATCACAGTGCTCGTTGCTAAACAGTGCTCAACAGTGCTCAGATGATCCGCCCGGCCTGTCATAACGGGGTTCGACGGATCGGTGGCCAGGCGACGAGCACCTCCCTGGTTAACAGGTTAACGAGAGAGAGCCTGAGGAACCGTGGTGGAGGATCGAGCGTCGCGTTTCGGTGGCAGGAGGCTCGCACATTATCGGCGGGCCGCGCGTTTCCCCGCGGATACAATTTCCCCAACACAATTTTCTTTTCAGTCGCCCGAGCGAATCTAGCTCGGCCTCGTCGGTGGGTGGCAAATGGCGAAACGAGGGGGGTGGGAGGGCGGGCGAGAAAGAGAAAGAGTTAGCTTTGACGGAGGAAGGAGGGTGCTCTCGGCGGGGCCGCGCGGGGAGGAGAAGAGGAACAGGGGGGCAGAGCAGAGCGCAGCCCATATTCGTGCATTGTGGCACGTTCCATCGCGTTCTCAACTGAACTGAACTCGACTCAACAGTGGAGGACACAATGGGCGGTATGAATAAGTATAACAGACAGACACCGGTACAGACAGACACAGGTAGCTCAGGCCGCAGTATGTGAATGAGGAACCCATTTGATAACACGCCTCCACAGCCACCCAGGTCCATTGTGTCGCTTCCTATTCAGCTGCTCTATGCCCTCTTCTCCTCCTATCCCCTCCCCGCCTCCTTCTACACCCCCACCGTTCCTCCTGCTACTTCCTCACCCCCTTCGAGCGCTATCTTTCTCTCCCCTCCAACCCTCTGTCCTGGCAGCTCGCGCCGATATCGCCGTGGAAATCTTATCCTGTCTCCATAGGCTGCACCTGTGCGCGTGAAAAACTGTCCGAGCCGACGTCCTTGTCTTCCCCTCCGCCCCTGCTTCCGTGCCTGTGGGTCTCTGTCATCGGAACTGTCCAAGACAGGTGAAACCTCGCGCTCTCGCGTTCTTCTCGCGAGACATCGCACTCGCGTATCGCTGTCTGCGATTTCACCAATCTCAACGAAGTATCTTCTTCGAGCGTAATCTTCTGAGAAAACTACCTGGTCCACGATCATGGCAGTCCCCGACCTTCCAATTTAGGACCGCGGTTCCTAGTATTTATTAGATTCCTCGCGAGACTACGGCACCGATGGAAAAAAATTGCTGTCTGTATTTTTAATAATCCGACCCACTTTGGCCCGAATGCTTCCGAGAAAACTACTCGCTTATGGTCCCATCTCGATGGCCGGGGACCTAGCCCAGCTGGTTCGCTGATGGAGAGCACGATGAAAAGGGGGTTGATAGCGCGATGTACAGGGTGAATGCAATTTTTATCTGTCCCTCGGTTAGTCGCGTTATTACTTCGGCCATCGCGGCGAGCTTTACGACCTTGTTCGGAGGCAGATTGGCCGGGATAAATCCTTTGGCAGATGGCAAGGCGGTCCCCTAAGAATTTTCATCACTTTTTACCGCTGCGATTCGCGTTACCCGTTTCGCGCGATACGTACGAGTAACCTGAATGGACGGTTCGTTTGACGTCCCGTCGTTCTCCTCTCGCCGGGATCGCTTTGGTCCCCGTCGGGCCGGAGCGCGCCGCGCCGGTGCCATGGACCGATTCGCAAAAGCGGGAGCGAAGCGCGCGGATCGGCGCGGCGGCCAGTCACGGCGAATATTTATCCAAATTGAATATTCACGGTGGAACCGGACACGGGGATTCGCGTTGAAAGCGAGTTTCCCGGGCGCGTCGCCGGTCCGAATCGATTCGCCGGTCAATACCGATCGGATTCGGGCCGAGCCGGGCCGGGCCAGGCGCACCAGGCCCGCCAACAATGCTCCGATTTTCGGGATCTCGGTAGCATAAATAGCAAATAGCGAAGGTCCTGCGGGCGTGTGGTGTTCCCGTGGACCGGCGAAACGCGAGCTATCCATCGATCTCTCCATCTCTCTCTCTCCCTCTCTCCGACTCTGTCTCTCTCTCCCTCTCTCTCTCTCGGTCTCTCTCGCTCTCGCTCTGGTGTTCTCTCGGAGCTGGCTGGGTACGTACGTGTACGTTGTACACCGAGTACCGACAACAATGAGGCAGAGACAAAGGCCAGGTACAATGCTGATGTTGAACTCGACTGATTTCGACGATTTTTGGCCTTTGCATGTGCATCGCGCGTTACTCGACAATGATTCCCGCATACGTAATCATCGGTATGGGCAGGGAAGGCTGGCTGGTACACTCGCGGTACAGTGGCTCTCACGCGCGCCCTCTTTTTCCCTCCTCGCATCGGGCTTCGGGCTTCGGGCTTCGGGCTCGTCCGCATCGCACACGGCACACAGGCTCGCCGACGTCCCGTCCCGTCCCGTCCCGTTTCGTTTCGTTCCCAACCCGGCCCGTCCCGTCCCTCCGGCGTCCCTCCGGCGTCTCCCCCCCGCCCCGCCGACCGTGTCCATCCGGGGGCTTTTCAATGCTTCTCTAACGCACAATGACGCCGCGCCATCGCGATTCCGCGAGCCGTTTATCGGTTTAAATACCAGCACAGGCCGGATAATAATAATTGTAAGCGATAGCCGATTTATGCCCGCAAACCAGCCGTGCTCCTAGCCACCGCCGCCCGCCCCCTGCCGACCCCGCCCCCCGACTCTACAATGTATCTAATCAATGGCAGTTAATGCCAAAGCGACGCGGCTATTTAAATGTGAAACTGATAATTACGCGGGCCCCGGCGCTTAATATTCTCGCCGAACCTGGATTCGAGATCGTCGGACACTCGATCAAGATCCTGTTTCGCGGCATCGCGACCGTGTCGCGGTTCTCCCGGTCTCTCGCTGTCTGTCATCTGTCATCCGTCGACGTCTTCGATCCAGGATTTCTTCGATCCTACTGTAAATCTCCCACGGTTCAGGAAACTTTCCGAGGCAATGGCGTTGTCCACGGTCAGTGGAATTGACGAGCAAGATAGAGATCATCGTGTCTTCTAGGATCACGCGATAGGAAGACTGTAAATGTAGCCTGGACACACTTTATCGAAAAGAAACGTTGCTTCAACGAATCGCTTCGTAATCGCTCTAAATTAAGAGAAATTGATGGAGCTGTTCTATTACGTGTTTTCGATTTAACAGTCTTCTTTTCTATAACTTTTAACACGTAAAGAGGAGATACGATTATTCGAGCCTTGCACCTTGTTTTCATAATTGTTGGCTCGAATAATCGTATCTCCTCTTCCCGAATCGTCTATTATCGTTCACAAGTTGAAGGAAAATTAGGGAGAATTTACTGCAATTAGCTAGGTTGATCTGTAGCTTTCATCGTGGAGTTTTTAAGCAATAACGTAGGACTTGCCCGTAGGCAAGACTTGGCCCGATTCGAGCCAACAATTATGAAAACGAGGCGCAAGGCTCGAATAATCGTATCTCCTCTTCCCAAATCGTCCATTTTTGTTCTCCAAGCTGAAGGAAAATTTGCCAGAATTTACCGCAAGCGTTAACAGCGAGTGACCCATGTCTACATCACCCTGTCCTCCCAGAAAGCATCAACCATTGCACGGAAACTCCATGGAAGCTGGAACAACGTCCTTGCTTCCAAAGAGATCGGTGAATCGTTCCCACGTAAATCCAAAAGATTGAAGCGCTTCTGGCCTGGAACTCGCGATCAGGTTTGCCGCCTGTCTGTTAACCCGTTAAGTCAGAGCCGGCGGCTTTTCGATTCGTCGGAACAGCGTCCGTTTTTCCGATTACCTAACCATCGTTCATCATCCCTCTCCCCGGATAGCTGGAACGATCACGGACGTCCGTGAGGCATCACGTTCTCCGATCCCAATCGCGGAGTCATCATCGAAACGATTTCGTCTCATCCATACCGGATGAGCGACGGGTGTCGGCCGGTCCTCGGCTCGCAGCTTACCTCCTTTCTTTCGCCGATGGTTTTTCGAGGATCGCGAGCGAGGGGGGCCGATCGATTGAGCACCCCTGACCGCACCTGAATAGATACATTGTGCCGGGGCAGCCTATTGACGGCCGATTGTTCCCTCAACAATAACAACAATATCTGAATAGTCGTCGTGCACATCTCTCGCGCGTTGCACGCACCCACGCGCGTACCAGCGCACGCACTCGCTCGCGTGCATGCGTACACCCTGCCGCGCGCCCGCCAACCCCGCCCGCGCCCCGCCGAACCCCTTCACACGTTCGGCTCTTTGCGCGATCGCACGTAAACCTTCGCGGGGAATCTCGTGCTCCTCACCCCACCCCCGATGAATATTGGGTCAGCTTCTGCGTCAATCGGGCGAGCCATCTTGCCGCTAACTTTTCGATCGTGCTAATTAGCGGCACAATTTATGCCCGGCACCAACGATTCACCCCTTTCGTAAACATTTTGGTATTTCGCGTTACAAACGGTACGCCGTGATTTCATACTCGATCTGTTAATTAAGCTTGTCGATTCGGTCCTTACGCGGAGTGCCGATCACTGTCAGTTATTGTTTCGGTAAATAATCGGAATTTATTATTTATAATTTCATATTTTCGAATTAGTAAGCGCGAACAAATCGACGTTGGAACGTTGCAAACTAGACGAGTTGATTGAGGATTACACGAATTTTGAAATAATTGTGCTTGGACGCGTATTAATGGCGACTTGTTCAGCGTCGTTTAATTGCCACCATTATTCGCTTCGTTGCTGAACACTTCATCTACCTCGTGGCGATCAACATTTTCTAGTTTTTTAGTCACTTTTAGTCGTTGATAGGTTTATCAGAGTTCAGCGCCGAGAGTAGACAGATAAAATTCCGAAGAGAGAGAGAGAGAGCAAGTACAATAATGTCTCCCTTATTGACGCGTAGATTGCGCACAAAAATTGGACAATTTGGGAAGAGGAGATACGATTAATTTGAGTCTTCTGCCTCGTTTTATAGTTACGAATTATCAACTGTAAAAACGAGCTGCAAGGACTCGAATAATCGTATCTCCTCTTCGCAAATTGTCCATTTTCGTGCAGAATCTGATCGTCAATTAGAGAGACATTACCGTACCTACATGGATTTGTAGGATCGTCGCTGGAGAATCGTTGGTTGCCACGACAGTTTGGAAGACGAAGTCGCGCCGTATCGTTTCATCATAGTGAAAGGACAGCGGGTAGAGATAATCGGCGGTGTGCATCGTCGTGCCGAGATGATACATCGATCGTCGGCTGATGAATGAAAATCCTATGCTTAATGGGCATCAGTGAAATAATTGAGCGTAACGCGGTCGCGCCCCGTTGTAAAATATTGTTTATTACCCCGCTTATAAACAATGGTCAGTAAAGACTCTGGCCGGAATGGCTTCGGCGCGATTATTACAATACTCCGGCGAGCGCGCGCGTTACATTTATCGTGAAAATGTATTAAGCCAATTATAATTATAGCGCGACGGTCGATCCCGCGTAATATTATAATAGGTCGCGCGTTGCGTCGTCGCGCACAAAGCGGCGGTGTTTAATGGAACGCGGCCCGCGATAATTCGATTCCGCGTGAAAAAGAAGAGCCACGAGGAAGCGGACGGAAGAGAATAGAGAGTCTCACCCGGCTGGGAATTACGAACTTGACGTCGATTAATGGATTATTATCGACGGGTGCGCCGTGGCGCCGCGTCGCGTCGCGTCGCGCCGAGGAGCCTCGTCGAAAGGGAAACGCGGACGGCACGTCGAGCGATTCTTTCGTCTTCGAGCGTCTCCGTGGGAGTCTCGTTGATCTTCCGGCGTGAAACGTCTCGACGAAGATCGCCCGGAGACGCTCCTTAATCATCTTACTTATGTACAAACACGAACCTTCGGCAACGTATAGACGGCACGGAATCGGCCCTTACGTTTTGTGCAACTGCTTATCTCGGCTATACAACGATCTTTGGAATCGCCCGACGGTACACGCGACATGTGTTTCACATTTGGATAATACACCAAGAAACATTCGTTCGAGCGGCTCGCTGCGTATGCACGGGTTGCATAGCGTGGCGGCTCCTCGATATATAGGCAATATACAATAGAAAGAAAAAATATATATACACAGAGCGCGCGGAGAGATTGAAAGAACGTAAAAAGGAAAAACAAACATCGCGGCCCGTAAACCGGCTATCCGATACGGTCGGCAAACGATGTAATCGTCAGATACGGGATTAATGTCGAGCGAAACGGGCGCATCATCGGCGAACAAAAATCGGGAAATTTTTATAAACGAATCCGCGTCGATTGTATCCGACGATCAATCATCCAGTCAGCGCGATACCGGCGCACAGAGTGAAAAAAAAAAAGAGAAATAGTGTGTCTTGCGTACAAACTCGTCATGTCACGCCTACAAAACGCTTCGCGCTCGTTCGTTCGTTCGTTCGTTCGTTTCGCATCATAAATTAGTACGGTGTTTTTTTTTCTTTCGCGCGAGCGAATTCTCACGTTCCGTCGAGAAACGCGCCTATACACATCGCTGACGTTCTCCGAGACGTTTTGTTTCGTCTCGCGGATATATGTTCTCGAGCCGGCTGCCGCTTTCTCATGACTATCACAGTTTGTTGCCCGCGACGTCTTCCGATACGTCGGCGATCCACGCGTCGACCACGTTAAAACAGGTACGGCGAGGGTTCGCTGAAACCGCAGTCGGTGCAATTCCTCTGCAACAGAAATGTTCGTCCGCATATGCAGCTGCAAGCATATCTCCTACGCGATTGAAATTTCCAAGGACCATCGCAAATCGCGAGCATAAGTTACCCCTCGAATTTCTGTAATTTTTGGCTGAGTTAACGATTCCGATTTAGCGATATCTCGAAATGATTTAGAATCTTCCACTAGTTACAAACGATGCCGTTTTAAAGCTTACTCTTCGAGCGTTAATTCGAGTCTAATTAAATTAAAAAATTGCTACGGGAATCCTATCTAAAATTGATTTCAAGTTTTCCTTTGAAATCGAGTCATTTTACTCCGATTTTGGGATCTGAATTTTTCGATTTCTCGAAGTGATTTTCTGATTATTTTCGAAATTAATCTACGCTGTCTTAAAGCGGACACTTTCAGCTTTAATTTAAGCTAAGTTGCACTCGAAAGGTCCAACGGGAATACATTTTCCAATAAACTTGAATTATCTGTTTGAAATCAAATGATTTGCCTCGGGATTATGGATCTGGATGTTTTATTTTTCCAAAGTCGTCTACAACTTTCTTTTAAATCAAAATAAACTTACAGAAAAGTACGCACTTCAAGGTTTAATTTGAGTCAACAGAGGTTCAAAAATTCCTGCGAGAAAGCATCACGATATCAATTTGATTTGACCGCGAAACCACGCCTTCTACGATTTCGTTTATTCCACAACAAATTTTCGCTGCGAACGTCTATCGCGATGATTTTGTTCGCGATGTTTTAGAATCGCCCCAAATGACAGAGTTTTGACAGAATCTTGGCAGCAGAGAGGGAATGATCGAATTCCTCAATCTCAGCAGGATTCACGAGCGTCTGTTTCACAGATATTCTCTATAGTTCGTCGGTAATTGATTTTGGCAAGTCGTGGAGCTGGTGGAGACAAATTAACCATGCAGAATTATTTGACGACTCGGTACCGTCAGGTTCACGACAAAATCAAGGACGTCAGGATATCGAGCCTCAAGAACAAACTTCCGAAAGTGCGTGTCGACAAAATCGTATATTTCATTCCCAAAAACCTATTCTTCAGTATTCAGATTCTATACTTCGATCTTGAAATTCCATACTTCAATTCTGAATTCTACACTTCGAGTCTAAAATTCCACATTTCATTTCTAAAATTCCACACTTCAGTTCTAAAATTCCACACTTCAATTCTAAAATTCTATTCTTCAATTCTAAAATTCTATTTTTCACTTATAAAATTCTATACTTTAATTTAAAAATTCTATTCTTTAATTCTAAAATTCTGTTCTTTTCAGTTACAAAACTCCACACTTCAATTCTAAAATTCTATTCTT
Source organism: Megalopta genalis (assembly GCF_051020955.1). Classification (NCBI taxonomy): domain Eukaryota; kingdom Metazoa; phylum Arthropoda; class Insecta; order Hymenoptera; family Halictidae; genus Megalopta; species Megalopta genalis. Next base: position 4,984,331 of record NC_135016.1, on the reverse strand, counting down.
CAATTCTAAAATTCTATTTTTCACTTATAAAATTCTATACTTTAATTTAAAAATTCTATTCTTTAATTCTAAAATTCTGTTCTTTTCAGTTACAAAACTCCACACTTCAATTTTAAAATTCTATTCTTCAATTCTAAAATTCTATCCTTCAGTTATAACATTCTACACTTCAATTCTAAGATTCTATTCTTCAATTCTAAAATTCTATATCCTTCAGTTATAAAATTTCCCACTTCAATTCCAAAATTCTATTCTTTAGTTCTAAAATTCCACACTACATTTCTAAAATTCCACACTTCAATTCTAAAACTCTATCCTCCAATTCTAAAATTCTATTCTTCAGTTCTAAAATCCCATACTTCATATTCCCCCGGAATAAAATTCCTTCACGTTCAAAAGATTCAAGCGATCCGTGCCATCATAAAATTCGTCTGGTTTCTCAGAACATGAGAATGGTGTCCTTGCTGGAACACATACCAACGCAGTCGATGGTAACCAAGCTCTCGCTGGTCGGCACGAGAATCACCCAGCTTCCCTATTTCCCGAAATCCCTGAACGTGAAGTATTGGACCATCGGCCTGATCGTCTCTCTGCCCGTATTCTATCAATTCCAAACGATGGCGAGCCCGACCAACTTAACGACTCTCCAAACGAAGCAGGCGAGCATCGGCACAGAAGAAACCACCGAGGGGAGCACCGCGGGTACCGAATGATTCGAGCGGAAACGTTCCCGAGAAGACACACTCGATGCTTCCTTTGAGCTGCTCTCGGCGCGGCAGAAAGATGCGCGAGTGATTCACGCTCGGTTGTCGGGACACCGGAAAATTCGGTTCTAAATCGAACGGAATAATGTCGCGTCTCGAAACTATTACCACCTTGATAGGACCTCTCCGAAGGGGTCTCCGATCTAATTAATACTCAACAAAGTCTCGATGTCCCGCGCGTCCGAATATACGTCTGTCCTGTGTTTCCAATGTCGCAAAAATAAAATGGCTGTCCCTCGAATTCGTCTAAATTCAGGGTGGTGGTCGGTTAGGAGCGTGGTGCTCACCTTGGGGTACTCCTCCATTAATCCATACTCGCCGAGCCGATAGAACACCGATCGGTTCTCCATGAAGCTCTTGAAGTCGCATTTTGGCGTCGTCGGGACCCTCATCTGCCAGAACGGTTCTCTGATGTTCGCCCCTAGGTTCAGTATGTCCCGGTCTTTGTAGTATATGTGGACCGGTTGATTATCCTAGGGAAAAGAGCGACGGTTAACCCGGATGACGAACAGTTTGAATTCGATCGATTCGCCAACTACCACCTCTTTCTCTTTCGTAGCTTCCTCCTCGGGCGTGTCCGGCCTGCTGGAAACCGGCGTTTCTTCCGGTGTCGTCGATTCGATAGAAGGTACCAGGCTGCAGATTCCACTCGATTCGCTTCCGGTGCTAGGCGAGATCGGCCTGCGGCCAGTCAAAACTCTCAGACCTTGCTCGTAGAGGAGTCTCGTCCCTAACGCGCAAAACTGATCGGCGTCCAGACCGGACAACGGCAGGGCTAACGATAATGCCATAATCGGACGATCTTCTTGGTTAAATTTGCTAAACGCCTTCGGCTTCGTAGTATGTATCGCGATCTCTTTGTTCACGTCGCTTGTATCGAGATCTGTGCTTCGATGATCCAACGGAGACCGTTACAACGTCGAACGACAACTAATCTGTTTGGTGTTCCCTCGCGACACCGGCGCGATCTCGTCTCGCTTTGTTTCTTGTGTACCGCGATCGTGTTTGTACGTAAACACGACCTTGATTCGAATTTCGATCTTCGAATACGATTTAATCGCTCCGACGATTAGCGAGAAACGATCGCGCTGTCCTCGGCCAGCGAATGTTAAGGAAAATAAGAGAAAATTCGTCTTTAACTAATCGATTGCTTTTGCTCGATCGAACGTACTTTGATATCGTACCGTGATCGTTCAGGCTTCTTTCTAGTCGTTAAACTAGCAAATTGCTCCGATCGATTCGACGCAGGGAATTATTTAACAAAATATTTGAACGTCGATTCGACGATAACCCGCGGCGAAGGGATTCAGATCTTACCGACGATGATCCATGATCCGCTGTCGGTAAAATCGTGCCGTGCTCCGTTGTTACCTTCTGCTCGTTCCGAGAAGCTGCAGGGAACGATCGAACCAGCTGCGAGCTGCAGAGTTCTTCTGTAACGACCGTTGCATTCTAGCAGAGGCATTTGAACTCGTTCCATCGACGTTATTTCTGGGATTTATTGAAATATTCTGGTTCTGTCTCGCAATATTTTGCATATATTTTAGTTCGTCGGCGTTTCTAACGTTTCTACACTTTAAAAAAGCGATTGTACTTATTCCACGTCGCGTTCGCAGTCTCTGCTGTTGGTAGAGCAGGGCTGCTCAGTATCGATCGGTCCAGCAGCTGGGAGACGTTGCTCGACCCGCCATCCAGAGGGCCAACGATCCAACAAGCTTTCTCGCAAGTGCTCGGCACCCTTTCGGTTAGTATATAAGGAAGATCCGAACGTTCTATCTCCGTGGTCCGGGGCTACTCAGGGATGTCAACCAAAAGAGCACCTGTTCCAGAGTTTCCCTTCCCAGCAGATGTATGGCGTCAAGGTTTCCTGAAGGGGGGGTATGTTTCCCTCCGGAAGGTTCTCTGAAGGAGGGGGGTGTTCTCTCGGCTTGAAGAAGAGAGAGTTCTCTCCGCAATCAGGCCCACCCTTTCCGCAACTAAATGGGATGGAGACAAAAAACGGCGACAGGTACCCTGAGGGTGGAGGGGGGTCCACACTCCGTAGGAATTTAAAAGGAGTCTCCTCCGGAATCAGGACTTCGAATTTTCACTTCTGATATACGGAAAATTGTTGCAGCTTCTCCTAGTAGTGGGGACCCATCTCGTCGTTCCCATGAATAAGCCGCTAACAGGAGTGAGGCCTATGAGAAAAAACCATTCTCATCCCGAGCTCCACCCAAAAACCATCTCTCAGCGCAACAATTCTTCCCTCGCATCGTGTAAAATTACATCTCGGGAGTTTTCTGTCCCTGCCCGTCGCCTCATGCAAAAACTCGCGTGTTATAACCCCGCACCGCAGCAAGCAAACCGAGGAACTTCAAAGTTAAAAATCTGGCGTTCTTTACTGTAGTAGCAATGCAGTGATGACCACTCTTTTGCAAACTGTTATTTCTTGCGCGAAATTTTGCGTACATTCTTCGCCACGCTTTTTCAGCTCCCCGTACAGCTCGTCAATTAAATCGCTGAAGCAAGAATATATTTTGTCTTCCGGTGTTTCAAACGTCGTCAATTTCGCTGTGCCAATAATTGCCGCATTATTTCGAATACCGTTCCGTACACGCGACTCGACGCATTCGTCGGAACGATTTCCCTGCAAGGAAAGGGAAGCTCGCTCCTCGACGGGGGTGGTGGCACTTGCCCCCGAAACTAACGAACAAACCACCTCGAGGAGAGAGAGAGCTGCCACGAGTTCCAGATTCGTCGAGAACGGTGTGTCGTCGTGATCGGGTGGGTTGCCCGTCGAAAAATACGTTGCCACCGAAATGGAAGTAGCATCGAAGACAGTGGCTCGTTGGCCTCGCAATTATGGCGTACTCGTTCGCAGGCTGACCGCGTATACCGGGTGTCCGATTCGCGTTCCCGAGGCTCGGCGACCCATCCGGTGGCCCTAGCAACGCACATGCGCCCTTCTTGGACTCTCGTCTCTCCAGTTTCTCTCTCCGGATGGTTGGGGATTGGCCCGGAGTAACACCCCCTCATAATGGGTTCACCCGTCCGCGCTGAGCGCGGGAGAGCGGCCTGCAGAGAGAACGGGAGAGACGAGACGAGGCCGGGAGAGGGAGCGAGACGAGGCTGGGAGCAGGAGCGAAGCTGGAGCAACAGAGAGGCTCGAGGAGGGGCGAGCGAGAGGATGAAAGACCGGGTGAGACGGGAGGGAAGAGGGCAACGGAAGCCATATTGATTTCCCTATGTTTCCCCGTATTGTTACTATAGCGCCCGGTGAGGGCGCGAGGAGAAGGCTGGTACCACCCTCGTCAACCATCCCGCGGCATCCACCCCTCTGCCAGCCCGCTCCGTTCCTCGAGCCGACGCTCGTTCGACGAGCGAGAGAGAGAGAGAAAGAGAGAGAAAGAGTGAGACCGTGCGCCGCGCCGGCGAACGTGGATTCTCTTCCGGTCTTTCGTTCGTTTTTCCACTGCTCTTTTTCGCAGGTCTTGTGTCTCGCGCACCGAGATCTCCTATGTTAGCCTCCCTTCCGCTCGGTGCTATCGCTTAGCGTCCTCTGTCGCGAGTATCTGGAGCGTAAACTTCCGGATTTCTCAAGATTCCAGGCTAATAATTCGCCGGCAGTTAGTTCCGAGTTTAGACACGCTTTTCGGCGAATTTTAGCCGGCAGGACAGTCGACTGCGATCCGGGGTTGAAACATCCCCCTGTATCGTCCGCGGATCGATCTCGTCGATGATTCGAAGTTCATTACCAAGGATTCGCTCGGCTTTGTACTTCGTACTGTTCGTTCGTCTTCTCCACGATTCATCAAGCATCCCAGCTGATGATGATTCCACAGCAGCGTCTCTGTTTAGGTTAGGATATCGATGAGTTTTAACGTGAGAAAACGGTAAAGGCCCCTCTGACGTAGTAATCGCAAGCTGCTAGTTCGAAATCATCCAGCTGCGTCGCGGTCCCGATCAGTGGACCCGGTGGATCGATAGCCTCGCGTCCTTCGCATCTCCTGCGATTTCTCCAGATGATTCTAGGCTAATGATTCTCTGGCAGACAGCTCCGAGCCCCGGCTTTCGACGAATTTAATCGCGAAGGGACAGCGACGGTGTTCCCCGGCGATCAAAACATCCCCCTGTGTCGCGATCCGCTCATCAACGAGGAGGTCCGGTCGAGCGGGCACGCAAACACCCTTCGTGCGTCGCTTAATATTTCTGCTAATGTCGAACGAGGCCACGGCTCGCTGCCACGGAAGGCACGAGGAGGAGAAGCGGCACACCTGGGTGGTCCATGCACGATATCAGCTGCGAAACTTCCCAGACGTCCCGGTTTTCTGCGTCCTGTCCTCCGCTCTCCTCTTCGGGGAAACGAACCGGGGTGAAAGAGGGGTCTAAAAAGGAGCAGGAAGAGAGAGCGAGCGAGAGAGAGAGAAATAGAGAGAGAAAGCACGAGGGGCTGCAGGGTGAGGGACGAGGATAGTGAACCGTGTGGTTGTTACCTAGTGATGCATGGCTCGGTAATAGCTACAATACAACCAGCTTACAAGAGGGGTTCCGTTTCCATCCCGCTCTCGCCGACTCGAGATTTATTGCTCCCCGCTGGATTGCGGATTCCCAGATTCTCCGGTTTGCCCTTATAAATGACTCCTATTAATTGACCGTGATGCGAGCCTGGAAAACAGTGGAACCGGGGAAAATGAAACGCGAACGGATCCCGGGATCCGAACACCCCCGGCGAAAGGGGTGTGCTGCTTCGACTTTGATCCGCGACGCTTGTCTCCAGAAGTACAGTAATGTCTCCCTAACTGACGCTCAGATTATGTACGAAAATGGACAATTTGGAAAGAGGAGATGCGCTTATTCGAGCTTTACGGTTTCGAGCCTTGTGACTCGTTTTTTATTGTTATCGATTGTCAATAACTATAAAAACGAGCTGCAAAGCTCGAATCAAAATCGTATCTCCGCTTCTCAAATTGTCCATTTCTGTGGACAATCTGAGCGTCAATCAGAGAGACATTACTGTATCCTGAAATCGTCAGATTTCTGGGGACACTGTTTCGCGAACTATGGTCGCACTTGGAGCGAGCGGGATGTCGCGTTTTCTTGTACTAAAAGCAATAAGAACCATGTATTATATTATTTGTGCAAAATAGAAGTTTATCAATTGCAACAAAGAGTTTAGTCGGACAACAATTTCTCTCTTTCTCGAATAATTTCAGTATGCCGAAAATTTTACACAGATATCCTAACGCTATATTTTTTCATTTACGATTATTCATGTCTTAAAGATACATTTATGCGTTATTTATTCAATTTATATCTCACTTACGGCAAATGTTGCAATAACGCTTGTTAAAAATCAGAATAAACGTCTTATTGTTACTTTTATAATCTAATCACATAAAACAGTTGTTTTTCGTGCTCCGTAAATCTAGTGTCAAATTCTTCGAATATTCACATCGTCTGAAACTCCGTCCAGCCGTTTTTATTCTAAACGCAGAAAAATCCGCGCGGTCCAATTGCGGCGCAGCTCGCCGCGATTTCAATTAGTTCCGAAGGCTCCGCGAAGCCGCGTCCGCGTTCGCGGCGAATACGGCGTATTCTGCCTCGCGGACGCTGCGAAATCGCATAAAAATCCGACGTTCCAGTAAGCAACCGACGCGGAGCGGAATCGGCGGCGGAGAACGAGCTACGCGACACCGGTTTTCCATCTCGAAAATGCATCGGCCGGATCCGTCGAGGACGTTCGAACGCGTCGACGACGCGCGGCGCGTCCGTTTCCTCGTCGCGCCGTCCCCGGCGCGTTTTAAAGTGCCAATCAGGGGATGAAAAAGAGGAGGCGGAAAGGAAGCGGGCGTTCGACGTCCAGGAAACTCTCGTGCGTCGGCCACGTGTCCGGTCTGCGTGAAGAATGAGACCAGACACACCCACCGTGCACGCGAGCGCGTAAGCGAGAACGCGTGGACCCCCGTGACCGTGCGCAGAACCCCATGAACGCTGTTCCCGGCATTAAAACCGTGCTAATGCACTTAATAGCGAGTTGCCGTGCCGTGCCGCGCCGTGCCGTGCGTGCACGAGTCGCCGCGCGAGGATACGCGTGGGCGGGGTAGTTGTCAAAACACACGTGGAAATTGCACGGTGGCGGTCCGCGTGCCGCCGGGATTCCGCCCGGTGGACCGTCCCGAGGATTCTGCTCTAATGGCCGGCTCTCTCGGCTCCGCCGTTCTTACGCTCCAACTCGCTCGGTTGCGTGTTTAACGCGGAAAACTAGCTTCTCGTTCGCGAAACTGCGAATACACGCTCCGGAACCAGCCGGACGTTCGACTGCTCTTGGTGGGAGCACGGGTTCAACTCTCAGCCTCAACTCGCAGAGTTTATTTAGTCTAGCAGGGATCACGCGCTGAAGGAACGCAGCTCATTTTCAACTATCGCGTTAATTGGCTCGGTTGGCTGGTAACTGTGACCGCTTCGACGACGACTGCTTTTCGATCCTCTGTTCGTCACGATTTTTGGGACAGGCGACTTTGAAGTCTGCGTTGGTTCTGCTCGATACTGTCTTCTTGACTGAAGTCGTTTTGTTTTTTTAAATCTGAGATTCTGCAATTCTCGAGCAGACGAGAGTCGGGTGAAGTTTTGGAGCGTGAGGAGTTGACACCGACCCGCGAATTCAAGTATTCAATTCATCGATTGCTAGAACCACGGCTGTTTTATTTTAGAAGTCTAGGTACCTAATTAACAGACCGCGGATCTTTACGCAAAATAAAAATTACCGTCATCGATTGCGACATGCGTGAGTCACACAGAAATTGCTTTCTTCCTGAAATAATTCCAGCGAGTTGCAAATAATGCACGAGATGTGCTTAAATTCTTTTAAAATTCTTATTGTTTTAAATTGCTCCTACGCATTTCTATCATAAATCCGTAAATACCGCAGCCTACTAATTAATTAAGACCTGTCCTTGATATCCAATTTTGATATCCAACGATTCTGACTCGAGCAGACATCGGAATCGAGCGAGGTCTGCAGCGTGAAGGGTGAACACCGATCCGTAAATGGGAGTCTCCGGCTCCGCCGACTCAAGAATCAAAGTTCCTACCCCCCGCATACCTAAATAATCTATAACTGTCCCCGATATCCACGGAAACGGCCATTCTCGGGCAAGTTGCAGAAAGGGAAAACCGCGAGCCGCAGCTTCTGGGGTCCGGCAAGAGTGTACACGTATAAATTCACAGCGTGTCTGGGGTCGCAGGAAGGATCATCGTCGTCGGCGCGCCGCGACTCGTGAAATTTATGTAAAATCATGCGCGGCCCGGGCCCGTGGCCGCCGCGCGGCATATGTGGCCAGCGTCGCGTAATAACGTAAGATTGAAGGTCGCAGGTAACAGGCCATCCGGCATCCTCATAACATGTAAAACACCGGGATTACGGGATAATAACCGGCCCCGAGGCGGGCCGGAGCCGTGTTTGCGTTTGCAAAGTTTACCGGTTTCTGGCGCGGTGTGTGCGAGAGCGGCGGATACACTGTAGATATCGGACCGTGCGTGTAGGTGACCGAGATAGTCGCGGCGATAATGAAACGCAGGGTGGACCGCGTAATTCTGCCTGGAACCGAAGTCCGAGCCGGACCCGACCGGACACCCCCCGTGGATTTAATATCGCTTTATTAACCCACTTTGGACCGCGTCGCCCTGCGCCCGGTGATCCCGCCTGGCTCGTAACCCGCCGCGACCGGGCGGGAAAAACTCTTTCCCGAAGAGATTTCCAGCCCATTGTCGCCGGACGCGAGATCCCGTCTTTGAATTCGCCGTCGAACGGGCTCGTTCGAAAATCGTCTCCTTGAACAATCTTTCGTTGCTGATACGGAAGAGTCTTTGCCGACGATCCACGTGATAACAGAACCTCTTGTACCGTGTTCATTTTTGTGAACGATCCGAGCGTCAATTAGGGAGACATTACTGTAATCCGAAGCCGAGACTGAGCAAATCGTGGACTTTTTCTTTCGGAAAAATCGTTTTCGACGCTTTGCCGCGCAATGATCAGAGATTGGAGGAGATTGTTCGGTGATCCCGGTTAACCCTTTCGGTACGAGCGCCGGATATATCCGGCATCCATGTAGTCACTTGTGTGGCCGAGTGCCGGATATATCCGGCATCCATCCGATGACCAATATGGACGAGTGCCGAATACATCTGGCATCCATGTAAGCCATATTTCTGTAGGTCATTTACAGAATGTTTACAGGAAACATTTCAAGAAAGATTTAGAAACGGATTAAGCACAGTCATTACTTAACGCTTAAGATCCTGCGTTATGTGCGCATTTTCGGCGCGGCACCCCGTACAGTGGGAGTGTCACGGCGGACAACGCGCTCGTACCGAAAGGGTTAATTGTCAAATTGCGAAGGCAGGTGCATGGAAAACTCGTGCAATATCCTGCGAGTAATTCGGAGCTGGAAGCCAGGGTCGAAGGAGATTGAATCGAGCATTCGATAAAGGCTCGTTCCCGCCGCTGTCCGTTTCGATCTTTGCGAGGAATGGATCCAAGATGCCATTGAGGCGGCGAGAGCGGCTGTTGACAGGACTCCGCCGGCGCGATTATCACTTTGATGTCTCGCGACACCGGCTGCGGAACGTCCCGTTGGCTCGTTAATTCCTAATACATCCCGGTCGGATATTAATTCTTGCATCTTGAGCCGGGTACCCGAGACGTCTTGAGAGAGAGAGAGAGAGAGAGAGAACGCGAGCGCGCGGTTCGTTGGCCGCTTCGGCCGCGCTCTTTGTGACCGTGACGCGCTTTTGTACCGGACACCCCGTGGACGGGGACGCCCCGGTGAAGATGTCGCAAATTGGATCGTGTATATAGCCGTCCGCGGCGCAATATATCGCCGGGAGATCCGGCAATCCCACGAAACAAGGCTCTTGAATCACCGCACGCCTGACTTACGCGGGAGCCGGCTTAACGGACCAAACGAGAGAGACGGGGAGAGCCGGAGCGTGTGTGCGAGAAAGAGAGAGAAAGAGAAGGAGAGAGAGATAGGCTTCGTTTGCACAAACGAAGCCACCAGATGTCGATCTGAATATTTCAGGCCGCCCGGTGGTTCCTGACAAATATCAAGACTTTTTTCTCGGCCCTCGACGAGACAACTCGTCCATCCCCCTCCTCCCCTCGTGATCTCTCGTCTCGACGCGTCCCCGTGTCCCTCGATCGGCGAATTTCCCGAGTCCCGAAGCGACTTTCGATTTTCCCCGCTCGGTTTTTCCGCTTATTCGACGGGTTCTCCGCGAGACATTCCGGGCAACGTCCAAATGATTCGGGATCAGCTAGAGCGGAGCGAGGCTGCCGCAGGAAAAAAAATGTAAATCTGGCGCAACCCCGGGAAAAGGCACCCTTTTAATCCACGCAGAGAGAGAGAGAGAGAGAGAGAGAGAGAGAGAGAGAGAGAGAGAGAGGACTCTCCCCAGCCGATAGGCGGGGGATTATCACGGGGTATCATATGGAGCCTCTCGAAAGTGAACGAGAAAAAGCGTAGGAACGATGCAGCGGGTAGAACCGCTGGTAGGAGAGAGACGAGGAGAGACGGAGGGCGACGGAGTGAGGCCGGAGGAGGGAGGGAGAGGGCGAGCACACGGGCGAAGAGAACCCCATGGTTACCGGCGGCCAGAAGTGGGGCTCCCGTGGCGAGAAGCACCGTCAAATCCACCGCAAATGCTCTCGAGTACTTCTTCTTGGTCGGACGTGAGCGCAAGGGCGACCACGAGAGAGAGCACGTGGTACTTGAACCAGTTGGGGACCACCGAGTGGCTGGCTGGCCGAATGTTGCTTGGTTGCGCGCACGATCGGCCAGAGTAACGAGGAGAAAAAAACCGAGTGCCGGCCAAGAGCGAGAAATATATTTGCGTTCCGCCGGAACGACGAGCGGCCTTTCCGCTTTGCCCTTTATGCCTCTTCTAAGCGTCGCGCCCGGAAACTCCGTTGCAACGACATTTCACGCGCCGATACCGGACCCTCTCGCCTTCCATCCCGAACTCCTCGCCTAACTGGACTATCCTGGATTACCTGGAATCTACAGGCGATATTTTCTCCGGTGTCCGGGAATCGCATGGAACCCGGATGCCGTTAATAGGCGTGCTCTATTGCCATCGCAGAACTGGTTCAACGAGATCACGTTGATTTTATTTGAGAATATTTCTAATAGCCTAGGAATTACGAAGATCGTCGGGTGTCGTCTGCAGTGCAGTCTACCGCGACGTCGACATTGTGTCGAATATGTCGAAATTAGTCCATGAGATGCGGGATAAGCGCCAGGGGTGAGAAACTCGTAGACGTCGAATGGAAGATACAAGATGCCGAGAAGTATAGTAAATTCTCCCGAATTTCCGTTCAGCTTGTAGAAATCAAATGGACAATTTGGGAAGAGGAGATACGACTGTTCGAACCTCGCGGCTCATTCTTATAGTTGTAGATCGTCAATGATTGTTAAAATGAGGTAGAGGGCTCGAATAATCGTATCTCCCCTTCCCGAATTGTCTATTTTTCTTTTCGAACTGTCGAAAAAGGAGAATTAGGGAGAATTTACTGTACTTGGAATCTGCATCGTAACTTTCTTAGATATTAACTCTAAACTAGCTGTTAGTAGTCCGCAATATACCCTAATTTCTCTTGCTACGCGGAGTCACATTTAAATAATTCTTGTCCGCCAAACACCTAAAATACTATGCCACGTAGAATGAGATAAAACGAGCTTCCTGAGAAGCTGCAGACTGTGCCAGGCTGTCGATCATAGTCAGAAGATCGCGGAGACTTCTAAAAATCACTTTCAAACCATCTCATTTCATCCAGCCCCCCAGTCAATCTTCAATCTACCCTAATGTATCTCTCCTAAGACCTGAACGGTCTCCTAAACAGCGTCCACCGTCAGCCTCGGCAAGGAACATCGAAGATTCCATCGAGAATCGTCATGCTTAACCTTCCCCGTGCTGCCGGTGGTTCCCGGAGACCTAAAGGGGGTCGAACACGTACCGAATCGTTCGGCAAGACCGAGGCCGCGTCGGCGGGATGCATCAGAATGCAGCAGGAAGTCGGTGACCGGCCTGGAGGCCTGCACGCGTCTAAGAGCGTGGCTCGCGCGTGACGTGCACGAATAAACAATAAACAGGGCCGTGCGCGGAGATGCATATACACGCATCGGCGCGTATCGTTTCAACGGAGTCCGCGAGGCTCGTCGGGGGCGAGTCGGGGGGTTGGAGCCGGTTTGTAACAAAATCAATAGAGGGGTGGCGCGCGAGAGGACACGCGGCTGGGATGGCGCGGGAGGAGAAAGCCGGAGAAAGAGAGAGCGAGAGAGAGAGAGTGAGAGAGAGACTCGCGGGGGTGGTTTCCGTGGCGCACGCGCATCGACGATGAACCGGGGCTGGAGGGCCGGGGGAGGGAAGACAAAACCACCCCGCCGGCTACTCCCACCCTCTGGATGAGGCGACGGACTGCGATGGAGTGCCTCCTCCTCCACCTCCACCTCCTCCTCTTTTCTCCTCCTCTGCCTGCCGACTACTCCACCCCCCTGAAACTCCGGGGTTGTTTGCCCCCTCGGAGTGGTAGCTGCTGCCACCGACGATCGACGGCCGTTTCGCGAACCTCCGCCGCACCGGAACAAGGATCCCGGGCATTTTATTTCCGCCAGGACAAGAGCATGGCCTGCTGCCTCGTCGGGATCCTTGCTCGATCGCAGTCGATCTTTCCTCGATCGACGAAGAGATCTTCGTTGCTTCGTCGATGATCGCGGATAGGGGATCATTGATAGCCTTGTTCTTGCCATGTTCTCGGAGATTTCTTCCATGAAGTCGCAGTGTTTTCTAACATTATTCGAATTGTAAGAGGACGTCTTAACTTGGTTCTGTATCTTTTTATTTAGGGGGTAGGTTTTATTCTCGAGGAACGTGTAAGAGAATTGTCATTTTGTCATTTTTTATATTAAGTTGCAGCGTCGCCTGACATTATCGGCGTTTTATGATGATGTTTTACCTTTTTCTTGTACTGTTTCTTTTAGGGGTGGCTTTAATTTCGGGGAAAATCTAAGGGAAGTTGATGAAGAGCGTGGTTTTCATCAGTTTTTTCATAAGGTCGCAATGTTTTGTAATATTATCGGTGTTACGTTATATGTTGTTTCACGTCCTCCCGTTTTTCTTGTTTTAGGGGTGGTTTTATTCTCGATGAAAGTGTAAGGAAGTCAATCTCCGAATATGTGTTTCATCAGTTCTTATATGTATAGAGTTTCAGTGTTTCTTAACATTAATCGGGTTGCACGACGTCGTCTCACGTCCTCTCCTTGCTTTGGGGGTGGTTTTACTCTAGAGAAAGGTAGTTGATACTGAAATACAGGATTGAAGGAGAGATATAATATGCAAATGGACTTGAAGAAACGAATCTTAGGAATTAGAATTAGAATCTTTTTTTAAGAAATGCAAAGGGAGTCTTCCAAACGCATAATTGGATGTCGTTATCTTTCTTCTTCATTACAATTACACCAAGATATGAGCGGTTTAGAATGATAGTGACATAAGTCACATTTTCATCACTGTTAGAAACAATTATTATTATTTACTGCCAACGTCTATTGTCGACTAACCCAATTTATTCATGAAATAATTTAGAGAAGATTTACAATCCATTTCACTTGTCTTTTTAACGTGTTTGGATTTACAGATTACGCTTTAAGACACGAGAAAAATGTTCGAAAATGCGACTCACATCGCTATGATTCTATTCCGTTCACACGTTACGCATCTTCCTATCGAAGATATGTCTTACGGAACACCCTCTTCGATACACGTTACGCAACCGTTTCTCGCAATTAGGCACTCCGTAGACAGCAGCGTCTCCGAGTCCGGAATACCGAGTCGCTAATAAAGTGCCATTCTTCCGCCACTCGGTCCATCTCCCACCCTCCGTGCATATTGTCACGCGCTCATAAGCGCACGGCCCCCGCGCGCATTATTTCGCTGGGGGACGCCGAAAACATATTTACAGACGGTCCCGGGGACAAATGCCTTGATTTGTGCCGAAAATCGGCCCCGGCCGAAATCAAGGGTCGCGATAAAAGCATTAGTCGCGCGGCTAAGTGTTTTCCCAACTTGTCCCGGGCGGCCACCCCCTTTCTCTCCGCCCGCCCTCGCGGCTTTCTTCCCGCGTCGTTAGATAAACGTCACATCCCTCTGGTATCGACAGCTCTTTCCTCGGAGGCTCGCGGACAGTCCCCATTTTCGTCGGCGTCCTCGGGAAGCTTCCAGCAGGATCGGTTAGGTGACCGGCCATCAAAGGTCGTCGACATTAAAGGGACACGTTCGCGAACTGCTTCCAAAGGTTAGGCTCCCCGAGGGCCAGCGAAAGGTCAACCAGCGATGTCCCTTTAATTATCTTCCGGTTCGCCGTCGACCTAATCGGACGCGGGGACCACTGGCTATTTAAATAACTTTGGGGGTGCCGTTCCTCGGGCGCAAAGTTCATTGCATTATTTATTCTAAATTTTGCGACAGATTTAGATCGATAGACGCGAAGATTGGACTTTCTGATGAATATAAACCAGGATCCGTTGCATTTAGTTTCTTAAAGGGTCCGATAGTATATTGTCCACGAAATTATCTCGTCGCCCTAAGATCGCGACACGCGATCGCGTCAATGAACTCGCACCCCCCCAAAAAAAACTTGGACCGTCGGACTCGGCGGGACGGTGTGCGAGGCGGCAATTAAGTTCGATTAAGGCGACCGAACGAGCGGGAATGGAGGCCACGATAGCGCGGAATGGCCGCGAATAGAAATAGATAGAAGTAAGTGAAAGAGAAAAACGGGCGGAGATAAAAGTCGGGAGGGACGGAGAAAGCCGGGCAGACAGAGACAGGGACCACCCCGTCTGACAAAGGACGACAGAATCTCTTTGTTCTCGCGGCTCAACGGCTTCGCTCCGTGGCCGCGATGTTTTGTCAAGGTCACTCTCATTCACCCCCTTTGCCTGCTGCCCGCCTTCGTCCACGGTTTTCAACCCCGTGTTCGCGACACGGGCCCCTCCCTCCTCTAATTATTTCGTACTTAAGACACAGACCGTTCTCGATCCGCATTTTTCTCCGCGTTCCTCGGGAACAGACCGATTTCAACCCCTGCGGACTTCGACGTCTACCCTCGCCGTAATTTCTCTCCGCGATAAATGCCGCGATTTGGACGATAGCTTTGCCGCGTCGCTCGCGAGCCTGTTATTGTTAAATTAGCATGCAGGGGGAGACCCCGACAGCGAAGGTTGCAGTATTTAGGAAGCTTAGGTGGTCTTCGCGGGGCCGAGACTTCGGGATAAACAGCGGTTTCGGTGTTTTTGTGACAGCGAGCTCATTGTCGGCGGTTGACACCATACTCGAGGAAGTCTCGAGTAACATCGAGAAAGGATGGACTCGACTTCTCGGGTGACAAAAGTGCGACCGAGTCCATCGTACTTACCCCTGGCGGTGGTGAGCTCGTTTTTGGGATTGTCGTCCCTGAATGGTGACTTTAGCCCCGCGTATGAATGGCATTTTCAGATATATACCGGGAACTCTCTCTCTCTCTCTTTTTCCCTCTCTAGTTCTCGCTCGCTCTTTCACGGTTTGGCTTCTATCCGCGCGGTGGACCAACGGTCCATTGTCGGCTCGGACTCAATGGATGATGCTGAAGCAACGGGGGCGAGAAGGAGCGCGGGGTGGCAGAGGGATTGTCGTTGTAGAACTGTCTCCTCACCCCCGCGGGCCGACTCAAAAGGAAATGAGGTGCCCCGGACAGGACCTATCCCAACGAAAAAGAAGCCACTGGGCTGCGCGACGGAAAGAAAACCACCCTCTTCCCCAGCGTCACCGGCAATGACGGACATTTCCTCGGGATCGGTCTTCTTCCATGACGCGCGGCCACCTCCTTTGCGTCCCGAGCAACGTCCGATCCTCTCCCGATCCATTCTCACCGCGACGGGATCGATACCTCGCCTGATACAACCCTTTAAGTCCTGGCTACTTTGTTGCCACGAGTTGAAATACCATCCTGAACCAAAAATCCTTGGGACGCCTTTTATTTGAAGATCTTCGAGGTTTCTACAAAATTGTACAACACACACAAGTGACTGTTAACGATTTATTAGGTTCTGGAGCTTTATGCAATACCACACTTTCGTAGGTTATTTTTTAAAAATTGGATTCACTGATAAATCCATTTTTTTGATTGGATGATGTTGCAGAGTTTTCTCGCGTATGCTAGAAGGGAATAAATATTCATAGACCATTCGTTAGAGAAGAATCCACATTTAGAGAGAATCTCGTATTTTTTTAGACAATATCTGTTATATTTCCGGACAATATTTTTTTCTTTTCTTGACAGTACAGTAAATTCTCCCCGATTTTCCTTCTGCTTGTAAACAAAAATGGACAATTTGGGAAGAGGAGATACGTCTCGCTGCTTACTTTTATAATTGCCGATTGCCAACAATTATAAAAACGAGGTGCAGGACACGAATAATCGTATCCCCTCTTCCCAAATTCTCTATTTTTTTGTACAAACTGAAGGAAAATTAGGAAGAATTTACTGTACCTATATTTTACTCCCAACCGAATGTACCTTTTTCCATATCGGAATATATACACTTAGCACTTTCTCGAGTTGTCCAAAAGTTAACACGGTCTGCACAAGTGTATCAAATGGCAGAAAAAAACGATGCTTCGAATTTTTAAGACTACAGCGATTTTCGTACACGTTGTCGGAGCAGTCTCGGCGAGTCCGAGGTAACACGGAGGCCGTAATCGACGGGGGATGCGACTCGAGCGTAACATTTCTGGAAGAGGCTGGAACGGGGATCCGGGGGATCGATAAATTAAACGCGTCCCGATCCTCCCTTTATTTCGATGGTCGCGTGGCGCCGACAATGGCTTAGGGAGGTGCGGTTCGGAGGAATAAAGGCGAGATCCGACTTGGAGACGAGACCCGGGTTCTCCAGGTGCGAGGAAACACGCGCAGGACCTTCCAGGATCCGTTCCTGCGACTGCACCGCAACAGAAGAAGCTGCTTTTCTATGGGTCGCACCTCGGCCATTCAATTTCCACGCCACCTACGATTTAAGTGACTCCAGGTGGTACTCGCGCGACGCCAAGGGGGTTTCGCCGAGGGTTGCGGCCACCTCTTCAGCCCACAAATAACACTTCGGTTGTTTTCTCGGCCGATATTCCGGGAGCCGAGCTTGTACATTTGTTTGCGTCCGTGTCGCCGTGAATGGCCGCCGCGTCGCGTTACATCGTTTGGATTTTCGACTGGCCAAATATTATCTCGCTCTCTGCGAAAACACCGGAGTTTCCTTGTTCGAATCATTTTTCGAACGGCGCTGCTCTCGGGCTTCCCGGAAGAATTCTACGAAAAACGTTCCTTAATGACACCGTCGCCGACAGCGGTGGGTGCCGAGGACCGCGGGGGTGGGAACCGATAAAAATCTTTCACACCTTGCGGACCCCCCGCTGCAAAGGTGAATGAGACACCCGGCCGACAAAATACTCGCGTAAACGCTTAGCTAGGGTCCACCCGGTGGACCCATGGGTCCCGAAAACGTTGCGTCTTCCTGGAATTTCGGATCTTCGAAACGCACCCTGGGCGAAGGGGCCATCCAAAGCTCGTCGGTTCCGGTCAATTTCGAAAATTCAGGGAACGGCCGTGTAATTGAAAAGCATCGCGCTCCGCTTCGACGCCGTTTACGGGGGAAACTTTATTGGTGTCCTTCCCGGAGGTCCTTTTGGAAGGAAAAAATGGGGGCTGCTGTCACGTGGATATTAGGAATGCGGCGGAATACACATTTGCGTGTTTGCTGAACGTGAATTAGGGAGACATTACTGTATATACAGCGTATGCTGTACAGTAATCTTGTAGCGTATGTATAACATTTACAAAAAATCGATCTACACTGGTATCCCAATCTATCAGGAAATCCATCCTACTAGTCTCAGTAACTGGTCCAAAATTTTGCCATCGACCTAGGGGGACCAGTTACTGAGACTAGTGGAATTCATTTTCGGGACAGATCCGAAAAATCCAGAAAACCAATTCCACTAGTCTCAGTAACTGGTCCACCTAGGTCGATAGCAAAATTTTGGACCAGTTACTGAGACTAATGGAATTCATTTTCCGAATTTTTGGGAGTCTGAAGGCATGTGATAACTTCACCTCTACAGAACACTAAAATGAATTTTTTTCACTCAGTAACTGGTCCCCCTAGGTGATAATAAAATTTTGGACCAGTTACTGAGTCTAGTAGGATGGATTTCCGGATAGATTGGGATGCGAGTGTAGATCGATTTTTTGTAAATGTTATGATTACTCTTGCTAAAAATATCCCAGTTCCGCAGAGACATCTGCACGTCCTAGCATTATCGTCTTCAGAATATATTGATCTTCAAATTGTCGTTGCAAGCTCACCCCCTATGCGAGATTGATTTTTAAGAAGATCAATAGGCTGAAGTCACGTGGGCATTAGTATCGCCGTTGGCAACTCACCCCCGGCGGAATCGTGTCGAAAATCGCTAAATCTGGAAGATAATGGACTCGCAGAGGGGGTGGCAGGATCGCGTCCGATTTACCGAGCGGAAAAAATCGGCTTCCCTATCGAGTAGATAACAAGGCGTGGACCGAAAGTGACACCTGAGGTGAGGTCGTGACACGTTACGAGGGTTGCCGTGCCAGGCATCCATCACTGCTTTGTGCGATCGCAGAGTAACACCTGGTTCTTAGCGCTGCCCCCGTGCAACCCCCCTCGGCTCCTTTTGAAAGTCGCTGCGACGGCCACCGTGGCCGGGATACAACACCACCCCCGTGCAACAGCTCGGCGTTAAATAAATAGAAGTGCGCGGCGGCGACGACGAGGACGACGACTTTGGTGATCGGTAAGCCGCCGCAAAGCCGGGATTATTTTTATTGATGACTCCGGAGCCTCGCGACGGTGAAAATTGGGGAAAAAGGATCCGCCGGGAATATCGTGGGACCTCGGCGGCGGAGCGGACTTCCTGTCGATGCGTCAATGTCCGATTCCAATTGTAAACACCGTGTTTTCCACGATGTCTCGGCGGGCTAGTTTACGCAGCCAGAAATTCGGTCGTTCCCGGAGAAACTCGTCGCCTCGCGTGGATCGATTCGCCGTGGCCACAGTGACAAATTCGAATGCATCCACGCTGTCGTTCGAGTAATCGATTCCGGACGTTACGCGGCGAAAATTCCTCCGCGTCATCTTTTCGGCGCAGAGCTATCCGCAGCGGGAATACTCCTCCGGGACTGCCGCGGTGGGTTTTACAGTATGCGGTGTGATTCCGCGATGGTATTTTGACTCGATATTCTGATTTCCATCGGATTTTTAATTGGTCCGACAGAAGGACCTTCGTTCAGGATAGCTTTTGCGAAAATTATTGGGGGCGGATTTGCTACGCGTTTAGATTGAAAAGGAATATAGGAGTAATTTGACACAGTGGAAAAATCAAAATAATTGAAAAACATCGATTTCCTGCTTATTAAATTTATTGAAGGAAGAATTAAATCTATTCCTGGCATCTATGTCTTGAAATTAATACAGATAATTTTTATTTCGCACGAAGATCCGCTGGTGATAATACCGAGATAATTATTAAAGCTTAGATGATTTCTAAAACTAAAAATTCAAAAATACTAGTACTTTTATCACAGTAATTTGATGCTTACCGATTAAGAGGATTCTGTCCAGTTTTCATCGAAATCTCCGAAGTCGAAGGAACTCCATGATCATCGCAATGGTTTGTAAAATTTGAGGACATGTCACAGATAGCGGCTAGTAAAAAACATATCCGAAACCGTCCATATTTGGTTCAGGGTGCTTGAAACATCGCAGACACTTCTAACAATCCGATTGAAATCCTCCACGAAGCTTAAAGTATCAAATCTGCAGGTCCTCGACGATTACAAATACGATTTCAATGATCCGTGGAATAGGTTAAGTTACAATTGAACTCGAAACAAATTAAGGAACGCTACCAACCATCTCGGAGCGAGCTTCAGAAAGGGATAAAGCAGTCGGGTCCCGTTTCCATTAAAATCTCCGAGTCCCAGGAGTCGCATTATCCGGCCGAGTCGTTTCCGAAAAAAAATAGAGGACCCGCCGAGAGAGCCGGCTCATTGATCGCGACAGCGAACATCCAGGTGTCCTGGTCCTCGGAGACCTTCATATTTTAACTCGTCAATGGGTACGGCAGCAGCCAGGTGCAGGTGTCCCACCTTTTCCACGCTGGATCCTACCGGTCCAGCAATAAAACGAAGAAAAGCGTGGGTGGAACGAATTTTCCAGGGTTGGACGGACGCTGGAACAGTGCCGATCGCCGATCTATTAGGAGTAGCCGCCGTGAAAGGGTTGACACGCGACCGGGATTGATGATGGACCGATGAAACGGGATTTCCACCCCCGCCGATCCCTCGGAATTTTTCGATTCTCTGCCGAAGCGGCGGTTCGCCCCCCTAATTGTCCGGCGAACTGCTTCCGAGTCGCTGACATTGTGCGATTATGTAGTCGGTGCGCTATGGCCTACTTGGAATTGCAAGAATTATTAGGCTGCTCTAGATTCTCCCTGATCGACGCTCAGCTTGAACAATTGGACAAAAAAATGGACAATTTGGGAAGAAGAGATACGATTATTCGAGCCCTGAGGTTCGTTTTTGTAGTTACCGATTGTCAACAGCTAGAAAAACGAGCTATTAAAAACTATTAATCGTATCTCCTCTTTTCAAATTATCCATTTTTGTTGGCAAGCTGAGCATCGATTAGGAAGAGTTTACCGTAATTGCAAAACGATAGACATTTCGGACACGATTCCAAGACGACGAACACACATTTGGGATAGCTTGTCGCTTTCGAGCTGTGCGTATACCGTTGAGAGATGACTGATGGAAAATCAATCATGCGTCTCGCGATGTCGAAGTTGGACTCGCGACGAACATTCTGAACAGGAGCTTTTAAATCTGTGTCTTATTCGTTTATTTCGACCTGGGCGCACGGCATTCAGATCCTAATTAAAGATACAGCGAACACGTTAGCGCAGGGATTCATTCTTAATCCAATAAAGCATCGGTGAAATTAATCAAACAACAAGTGCCGATTCAAGTCACGCGGACAATTGACCTTTAGCGACTCCGTTCGGCCGTTCGGTCGAAGCTGCCGCACAGTTCGGTATTTGTCCCTGTCACTTGCAATTAATTCCGCAAACAGAAACAGATCAAAAAGAAACCGGGCGGAACGATTTTCGAAAAAAGGTTCGTAAAAGAAAGAAAGTCGGGGCTGGATGACCGGGTTCCAGGGAACCCGCGAGCGTCCGTCAGTCCGGGCCGACAGAGGAGGCGTCGGTGCTCATTAATAACCGGTGACTCGGCGTTTATATAAATAAATTGTACGCGGTCGCAGCCACTCACCTGCGATTTGGTCGATCGCTCACTATCCTGACGTGAAAGAAGCCTCTCCGCCCCCGCGTTCCCCTTGGCACGGCCCCCGTCGCCGGGCTCTCCTCCTCGCTCCTTGGTATACGTTCGTCTTCGTCGCTCCGCGTCTCTCAATCGGAATTCCAAAAGGCACTAGAGCAAAGCAGCGAGCGCGCACCAGTGCCGGGTCTATGAATGCCCCGGCCCCCGATCCTCGGTCATTTATTTCGGCGGCGCGGCGGTGCGCTGCCCCCGCTTCCCCCGAAAATGGCCGAATGAATGCCGCGAAACCCACCCTCTCCCCCGGTCTCTCTTGTCTCGGCCGCGGAGTTAGGATCGTTTTGAAAATCGAGGTCGAGGGCCTGCCCGACCAGCAGCCTCCGCCGCCGCTCCTCAGACCCCCCCGCGGCTCCTCCCAGGCTCCTTCTTGCTCTTTCGACTGTGTTCCCAGCTCGGCGAATCCCTCTCAAGGTATCGGGCTCCGTGAAAAGGGCCGGGTCGACGACGACGACGTCGACGACGACGACGATGCTTTCTTCCACCCTCCTTTCTTTCTCAGGTGTCTCTCTCGAGACGCTCCTGGCCTACGCGAATTTTTAATCTCGGAATTTGTCACACCGCAATCGATTCCCAACGGCGAACCGTTCGGGGCTCGAAAAATATTTTCCGGTTGAAATCGCATGTTTTACTGGATTGGTTGGTTTTTAAAACGTTCACGCTGGATTTACGGTGCGTAAAATGAAGCGTATACCACTGGTGGCCTTTGCTTTAGAGACTTAGAGATAGAGACACCACAAAGAAACCAGAAACATTAAGTTGTTACTGAGACTAGTAGAATTCGTTTTCCTGATTTTTTGGACTGTCCCGAAAATGAATTCCACTAGTCTCAGTAACTGGTCCAAAATTTTGCTATCGACCTAGGTGGACCAGTTACTGAGACTAGTGGAATTGGTTTTCTGGATTTTTCGGATCTGTCCCGAAAATGAATTCCACTAGTCTCAGTAACTGGTCCCCCTAGGTCGATGGCAGAATTTTGGACCAGTTACTGAGACTAGTAGGATGGATTTCCTGATAGATGGGGGTGCCAGTGTGGATCGATTTTTTGTAAATGTTATGATTACTTGTGCTAAAAATATCGCTAAAATTAACAGTTTATTATAGTTTTTTATTATTATTCTTAAGTCTGTCTCCTATGCATCTGCTATGCAACTTAATGTTTCTGGTTTCTTTGTGGTGTCTCTATCTCTAAGTCTCTAAAGCAAAGGCCACCGGTGGTATACGCTTCATCATAAAGTATCTACAGACTGTACCAACGAGCGCACGAAGCCCAGTTCCGCTCATTGGCTCGGTCGTCTCGCGCCAAATGATCCCGTCTCTGATTGGTCACTGTTTTCCGTCAAAATAACTCGTAAACAAAACCGCGGATTGCATTTTCGCTAAGGAAAAAGTTACTCCAAATGACCTCAGGAATCCCCCATTTCCGAATTCCGAGACATTTTTGGAACACTCCGTATATGTATATTGAATAAATAGCTCATAAGCGTGTCTTTCAGCGAAACTGAAGAATATTATACCCAATTGCGATCGAAATGCTTGAATCAATAATCTACGTGGTACTTTTTTAATTTTGGGACTACGTCAGAAACTTTTTACCGCTTTTGGACGCGTCTTGGGCCGTAGCGCCGCTAAGAGGAGGGCGGTCCTCTCTCGCGTTGGAACGTTAAAACTGTCGTTTCCCTGGAACTTGCTCGAACGAGCAAACTTTAGAATACTTTTATCGGAGACACATTCCTCCCCCGCCGCCGGGGGAGTTTCAATTATTTGTCCATTTCGGGGGAGGGACGGTGTGTTAAGGATAGAGTGTTAATGCGCTGATAACGCCGGGCCTTAATGGATTCGTTTAATTTTAGGCTGCGCGGCGCGGCACGGCGTGGCGGTTTCTATTAAGGCCGGATCGCTCGCCGGATGATTATCCGTATTCCTTGAGCCGCGGACCGCGATTTACGCCGGCTTTCCATCACTTTTCACCGGAGGTGCTCGCGTCTGTATAAGTCCCCATTGAATTCGTTTCGCTCGAGCGACTCGTGCATTGCGGATAGTCGGGGCGGGTCGATCGCGCCCGTAAAATATTTAACGAGGCAGTTTCGCGGAGCGTCTTTGTAAACGTTATGAATATCGCAATAAAATATATATGTATATATTTGCGGGCGGGCCTGTGTGCCCGCGTCTGTGCGCGATGCCACACAGGCGACGCCGCATACAAATGGCCCAGAAGACTCTTCTTCGAGGAACTCTTTCCTTCCTCCGCCCGTTAACTCGCTCACCAACTTCCACCCCCTTCGGCGAACCGTTTCTTTCTCCCTTTCCCGCGGTCTTCCAGGCTCGACCCGCAGTTCTGGGTGTCCAAGAGCCTCGTAAAAACACTCCGACGACCCGTAATGCGCATAGTTTCTCCAAGCACCGGGCATAACGTTTAATTTTAGGTTCGAACGTCTTCGGGAGCCGGGTCTCACCACCCTTCCGCGGGCTCGTGGCAAATCAGCGGCACTGCTCGCGACACGAAACTAGCGACAAATATATCGGGGTTGGTCGTTCTTCAGGAAGGTTACTTTGACATCTCAGGGGGTGGTTTTTTATGCTAGTGCGAAAGATTCGAACAGTTCTGCTCAAATAGATCAACGGGTTCGGCGTTCCTTGATTCTCGATTCTTCGAAACTGTTTCTACAACCATCACGTTATTGTATCTGTTATAAAATTGTTCAACGCCGAGAATTTCTGATCGATGCATGGTCTTTTTGTTCCAGAGGATGCAGCTCCATCATCGAGGATATCCCGGTCGGCGTCCCGGTGAGTGGAGTTTACATAGTCTCTGGCAGCGATCGAATGGATTCCGCGCGAGCGAGTCGGCGTTAACGCGTCCGTTAATCCTCGATCCTTGGATCTTGTTCGTTTAAAGCTCGCGCAGGATCGCTCGGCGAGTCGGTGCGCGTCGAGTCTCTCCGGCTTGTTGCGGGGTTTGCGGTGTGCGGAGGGTGAATTGAAAAGGGGTGCGGCAGAGGTGCTCTGCGGAGGCGTGCACCCGGTAAGATTTAATGTGATCTGGCTGGTGTCCTCTCTCTCTCCGTCTCGCTCGGGGTGGCTCTCTTTTCTTTTCATTCGCCACCCCCCAATCAGCCTTTTTCCTCGCGCATCCACCGACGCGGCCGTCCTCCAGGCATTTTCAACCCCCGAAAACCCTCGACTGCTTCCGCGGGAGAGAGACGGTCTCGCGAGAACGAAGAAAATCGCGTGGATGGATAGCAAAAGATCGAGCGAGAGAGGGAGAGAGAGGGGGAGAGAGAGAGAGAGAAAACGAGAGAGAGAGAAGGCGAAGAGAAAGAGAGACGTGGTGAAAGAGAGAGAGAGAGAGGAGTAGAGAGAACGGATGGTCCTGAGGGTGGAAGAGCATCCCTCTCGGCGGCGTCACCTCGAGGGCCCAATTAGCGCCAGCACGAGTGTCATTCCGCCGCGGTTTCCGCATACTGGCGTTTTCTGCGGTTTCGTTCCTCCCACGTAGCGGCCGTTGTGCAGAGCTCCGCTGCTGCTCGCCGAGCGGAGCCGAGCGGAGCCGCATCGCTCCGTGCGTGAGCCAGATATCTTCACCACCCCCGCCCCTGGCTCGGTTTCGCGGCTCCTTCCTATGGCTGACTGACTGACTGTGGCTGACTGGTCCTCGCGGACTGGTTCGCGCTCCCCCGCTTGCCCTCGCCCCCAAGGGTTCTCGTTTTCTTCGTTCCTCAGCCCGTCAGCGGGCTTCAACCAGCTCCAACCAGCTCCAGTCGGCACCAGCCAGCTTCAGCCGGCTCCAGTCAGCCGCGGTCTCCTTCGACCGAGGGAGACAGAGTGCATTATCCAATTTTCTAGCAGATATTTCACGATATAATAATTGGGCATTCAACGCGAGCCCTGTCTCTCTCTCTCTACCTCTCACTCTAGCAACCCCGCGAGTCCCGCTCCCGCGCTCGCCTTTCACTCCGGAGGAGAGGATCGTTGAATTATATTCCCGGGCAATGGGCGAGGGGCTGTGCGCGCAAACGGGCAACGAGCGAGGGCCAACCCGGCACGGGGCACCAATGGAAACATTTTCCATCCGCAGAATGCGTCGGATACCGTAAGGATCCGTCTCTCTTTCTTCCCCCATCGCTCTCCGTCTTGTTCTTTCCACACCGTCCCCTCCGCCCCCCGAGCTCTTCGTTATTCTTCGAATGCTCTCGGTTCCTCCGATGTCTCTTCCACCCTCTTGCTCCACGACCCACCCCGCCGCCCTCCCCCCCGGCGAGCCTCTTCCCCGGTTATTTCCATAACGACACTTTAAGCAACGTTAATTATTGTCGGCGTAATGAGCTCGAGGAAGTCTTCCAAGACGCAGACTCGCTCGCCCCGCGTTCGCTCTGCGTTCGTCTTCTTCTTTTCCGCCCCGGGCGCCCCTGCTCGCCGCTTGTTCGCCGAGTGTCAAAGGCTCTCTCTCTCTCTCTCTCTCTCCCTCTCTCTCTCTCTCTTTTTCCACCCCCTCGCTTGCACGATCCCACGGGATATCTCGCGGATCTGCATCACCGCGTCTTTCCGCGGAGCTGATCTCGTTAAGGAACCTCCTTCGTTCTAACGCCGACGCCCGGTTGCGCCTTGTTAGCGCGTCTCGGCGAGTTTAGCCCCCTGCAACCCCCCGCGCGCACCGTCGCCCCCGCGACGACGGAAACGAGCCTCGAGGATCGCGCGTTTAATGACGCGTGCGTCGCGAGCGCGAAAATTAGTCGGAGGATCGAACTAGGCTGAAGATCAGCGGGGGTGAACAACCCCCGGATCTATTTACCTAGACGCGGGATTCTGGAAACTAATCACTTCCAAAAATCACTGGAACGTGGATATTTAACTTTGTTCTTCCATGAAGTGTTAAAACAGTCAATTGTGGGACAGGAATTAAGAGAAGTAACAAAAGGAATGTGTAAATTGCTCTAAGATACTCGTCTACCCTTATCCAGAGCAGCACATTTGCACCTCAAATATCGTGATTATTTTCAAAAGTACGTCATATAGGACAACAAATTAAGTGGTTCAATGCATCAATATGTCCGCAATTATGATGCACAAGGCTCTCTCGATCAGAACGTCGGTTTCATGGCAATACAAATTATTTCACCCTCAGCCCTTGCATACGCGGAACTAAATACAATCGATCGAAACGCGATAGCGTCCGGATGCAGAAAATCGAAGTAAAATCGTAGGCCAAGGGGTTAATACCGGCTAGAAGAGTGTATTGGCAGGTGGGATCCGGTTTGCTTTTTTCCGCGTGAACCCGCAGGAATTAAGAGTATCCGGAGTCATCCCTTAAGTCCCGGCCGGAATAATTCCTCTCTTCCTCCCCACGCCCCCTCGCCTCTCTCTTTCTCCCTCTTCGCGTCGTTGTTGTGCCGAGGGCGACAATAAAGCTCGGCTTTGGCCCGCTTCAGCTGTCAATCAGCGGCTGTCGGCTCGCATTTTATTGACCGCCAGACGAACGTACCCGGGGGTTCGTTATAATAGCTGTTTCGGGAATCTCGAGCGTTCGCACGAGATCGCCCCGGAAATCCTCGTGGAATTCCGTGACGCGACCGTTTCCATCCCCGGCGAATTAATACCGATACCCGAAAGCCCGCCTTTGTTCGACAAGCGAGCGCGATGCCGCCGTCGCGGAATTAAACGAGCACCGGGGATGTTCAACCGCGGCTCCGATGGCTCCGGCTGGCGCTCGGATGGTGCTCGGGGTCAAAGCAGCTTCGTCTTACATCTACTTTGGCTTCTTTGTTCGCATCTTTCGATGACGAACTATCCTGTGTATTTAAATTTCTGATCTAACGGGGCCAGGACAGTGTCCCATAGGACAATTTGAATCTGCCTCTGGTCTAGAGTTAGCTGGAATTAGCTGACAGAAGAGACTGTCTGTCTCGTTCCCTTTACATAAATTGTCCTAAGTGGGCGTGACTTAAATCTGACGGGGCGAGGAGGGCTCTCCCTTAAGACAATCTACATCTGTTTCTGACTTAAAGTGTGCTGAAAGAAGATAAATCTCTTTAAACGTTGACACAATTTTCAGAGAATTTTGTCTGTCCTATTCCGTTTACATGGAGTGCTTTAAGTGGGCGGGGCTTTCTTGCCCTTCATTTATAACGCCGCAAGAGAATGCTTCATAAAGTATTCCCTATATATTCATGACTTACAAGATCTAAAAAGAAAATTGGACATCCTTGAATCTTCTTAACCGTATAAACGAAAACTATCTACTTTATTTTCGCTGATTAGAATGCTGCAAGGGGGCGTGGCTCCGTGGCTCGCGATCCAGAGAGATCTAAATGTCCCATCGTGTGCACCCCTGACGCAGATCGATCACACACAAAAAGACCTTCTGAAAGTACCTTCGAATCTTGTTAAGATTATTCAGGTATCTTCCCAGTCTATAGCGTTCCAAATGGGCGTGGCCTGACCGCTCTCGCCGTCGACGTAGCCAGACCATTGCCCCACGGGGCAAGCGGGGCCACGGTGATCGCATTAGTGCTAACACCATCGAGGATGAGCAGCAATTCGCGAGACCACCATGGTCGCGACAGAGGCGAAAGAGAAAGAGGCTGAAGTGGTCCGAAAGTGGGAATCCACAATGACGTCGTTAGGCCCGGCACGAACGGCGACAACTCTTTCCCGTTACTTGGTGTACCGAGTGTCATTCAATTGCGCATCCCAATTAAATAACAGGCAAAAGGGCGACGTAGCGTCGCGTACCGTCCCGACGCCCCCTAATTGCGAGCCTGGAGGAGCTCCGAGCAGGAGGAGGAAGAAACGGCAGGCTACGCGGAGGGGGTGGGAGGACGGCTGTGTTCGAGGGGCTGGCAGAACGAGAGATAAACACTCGGCACGGGGATGAGACGGTCTCTCCCCGAATGGCGGGATCGCGAGGGTAGAACGCGATCCGTTTCCTTTAATTCCCGGCGCGCTTTCTTTCCTCGATCTTTTAGCGCGCGGCGAGCCGCGAGGGGGTGTGCTCGCTCTCCGCGGGTGCGCCGGGGAAATAAAATTGAAATTAACCATCGGACCCGCGCGATATTTCGTATCCACGCCGGGGTGAAATTCGACGCTCGTCTCGCTGCCAGAGAAAAAGAGGTCGCCGGCTAATAGGAGGTGCGCGCGGGTGTTGCTTTCGAATTTCCGAAAAAGGTGGAAAAAACCAGGAGAGCGTGAGTGTGTACCTGTATGTGTGTGTGTGTGTATGAGAGAAAGAGAGAGAGAGAGAGGATGATTCGTCAGTGCGGATGCATCGGTGCATCCGCCGCGTCTCTGTGCTCTCTCTCGCGTTGCGACGCTCGCTCGCGCCGCGCCGGCTCGCCGTTTCTCTCCTGTACAGCATTAAAGAGTAACGTAATTAGCACAGGCAAATGAACTAATTACCAGAATACGGATGACGAGGCAGCCTGACAAAAGAGCTGCTCTTATTCGTCTCGCTCCGTTCTTCGCGTCGCCCGTTCACCGCGTCTTTCTCGTCGCGTTTTTCCCATCGCACGGCACTCCCGATGCAACCGGCTACGCGCCGCTCCGCTCCGCTCTGCTCGGCTCCGCTTCGCTCTGCTCGCTCGCTTGCTCGACGACGACGTCGACGACGACAGCGGCGGCGGCGACGACGACGTCGACTACTACCCGGCTCCGCACAAACGGCCCTCCCAAGAATCGAAATGCTAATTAAAGGCTCCTCCCGCCCGGCTAAAGGAGTGAAAAAGGGACGCGCGACAGACGACAGGATGCGCGACGCGGGGGCGCGGCGGCGCGCCCCGATCCACGGGGACGCGATGCTCTCTCGTTTCGAGTCGCGCCAAAGGAGACGTTCCATTGACGACACACTGACATCCCTTTCTCTATTGATCGAGCCCTTTGAACCCGCTCCTTTGTCCTCTCTAAGCTGTATCTCGGATTCATCCCCAAAGACTGCGCGCCTCGTCTTCCCCGTCGGACCGTAAGAACACTTTATAATTCGACGCGTGCTAATTATTTATTTCACAACCGAGACACCGGTTTAGCGCACTCGTTCATTGTCCGCTTTGATTCGTCTTTTTGTCAGCTACTTCCCGGTATTCGCGTTTATTATTTATTCTCTTCCGGATCGTTTCGTTGATTGAAATCACCGCGGGCATTTTTTACGGCACGAAACTACCTTTCTTTTCTGCGAGATAAATAAATTGTCGGACCAAGATAAATAAGTTGCGCGGTCAGCGTAGAACTGCTTGGACGGTGTCGAAAGCAGGGCGGCGTGAAGCAGCGAATATTTTTGTAAGCTGCGAGAGCACCTCGCGGAAAATAAATATCGCTGTATCGCTGTCAAAAGCAGGGGCTTGCTCGTGTCGCTCGAGCAAGTGGCCGTTGGATCGTTTGAAAAGGGGGGTGAAAAATGGCCGCCCATTGGCCGCGGAGAGGCTAGATTCCCCCAATTAACAAGTCGGACGAGTTAAGGGCGACAGTGGCGCGATGATCGAGCTATCCAGGATTTCGAGGAGCGTGTTCTTTTCATCGGGGAGGAGAAGACAGTGCCCTTTCGGTACGTCGTTGGCAGGCAGTCGGAAACGAGGCGCAGGGACCCGGGTAGTCGGATAGCGGGCGTCGGATGGCGCAAAATGGAAACGCCGTAATTAGTATGCGCGTCCGCACGTTATGCACGCAACGGCACTCACTTCGCTCGGCACCCTCGCCTCGGTGGCCGTCGAGGAGGGTCGGGGGCGACGGGCGACGCCGGGGGTGTGGTGTTGCAATTCGCACTTATGTCGAGCAAGTGCAGCAACACCGGCGACTTCATCGAGGCGTGCATATCTGGGCGTCCTTAATGCGTGCATCCACGGTGCACACAGAGAAACGCGGCGCGGCGCGGCGCGACGCGGCGAGGGGCCGGCGAAAGTGGGCGTCGGTGTGCGTACCGACGACTGACACTGTCGTCCTCTCCTCCTGACGGGTTTCTCCGGCGTCGTCGTCGCCGTCGACGTCGACGTCGTGACACGCATCGTGAGCACGCCGGTGCGTCGCGACGCGGAAGTGTCGCCCTTCGCACTCGCGTGCGGAAGAGTAAAACCCAAGTCGGTCGACCGTCAGCCAGAAAGGGAACCGGAGAACACCACCGGGAGGGGAGGGCAGAGGGAGAGACCGAGTCGAGAAACCGACTCCCTCGACTGCCGTGCGCATCCTAATTGGGAATTTAAACCCACTTTCGCCGATGGCAAATCGCCCAGGAATGCGCAGTCGATCCATCCTTGCGAATCTTTCCGAGAAAACTACGGTTCGACACGGTCGAGTTTACACGGTGAAATTTTCATGACCCGGCTCAATCCGCTCTTCTTCCACCAGTGTCATATCCAGATATCATACGACGTCTCAAAGATATCCTGTTTACATCTAGTTTAGGTTCGACCGACTGTCTTACGACCTAAAGTGCACGTCGTGTTGACGTCTGAATTTTACGTAGCCACAGTTCACATTGCACGTCAATGAAAATTAATCGTAATGGAACAGAAAATTTTCGACACATGCTCGATCGCTGTTGCAACGAAACCTGCTACTGGTGAACGCGCAACGTGCAGCTTCGATAGGAAAAAATCGGGAACGTCGCACAGGCATTTTTCGCGGCCGTTTTCCGGCCGCGCGATCATCTCGGAATCGCGTCCGTCGATCGGATTTTGATTTCCTGCGACAGAGGACGGCAGCCGGCGGTTTTTCCAGCGGTCTTTCTTTCTTTTTCCAGCGGCGGCAAAGCGGGGACGGTAGGCAGCGAGAGGATTTCGCGAGCGCGACTCTTTCAGCCCTGTCCCCGGGCATTCTGGCTCTCGTCGCGATCATTTGATCATCCAATAGCGATCGGAGGTTTAAAGCGAGACCGCGGAGTGCTCGAACATCAAACGCGGGGCCGAAAAGCTGCTCGGCGCGCGGTTCCGCTCCGCTCGTCGCAGGCTCCGCGCGCCGCTTTGAGCGTATCCGCGCGGCGCCATCGGAGCAGAACACAGAGCGCTCTTTGACGCACGGCTTTGTCTCGCGCGGCGCGGCGGCTTTCATCGTTAAACCCCGCGCGACACTCCGCGATGATTCCCGACAATCACCGGGAAATTAGCTCGCGAGCTAATTATCGCTTTGGGGATACCCGCGCAGCGAGCCGCGCGAGTCGACGAGGACGGACAAGAAAGCGGAACGAGAGCGGATAGAGAGAGGCCTCGATCCTCTTTTCAGAGGCCTCGGTTCCGCTCGGTTCCGCGCGCGAACCCGCGTATCCGCGAGCCGCGCCGCACCGCTTCGCTCCGCGCCGCGTCGCGCCGCACCGGCCGCCGGATGCTTGAAGCGGCACGCTCGACTCGTTGCTTAGGGCCAGGTCGCTGCTTAAGCCGAGGCCGCTTAAGCCGCTCCGCGCGCGGATCAAACGCGCCTCCGCGCCCGCTTCCTTTCTCCTCCGCCCTTTCCGCCGCGCCTTTTTCGCCTTTCGTCGCGCGGCCGCCGCTTAATTCAACCGCCGCGCCAGCCGGACGGCTGAAAAGCCGCCGCGGCGCTCTCGCTCCTCCCGAAAACACTCTCTTCCTCGCGCAGCCGGCTTTTTTGTCGCTCGATGCGTAGGAGGCGCGTCAAAGCGACCTCGCGTAACGACGACACCTCGCGCGCCCAAAGAACGCGCGACGCCGACGAGCAGCTCGCGTTTAGCTCGCGTTTCTCGCGCCTCCGTTTCCCGCCCCTCCCGCAGCCCACCCTTCGATTATCCCAGCGCGGTATCGAGGCGGTTTTTAACCCTGCCGCTCGCCGATGAGTCTCGCGTTTCCAAGCCGGAGCCGCGGCTTCTCGCGGCGACTGTTTTCCAGCGGCGTGACGACGCGCGTTTTGCGTATCGATTTTGAGAACGCGGGCGAGTGGCTTCCTTCTCCGCATCGTTAGCCTAGTTTCCATCCGCTCCGGCTGCTCGAGAGCCGGCCGGGGAACAACACGAGGCGAGGTCCGGTGTAAATTAAGGGCTATAATTCACGCGCGACTCTCTCCGCGGCTAATGAGAGAACGCCCCGTCATTCGGCGTCATCTGCGCGTCTTCGCAGGCGGCTCTCCCGGAGGCGACGGAATCGCAGCGTAACTGTTCTCGATCCATCATCGGACTTCGATCGGTGGATTTTCGAAACCACCCTTCCCCGATTCTCGCCGTCGAGACTTGGCGTTCCGCGAAAATTCAACTGTCGGGTTTCCAGCGAGTAAAGGAGCTCGTCGAAGTAGTTGAATATCGAAGGTTTTCATTGTGGCATTCTTGTAATTTTCCTACAATTAAATGTCGTACTAATTTTCTTCAAATCTCTGATGCTATACTCTTCTAGTAGTCCATCTGAACTTTGCAGTAGTCCTCTAAATGGAAGCGCCAAAGGGATAACCTCTCGCTGTACCATTATTATTGAAAATTGAGATATTAAATGGAACACTTTTGAATACTTTTTTATGTACAGTGATGTCTCCCTAACTGACGCTCAAATTGTACACAAAAATGGGCAACTTGGGAAGAGGAGATATGATTATTCGAGCCTTTCAGCTCGTTTTTATAATTGTTGACAATTAGTAACTATAAAGATGAACCACCTATTAGAGAGATTACTGTAACTCTACGATTTTAATATAGAGAAGGAATCAGTCACGTCCGTATTGTACGATTAGGAAAACCGATAGTTCGCATAAGCGAGATTTGAACGTATCAAGTTCATGTCAGCTTCGTATCGAGAGACAAGAGAAACCCTCGTCGAACCTCGTCGGGCTACAACAATTTCCTTAAACCGCTGGTCCTGGTTTTCCCAGGTGTGCACAAAAGTAAGCAACTTCCTCCGTCTGTGTCTCGGATTTGTCCGTAAACAAAAACTTGACCGAGCTGGTTCGAAATTCCGCGAACTTCGGCGAAACTGGTCCCGTAGTTCGCCACTGATAAAAATCTCGTCGCGACGCAGGAAGTCGATTAATTCCCGCGCAGCGTGGGAGTGTTATTATACCTGTTGGCGGGTCAGAGGGGTTGGAACGAGATCGGCAGAAAGCAAAACTAACGATTGTCGGAATGCCGCGAGTTAAAGCGCGGGGAAACGAGGCGATTGTTAGCCGCATCTACCGATTGAATGGAATAGAGCGGCTGAAAGGCCGACATTAGCATTCGAGACGGTTCAGAGGGTCGCGTAGACGTTCCTCTTTTTTTTTCCCGTCTTTTTTCTTTAAAGAGGGAAGAAATGGAGCGACGGTCCCGTTAGCCAGGGCGACGAGGAACGTCGACGTCGACGTTGAGATACGCAGCCAGCGAAACACAACGACACCCTTGGCTCGCTGTTCATCATTGGCTGCACCTTTTCACGGGTGCTGCGCGTGCTGTCGTCGCATCGTCCCTTTGTTCGCCAGCCTGCCGCTTCCGGTTGCCGTTCGACTATCAATGTTTGTTCGTACGAACCAGTTCTTGTAGTTCGGAGCTGCGCGAAAGTAATGAACAAGCGAATGGTCCGCGAACCAGTCAAGATTCCTAGGACTATAGCGATGCGAAAACTGTGTCAGCTAAAACATCCTGCTTCTCGCCCGCGGATCATCGGGATCCCATAAACCGATTAGGCAATTAGGGAGACATTATTGTATATACAGCGTATGCTGTTTATACAGCTTCGTTTGCGAGATAACGAAAAAACGATGGAACTGGGATATTTTTAGCAAGAGTAATCATAACATTTGCAAAAAATCGATCTACACTCGCATCTCAATCTATCCCGAAATCCATCCTACTAGTCTCAGTAACTGGTCCAAAATTTTGCTATCGACCTAGGTGGACCAGTTACTGAGACTAGTGGAATTGGTTTTCTGGATTTTTCGGATCTGTCCCGAAAATGAATTCCACTAGTCTCAGTAACTGGTCCCCCTAGGTCCATAGCAAAATTTTGGACCAGTTACTGAGACTAGTAGAATTCATTTTCGGGATTTTTGTCACTCAATAACTGGTCCACCTAGGTCGATAGCAAAATTTTGGACAATTTATAACTATAAAAATGAACCGCAAGGCTCGAATACTCGTATCTCCTCTTCCCAAATTGTCCATTTTTGTGCACAATCTGAGCGTCAGTTAGGGAGACATTACTGTAATCAGTTTGTACGTTCCGAGCCTCTATTTTACGATCTAATCAAGATCTCTATGACTCTGCTGCTCGAATCGCAATCCATCTCGCCACGCCACACAGTTCCACAAACCGAGTCTCGAAGACGTCCATCGCGCTTATAAGCAATATCTCACATCCTTAACAGCTCGAAACAGCTTCTGGTATAAAAAACCAGCTCGAAGTTCCAGAACCACGGAACACGCAGTTAGATTGTACAGGAAGTCGAAGCAGATCGCCAGGGAGGCTCGACTCGGGGCCCGGGGGCAGGAAAAGGTGTGCGGAGCCGGGGTCGTCTTTCAATTACGAAAACGAAGCGGGAGCAGGTTCGGGGGCGGCGATGCTCGGAGAGGGCTGCAAGCCTCGGAACTAGGAAGCGGCGGGAAGAAAGGAAGGAGCGGAGATGGAAACAGAGGAGAGGAGGTCGAGGACGATGACTGCGTGAAAACGGCACACGAAGACAACGCTCTCGGCGCGCGACACTCTCGGCCCTCTCGTTGTTAATCGTTGGTTGCACCCTTTCACGGCTGCGCCCCGGCGCGGCGCACGCCGGTTTTCTCGCTCCTGCCCTTTTGTCCATTAGCCTCATCCCGCGTCGACGCCGGGTGCCGTTCCCGTTTTTCCGCGGCCGGTGTGCGCCTCGAACCGAGAATCCGCGTCCGTGCCTCGAAGACTCCGTAGAACGTGGTTGGCCAGGTGTGAACGGTGCGAACACCGTCGATCCTTCGGCCCCTCGGCCCCTCGCCCCGCCGTTTCACGCGTCCGGAGCGTCTTCCGCAACGGAGGACCATTCGCGGAGGCTGGCTTATTAAGCTCTCCGACCTCGGAGAACAATAAACCGTGGCGGATCAAGCCCGAGCGGTTTTTTCGCCGGCGAGAAATCAGGCGTCTCGACTCGTCGCGGCTCGTCGCGGCGCTCGAAGACGCCTCGGCGGCCACGGATTTCGGATAACGAAGTCCCCCGGGTGTGAAACGCGGCTCCCCATCTGCAGATTGCGAGCGTCCCCGCGCCCGGAAACGCGCTGTCTTCGCGCCATCCTCGCCGGCTTATTAAGAACAAGCAAAACGGAACAGAAAATGTCCGACCATCCGCTCGAGAAACCGCTTGTTCCGCCGGGAACAATGGGCGCGCCGCGGCGCACGTTCTTGCGTGCTCGCCGCATCCTCCCGCAATGGCCGGCCCTCGGCCCTCTTCCCTTCGCGGTAATCGTTTCGTCGATACGTCCGCGGTTATCTTCGATTCCTCGTTTTTCCGGGACCGTTTTAAACCGCTGCGTTCCGCGTTATCCATTTCCGATGCGCTCCCAGATGCACGCCGGGGGTCGTTCCTCGAATTTGCGCGCTGGAGTTTCGCTCGCGGTCTCCGCTCCCACCCGCCCCTTTGCCCCGCGCTGTTAGCTAGTTAACAATAAGACGTAATTATTTGTTTCACCGTGGCCGGCCGCTGAAACGAAATTATTTTTTAAAGTACCTCGTTAAGTATATTTGCCTGGTTCGCTCGGCACCGAACTACGCACAAAGCCCGGCCAAGGAGTTAAACAAGCGCCCCCCCCCTCCTGACTTTGTATTTCCCGCCAGACCAAAGGCGGAACTTACCTCCGCGAGTTTCTCTTTCCGCGAGTTTCGTTTCTGTTCACGGTAACACGGCACTTTCGAAAATTCTCTAATTGCGTTCCGCGCGATCTAGGTTGCCGAGCTACCGAAACTTCCGCGCCCTTAACGGCGGCCGAATAAAACTGCGACGGTGTCGCCGCCTTCGATGCCAACGGCTTCCGCGATTAATGCCGCGTTCAGCTTGCCTGCACTTTCTTCGAGACTGTCTCGCGATTGTTCTTTATTCGACGCCGGAACCGTCGAACTCGCTCGCGTTCGATTCCATCTTCTACGAGTCGTCGCAACTATCGAAATAGTTTCTTTCTGAGAAATTTGTTTCTTTCAGATTAGATTTGCAATTCCGGTTTACTCGGAGCTAGTCGTTTTTAGGCGCTTTGGTGTTCGCGAAATCACGGTGCATCGCGTGACGCATACATTTCGTTTGCTAACATGTTTTAATGTTTTACGAAGAAGATACGTTGCATTTAACGAAACGTTTTAACAATGAGAATAGAAAATAAATTGGCAGAGAACGTGTTAAGTTTATTCATTCGTAAATTCTTGGGCAATGATTGTAACGATCGCCATGATCAATATCCTCGCGGTCGAGGATTCTTTTAAAGAGCTGGGAATATTTTCTTCAGACTACAAAATTATATAAATAATGCACTTATTATATAAATAATTATATATTTAAATAACGAGAATAGAATACAGCACACGCTGGCAATTTCTGCATCGTCCTCAAAGGGTTAATAGAAACCGATTGCTGCCTGCAGGTTTCACCGACGATTCAAATTCATCGTGAACTCGTTCATAAAAAATGTCTCTCAAATTACCCCGCTTTAGGATAATTGTGCCTTCGTAACATTTTTGCGCAAAACCACGAATCTCGCGAGTGTAACAGCGATCGCATTTTCATCTGTCCTCCGGATATTATCTCCGATCGTCCCCGATAGGTTTCATCGCCGGTTAACGACGATGTTCTCCGTTTCATCCCCCGCGGTGGCGGCAGCAGCAGCTCCCGCGGCCAGGAATTTCCCTCGTTCGTTCCTCCTTCGAGCGCCGCTGGGAAATACAACAAATACGGCCGACGAGGACTCTGGAAAGTACCAGTGTTACCGGGGATTATCATTGTGCTCGAGAGTGGTGGCGATTAATTTAATTGCATGCACCTTTCCCTCCCACCGGGGGCTGCTACCCCCTACCACGCCCGTTCCGCGCGTCCTCCGTCTCCCCGCGGAAGAAGCAATTAAGCACTTCGCGTGCCGATTGGCCGTACAATTAGGGTGAATTATAATATCGTAATAATTGCGACAATTAACGTTATGTACGAACTGCCCCCGGGATGCGGGATTCCTCCCTCTCTTTTCATCTTTTTCTCCTTCTCCCTCTCTTTCTCTTTCTGCTCGTTTCCACTAGATTCTCCGAGCAGCAGCCCGTCGGTTTTCTTTTTCTTTTTCTCGGCCTCTTTCTCTCCTTCCGTTTGCACCCTCGTACCCGCTCTCCCTCTATCACTGTTTCTCTCTCTGCCTCTCTCTCATTCTCTCTCGGCCTCTCTCACCGTAGACCGGCTCTCTCGCGAGCGGTTACGCTCCCAGTTTTTTCTTTCCGGATGAAGAAATCCTGAAGGACCGGATACGGTTTCCGCTCTCCGGATCGTGCAATCTGGAGCAGGTGCTTCTTCAGAAATGAACCGAGTCGGGACGGTTTACCATTCGCCGGCTCGGTTCACCGTGTCCGGGGTATTCGCGAAAATCCCGGCCGGTTTCCGCGACGCTCTCTCCTGGCTGCCGAAACACGAACTCCGGGAGCTGAGCAGGGGGTGGTTCTTCTCCCGGCTGAGAGTCGTCTTGCAGGGTCCGGGGCCGAAACACCGGAAGGCACGAGCGCGCCGGGAACTTCGGATAATTGAAATAATCGAACGGTTCGCTCGGGAACGTCAGCGGCCAGGGGCTGCAATCGGAACTGGTTGCAGGCTCTCAAGCAAATTACCGGCGGATTAATTCGCACGTTCATCGGCGCATTGTGGCGCATCGATCGCGATTCTCCCGGCGAGCTGCCTTGGCTACAAACTCGGCTCTCTGCGCTTCCATCTCTCTCTCTCTCTCTCTCTCTATCTCTCTCTCTCTCTTACTATTGCTCTCTCTCTCTCTATCTCTCTCGGGTTCTCTCCCGGTTTCTCTCCGGAGCCGACTCTCTTCTTCAATTTCTTCCGCCTCCGCCCCCGGATCCTCGGGCCAGCCACACTCGAGTCGAGTCGACTGCTAGCTAGCCGAGCTCTGGGACGTTCTAAGAAGTCTGCGAGGAGCCGCTCGTCCAGAGGCGAAGCACTGCGCGCGCGTTCTATGCGCTTCCACGCGCTCGCAGACGCTCGTCCGTGTGATTGTGCACGGAGGACCGAGTCTGGAGCAGGAGTGCAGGACTCTGCGCGCTATATACACAGGGTCTCCTTGCCGGAGCCGAGCCCGAGGGGTTTACGAACACAATAGTTTGAAATATTCGAGCGCCGGCAAGAAGTTGCCCTCGCGCCGGTAATTAACGAGTTAAAGTTTGGCGTCGCGACGTCCTCTCGCCGTCTCTCTCCCGCGCCCCGCGGGCCAAGCCGTCGGTTCCTTCGGCTCTGTGTTCGACTCCGTCTTCGTCGTTTCGCCGCCCCTGCCGCCATAAGACTACTCCCCGGCATCCATTAGTCGAGTGCCACGGGAATTCTCCTTTTGCCTGCCAAGAAAACTGAAGATTCTATTTTTCTCCGCTGGCCGGGCGCTGCGCCGCGCCGCGCTCCGCGGTTCCC
Organism: Megalopta genalis; assembly: GCF_051020955.1. Lineage (NCBI taxonomy): Eukaryota > Metazoa > Arthropoda > Insecta > Hymenoptera > Halictidae > Megalopta > Megalopta genalis. The sequence continues at coordinate 4,945,574 of NC_135016.1, read as the reverse complement.
CGGGCGAGACACCACGAGAGGATCTTGTGCGTTGCGTGGCCGCAACCCCTTCGCGAGCGTTAGAAAATTCACAAGATTTTTAATTAACGGCGCGCGCCGCCCGCCGCCGACTTAGTTCCCCATTGTTCGCGCCGGGGAGCGAGCCCGCGGGAGGCTCAATACCGGAGCGGCTGTTACGCCGGAAGACAAATCGACGAAGTTACGTGGAATTAGACAAAGTGACTCGCCAATGGACGAGCATTTGGGGGATGGCCAAGCCGGCGGGGGTGGGGACGCTCCAGTTGCCGGGCGACGTCTCGAAATCCCTTGGAAACTGTTCCTCCGCGGTGCAGGAATTCGTTGCGCCGAATTCCCTCTCGCTCCCCCGCGCCCCCCCTCGCCGACCCGCCACGGTGAATCGAAGACGTTCCACGCTCTTCCACCCTTCTCGCTCCGGTGTTCTTTTCGAATCGATACTTCGCTCCGACTTAATTGCGTCCCCGAGAAAGAATCTTCCACGAATTTCTGCTCCCACTCAAGTCCCACCCCTGGCATGGGGAGCAAGCGTTCCTGGCCATCGATTTGCCCCCCGGGGCAACGTTTCGGGACGCAGACCTCAGAAAATGAAGACGCGCGTATATCACAGAATCGTCTATCTTGCACCATGCATAACTGTACAGCTGAAAGTAGGCGTGTCAACGTTGCTCTCGGTTTATAGAGAAACTCGTTAACGGTGCCACGGAGAAAATTTTTCTAAAAGAAGAAGCTGCTTCAAATGATCTGAGGAATCCGCCATTTCCGGATTGCGAGACATTATTGGGACATCCTGTATAGCCGGAACAGTGCTCCACAGGGCACGTGAACATGATGAACACAAGTTCATCAAAGTTCCAAAGTGATGCGGAAGAGAGGAAAACCATCGCGAACCTCGTCAATGTCGACAGAGCGCTACAACTCCAATCGTCTTCGTCTCTAGAACCGCAAAAGTAGGCGTGGTTTCGTTGCTCCGCCGTGCCGGCTCCTCGACGAACGGCGAATTCCTCTAGCTGTGCTCTGCATATCGGGGATCCCATGGAATCGCGGGGCCACGCGGATTAAAACATCACACCCTCCTCGGCCTGATTGTATGTAGATCGGCCGCGTGCACACACGGCCGCGAGAGGCCTCGAGTATTTATGTATTCAAATCCCCGCGCTCATCGAGTGGGGCGTTTGTTGGCCCTTCTAATAGAACCGTTTATTCTCGCATTAGCATATGCACACAGCAGGCTTGGCTCGCGTAAGCCACGCATACGCCCGCGACGCTCGTATCTCGTTTCTCTATCGATTATATACCGCGTCTTGCGGCCTTTCCTTCCGCGAGCCCTCGACTCTATTGTGCCCCGCGCTCGCTCCGGACTCTTTACATCGCAAGGAAATTGCCGTTTCCTGGCCGACGCCGGCTTCTTTTATCAACTTAATCGGCGGCTTGCTCGATTCCGTGCTTCGGCGATCGGGAAGACTTAGGGGCGGTCGCGCGGTCTCTTCGGGGCGAATTAACAGTCGTTCTTCGATCGAGCGGGTTGAAATAGGTTACAGACTCCGAGGGCGTGCGATTCCCTCGACTGGTGCCACCCCGTCATCAGCAACGCGTCTCGTGTAACTCAATTAACCCAGAAGTTCGCCGGCATTCGGACAAACATGTTCGCGGATATCAATCGACCGGAAGAGCGAGCGAGAGAGAAAGAGGCAGAGAGAGAGAGAGAGAGAGAGAAAGAGAGAGAGAGAGATGCTTAAAGAGTCCACGGAGGAGAGGGTTGACGGTGTACGAGGGTGTAGGAGGCGCAGGGGTGGCTGAAGGATAGAGGGGGAAAGAGCGAGGAATGCTCGGGCTGGTAAACAAACTGTCTGAAACACTCCGGGTCGTTCCATTCCATTCGAGAACTCGGCGAGCCCCGCAGGTCCTCTCGACGGCATTATCTCGGTACATATTTAAGTGCATGACATGAAGACTGTCAGCGCCCCCTACAGCCCCGCGTGCCCCGCCGCGGCGCGGCGCGGCGGCCGCCCCTGGCCCGGCAGCAGCCTCGCTCCGCCCGCAAACCCGCGCGGAGAGCGCTGCCCCGCCGCAAAACTCACCCCCGCGTAGAACTCGCCTCCTAGAAGTCCTCATTTCCCGGCTGCCGCTGTCAGACGCAGCCCTGGGCGGGTCATCAGATACTAGAGCTCGGATAATGCCGAACGGGACGTATACACACGTATACCGGCTCGCGCGTACACACGATGCCATTGCTCGTGTGCGGCCTGCTCTCGCTGCAAAGATGATAGAACCGGACTGATACGCGCGGCTCGAGACGCGGCAGCTCAGGCTCCGCAGGAATTCGATCCCCTGGCTCTGACCTTCGACGGACTAGCTATTTTTTCGCCGGCGATCCTGGATCGTGAAGACACGCCGGGGACCATTGTTTCCAGCGATTCGAGACTGCGGAGACGGAAAGTGGATCCTGGCAGGTTCAAGGGTTGTGTCAAGGTTGCTGAAGGACTTCTCCGGCTGAGCTGTATCTAGCAGACCGTCTTAGATTCGGGGATCGACGATATTCCTTCATTTTTGCGGGGTCTTGAACTAGGAGACTAAACAAGACGCGAGCTGCGAACTCCCTGGTCTGGACATGTTGGGACTTTTTCTAGAAGATCGTCTTAGATTTTGAGAGTAAACTATTCTTCTTCATTTTCGTAAGGTCTCGGAAGACCGCAGGAAATACATGGGCAGCGAACTCTTTACTCTGCGCTCAGTGGTGAACTCGTCCAATTAGGTTTCATTTAGCAGACCTTGACTTGGACTTGAATATTAATGATTTTTCTTCTCTCTCTCTAAGTCGGCCTAGCTTTAACCGAGTATATCAGATGTCTAGCGATGTCTAGCCGACCTCATCGTAGACTAGGGGATGAACAATTTGTCCTGCCTAAAGGCGGGCCCTTTCCTTCGCAGACTATTCGAAGAAGACAGGGAAGTAAGGCAATTTGCGCCGTCCTCTATCTCGTCCTACCTAACAGAGCCTAGCTCGAGAAGATTCGGCGATGCCGTACGCAAGCGTCGACCGGAGCGCCGGCAGGACAGGTAGGCGTGCTCACTCGATTTGTCCGAAGGTGCGATGCCGGAGTCAACAGGCAAATTCGTACGAAACGCCGGGCACAATCACCGGCATGCTAAGGACGGTCGGAAGTTGGCGGCTAGGTGGCAGAAGGAATGGGAGAAAGTGGGCGCGACTGAGACCGGCCGAGCCACTCTCAGCCGCGAGGGAGAGAGGCAGGACGAGAGACCACGAAAGAGGACTCAATACCGATTCAGCGATTCCGGGTCGTTTAGCATTCCATCGACAATCCGGAGCGTCGACTGCCGACAGGAAAGTGAGAGTCCCTCCTCCCCCGCGTGTCCTCTTTCCCGTTCTCTTTCTCGACAGCTTGCCTCTCTCTCTCTCGCTCGATCCTTCTTTCCCCGTGGCCGCCATTATATTCGTTCCTCGTCAGCTGACTGCTGATCGCTTCTGTCCCCCGTCTACCTCGCCCTCTTCTCGCGTTCATCCCCTATCTCGCCTTCTCTCTCTCTCTCTCTCTCTCTCTCTCTCTCTCTCGATCTATCTGTCTATCTATTGCCTTCTTCTCAAGAGAACTCCTCCTGTCCGGACTCTAAATCCCTCGTCCTTCCTCCGTCGACATTGGAAGCATTGAGAGTGACGTCGAGGGCACATTGTCCCGGTCTTCGGGGAGCCCGGAATATCCGCCACCCTCCGACCCGCGTCCACCCTCGCCACGGGAAACCCTTTTCTCTAGACGTCGAACCCGCGACTTGGCCAGCGAGACGAAGGTCGCGGAATTGCGGACTCGCTCAAGTGTTCGGCTCCCTGCTGCACCGCCACCCTGCTCGCCACTTCCGGTGCCGGGGGAGCAAACATAATCTATACCTCGACCAAAAATGTTCCACGGATCGATAGCCTCGATGCTCGAGAGGACTAATCGATGCGAAGAGAATTCTAATTTCCGAGCTTCGTGTTTCGATGTTCGTCCCCTGGCACTGTTAGAATTTCAGGTACCTTTGGATAATCGGATTATTTACAGCTTACATCGTCGAACCAAAGGATGCGAGCAAGTCTTAACCCTTTGCGGACGAGGTTCATTAAAGTACTAAGAATAATTTCCTTAGATCGCATACTAAACACTCGACTAATAACGATTGTGAGAAATACATTTTGATATCTTGTTACATACACAATTAAATTGCTATAGGATCTCAAGACGTCAATTACTGTAGACGTCAATATGCCAGATCCATTCTGAAAGGGTTAGCAGTCCACCTTTAGCACAGCTGGAACGTTGATACACGATCGATCCGATCTTTATAGCTGGTCGAAGATCCACAGTTTCATTCCAATGAACGCGTTACTGGTTCTTGCATACTATTTCACGATTGCAAATCAATTGCTGTCGGCGCGGATATAAAACGCGGCGCAAGATGCAACGGATCAGCATTGCCGAATTTTACGGCGTTCGATTACGGCCGCGCAGAGAGAGAGAGAGAGAGAGAGAGAGAGAGAGAGAGAGAGAGAGAGAGAGAGCGCGATTCCGCGCGAGGAATCGGTCCGAGCGATTCCGCGGACGTAAAGTTAACGCGGCGCGCCACGGGGGAGCCGTTTAATTTTGTTTATGCGAGACACTTTGGAAGACGTAAACACGGTATCTCAATTCACCGGCGTAATTTCGCTCTCCCGCTTCGCCGGGCTGCGTTACGATTATGGCGTAATCATATCGGATTGTTATTATGGCTGATGGCCCGGCAGGGGTTTGCTTCGGGAGAGAGAGAGCGAGAGGGTGGGCAGGCTTATCTTTGAAATATGCTGATAGACCATCCACCCCCGGCCACCGGCGGAGGATCCCCACCCACACCCCCGCGTCTCTCCCTCCGATCGTTCGGCTCCTCCAGTTCCTCTACGACGTCTCCCGGCTTTTTTCTTCGCGTTCGACCCCCGCGTCTACGCTTTATCGCGTCCGGGGGTCGCGAGAAATTGCCGGAGGATCGTGCCCCCTCCTCCCCGGCCCCCACGTCCCGTTTTATCACGGCCAGATTTTCAATTCGCGCCCTCGAGTGCCTGATTTTTCGATCTCACGCGTCGCATGAGCCCCGACGCCCTGAAATCCTCGGGACACTTTCATCCCCTTTGTACTCCAGCTCGGGAAACATCTTGCGGGTTGTGGTTTCTTCGGTGGTGAATCAATTTCTGCAGGTTAAGACTTCGGGAAGAGATTAGTGGAGCAAGTTGAACCGTTTCGAGACCATCCTGTCTTTATTCTTTAGGGGTTGAAATTCGAGTTCCGTGCAATTTCGTGCGTTACAGTATCTCCGAAACGATAGCAAAAATTAGTGCAACAAATCGAAGCGTCTTCGTGTGTTCTTCTTTTTTAAGGGGTGAGATTTAGAACCTTTTCTACTTTTCCTCCAGGGTTCTACTTTTCCATAAAGTGTCTTAATAATAAGTTTCTCATGGAAACTACCAAACTAACAAGAAAAAAATGTTAGAGGAACAAATAGAACAGTCCTCCTGCGTCCTCCTTTTTCAGGGGTGCGAATCCAGACCCTTCAGTATTCGCTTTCCAAGGAACCGAATCTTCTTCTTCTTCTTCTTCGAGGAAATGAATTTCCCATAGGAAGATCTTACGAAGCAACGAATAAAACTGGTGGCAGACGGAATTCCCAGCACCCCCGCGTCTTTTTCGGGAATCTCGCGGTTCCCGGAGGGTTCGGCATTGTCCCCGGTCCCGAGTCACGAGTCGACATCATCAGCCTCCTCGTCACGGTGACGTTCGCATTAGACATTAGACTACCAAATAAGTGGGTACGTGCTTCGTCGCCGGGGTTCGTCGAAGAGGCGGGGGAGGCTGTCAGCCCCTCCACGCCCCCCCTGTGGCACCCGCATGCCACCCCCCGGGGGACGCAATCAGAACGTTTCAATCAACGGTCGCCCCGTGAGGGCCGTCGAAATCAGGCCGGAGGTCGGCGGGGCGAGGAGGGGGTGTGGGCTTCACGATTACTCTGATAACCGACGGGCATTAAATCTTGGACCGAGGAGAGGGCGGGAAACCCCTTCCGCCTCTCTTTGTCACTGGGCCGCGGTTTTAAGGCGGGTGAGTCACGTGGCCGGGCTTTAAAGCCGACTCGATGGGGTTTCACGGTTTATCGGGACATCTCGCGCGGCCGGGTCCGAGCGCTTGTTTATTTAGGGGATGATCGCCGCTCGGAATCATCCCTCAATTACTCCGCGAGACTCGCACAGATTTCCACGTAATCTCGAGACTGTTTCTGCGAGCCTCTGTGCACGCGTCGCCGAATTGCGCGTCGGTGAAATTCAATTTTCTGGCTACGGCTTTTATGCTGATTAACGTCACGACGAGTTCGCGTTGTTGGGTTCGGATTTGTAGGGGAGATAAAATTTTCCAGTTGCGGAATAAAATTTGTCAGGCGCGAACACATTGTTAGCTTGTAATTTCTGGGAAGATCGAATTTCCTAGATGCAATACTTACGCAGTAAAAAATTTCGAATGCAAGCTGGTTTCATAGATCACGACTGCAATTCTCAGAATAAAATAAGAATACAATTTGTTAGACGCGAACGCACGGCTGGCTCGTAATTTTTGACAAGATAAAATTCTCCAGGCGCGATCTCCATTCGGTAAAATGATTGCCTAAACGCCCCGCTGGTCCATAGTTCCAGCACCACGCAATCTCCTAAGCACGATGCAATCCCGACTACTCAAAACTCTGTCAGAAGTCTCGACGCAGTCATTTCGCAGATCGAAAGCCACCGCTTTCGGGGGCCGAAGTTAGGCGATCTATCCGTTCGAAGCGACGCGTCCGCGTCAGGAATCATTCGCTCAGTCACTCAGAGCCAGTGATTTTGTTCTATGATCTTCCGACGGGCTCGCACACGCGCTCAGGAATCGACGGTAGCCGGTACCAGTAGTAATCCGTGCGGACGCGAATGAATGGCAAATGAATGGGGCGCGGCGCCACGGCGAAAAGTTAATCACGGCTCACCATATCGTTGTAAGGGAGGCCTTTCGGGGGTGTAACAAGGGGTTGCCCCTTTGGTTCCCTTGATTACATGGGCGTATCTCGATCGCGGATGCAACTCCGCTCCCCTGGATCGCGTCGCTGCACCGTCGGGGCGTTTTTCGGGACCGCTCTACTCTCTGCCCCCCTCTTATTTCTCGCTCGCCTCCGACTCGCCGCACCGTGGCCCATATGGCGCTGTTTGTTTTGTCCGGCACCGGGCCCCGTTACCGAGCAATTACCGGGTTCGACGGGGCACCCCGTCACGGCTGGCCGCCTTGGAATTACTGCGATTACTCCCGGGGGCAACGGAGTCAATAGAATTCCGAGAACCGGGGCCGCAGAGCCCCGCAAGCGCTCCGATTATTTGTCGCCGGATTGATGGACTCGCGATGCTCCGAGCTCTGCCGAACAAACAGAGAATTTCATGTTTCATGATCGGAACCGGGAAAATAGACTGCGGATCTTCGCGCGTTCGTGACGATTTTAAAGCTCGCGAAGTGCGGGGACGTGCGCGGATTGAGAAATATTTGTATAAATGTAATAATATTAATATAATATAATATAGTAATATATAATATAATAATATTATATTTACAATAGTATATTATAAGAAATTTCTTCATGGTTTAAATTTTAAAGAAACGAGCAACGAGAACGAGAATTTACTCGAAGACCTGCGATCTGGTTACGAATCATCGGAAACGTTGTAACAGCAAGAAGGGCATTAGGGTTGTTCCAACGTCATCAGCATCCTGAGCGAAGATAAAGTTAGGAATTCAAGTAGTATGATTTCAATGGCCTTCTGCAGACAATGGCTCTTTGTACTTGCAGCTAACTCGAAAATCCAGAACGTAAGTGGGAAGCTTGAGGCAACGATGCAGTAAACGCAAAACAATTTAGCGTTCTGAGAATTATTAATTAATTACGTAACACCGTAGAAGTGTTAACGTTCCTCTCGCATTAACACCGGGTTTACGAAACCCGTCGGAACAACGGGTCATTAATTTTTTTATGTACGATCGTTCAGATTGAATTATCAGTTATTTATTCATTAGTTATTTATTCTTGCTAAATGTCTCACCGTTATTTTTATGAACTGATACAAAGCGGCTGGTTTAATTGCTCCGCGAATCCGCAGTTAGAAGTGAAACAGTTCCCGGTCTCCGCGCTTTCCCGACCACCGTAAGGATTCTCGCTGCAATTACCATATGACTGTGGCATCCTCTTACGTTATTTTCACGAGCGTGGCAGCGTATCTTGGCGCTGGCAGACTATAGAAGACACTTGTATCAGAAAGCCGTGGTCCGAGCGTCGTTCTCTATGCAGGCATTGAGCGGTGCTCTCTATCGTAGAATGGAGGTCCGTCCGGGCGGCGTGTTCCATGGGAATTTTCGGGCCCGTGAAATATTTAAAAGAGCCGAGCGTTGCGCGAGAGGAGCGCGGCAATTATGGTAATGGACCGGCTGCGATCGCGCGCCGCTCGAAAATCGAGTGGCGTTCACCGTGCACCGGAGCTTGATTAATTCGCCGCGCCGGTCCTTGCTACATCGAGAACGGAACGGTCCAGCTGACGATGAAAGCTGGCGGACCTACCCATCTCGCCAAGTGGATTTTCAAGTGGTTCCCGTCCATCTGATCGAAAGATCGCGGCGTCCGATAACGGAGGTTTTCGTCGCAGATCCCCGGCTCCCAGCCGCCGCCGATGTAATGAACGATTTTTATCTGGGAGCCGCGCTGTCGCCGGCAGACAGCCGTGCATACGCGCGCGCTGCACCCGCTTTCGTCTACGACAAATCAGGGCTGCCGCCGAACGGAGGATCTAGTGGCATTCGGCCCGATGGCCGGCCACTTCGAACGCCGGCGAATCGCCGAGATCGAGGAAATATTTTAGTCGACCGGCGAATGTTTCAGCTTCGACGTTCGTTCGCCCGTTTCAGCCGAGACGTTCTTTTAATCGCAACGTTGACAAGTTTTATGCTCTTTCGAGCCTCTTGTAGGCTAAATTAAACAGGGTACGCTCGAATATTGTACGTTGGACATAAATCAGCTCCTAAATACGATCGACATGTCGCTAAAATTTAAGCGAAATGGACCACTTGAAGAAGCAACGTTGAACGATCGCATGGCAAGATTCTTGAAATTCTTTAGAATTGACAGCGAACGTCTTTTAAATCGCAAAGTCTTTCGCATTGTAACAATGTGTAGTACCTTCTACGTACATTCCTCTAAATGTTCGCGCAAGAATCATTCTTCTGCTTGCTTTATTATTGGAATTACCATTGTTCGAAGCCATCGACGTTTTATACAGAAAACACCGATCAATTTAGTGGAAGAATACATAAATAAATCGTGGCAAAGATTCAATATAATGTGCTAAACGCTCGAGGAAATAGTTATCGTCGAATTGCAAAACGTATGGCATAGTTGTAAAGGAATTACGGTGAACGTTAGTCGGCGAAGATCGAAATCGTTCGACCGAGAGGACAGCGTCTGGGATGCAAAACGGGAGAAAAAGAAACTCATTTCTGGGAATGGCTGACTGTCGCCCGGCGACGCCTCTCGATCCCGAAGTTTTCGAGTTCGATCGGCCACAAAAGTATTTCGATCTTCGGCTCCACTGTGCGAATTGAATCGGCGGGATGCGCGCGGAGCGCGAGCGCAACGCTCCTTAATGAAATGGCACCGGCGTCGTCCCCCATGAGGACGGCCATTGTACGGCAAGGTCTTGTAGTTTTTCAATAACTAAGATTGGATAGGGGCTGACTGTGCCAAGATATTGATACCAGCCGTCCCGCAACCCCCGGCCATCGGTTTCGACCGTCTGTTTTCCCTGTTATTCCGTGATTCCGTCTACGCTCTTTGACGCGCGGTTACCAGCCCCGTTGATCTAACCTTTGTCCCCTCGTTCCGCCGGGATCCGCGCTCCGCTTTTCCGGCAACGTTTATTTCGGCGAGGAACGCGGACACGCGGCGTCGGTATCGCGATGTTCGACCAAAAATCGAATAGCAAATCGACGGTTCGATATTACTTTGCCGGGGTGAAAGACTTTAGTCGCGGTCGGACTGCGGATTTTATGCATTTTATCACGAGAATGAACAGCGGCAATTTTTAACGATTGAAAGGGTAAAGGAAATAGAAGGTGTTAACCCTCTGCACTCGAGTGGTGACCCTGAGGCACCACTGAAATTGTTATGTCACTATATATTATGTTATATTGTGCTATATCACATATGTATTGTTCTAAGATTATTTTTATGTCAATGAAGCTTAAATTTTAAGCATTATTAGAAGTGTGAATGGAAATACAGTAAGTCGATAAAATTATTGTCCGACAAGATTTACAGTTAAAATGGCCTCGAGTGCAAAGGGTTGATACAGCGTGTTTGATCTATTAGAATAATTAAAGACAGAAAGACACTCCAATTACAGTAGATAGACACAATTTTTATTTTTCACGCAGATCCTGCCATACTGTCTAGTATGGTGGACTTTAAATTCAGATTCAAAATGAAGGGAAACCGAGTGTTCAACTAAGAAACTTATATTCGCTTGTAGAGTGATTTAGTTGCAAAACTCTTTAGAGAACAGTGGCTAAGGGATGCTATTAAATACGATTAAGGGAAGAAATTTGTGGAAAATGAACACATACGAAGCAAATAGAGTACCCCGAAATATGTAAAAATTCTTCTTCGCTAGAACCACCCCCTTCGCAGCAGACGCTATAAACGAACCGTTTGCGAGCGAACCGACTGAAAATGGTAATTGAAGAAATTATAGCGCACAAGAGAATGAAACGGAGCATTCTCGAACAGAGAAGCCGTAATCTCTTGCATGAAAAAAATTTGCCTCGACGGTAGAACCACCCCGGAGCAGTTCGACAGCCGCTAGCAACAGGCAGCACGAGAGTTCGTAGTAACTTCGCAGGCGTTTCGATTGGTATTTCGCGGGATAATTAAAGGAACACGATTTTCCCGCAGGCTGGATAGAAGAGTGGATCAGTGTTTCGCGGAGAAACGGTTTGACAGGGCGAAATAAAGGGCGGGAATCGAAGGGGGTGTTCAAAGCGAAGTATATATCATCGGGTGTCGCGACGTGGCTCGGCAGGCGTTACCTGAAAAAGTCGCGGCGCGAGAGCACCGGGGATCGACTGAAAACTTTCGAGGGGTAACTCGATTTCAGAGATTGTTCTATCGGCAGTGAGTGCCAACCGGCAAAGTGAATTGTAAAGTAATTGCATAAGATTAGTAGCGGCAGGCGCGGAAGCCACTCTGTCGGTTACTTCCAGTTCAATGAGTCTGAACGACTTTACTTTGATTCACCCCCTCTGATTCTCTTTCGCCCTCTCTCCTTCTCTCTCTCTACTTTCCGCCCTACGGTCTCTCTTTCGCCGGCTCTCTTTCTCGCGCTCTCGCCGCGGTTGCTCCTCTATCCTTGCCCTTTTCCAACGCGAGCGCCTCACTTCGCGTTCCATCTGCATTTCATCGAGCTAATTTGTTGAGATACCGCTTGCCAATATTTCAGTCTTTTTTACCCCATTGGGCCGAACAAAGGGGAGGGAACGGCTCGAGCCACGATCTCGAACCGGATAATTGCTTCCGTCTCCTGGCCCGGGAACATCCGAGTCCTCTGACTAACCGTGCGCGATCCTCGCCGGCCGTATTCCCCGGGAAAATTTCTGCCGCGGGTAATTATCGGGAAATATGTGGATTTATTAGCCGGCGATTATACCTCCGGGCACGCACACCCGACCGATCCCGCCTGCCGTCTGATCGTAAACAAACCCGCCGTCACTCGCGAGTTGCAATCCTCCAACACCGTTCCCGCCGCACACCGTTTTTCAATCCGCATCGAAAACGCTTTGCATTCCGAATTTTTCTCATTAACGCGATGGAGAGCCGGGCAATTAAGCTCGCGCGTTTCTGCTTTCGAGACCGAGGTCCGCGGGAAGATTAAAACAAGATAATTGTCATCGTTTGCAACCATATTATTGAAAGAATCGCGCGAAAACAGGACCCGGAATTTCTCGTTTCAAAAGTCCATTGGTCGTCGCGACAATATTTTGCGTGCAAGCGGACGTCGATCAATGGATCCATAGGATCCGGTTATGCGAGTCGATCTCGAGTCTGTAATAAAATTCGAAGGCAATGGCTCGTTCAGTCTCCATCCGAAAAATGACTCGAAAATTTGGAGAAGCGCCGGCCGGCGCGTGTGCATCGAGTTCGTATTTTATCTACAAATTCGGGGTGCTATTTTTACGGAATGCATTCGGAGGAATACGCGCCGAGAAAAGGTGCGCGAGAAAACCTGTTAATTCTGAAAGTGTCGCGGTGCCATCGAAAGCGCGCGGTAATTAAGGAGATAAGTTCGCTCGAAAAATCGCGACGCCGACGTCGGCGAAATTGTTCTATTCCGTGTGCCCGCTTTGAACGACGAAAATGACAGTTTGGGGTGGATGGAAGGGTGCAGCGGCGGCGCGGGCGTGCGAGTCGCTGGCGAAAAGAGCCACCTACGTCCTCGTTTTTCCCGATACAGCCGGGAGGAGACCCTCTCTCGAATTAGGCACAATCCATTAAGAGATTCTTCTTCCATTTTCGTCTCTAAATCGAGAGCGGCGGCCGAGAATAGAGAGAGAGTGCGAGCGAGCGAGAACGAAATAGATAGAGATAGATAGATAAAAAGGGAGAGAGAGAGAGAGAGAGAGGGCGAGAGCAAAAGAGAGGAGCGGGGGTGGTAGGAAAAGGGCTGAAGGAGCCGAAGGAAATTCGCGCGATTGAAACCCAGCCCTCGTCCCGAATCCAGGGACGTGTACGAGTGGAAATTCGCCGACTGCGAAATGGATTTGCGACAAGGTGACGCTGGAACGGACCAGGAATTCTGATAAGGAGACCTCCCTCCCCTCTTCTCTCTCGCTCCCTCTAACTCGCTCACTCTCTCCGGTCTCTGTTCCCGGTTGCACCTCGGTCGAGCGATTCCAGGGAGAAAGACAGGAGACGACGGGGGCTGGATCCAGGGCTGGAAAAGCAAACGGAAAGAAGGAAAGAGACTCGCGGCGGACAATGTCCGAGTAATGGCCGCCCCGGGCTACTTTTATATCCTGGGAGACCCGTTGAAAGCTAATGTCCGTGATAACAGCACGGCCCCTCCGCGTTGACCAGCTGTACGTACCATCCTTTAAGCTCCTCTACGGCCACCTAGCCAGAAATAAGCCAGCCAGAATTTAAAGGACACTACGTCCACGTGGGACGCACTTCCTACGCGGGGCGCGGCCGCGAGACGAATGACGGATGCGACGCGAGTATATCCTGCGATGGCACTTTTCTGTCCGCCAGCGGGAAAACTGATGCTGCTCCGGCTCTTGAACCTGGAAACTGAGGCCTTCGACCCTGCGTTTCGCCGGCTCGCGAAATCTTATCGACTGCGGCCAGGCCAACGACCATTGGGTGGTTGTTTGACAGCTGACCTACGTTCTAGCAAATTGCTGGTGTCTGCTTTGACGAGTACACGCACTTGCTAGCATTATTATTCGGATAGTCTTTTAATCGTAGGATGGCTAAGGTTTAATGGTCAGACGATTCATTTTCGGGACAGGTTCGAAAAATCCAGAAAATCAATTCCACTAGTCTCAGTAACTGGTCCACCTAGGTCGATGGCAAAATTTTGGGGACCAGTTACTGAGACTAGTGGAATTCATTTCCCGGATTTTTGGGAGTCTGAAGGCATGTGATAACTTCATCTCTACAAAACACTAAAATGAATTTTTTTCACTCAGTAACTGGTCCACTTAGGTCGATAGCAAAATTTTGGACCAGTTACTGAGACTAGTAGGATGGATTTCGGGATAGATTGGGATGCGAGTGTAGATCGATTTTTTGTAAATGTTTTGATTACTCTTGCTAAAAATATACTAACTTGCGGAAATATACTAACTAACTTGCTAAATTTACCTTCGTTTACGTTCGCAATATACCTAGATAGAAGCACCAGAGAAGTCTTAGCCAAAACGAAAATCGTACCCGAAATTTCCGAAACGGGCGGCCCGGAGATGGGCACATGGGCCCAGCAGAGAACGAGGAGCGATATATTTGTCGTGTCAACAATTTAGCAGAAAGTGGGGGAGCACTCGACTTAATGTGACCCGGCGTGGAACAGCGAAACGACGCGACACGACGATGCCTTTCGAGGATCGCGCTTCAGCCCTCGGCCTCTGTCTCCGCGGTAGGTTCTGGGGTCGTGCGTGGGGTCGGCCCTCTTCGGGGGTCGGCTAATGAAATATCCGTGCCAGTTTAACCGAGTTACAAGCCCCGTGAGCCACCCCAAAAGCGGCGGCGCGACCCCAGGCCGACGAACTCCTCTCTCTCTCTCTCTCTCGTTCTCTCTCTATCGTTGCAAGCACGAGGAAACATATTGTCCGCGGATGAACCTCTCCCCCGCATCGCCCGACGTCCTTCATTGTGCGAGATTTTTGGAGAACGTCCGACCGCTGTCCGACCCGCTGAATCCTCTTTTCGCGGGACGCGAGCAGGCGCGAATGACAGAGAAAACTTCCGGACAGACGTTTCGCGGCTCGGACATGCTCTTTTCTAAACATCGCCGCCGCGAACGCCGTCTTTCCGCCGCCATCTTGGCATCCGCGGGAGAAAGTCTTCGGGCTCGCGACGGTTCGAGTCGGTTTTAACGTCGATGTTCCAATCGCGTGGAAATCGTATGAGAAAATTGCCGAGGATTGATACGGTTGCTCGTTCCATTGTGCCACGCACGGCAGGAAAATATTCTTAAGGCATTACAGCGGAGAAGATTCTTGCAACGGCACAATGGAAAATATTCTTGAGGAGATACAATAGATCTGCACTCTATTTATATTGACATTGGTACGCCGCGGCGAAAGGAAATAACAAATATGAGCTGTTACCCATCGGGGTAAACATTTCTAGCGATCTTCTGTCTCGTTCCGGGCATCTCTTTCCTCTGAAGTTCGCTGCTCGCTGCGACTTTTATGTTGCACGGGGATCCAAAGGTCTTCGTTCTCAATCGAGTAATTGTTTAAGAGGATCGGCGTCTTCGTCGAAGGTCTGCGACGCAGCGCAGAATATTTTGCAAAAATTTCCTGACGTTTTATTTCTCTTGCCACTGAAATCTCGCATGAGATTTATTAACATATACATAATTACAAACTGAAAAGGCGCTGAAAGACATCGAATAAACAAGAGAGACTTCGTTTAGACCAAAGATTTCTATGCAAAATGAAAATTCTCTGCATTGATTACAAGGTACGGAAGCCACAGATATATTCATTTCTTTTCCAAGTAATTATAACGAATACTACAATAATGTTTTTAAATTCTTCGAATCATTTTATCGTTTCGCGATCGATCCGCTAATTTTTCTCGTAAATGCGTGAAATCCGCGGTCTCTGTATAACAAATTCTCGATATTATAACACCCGTAACTTCGCGCAGAGAAACCCTAACACATTCGCGCCGGAAATTTTGCTCGCGGGGCACGATGATAGTACAACGAACTCGACGAATGAAGGGCGGATAATGATGAAAAATATAGTAGAAAATTTGCGGCGACTCGGCCGGCTCCGTCAGAGGTCGCGGCAGGAATTAAATCGCGGGGGACGTTATCGATGCGTCGCAACCCCCGATTATACGGATGTACCTGGCTCGTTGAAGCACCCATTGCGCTTTCTCCCACGGTCACCCTTACCCGAGCTCCGGGAGCACAGGATCAGCGCGAGAGCGGACTGTCTGCGTGTTGCGTAAATGCGTAATACGGTACATTAACTCGATCCATCATGCGGGAAGGATCGACTTAGCGTATGTACATATCGGTAGCTCAACTGTACACAGTCTACCCCCGAATTAACGTCCGTCGGACATCGATACACGGCTGGATACCATGACGTAGCGCTTTCTGATCGGCCCGATTCTTTTCCCGGATCCTCCGCCTTCGAAACAGTGTACAGTAATGTCTCTCTAATCGACGCTCGGATTGTCCCGAAAAATGGACGATTTTGGAAAAGGAGATACGATCGTTCGAGCCTTGTGGCTCGTTTTTTATGGTTATCGATTGTCAACAGCTATAAAAACGAGTTGCAAGGCTCGAATAATCGTATCTCCTCTTCCCAAATTGTAAATTTTTGTGCACGATCTTCTTTTTGTGCACTGACGTTTACGTCAGTAAGGGTGACATTACTGTAGATCCGAGCAACGTTCTACCGCGTCCTTCTTCCTCCAGGAAGAACACGCTCGGACTGCGAGGCGAGGTTAGGAGAATATCCTCGTTAGCAGAGGACTTTTGTTTAGGGCGCAGCTAGCTGGTAGGGAAAGTCGCGAGAATTTCGACCGTTTATCATCATCAGCGGCACACGCACGCGCGCATGCACGCACTCACGCACGGCCGCGCATTACATATTTACTCGCGTACATGGCCGCTTATTAAACCTGCCTAATACACCCCCGCGCCGCTGCTGCCCGGCAAGTGGAGTGTATTAAATTTAAATAAAAATACCGGCAGCCGTGTTCACAAGCCGAGCCTATAAATCAGAGGGACAGCCGGCCGACCGGCCAGCTCCGGCAGAATAATACCCCATATTTATGTTCTTCTCCGTAAAAATCCCGTCCACCTACCCCGTTCCGTTTCTCCCTCGCCACCCCCGCTTCCCTCCGCCGTCCTCGCAGCCCTCCGTGCCGCGTACACTTCCTATCGGCCCGGTTTTCCTAGTCGAGCGAGCACGCGATGAAAAACTCGACGATCTCCGCCCGCTTAAAGGGCTATATCTTTCGCGGAATATATTCCCCCGGGGACAGCAAGATACTGGATAAAGTCACGGCTGACTCCCGCTCGAAAATTTCCACGGAAAGTCTGCTTCTGGCTTACTCCTACACGCCCTACGCGTTCAACCTGCACCGACGATTTAACTTGTCCCGAGTATCGATCATTCTTTTCGGACCGCAGTCCGTTATTCGTTTAGCCTGTTGGGTTATGTTTATTATTATTTGCTCGCGCGTTGCGTTAGGCTGATGAGATTGACAGCGTCTTTCCTTTCTCGTGTTCGAATGAGTCTCGATTTTGAAACGCGTGTGAGTTCGTGTAGGATTATCGTAAGATATTGTATCCGTGCAGAAGAGGGATCTGTCTTGGAACGAGACATGGACTTCGGATAATTTGAGAAAGGGTGTTAGATAGTAGAGACTTTGGCCTTTAAAATGAGCATAAGAGGAGTATTCTGAGATTTTTTTACCAAAAGTTACGCCGGATCAAAGATCAACGATGTTTGAATTATACGTCAGCGTTTCTTCATTTTCACGCAGCAGGAGAATGTAGTGACAATTTACAATACAGAGTATTCGGAAACTTTAAGTTAGAGGGTTCGAAGAAGGAGACTTTACCCTTTAAAATGAGCATGGAAGGAGTAGCTTACGATTTTTTCTCCAGAAGTTATGACAGTTCAAAGATCGGCAATATTTTAGTTGTCACTCAGTGTTTCTTCGCTTTTCCGAAGCGGTAAAATATGCTGACAATTTACAAGACAATATCGCAGAAAACTTTAAATTAGAGAGCTGAAAAGCAGAGACTACGCCCTTTAAAATGAGCATAGGTACATCACCTTACGATCTGTTTATCAGAAATGACAGCAGTTCGAAGCCGCTTCAGTCACAAACTGCTGAAAAGCAGAATTGTGAACAATTAATCGCGACGCATAGTAAATTCGACGCAGAGAAAATTGCACAAACGACGACACAATGAACATACCAAAGAACTACTTAAACATGGAACTTTGGGATGCGTCTAGCTTGAAACGACGAAATTGGGAGCTAGTGATTTGGACGATCCTGCCAACGGCAGTACTGACCGCGGTTGTCGGAGGTCGCGTTAAAGAAAGGCTGCTAAATATTCCGCCGGCGACCCGGCTAATTTACACGGCGTCCCGCAGGATGCACCTACGCCGATATGGACGTGCCTTAATCTATGCGCGAGCGGTCAGCGCGAGCAGGGTGTGGCGGCAGGTTGGATTATGTGACCGGGAGCGGTAATGAGGACGGCGACAGGATAAATCACTCGTTCCTCGCGGCAAGGATAATCATAATCCCGCGGCGATCCTGTTCCCGGAGTCCTTGCTGGAATACACTCCGGGACCTGCTCTTTCTCTTTCTCTAGGAACGTCTCTTCTCTATCTCTCCGGGGACGTCTTTGCTCTCGCTCTTTTATCACGGTCCGCGAACGGCAGAGAGTTGCTCGACAACGACGGCAGACGGTAACGCTGCAATTAATCGGCTAATGGGAAACTCGGTGGTACTCGAGCGGTTTCGGTGATTGGTAGAAATTTATTAGGTCATTGGATCGTGTCCCCGGTGTGTTCCCTTTTCTCCACGGTCCTCCGCGGCCCTCTTGTTGCGCTCTTTCCCCGACGGTAATCCGATGACTTATTGTTTCTCCCGAATCGAGGCTCGCCGCGGATTTCGCAACGTATTCTTTACGGCGCGATTGTCTCCGCGGGAACGAGCTCTATTGGCTCCGAGCGCCTCCTCCAACCTCGTATCTCGTTCCCCGCGATTAACTGTTGCTTCCCCGTTCTCCGTCTCTCTCTCTTTCACTCCTTCCCACCTTTTATCTCTGTTTCTCTTTCTCTATCCCTCGATCTCCGTCTCTCATGTTGCCCGTAGGGAACGCAATGAAATTTTATTCGCTTGATGCGTGCCACGTAGTGCCGTAACAAATATCTATAAATATCGGGATTATGTAAAGGTGTAGCTGGCTGGCTGGCTGGCTGACTCCTCGGTGGCAGACAGCCGAGCACATCCTGACAACGGGAAGGAGATACGTGCGTGGGCAACGCGTTGCCGCTGCTGCCGTTGCTCCGGGTTTCGTCCCAGTCCCGCGTCTCCAACAGGCCACCGTTAGCAACCCGACTAATCCCATTAACACGTGCCGGGCATTGTGTCACGACTCCGTGCGCGCCTCGGATTGAAATATTTTGATCCTGCGAGACGCCGGCGCGGCCCCGGGAAGCGGCCATTATCGGCCGACAGGCTGAATGCGGCCGTGATTGCCGGGCCACGCAACTTTCCCGAATAATAATTAGCCCCTCGAACACTGACACTTTTTTCGGTGCACCCGGTAGCCCCGAGACCGATGTTTATTTCGTTTTTTCCGGCTGCCTCGAAATTCGCCGATTTTTCGCCGGAGATTTAAATGTCTCGTTCGGTGGCGGGCTCGTTAGGCCAAGAAGACGTTACTTTGGGCGTGATTTCGGCATTCTAGGATACTCGTCGTCCACTTGATTGCGCGACTATTCTCTTGTTCCTTGCATTGTTCATTCTCTTGTTCATTCTCCCGTTCATTGTCTTGTTTATTTTCTTGTTCATTGTCTTGTTCATTCTTCTCGTTTATTGTATGCTTCAGTGTCTCGTTCATTGTCTTGTTCATTCTCTTGCTCATTCTCTTGCTCATTCTCTTGCTCATTCTCTTGCTCATTCTCTAGTCTACTCTCTAGTCTACTATTCTTTGTAAGCTACTTATTATTTTTGTAGCTACCTATAGTTATCTATAGTTATTTGTAATCTACTATAGCTTAGTCTCTCGCCTTTCTCCTAGTTCTCCTGCAAACGAATTTTAACGATTCCAGTCACTTTGATAGTTCTAGCGTTAAAAAGACGCACGGACTAGAAGTTACAGATAAACGACACATGGAAGATCCCGGAGACCAAGAGAGAGAGAGAGAGAGAGAGAGAGAGAGAGAGAGAGAGAGAGAGCCTAGTAGGGAAAGCAGGAATGGAAAGGACGACCGAATGATTTGCGCCCGACAGTTTATGCAGGCTACCGAAGAAATATGAAATTAGAAAAGACGCACGGACTAGAAATTACAGATAAACGACACATGGAAGATCCCGAAGACTAAGAGAGAGAGAGAGCCTAGTAGGGAAAGCAGGAATGGAAAGGAGGACCGAATGATTTGCGCCCGACAGTTTGTGCAGGCTACCGAAGAAATATGAAATTAGGGGACCAATAAGACGGTTTTCGAGGAGCCGGTGCAGAGTTAAGCGAGAAGTAACGTCTTTCCGCGTCATTTCCAGGTCTCCTTACGGGGCCGTTAACGGCATATTTTTGCCGGCCGTAACTCGGCTTTATTGGACAATTAACGTTTCCACCGCGTCCTCCCCCGTGGCGAGGAGGCTTTCTGCGAGCGTGCGCGCGCGCGCGCGCGAGCTCCCGCGACCGTCTCTCGCTTTCTTATTTCCAATCCCTCCCCGTATTCTCTCGTTTCTCGCTCTCTCTCTCTCTCTCTTGCTCTCTTTCTCTCTTTCTTTCGCCGGCTCTCTCTCGTCTCTCCCACTCTCTTCCTGTTTCTGTCTCCGGCCGTGTCTGAGATAAGACTTTTTTAAATCTGGCGACACGACGGGACGACGACGGGGGCCTCGGCAATGCCGGCTGGAATGAGATATTTCGGAATAATGAGCGTGGATGGGCGTGCCACCGGATAAACTGTATTTATGAGGCTTGCCTACCTCGCGGCTCTCCTCGTATTAAAATCCTTCCTCGATTCGCAAGGTACTGGCGAGCTGACCCTGTCTACCGGGTGTGCGCACGCGGATTAATCCCCGTTAACGATCTCGCGACGGGTCCGATGTGTTTTCGCAGGAAAACAATTCTCTGTCTTCGTGATGCGAGGCTTCGACGGCTTTCAGCGTTGATCCCTTCCGCTACGATTTTTTTCGTAGCTGCGCCGGTTAACCCTCGCGTGACTGAACACTCTGACCTGTGGCCGGGTCTAATGTAACTCACGCTAGCATCTATTCTATTGAAACGCATAAGAGCTTGATTTTATTTTCGTAGATTTATTTATTTTTTATTTATTCCTAATATTGTCATAATTAAAGGTGACAGGGAACGAAGAACTATTTATTTTTGCTATTCGCAATAAGTAATTTATTATGTTTCCTCGCATGTAATACGTAAAGGAGACTCGGTCATCGTCGTGTTAACACTTGTTTCAATCGATTTTACTTCGATGTTCAAGTATTCGTAATAGAAGGGTAGAATTTTATTTAACGCCATACCTATCGAGCATTAAAATTGACCAATGTGTGTTGCCTTGTAAGAATGACAAGATTGAATTTATTTAGACTTTCCAGAATTTTTATTACAATGAATACTTGGGTCAAGAAATTTATTCGATCATTTCCTACGGAAGTGTCTCCATCATAATTTGCTTCCTTAGTTCCCGACTTCAAAGTTCCTCGGTAAATTGTCTTCGTGAACGAGAACTTTTTCTCAGTCTCTCAGCTTCCTCGATAAATCCTCGGTACTTTTCACGAGCTTTTCGATTTCGAGGGTCCAATGAAACCGTCTAAAAATCGCAACAACCGCGTCCTCGTGATTCCGGCACGCCGTGACCAGCGTCCACGGCTGCACAAACATCCACAGCAGCGATTAGCGCACGAGTCCTCGGCCGCATTATTGCACGCGCGCAAATCACAGTCATTACCTCTTAATCTGCCCCTCGGCAGGCTAATCGCGACATCCTCGTGACCACTCTCCGCCCGGCAGCTTGCACAATCGACCAGGTTAACGTCCAAACAGCGGATCGCGGCGAAGCCGTGCGCCCGAAGGACTCGGCGTCGGAACAGTTCGCGTTTCTAAGTCCGGCAAGACGACCTGGCTTTTTTTAATTTGCGGGGAACGCGTTCACTTGTGGCACTTAGGATCGCGCGGCATTTGAAACCGCTCAATTATCGCGGCGGTTCAGGAGAGTCCACACCCTAGTTCTCACCTCGCGGCGAGACAAACGATGAAGCCACGGCCGAGCGCGGCAGTATCGCGCGCGCTCTGAAAAACAGGCCACGATTTATTACGAGCCGAGGGGGTCGAAAGCGTTCGGCAGCGGGGCAAGACGGAAAATGGGGGCCAGACCAGCGTCACCGCCTGCCGGGCTGATTGTCACTAACAATCGCGGTTTGTTATTCGGTCCAATTAAAATATCCTTCGTCTCTTTCTCCCGCGCGAGCACCCCTTCGCGCGTTTCCCGCAACCCCCCCGCACCTGCCCGCGCTCCTTTTCCTCCTCGCTTTTTTCATAGAAACCGAGGAAAACGCAATCCGCTCGGGTTAGAAAGGTTCGTCGACGTGTATAAATTTTACGCGCTCTTTGTTCCGTCTTTCTTCCCTCTCCCGCGCCGCTCGCGCCCGTTTCCACCGCGATTCCCTCTTCCGCCGTTGTTTCTTTGTTAATTAACGCGCGACCCAGACTTACATTCTCTCCGGCCACCGTGAATTTCATTATCGCCGGGCCTTCCGGGAACTTCGGCGTTCACCGTTATCGGGGTTCGATTCGGAAGGGGATCGTGGGACAGCGGGATCGTCCGTCCGACGGATCAACCATCGAGCGGCGCGTTTGTTAATGCATAATGCATAACGTGGTAAATACGAGTGTTACTCGTTCCTACGAAATTGGAACAAAATTTGCTCTTTTCTTACGAATGGCTAGGAACGAGGGTAAACGAAGACGTGCAAGAAATAAAAATTGCCTCGAGCCGTCGAAGAAATTATTGAGGTCGTACTAATCAACGCGGTTGTGAAATTAATTTTAGCGCGAGGGGTTGAAATGATTGTGCGATACAGGAAATGTGTGAAATTTCTCGGAGAGATCGCATCTTCGCGGAAAGAAAAATCGAACTTGCAACCGCCATTGTGTTTTGGAGTCTACAATTTTGTTTATTACCGCGTGAGTGTACCAATTACTGTAATTGATCAGAATGCTAACCCTCGCGCGAGCTTGAGAATGAATTTTCTCGCGAACCGCTTTGGAACGAGAAGCCGAACAGCGTATAATTTTATTCCGCACTTCGGATTTATTTGTTCACCCCCTTCCGCCGATTGTATCGGAATGGATGCGACACCGTGCGTGCGCGACGTCGTTTCGCACCCCTTGTTTTTCTTTCCCGGAGGAATTTTTGACTCGTTATTTAGAAACGGGGGACGTCTGACGGTTTACCTGTTTTTCTTGCGCCGGAGTTCGGTCGACCGGGCGAATTTAATGCATTTCCCGTGTAGAACGGTGTTCCTGTATCGGGACGCCATTTTGGGTTCTCTGTCACTAAGAAGTACACCCTTTCGTCGGCCTTAAGAAGCTCTCGAGTTCCGTCGGGGCCACTCGAAACTATTTTCGTATCGCGATGAAAAGAAATCGATAGAGCTGGCGAAGGGCAACTCGAGTGAATAGACAAGAAGGGTGCTTCTATGGGCGAGCATGATTTTTTCCTTCTTCTCTCCTCTCTCCCTCTCTCTCTCTCTCTCTCTTTCTCTCTCTTTCTCTTTGCCGCTCTGCCTCTGTCTCTCGCGCTCTCTCGTCATTTTTTTTATCCAGAAAAACTTCCGCCGAGTAGTCACGCTCCCATTCGTCATCCCCAACCCCCTCGAGAAACATCCTCCATCGATTATTCGTCGATTCTTGCCGAATACGTTCCAGTTTCCTCTCTCGCGTCGATATTGCCTCGTCTTTAAGCAGAAAATTCGCTGCTTTTCCGGCCGGAACGAAAGCGATCGGCTCTGCGACTGAAACGGAAAACGAGCGAACACAAGCCGAGGCATCCGGCGCGAGGAAAAATGATCGCCGGACACTGTCGCGGCGGGTCAACCCTCTTTCGGTGGAAAGTCGCGGCCCGGTTTAACGAGGCCGAAAAAACCGTGCGAAACCGAGCAGGCGGCGTTTAAACTCGCGCCCCCGCCCTTTTCATTTGGTACACACAGAGGCCGGCCCTTTTCAGGGCGCCGCGCGACACGTGTCGCCGCGTTTTTCGAGACTCGGTGTCCTCTCGATGACGCGGAAGATGGCACACCGAGGACTTTTAGCAGGCCAAACATTGCCTCGCCTCGAGTTACCGGCCCCGCAAATATGCGGGCTCGAGCACATATTGCTCCGAGCGCAAACACGAGATGTTTGCGGCCCCGGTGGGGGCCCGTGATTTCGCGCGAGGGGGTGGCCGCGAAGGGTAATCGCCGATAAGTTGATTTACTCGAGCCGTGAAAACAAACGCGGCTAAAGGCTGATTTATCGGATCGAGGGGACGGCGATTCTCGGCGGATTTATTCGGGCTACCGTTCTCGGAACGTCCGTTACACCTGTAACTCGCCGAGCTCGCGGACGCGGATCGCTCCGAGAGACCGGAGAGCCGTCCCGAGGAATCCTCGGCATCGATTCCCCATATTTCTCCGCGTGCACGCGTCCCACCCTCCTGCCACCCTCGCAAAACGAGGAACACGTCCGCGGCGAGCGAGCGCTCTTGAAAAGCGCGGACTCTTTTCGCCGCTATAATTTACCCATCGAATCGACCTCTGCCGTCGTTCCTCGGCCCCGGTGCTCCCGATCATTCTATTTTTTCCTAATCCCGGCCCTCTCCATTATTTCCCGCAGGGAGGGATTTTTTGTCACCTCGCGTTCGCCGGGAAGAATCGAGTCCTGGGGGTTAAATCGTGTCGGAAGAGCAAGAGAGAGAGCGAGATAGGGGTTGAAGAGGGTGGCGTTGAGGCGACGATTTACCGCGAAATCGGAGCACGTGTTCCTGGCACCAGAAGCCAGCGCTGACAACCTCCAATAACTCAAGCAAGCCTTCAAGCCCGCCTCGACACCCCCTTTAAATTGCAAGGTCCAGGGCCGCCTCGCCGCGCCGCGCCTCGCCACGCCGCGCCGCGCCGGTGCATTGACAGATGTACACACGCCCCCCTCGTGTCGACCTCTGTATTAAATATGTGGTCGCTGGGTCCGTAACCGCGGTCGTGTTCTCTTTGCTCGGTCGGGAATTAAGGGAGGAAATCGAGAGGGAATAATGCGGAGAGAGAGAGGCCGGAAAAATATCTCCGGTGCGCGCTGGCCGAAGCCGTTGCAAGCCGATTTACGATCGGCGATCGATGATCTATGGACACTTGACGGCTTCGGTTGCGCTGCTTGATTCTACGGAACGTCGGTCGTTCTGCAGGAACTGCTGATATTTCAAATTGTTTAAACTTTCTTTCGAACGCAAGAATGCCGCGACGCGTGAAGAACGATGCAGACGGCGTGCCAAATGATAAAGTGCGCGGTGTGAGATAAATATTTAGAGGAAAGGGTTGCAAATTCGCGACTACGTTATCAATGCTCACGTTCTAACAGCTTTATCGGGCATCAGCAATAATTATTTATATTTTAACGCAAAAAGGATGTTGTCTTTTCATAATCCAAGTTTCTCGCACTCTTCTCCTCCAGACGGCGGTCAGGTTTTTAAAATTTTCAAAACGACAACGCGATTTCTTTTTAACTTAATTTACCTGGTCTTAAAGTAGACACTTTCAGCTTCAATTTGTGCTAAATTATATTAAAAAATTCCCACAGCAACACAACTTGCAATTGTCTTAAACGTTTCCTTTGAAATCGAGTTATTCTTGTTCGAGTCGGCAGTCGCAATCTTTCAATTTCTCAATATAATCTCGCGACTATCTTTTAACCTAATCTAACCCATCTTAGAGAGGACACTTCTAGCTTCAATTTGAACTAAATTCGATCAAAATATTCTCATAGGAAAGCATCTTAAAATCATCTCAAAGTATCCCCTCGAAATCGCATCATTTTCCTTCGAGTCAGCGATCCGGATTTTCCAAAACGATCTCTCGGTTCTCATTAAAAATCAAGTTAAAAATCGTAAGGTAAGATAGAGCCAAGGGGTCCAGACGAGTCCACCGATCAATAGAAAATCGCAGTGCGAGGCAGGAGGAGGCCACGGTGAGAAAGAATTCCGTGCCTCGGAATTGGGCGACTTAATCGCCGGCAGACGTCGCCGCCGCGTCCGGATCAGTCTCAGGTGAGTTGTCATAAGGGAGGCCGCCTTTAATTGCGCCGCGATCGAGTCGGGGCGCAATCAATTATCCGGCGGCATAACCGGCGACTAATCTGCCTAATCCTGGCCGCAGAGCGCAGCCAGCGAGGCGCGGCGTAATCGCTCGTCGATCGCAATTACCGGGCTGCGGTTAATAAGGAGATCACCGAGGGCTGGTTTCCAGGGCGTAGGGGGCGGCGCCGGCTGCCGTAGCACACGGGGGTGGTTGCCGAGCTATATATACATGTACAGGGTGAGCCGTTTAACTGTATCACCTGAATTTGCTTCTAAACTATTTGTCTTATAAAATAAGGAGCGAAGGAACGAACAATTGATTATTGCACGCTTCTCTTGACACCAAACAACTTTTGTTTTATCGAGGAAGAAGACAACAATGACATCGAACAATTTATACTGAAACAATGGTATCGAAGACGCAACAAATACACGAGCAGACACAAAGAAGCATGCATACGAACACGCACAGACGTATCGTAGCGTACAATAAATTATTATATTGTATTAATATATTATATATTATACTAGTATATTGTTTAGTTTATTAATATATTATGTTATAATTTATTACAATTATGAATACAAATTCTGCTAGCTTGAAAGGTTAATAATATATTATATATACTAGTAATATATTATATACTATACTAGTATATTATATATTTTATTAATATATTATGTTATAATTTATTACAGTTATAAATACAAATTCTGCTAGCTTGAAAGGTTTTGAGAGCTATAGTTTGAGGGTACCGCTTTACGTAAGAAAAAATTGACAACTAAATTCGGGTGATACAGTGAAATGGCTCACCCTGTATATATAGAGCGTAGACAAGCAAGCAAGCAAGCGAAAGCAGGGCCAGGATTCGACCAGGACTCGGCCCGGCGAGCACATTCACTCGGCCTTCGTAATCGGCTTACCGATTGCCAATCATCAGTCAAAGAGCCGGCGACGGGAAGCAGCCTGAACTTCCTTCTTCCCTTGGATCACCTCTCGTTTTCTCTCCCTTCCGTCCCCGTCTCGATTTTCTTCGGGCTCTCCTTAATTCCCCCCACTATTTCACCGGTCTGGATCCTTAAAAATAGTCGCGCGTTCATATCGCAATTACGATCGCGAATCACCGGCTTTGCTTGCGTCGCGAAAACGAGCTCTATTAATTCAGATTTTTAAATTAACAATAGTTCGGATTACTTCGGACTTACTGGGATCAATTTGGTCTACACATTGCTACAAATTTGTTGGGGTTGTCAGATCCCTCGGACCGTTATTGTCGAACCAGTTATTGAAAAAAGTATTATTATTAAACCTCCAGCACAGATTTTCTTGAAATATTCTTTAATCTCGCGATTTTCTTTCAGCCAAGCATCTTCGAAAAAGCCTCTCAGTCCACACAATTGCGATCGTAAAATCATCGACCTCTTTAGAACAACGATAACGAGTTCCATTAATTATAATTCAGATATTTACATCTGTAGCGATTTACTGTAACTCGGAGTTATTACCTAGAAATCCTGTAGATTTCTGCAAAGTTGAATTTATGAAAAAGAAAAGTGTCCGTAGGGTTTCGAGGCACCTGAGACTATCATCGCGGAATTAACTATCGTAGGTGTTCCTCGAGGATCCGTTAACTCCGCAGGATCCTCGAAAAATCGTCGCGCCCCGCAATTAGGTTGACGAATCATCGACCAGCTAGCTATGGTCGAGGTAGAAGAGGGTCGCTTAATTATAACGAAGATTTTTCGCCGGCGCGGCGAGGCGCGGAGAGCGCGAACCGCCACGGATGGCAAAGTTTCGCTCGGCTATCGGCAATTAAGTGCGCGACGACGTTATCAAGCTGTTCCTCGAGAGCGTAGGATCTCCCGGCAGAGTATGACGCGCCATGTGCAATCACCGGCACGGCAGAGTGGCTCTAATTAATTAATACCCGGCCGCCGGGGCTAGGCGCAGGCCACGACGCCCGGGCAGCCACTAATTAGTGGCGCCGCGCGGCGTAATTAGTGTTTACACGTCATTATCGACGATCGAATTTGCCGGAATCAATTATAAAATATGTCGGCCAGCCGCCTGCCGGCGCGGCGCGCGCGCGGATGCCGTGCGACGCAGACCTCCGCTGTCGAGGCCGCTTTCGTGTTTCTATAAGGCTCTCCACGGCCCCGTGTGCGCGCCGCTGTGTGGGTGCCGGTAACCCGGCTCTGCCGTGACACCCTCGGCTAACCCACCCCAGCGATCCGCGCTCGCGCGCGCGCCACCGCGCTCTCTATCTCCTCGTTTTTTTCCCCGGCTGAGCCGAAAGCTGGCTCAGCTTGACCCGCATCGACGAAGCGACAGTTTCCGGGGCTGGCTGGTCCAAATAAAATTCGACGCTGGGGGAAAACCTGATGGCTGATAATCGTCCTGCACCAATTAGGATCCATTTGATCCTCCCGGACTGGGGGGACGCGCGATCGTCTAGGCGCCGCCGAGCCAAAAATAAAGGATAACCGCAGCCGTTCATTAACACTAGATTTACGGATCCCGAAACGCGGCTGTTTCATTCTAGTTCATAAAAGTAACAATAAGACGTTTATTCGGAATTTTAACGAGTGTTGTCGTAATATTTGCCGTAGGTGGACATCGAATAAATAACTCGTAAATGTACTTTTACGATCTGCATAATCGTGAATTAAAGAATTGGTGAGCTGTTGTTTTGACGGGTTCCGTAAACTCGGTGTCATTTTTTTTCGGGCATGCCGTTCAAAATATCGTAAAGTTTGGACTTTTTCCTTTAATTTGAGGGCAGAATGAAGTCGCTACGATTTTTTCTTGCGAAGTTACAGCGCTTTGAATGATAAATGTGCCGCTGGCATTAGAATAACCCCTGACGAGGTTGCAGACTTTTGCACTTCGTATGTACTTCGTATATATATATATATATATATATATATATATATATATATATATATATATATATATATATATATATGTATATATATATATATATATCTTGTGTGCGTTTAGCGTGTTTTTAGTGTTAGCGTTGTATAGTGTAAATCGTGTGTAAGATGAGCATATATCCCAAGTGCGTTTTGTCTGAATATAACAAACTCAGCACGTTTAGACAAAACGCTCCCACAAATTGGATTTCAAGCTTTAATCTCAGCACAAAAATCTTAACTTTATGACATCTTTTAACAGAGTGAAATCCGTTGAAAGATCGTCGATTTTTCCGCGAAAAACTACAGGATAATATAATTTCGATGTCGAGCGTATTTCAAAAATGGTTTCTCAGCGACGTGAACGAACGACAAACACGAAATGACGAAAACAATGGTGTTTAAACAATCACCGGGCAAGAGAAGCTTGCGGAGCAATTACGGTCCCCCAATCAGAGCGGTCTGTTCGTATATCGTGCTGGAAGGAACACAGGTTCGATTTCTTTCCGAGGGCTCAGCGATTTCGCCGGTGGCGCGCAGGGCTGTTTACACGATTTTTGTTTCTCTCTGTCGGTCGTTTGTCTCTGCAAGAACCCCGGGCTCTGCAGAGGCTGCGCCCGGTCGCAGGCCGGTGTCGGCGGCCCGAAACGTGGGTGCGCGCGCGGAGGCGCGGGGGGCGCAGGGTAAACACTTGTAGATTTGGCGCACGTTGCCAACGAATGGCCAAATAATTGGTGAGTTTCGCGAATCGAGTCGGTGTGGTGGCTCGGCTCTCTCCGGTCCCGTTTTCAACTCTGTCGCTCTTCTTTCGACAGCCGCCGCGTGTGCCCTATCCCCGCGGCCCTCCGCCGCTGTAACACCGTTGCACGTCGTACGAGCCTGAATGTTGGCATGATTGGCGCCTCGTGCGACAGCCTCGACACGACCGGAATTCCTGATTATTCGTGGCCGCCGCCGCACCGACGCCGCGCCGCCCAGCGCCGGCTGATTATTATTTTAGAACGTACGACGGGGTTTTGTGCTCCGTTACAATCCATCATCTCGGCGTTATCGATACTCGCTGGACTCGTCCGCTCGTGAATCGAAATTGTCTCGTGGACCTATTCAAATTCTCTCTCTCTCTTTGTCTCTCTCTCTCTCTCTCTCTCTCTCTCTCTCTCTCTCTCATTCGCGCTCTCTCCCCTGCCATTTTTTCCCGCGGCGCATTAATTTTTCGCTGACTTTCGGGGATCGCCTCTTTTCTCGGATCATCGAGATTTCCGGTTTCAAGTGAGCCTCGAAGAAGTCGATTAAAAGTAGAGAGAGAGTAGAGTTGCTGGGAATAAATTATGATCGTCCTTACGATACTCTACGATCGCGACGTTACATATTCGACGGAATTGTTTCAGTTTTTTATCGTCCTAAAGAGACCCATCGCTGGCGAGTTTCTTAGATGGGTTGTAAGACTTTGGGGATGATTTCGGAGAAGTTTGAAGTAGTTCATACAGGAAATTAGGAAGCAGAAGATCTCTGTTGTCAGCCACTTCGGGGATGATTTTGGAGAAGCTTCGAGTAATCTGTACAATGAATTAAGAAACAGCAGAGCTTCCTTATCGGCCATTTTGAGGCTAATGTTGGAGAAGTTTGGAATAATTTGAAATTAAGAAGCAGCAGACTTTTTTTATCAACTACTATCGACGAATTTTGCAGCGATCGATGCTTACAGAGTGAAATTTTATCGTACGTAAACATTCTGAAGCCGGCGTATATCTTAGGGGGTGGAAAAATGTTCCTTAATTATTCTATACAAAAGACAGATGGATTTTTTTAGGTTTTTGGAAGGACACGAGATCGAATGTATCGTTGCGTTTTAGATTTCGGGGGACGGAGGCGCGGGGGTGTGTTTTCGTGAAAGGTCCACGTGTCCCGGCTCGATCGTCGCGACCCTCCGGAGGGCCGGGTCAATTCTCGCGATAGCGTCGCGCAGGCCTATCAATAACCGGTCCCGGGATACTTTAAACTAAGTCTAAAACATCGTCCTCAGGGGGACGGTCTTCCGATCGGGCCTCTAAAGCGCGCGATAAAATCCGTCCGAGTCATTCTATCGAGGTTTACGACCTGACGAACATCCTTTTAAATCGGCCGGCGATGGAAGGGTCCCCTCGAGCACACCCAGCCTCGAGCCAGAAGAAAGGAGCGTTGTTCTCGTTGACGGACAACGAGCTTGCAAATTTATTTAACGCCCATATTTTGCGTCGCTTTAGAACGCCTCGGGTAAGTGGCCGGGAATCACCCTTGTGCCGTTCGAGTGCATCGTCTCCGGCACAAAGATCCAAATACTTAACCCTTGGACCAGCAACGGGACACATTTCTGCCATCCTGTTGCTAAACGTCCGACATCGAGCCCACACCGGCTGCCGATACACTTGTTTCGCCGTTCTCGAATCCGCGACCCTCCGTCGCTTCCGCGAATTTAATTGATTAACACGATAGAGAATTTAATGCTGGAACTGCTAAAGCACTCGGAACGACTAGATCCTGATTATTTTCTTTCATAATGCAATAATTTAGAGACAAGTTCTACGTTTTTAACCCTTCGCGGTGTAACAACGTGTCAGACTCGTTATGAGGATTATATATGTAATCTATTACATATGAATTTTATATACTTCTTCTAAATCAAAATAAAATTTGATTCTTCTGTTATTATAATCTTTGAACGAATGTAATGTATCGTTCTTTTAAAACATTTATCAAGAACGAAGCAGTACTATTTAACCAGAAAAAGAAATGTAAAGTTGAAAAACTCTCCTCAATTTTCCTATAGCTTGTAAACGACAATGGACAATCCGGGAAGAGGAGATACGATTATTCGGGCCTCGAAGCTCACTTTTACAATTGCCGATTGTCAAGAATTATAAAAACGAGATGCAAGGATCAAATAATCGTATCTCCTCTTCCCAAATTATCCAGTTTTGTTTACAAGCTGAAGAATAATTAGGGAGAATTTACTGTACCGTTGCACTACTATCCGTCTATTAAAATCATCAAGAAACTGTCTCCGTAACTCCAGCATCTTGCAATTAATACAAACAGCTTTCACGTTGCATAAAAATCGACGGTCTATCAATTAACCTAGTTGCGAAAGAAATCACAGCGCAAACATTTAAAGGATCCTCGGCGCGATAATATCGGGAAGACCGCAGCCTAATCGGGCAGCGTGAAAAAGCGTGCGCGATCCGCGCCAGTTTCCGGCGGGGTGGGAATAATGAAGCGAAAGCTGAGAGGTCGAGGAAGAAAAAAAGATGGCGCAGCTTCCCGTCACCCGACGGTTCTCCAGTTTCACACGAGTCGCGAGACACGGCGGGACAATGCCCGGTAACGAAGAGGGCGAATCGCGCGCCGCTCCGGCGAACTCTCCGGCGCGGCGAGACGAGAAACGTGTCCGAGCGGTGCGTGCCCCCTTGACCCCCGCCACGCGTCACGAGACAGTTGTTGTCGCAGCAACTTCGGACAGGTCGACGGGAGCTTTTTTGTTCGGCGAAAACGCGCGATTGTTCCGTCTAAACGAGTGGCGTAGCGGCGATGTCGCGGTCGCAAAAGGGGGGCTCGCCGGAACCGCCCCTCTAGGAGCCGTGCGACCTCAGGAGTCCCTCCCTCCTTAGCGTCGCGCCGCCGATCTCCGCGGTGCGCCCCCCTCCCTCTTTCACATTGTTTTAATCGCTTTAGTAATTTCGCGCAGATGGACATTTTATTTCCGTTTTCGGGAGTCGCTGTGGCCCCTCTGTAAACCGATACCCGGTTGCCCCCTCCCCCTCCCGAGGGTACAATGGAATTTCGGGTCGCGCTCTCTTTAAACGAGGGAGATGATAGATTCTAGAGTTTAGAGTTCGTTTGTTTACACGGCGAGAGCGAGAGCAAGCGAGAGAGAGAGAGAGAGAGAGAGAGAGAGAGAGCTCGATGTAATTCGGTTTTGTTCGTCGAGCGAGAGGATTCGATCGGTTGCCGGCGAACCCGAGCTTCGGGGGTTGGTGCCCCACGGTGTCACCCCTTTTGTCGAGCCTCGAGTCGAGCTCCACGAGCCGACGTAGGTGTCTCCGACCTAGGAAACGTCAGAACACTGTCAAGGCAGTTGACACGTCGTACCCTCCCTTCGGGGCCCATTATTTAGCCAACATCCTGCCGCGAGCGAGTCGAGCGGTGAACGGAGGCGGACGCTCTCTCTCTCTCTCTCTCTCTCTCTCTCTCTCTCTCTTAGTTCCCTTCTCTCTCTCTTCTCGGGGGTGTGTCTCGATGTCTGATAGATGCCACACACTGCGACGAGGAGAACGCTCGCCCCCGGGAGCTAGGCTCTCGTAAATATATGCGCGGTGTGTGATTGACGCCTACACGAGCCAAGCAGTCCCGTCGCCCCTATTTAGTTCACCGGGTCCACGGGGCTCCGAACAGCTCATTTCTCATGGCTGATGGTACCGGGTCGAAGATAAGAATCGGCCAGACAGCACTGGATGCTGGAGAGTAGATCGGTCTAGGATGCAACCTCCAGGAACTCACTCGGTCTCAGTCATTTCATTCGAACGGTCGTTATTGTTGCGTATTAGAGGCTGCAGTCTTGCGATTTTTATGCCATCTTTTAGCAATAATAAGAGTTTACTTGTTCGGGTAATGTTTGATTGCTTGTCTGCACCATTTCCAACGCAGTTAGAGTGATTAGCGCCGTTCCGATTGTATTCATATCTCAGAAGAAGGAGAAAATGTATATTTATTGTGTTGTTGCATTTACTTGAATGCTTAACTATGATTGACTATGCTTAACTATGATGACAAGAGAAATTTAGTAACATTCGACA
Organism: Megalopta genalis; assembly: GCF_051020955.1. Classification (NCBI taxonomy): domain Eukaryota; kingdom Metazoa; phylum Arthropoda; class Insecta; order Hymenoptera; family Halictidae; genus Megalopta; species Megalopta genalis. The sequence continues at coordinate 4,911,901 of NC_135016.1, read as the reverse complement.
ATGCGTAAGGGAAGAAAATAACGTTCATACTTAAGAGGTTATTAATAACGTAATTAACACGTCAACTGCCACGTCAATGCCCCTAAAAAACATACGAGACCAGAACAACTTGTTTAGCAATGGAACAATATACATTAGACAAGATTTGTTATAGCAATTGCTGTTATAATTCTATTGCATCTCGCAGATTCTAACAAAGTTTGGCGTATTTAATAGATTGTAATAAAAATTAGTTTTCGAGTTCGATAAAACTGTAAAATTGATTACAACTACAACAATTATAATCATAATCGACAAATTAATGAAATAATGATAACATTATAATTGATGAATTATAAGAAGGTTCTAATGAACGTAGCTGCGACGATCTACGACGATCGTGCACAGAGAATTCGAGGATCAATGGAGGAGTCTCGCAGGATCGAATGAAGAGTGTACCTCAGAAGTGCGAGAGAAGATGCGCTGAGATCTTGGAGTAGCGGTTGCGTGGGCGTAGCGGCGCGGCCGAGAGGGTGAAATTAGTTTATTATTAGCGTTGGTAGGGTAACTTAAAAATTGGAAGGCACTTTCGCATTACAAAGTCTATACGGCCGGCATTGTGGAGAGCACGGCGGGGCGTGAATTGTGTGGCGAGGGGGTGTGTCCCCCTTCTCGCGAGGTTTTTAGGGTCGTGCGAGCCACGTGGTGACGCGAAGTAGGTTCCACTAGAATCCGAGGGGGTGTGGGGTATCCAGGGGGTGGCGGAGCCGCAGGGTAACCGGAGAAGGACGCTAAATAGTTTCCGCGGAAGGAACGAGAGAGAGAGGGTTATAGGGAAAGAGTGAGAGAGCGAGAGACGGAGAGAGAAAGAGCGAGAGAAAGAGAGAGACGGAGAGAGAGAGAGAGAGAGAGAGAACGTTAACTGGTGCTAAGTGAATCTGTGGCCATGCCATGGGGACGCACTTCAGCGGAGGGTCGAGGAACACCATTGAATTTCCATACAGGACCACTTCTGCCGCTTGATATTCGGCGAGCATCGAACGGCGAGCCGAGCCGAGTGGAGCCGAGCGGAGTGTGGAGCCGAGCGGAGCGGAGCGTAGCCGGCCCCCGGATTCGCGTAATTTTTTCAAAAGGCCTTTCGGTCTCTCCTCCGGAGAAAATATTATGAACAACTTATTTTTCGGTGGAAAAAAGCGTCGGCCGGGCATGGTGAAACGGAAGTGGCTGCCGCGGGTTCGCGGGCGCCGAGGAGAGGGTGGCGACGGCGGCGGCGGGCCACGGCACAAAACCGGAAACTTTCCGCGCGGCTGGCCGTTATTAATAAAATCGTCGTTAAAAGCGGCGGGCACAGGTTAAATAACGAAAAAATTGAAACTTTACATATTCAGGTCTGTTAGGGCGACGGCGCGGGGACCGGCAGCGGCGGCGGCGGCGGAGGTGCCTCGTTTATCCGAACAACGCGAGACCATAAAATCCCCGTGGACAATGCGGACACGATAAAAAATAATTTATCGAAGAATAAAAGTTCCCCCGGTAGCGGCCGGCGAGAGCGAGCGAGACGCCGGAACGGAGAGAGAGCGAGAGAGGGTAACTTTCTCCTCTTTTTTTTTCGAGCTTGTATCCGCTCGCGCGGCCGACTCCGCAGCCTTTTAATTAAAATAACGCGCTCAAAAGGGAATTTCACTTATAGCCGGTTGTGTCACGATTGTTATTAATTTAATTCTAGCCTGTCTAATTGCGCCGCGGCCGGCTCCGATAATTCTTCGCGTAGGAAAAGCGGTCCGCGGTGGCGCGGGGGCCACGTCGTTATTTTTCCATATGCACGCGGCCACGCGCGCACGCTCGCGCCTGCAGGCCTCGCACAATGAGCGACAAGCTCGGAGCGAGGCCGAGCCGACTCGAGCCGAGAGAGCCGAGAGAGCCTCGATTCCCCTGTTCCTTCGCGAGAGAACCGCCTTTCTGTGCCGACCGGTGCGCCGCTCTGAGACGGCCCTTTGTCCCCCGGGCTGGTCGCCTTAATTATTTTTCACACGCTCGCCGTCTTGATTTAATTAACGCATTACCGGGCTGGGCCGTGGCTCGCTCGCTCGCTCGTTCGCTCGCGCGTCTTAGCTTAATTGGGAGAATAATTTGTGTTCGGGCCCTTCTGACCTTTCCAGCCACTAAGTAGTCGGACCGCGATGCCGGAAAGGGCCGCCGCCGTGGAAATATGTCCGAAGGTTCGAGCGAATTTTCCCAGCCGCGAGGAAGATTGCTTTTCTTTCACGTCGGGCACGACCGGACGCGTCCATTGTCTCCTCGGGATCGCGGCGAATCGCAATCCCTATCGCCTCTCCCTCCCCCCCTCGCTTCCGAGGGTTGCCACCCTTTCTCGGACGCGAATACGACAGGATACATCGTTATCAGCAGTCGCAGGGAGCGGGCGTCGGTGGATCGAGTAAAACAAGCCTGTTAATTCGTGGCATCCCTTCCGAGGACGGCCTCGGGGCTTAATCCGCGCCGCCCTTGGCGCCGGCGCAGCCCGGTATCGATATCGCGATAAAATCTCGATACCGACGTATGAACTCGTATATAATAAATCGGATTACCCGTGCGCGCAGGGACGCGGCATATGCTCGCCGCGCAGGGGGTAGCATATTGCGAGGGAGAGAGAAAGAGAGAGTGAGAGAGAGAGAGTAGAACAGCGTGCGGGGTGCGAGAGGGAGAGAAAGAACGGCGGAGACGCGACCGGCACCCCTCGCGAGAACGAACCTCAGGGGCGGCCACACGTCACGCTACCCTAATGCCACTCGCCACTGTGGGATAGTTAGAATATCATCGTTGTCTGCGAACGCGTGATTTTCGACGGGGGTCGCCGGCGCGCACCCCTCGGCATCCCGCATGCGTGCCGGCTACCGCCTCGTTCGCCGAGTATTCATGACCTTGGGTCCGTGACGAAATCAAATTTCGGGGGTGTGCCCTAATAGTGCACCTTTTGTTTACTCGTTAGCTGCAAATTGTGGAGAAAGATCGGCGATCGATCCTGGGATACGTGTGTGCCATCATTTTCATCGGACCACGCGACGCTGGTATTTTACCGGTCTTACTGTTCGGATGTAACATTTAGATAGACGTTTATAGATTCTTCGAGCGTTAATTCATTCGTTCGTGCATTTGCGAGAATTCTTCGATCGTCGGTTTATTTGTTTACGCATTTACGGGCGCGCTTTGAAGCAGATCGTTACGCAAAATACGAGGGTCGAATAGAAACGAGTAATCTATTCTTTCAATAGTTTGAATGAATTGAAAACAATGTAACAGTGTTCTTTGATTCTTCTCATATCTTCACTGTTCTGTACGTTTCTCGTCAATTTCTCCAACAAATGCATAAAATCCGCCGTTTATTAATCACTATCGAAACAGCTACCAATTTAACCAGCTCAGACTGCATCGAGTTTCTCGCGCGTCTATCAACCACATTCATCTCATTGTGCAAAATATAAATTCTGCTTAACTCGTATGAAACGAGGGTCGAATAGAAATGAATCTGTTCTTTCAATAGTTTTAATGAATCGAGAAACCTGCGTTTTCGCCACAAGGACAAACTTACTTCAAATTACCTCAATTATAACCTCCCATTCTCGGATTGCGAGACATTTTTGGGACACCCCGTAGTTCCGTACAACTCGTTCCCACCGCATCCCAGACCTATCTCGTCCGGCACGAGCGATCCGCGCAATCGATTTCGTCCATATCCCTGCTCGCGACGGTGATAAGAGAAAGAGGATCCTTTCAGGCCTGGCAACGGCAGGGAACCCTCCGGGCTGAGCCGGTGCCGTCATAAAGACTGCCTCCGTCGGCCGGTTAATGCGTACCGAAGACAACGAGGGCACATCGCAGCCGCGGTGGGAGGCTGCTCGTCGGGGTAGCAAGCGTTTGTCACGGCGAAATTGCGGAAAGCTCTCCGGGTCCGCTGGTAACGGAACAGCCGAGCTGGAAAAGAATCCGCTTTGTTTCAGCCTAATCGTGAGACGCGGAGTCGGATGATTCTCACAGGCAAGGGACTCCGGGTCTCGCTAGCCAACCGGAAGCCGACGCGGAGAGTCCCGGGGCCGGTCTCCGCTCTCGGTCTCCTCGCTCTCGGCCTCGGAGCGTGTTCCAGAACGGTTCCACTCGTTCCGCAGAGAGTGGAAACCCGGTCCCAATCCCACGGTGTAAACGCCGCGGGGGTCCGCAACAGGATTCGCCGGTTCGGCGTGCGCTCGCGCTCGCAACCGAACGCTCCAACACGCTCCGGCTGGCTCGCAGAGACGCACACACGCGGCTACACCGAGAGTTCCCGTGCAAGTACACGCGTCGCGTCGGTTATAAATCATTAGCAGCGCCGGCGATTAGTCCCTGCGGAGGGTTCCGCAGGGGGGATGTCGCCGCGATGCGTGGCAGAAGGACAAACGCGGTCCAAAGAGAAGGGACCGCCGAATGATTATTGCCCTGGCCGAGCCCGGGGAGAGTTATTAGTAGACTCTGATTGCAGGCCACTTCGGGAACTCGATTCTAATACACTAACGAGAAGGTTTACCTTCCGCTTCCCTCGTCTCTCTCTCTCTCTCTCTCTCTCTCTCTCTCTCTCTCCTCGCTTCCCAGCGACCATCCCCTAAGACCAGGTAGCTGCGAGCTACCCTGTAATGCCGAACGAGATGCTCTGATTCCGCTCGATGGTTCTGGGTACGCCGTGTGCACCGATAGCGACCGAATTGCTTGGGCACATCGGCTTTTGGCTGCGGTCTAACTGCACAGAACTAACGTGCTTCGTGGGATAATAGACTGTTTCTTTCGTTCGTTTCATTCTTTGCTCTTCTTGCCGTTGTGTATCGATCTTCGCTTTTTCGTTCATTCGAAGTTGCCACTGTTCTGTTACACGGCAAAACAATACTGTTAACTAATATCGATTATGTATTATAACTGTTGATAATAATGAAAATGTAATTATTATGTAATGTTCGATGGGTGAATCTAGTTGGGAAGATAGGTGTCAATAGTGTTCATTGTTGATAGTTGTGATAGTTGTGTTTATCGAAGAAGATAGGAATACCTTAAAAAAACATAATTATCAATGGCATCGATTGGACAGATTGCAGAATTTTAGGCAAAATAAAAATAGTCCGCCTTTTTTCAAGACGTAAAAACCAGATATATATTCTGATCTTTTCATAATCATTTTATCTAGACGAGGATCAGTATATCGATTTTCTTTGATCAACTAAATTGTCCTCTAGATTTAGATTGCATCTATTGATTTTTCTTGCATCTCTTGTTGGCGGTGCTGCACATTTTTATGTGAAATAAAAGCCATTTATACACGTTGTCGTCATTTAATCATTTTAACTAGATATTTTAATAGATTCTTATAGTCGGATCGCATATACTTATCATTCTCATAAACGCATTTATTTAACCCATGCTCTGACGAGTCTGACACGAGGTGGAGATTTCTAGGAAGAACCTGCCAATGAATATTATTACAACGTGAATGATCATTATTCCGTTCTTTTAAGTCGAAATAAAATTCCGTCCTCTTGTCATCGATATTTAAGTATTGAACTAAACGCAGACATACAATAAATATAAATTGTCTTCCTTCTTCTTGAAAATTATTGCAATCGAAAAACTTCCAATCGTTGCAACTACGAAGAAAATGATACGGCAAGGGGTTAATAAATCCACGGTTTGGACATGGCTGCTGACCATAAAAATGAATTGCCTAAGACCGAAGCGGTTCCTGTCTAAATTCCGAAAAAAAATCTGCCGAAGTGTACGTTTCCCAGGAGCTGTTTCGTCCAGCGGGGTATCGCCCGGGGTCAACAGTCAGGGCCGTAACGACTGGCCGGGGTCAAGCTGAAAAGTGGATACGGTCGGTTCCGAGCCAGACGCGCCACGGTCACGTCCCGGGGCCGTAAATCTCCCTAATTCGCTCGTCGAGAGTCCAGAGGCGTCACGGATGCCGTTCGGCCTGACGAATGGCCGTGGCTTTAATGAAGACCTATATAGGTCGGCATTGTTGCGAAACTTAGCCACCCCCGCGTTACCGAAGACCACTCGAACGAGCCGGAGATCCCGGTAGTCGCGGCGAAGAAATCCGTGGAGCGAGAGAGAGAGGGCAGGGGGGTAAACCACCGGCCGCGTAAATGCGTCCGAGTTCCTTTCGAATAAGAAACTTGGATAATGAGGCGCGAATTGGTAATTGATAAGGGCCGGCTGCGGCCATTGTAGCGGCCGCCGCTGCTTATTCGCGCGGCGCTCCATTAACGAGCAACTTATCGGCTGGACTCGCGTTTCGTATAGATCTTTGCGTGAATCGCTGGATGGAAGATGGCGGAACTCCAGGTTTGCGAAATTCACGAGCTTCTTTTCTGCGGGAATGAATGGGTCGACGCGTTTGATACGACCTTGCGCATTTAACCACTTGTGCAGCTTGCGACAGTCGGAGGCTGAATTTGATTGTCACGCCGACTATCTCAAGAATCGCATAAAAATCAAGTGCTTTATTTAACTCTCGACAGGCGGCGTACGTCAATTTGACGTCTTGTCACTCTGCAGAACAAGCTGTAAAAAATTTGGTCAACCAAATTCAAATTGGGAAGCTCATTTGTACGATATCGATCACATTTTCAACGTTCTCACGTTTATCAGATCCCGATGAAATATAAAAGATTTAATAGAGATCAGCGTGCAAATTGACTTTCAAACTCATTTATCTCAATTCTCAATTATCTCAATTATACTCAATTATCAAGTTACAACTGCCGCGTGAACAAACGTGGAAATTTCAAGGGGGCTGTTTTATTTCAGCAAAAATTGGTACCGCGAACCGGCGCGATGTTCTCGTTACCGTGCGCGTTAAAGACACAGCAAAACGATAGAAGAATAAAAGAGAGCCGCGAGATAGATTCCAGTGATTTTTCGTGGCATGTAAAAATCCGTGTACGCGGTTGACCCAAATGCGGATCGATCGGCAGGTAAATCGCGAGCAGCGGCGGGCTCACGGTTGAATCGCCGTGCGGCCGGAGCATCGATTCCGTTCGAGCGGGTTTCGGCTAACTCGCGCAAGACATCGGCGTGTAACTCTTAATTAAAAATTTCTGAAGAATCCGTTGGAAGTAGCGGCGGCCTCGGCGGCGGCCGTAACGAAGCTTAATTAAAGCCGGCCGTTTTACTTCCGTTATGGTCTCGAAAGCGCTCGAGCGGTCTGCCCCATCCATCGTCCAACCTCGAAATTACTTCGAAACCGCTTTAGAACACTCGACGGTACACTTTCCAGCCGACTGTGCCGACAAACTCCCGCTTCTGGCCACGGGCTGCATCCCCCGGTCCCTTTTTCTCGGGGTGGCGGACAGGTAACTGCATAAAAATGCCCGCGCATTCGACGAGGGCGGATGGCTTCTCATGTTACGCCGGCCACCATAACGGAATTGCTTTATTAGACAGTCTCTCTGGCTCGGTTTCGACCTCCCTATTTCTCTCCCGTTCTCTCTCATTCTCTCTTTCTCGCCCTGTCTCGTTCTCTCGTGGCCCCTTTCTCTCTCTCTTTCGCTCTCTTTCCCCTTTTTCCCTCGCCTCTCCTCTCCGGATCTCTTTCGATCGTTTCGTCTCGCTCGCTCTCGCCTCGTTCCCTCCAGTATATATGTCTTCTTGCTCCGTATGTACGTTTATATACATATATATGTATATATACATATACACGTACACGTATATATGCGCCGCTCGAGCTCATCCGGCACGGTTTGCTCGTTCCTGTCCGGCTGCTAACGAGACAGCTCGCGAGCAGCCGAGTAGCAGCCGGGAGAGCAACGCGCTACGCCACCCTAAGCCTACCTTCAACGACCAACCCGGCTACCTAAACGCGTCCAACGGATCTACTAAATCAAGATGTACATTGGTCACGGTGTACACGGCGGTCGGCACTGTTATCCATGCTTATGAAACATTGATTTCACGCGGCCCGCTCCACGCTGCTCTCACGGCGCTCCCTATACACGGGGTGGCCAGCAAGTACGCGGAAAAAATTCGCTGATGTCCCCCTCGGGAATCGCCGATTTTTCCCTCGAAATTCCTCCGATAATTTCTACGATCTCCTACGATCCTAAATACAAAGCCTAATCGATGTCGAATTGTTTCAAGCGAGAAATAAGGGCGGTGTAAAGTCAATGCTGGAGACAGTACAGATCGTTGGAATCGGGATGAAATATTTTTGTTGTGTTACAGCTGATTTAGTTGTTTACGTTAGCTAGGGTAAAAGAGTTTATTGTATTTTTATACATAGAAATTTTAATGAATAAAAATTGATCCAATTTTTCCATTTGTCTGAAAATCAATTTTAACAACAGCGCGATATACTTGAATCCAAATGATATAATATAATATTTAAAATACGAACAGGGGTAATTTTAGCTTACCGTTACGATTTTACAACGTCTCGTCACTTTCACGATTAAAGATACATCGCACCGAGTTCATCAAAATTAATTACGAACCACCAGCATCGAGAAATATATCTTAAAAAAACGTCCGACTTCTCAGCTTCGATCTCTGCAAATAAATTGCTGCGCTCTCGTTCGGAACACTTAATGACGTTCGGAGAGGCATCGAATGGACAGCCAAGGGGTGTAAATGATCGCGAACGTATTGAAGTAGCCGACGCAAGCATGGCCGGGCAATAGAGGTTTAATGTCTCGCCAGGATCCGATGCACACTTACGCGCCAGGATCCTCGACGAGGTTAATGTTTGCTTAATACGTTACTTTCTTCGAAAACACCCAGTACACCGGCGTGTTTCGCAGTGGTCATCCCCTATCGCTCCACCCAGAGGTCAGTCCGATTTTCATACCGGCCAAACCCGTCGGGTACCCTCCGGTACAAGATCACCAGCCGCGTTACGACTGGTTCCCCGGTGCAAATACTGAAAAACAATTGCCCCTGGGACACGCCACGAAACCGAGGGCAGGGTGCGACTCACTCTGCCCGTGAAATCGGGGAACCGCAAGCGCACAAAACAGTCGGAAGCGGCTGCCGAGAGAAATCGAAATTTCGCTCAAACTTCTAATAACAGCAGCCAGACGTCCGCGATTCGATCACGTTTCAGGCTCTTCTGTTTTCGTAATTTTTGTTTTTAGCGGTTCTGTTCCACGGCTTCGATTAAATCTATGATTTTTCTTCGAAATGACAGCGATCGGACAATTTTTCTTGGAATATTTATTCTCCCATACTAGCTCGATTAATCTAGTGTTCCTGTTTCACTCGAATTATTCTGGAGAAGACAGACTTGCGATCTAAAGATTCTATCAGCTTAATGATTTAAATTGATTGATTTATTATATATGAATTGATTTAAAACTGAAAGTGACCACGAAGTCGACGAGGGTTAGAAATCGACGTCCAATTGGCATCGCAGGGAAATATAAAACCTAATTGTTCTATGTTGCATTCTTTCATGCAGTCGATGCATAAAGCAACGTTGCAATTATCACGCTGTCAAATTAATTCTCGTCTCTCCTATTAAGATAAATAGACCGCAGATCTTTCTACAAAATAATAAAAATCGTCTGCCTCAATTGCAACAGATCGGTGCCAGATGAAACTGGAATTTTTTCTTCAATAATTAATAGTACGATAAAAATGGTGCATCGACACTCTTCAATGATCTTCATTTATTCGCTCTTTAAAATTGCTGCTACTCGTTGCTGCAACAAATGCATAAAATCCAATATCTATCACTGAACTAACGAAATTTTTGATCTTTTCTCAACGAAGTTGTTCCGTTATCGATGCGAATAGGCTTGAAACGAAGACGAGGCTGCTTCCTATTCTGTGCGGGAGGGGACGTCGAATAAATCGACGCTTGTCAGGACCAAGGATTATCGACGGTAGGATTTCAATCAGGGTTCCTTGTCTTCCGATACGTCTGCCGGCAAGGTGTCCGGGCCGGCGACGAAATTTCCGGGACATCCTCGACACATTTAGGCGAGCGTGTGCGCGGACGAAGGACACCGGCAGGACACGCAGCGATGTCAGACAAGGGCGGCGGGTTATCGTGTATGCCACGGATCATTACCCTGCACGGCCGCCGGTAGGATACACTGTCCTGGCGGCGAGCTAAGATTAATCACTCCGGCCAGGCCAGGGCAATATCGGCCAGTATAACGCCGGCCGACGATAACTCGGGACACGTTTCTGGGAGATAAGACATCCCGACATGACGGCCGCGAATTTTCAAACGCCTCGGACACCGGGGGTCACCGGGACGAATTAATTAACTGCCGCGATCCTATCGGCCGGGCCTCGTGTTCCTGGCCAGATGCTGCGAAGATGGGAAAACCACTGGAACTGCTTCGAGTAGATCGTTCGCGTCCCATCTTACGCCGTCCGTCACGGCTAATTCGTCCACGAAAAATGCGCCAAACTCGTTGCAGATTAATAAGCGACACCGTGACGTTGCCGGCATTGCGATCGTCGAAGAATTTGCGCAAGGAGTTTCGAATTAAATTGAAAAAAAACAGAGCGTTCGATCAGCGCACTGTGGATCCTTGCACAAGATGCAAGTTTTCCATATCGATTGCAGGGAACAGGAGACAGATATAGAAGTATATTTCTCCTTTTACAGTCTCATAAAATTTAAAATAACGTAACAACGCTCTTGCATTCTCCCGATGCCTTCATTTTTGCTAGAAATGTCGAAAATCCGCTGGCCATTTGTCAGTCAATTTGTTCGTCGAAATTACACTGGAGAACGAGCCTCTTGACAAAACCGAAACTAAAAAATGAAGATGTTGAAATCGCAGGAATCATGAAAGAACGTAGAATACCAAAGGTTTCGAATCAAATTAAAACCGACGAGGTGTTCAATCGAATTTGTCTGAAACTATTATCGGAACAGACAAAACTGTTATCACGGTTTGCACTCGGATTTAATCGGTGTAGAATGGAGACCGTCCGATCATACGGATCCTTGGGAGCAGCCAAGATGGCGGAACAAAGCGCGCACCTTGCCGGGACAGTGCCACCTAGCTTCCTCGTGTTCGATGATAGGACCCGGATCGTTGATCTCAATTCATCGATGTGTACCAGGCGGAGTCACAATATTTGTCCTGCAAATAATCAGCAACGAGCGATTCCGCTTTGTCTACCTTGCGGCTCGGCTCTCGCAGGAAGGCGCGCATTGTTCGGCGGTCTCGTCGTGAATTTGTTGCACCGCGTACCGGCCCCCTAATTCTTCGACCGACGCCATGCACCGCCCTGCGGTAAAACTTGTTCCATAAAAAGTGGACTGCGGAGCCGAAATACCGGACGCGCCGGTAGGTTTGCAGGAGATTGATGGTGTCTCGAGCCGAGGGAAGAGCAGTTACGATTCTACCCGCTGCAATCGGGTCCTCCATTTTGTCCGCTCGGCCACAACAATTTTTTCCAGCACCTGATAGAGCTCCACGGATAACGGCGATTTTATTTTCCGCTTGCCGCTGTACGGAGACCACGAATCTGTGCTCGTTTTGCATCGGAGCTCGCTGGATGCCTTCCAGGGGATGCTGAAGGATTGCGGAGATTGTATCGGCGATAATTTTATGGAACAAGTGATCGAGCAGATCTGTTAGGAGAAAATGTTATTGTTCGCTTGGATATTTGCTGGCTTCTTAGATTTTGGTGTTCCTTGAACGCGGGCTTGGAGAATGCCTCTTAGGGGATGCTGGACGTCTTGGATGCTAGACTTAGATACAAGGCAACTTAGATACAGAACAAAATATTGTTCTAGGATACGAGATGTGTACAGAATAATTTTTTAAAGCTTCTGACAGAGTTCTGAATCCAAAGAGTTCTTTATTTTACACTTAGACCTTCGTAGCCTTCTGAGATTTCGGATCTCATCGAACTCAAAAATGACAAACGTTTTTTAGAGGACGCTGGATGATATCAAAGATAATCTATTGTTCTGCAGTGATAGATAGAGTCGTAACAGTTTTCTAAGACAACAAATAGCGCTGTCTGTTCGACGCAGGTTTTATTTTCCACTCCAATTTCTGTGGCTCTGTTCGCTGTACCCAAATCTGACGTCGAAGAAGCTATTTTAGGGTACGGTTAAGACCTTTGAAGACTATTTCGCGTCTCTTGGTAAAGGATGTACACGTAGGAATTTTGATAAGTTGCTGCTAGAATTCCGAACAGTCGATAGGTGTTTCTAGGTCCTTCGGATGTGGATCCTTTCTAAGTGCGATGCCGAGGGACGGCACCGGTGACCGGCGACCGATTCCAGAGACAATCTATTACAAATTCGCGCGGCAGGAGCGGCGTGACGGCCTGTTCTGCTGAAACATTCCCGGCTCGATATCTCCGCGAACCAAAGAGTTGCCGTCAGGCGCAGGCAATCGCGGCCGGCCGCTTTCTCCGCGAGGATAATTGTCACCAGCAGGAAATTCAGCCGGCGATAGCAACTTTTGCGGGCCGCGCGATCGGTCCCGCTTTCCGTCCTATTATTCCCCGCAATGAAAGCGCGGAAATAGGATGGAAGAAGTTCCAACTTGCCGCCCGCGGAACTATTGAAATAAACACTGTATTCAATTCCAGCGGCCTGTTGACCCAATTTTTCCAGCAGCACCCCCGCCCTCCCCCTCCGAGTCGGCGAACCAGAGATTTCCCTAGATCGTGTCGGCCCGCCAACGATACTCACTCTCTCTCTCTCTCTCTCTCTCTCTCTCTCTCTCTCTCTCTCTCTCTCTCTCTCTCTCCCTTTGCGAAAATCTATCGCGCGCGAAACGGACCAAGGGAAACTAGATTTTCCGAGTCGACTTCCGCGAGAAGTTTCCGTAATTCGCGGCCGCCAGGTGAACAAGGCGGAGGCGAGCACAATAAGTGATATTTACCTGAGAGCAGCCGCCGATATATTCCGCGCAACAATACGTCCAGGCACCGGCGCCATCCGCGTTATTCTAATATTAAACGGGCCCGCACAATGCCTGGTTGCGTAATATTTGGCTCAGTCAATAACGCAAAATAAATAGCCTTTGTGCGGCACCTGGGCCGGCTCGCTGATTTCCGGGAGAAACCGAGCCAGCGCCTACAGCCTCGAGAAACAAAATTGCTGGAGAGGACACCGGCCGCGTCTCTCGCCCGTGCAATTTTATCTTTGCCGGCTTGGCATAGTCGGCGATTGGTCCCAAAACTCTGACGATGGCATGCGGACGCGTTCGAACGAGCCTCTAGCAATTCCCACGTTGGCTAAATGGTCACGGTGTGATCGAGATATTAGAGACACCAGGACGCAAGAGCACCTTCGATACTTTTGTATCAATTTCTGCTGCAATTCTTTAACAATCAATGATCTTCGCTCTCCTCCATCAATTGCATGTCGCATTGTGTAAGATTTTAACCCTCTGCGCTCGAGTGGTGACCCCGAGGCACCACTAAAAAATGTTTAGATCGCATTCCAAAATAATTCTTGTATCAAGAAAATCTAGATTTGAAAAATTGTTAAAAGTATAAACTGTCGTATAAGTCACAATGACTCGATTTCACGCGCATAAAATGCGCTCTGTCGTATAAAAATCAGTTTAGATTTACAGTTAAAATGGCTTCGAGTGCGAAGGGTTAAGAATGGTTTAAAATTGTTAGAACCTTGGACAGGCTCCGCTATTTTTGTACCAACCTCTGTGACAATTCCCGAACTTCTATAATGGTATAAACTTCCATGATTATTCACACTGTTAGATTTCAGACTCGTTAGGGCACAGCTTCAATATTTCTGCACCAATTTCTGTTCCAATTCCAGAGCTCCGACGACTCGCGGAATTCGTCTCTCGTCGGGATTCTGCCGCTCCGTTGCCAACGGGAGATCAGAGGCACGGAATCGTCGCGATTCCAGGAACCGTGTAACGCCGGAAATTCCGCGTTACATGGGGCACGGAGCCCGGGACGCTCGTTTAGCAATAAAGCACACCTGGCCGCGGCACAGACGTCGGCACCGTGTGAGGGAGCCTGCGTCTTTCCTGGTAGACGCGTGTCCACGCATCGTCACACCTGCTTACGCAAAGCCTCGGACGCATATGCGTCGCGGGGACGCAGCATCCTCTCCCAGAACGCGGCACTCTCTACGATCGGCACGGCACGTTTTCACGCGTCGGAGGAACTTCCTTTTCGTCCCCCTTTTGCGTCCGCTGGCCGCGTTATCGTCCTGCCAAGGGAACAAGAGTGTGAGGCCGCGCTGAGAACGAGGCTCGGAGACCGACGCGTCGCGGCCGGCGAGCGAATACGCGGAAACTTGGTCACCCTTGCCTCATAGTTCGCGTTATAGTTCGCGTTTTACGCGTTTCGCCGAATGGCTAGAGAAAGGATGCTTGGGTAGGATTATTAACGTCGCCTTTCCGGCACCTTTGCGAATTTTTCTGAAGCTGTTAACCCCTTGTACTGGGACAATGAGTCGGCGACGAGCCGGGGGATCGTGACGAAGATTTTATGCGTGATCTATAGAACGTAATTTACAGAAATATTAGTCAGTTCGTCTAAATCGGAACAAAACTGATCAAAATTTCGGAACGAAAGTAGACGACGATATGGAAGAAACAAATATCGTCTCGTTCTATTAGGTAAATTTGATCAACCCTCCTTAGCTTGTTTATTGTTAAATTTTGCAGTTATTGTTTTCTAAAAAAATTTGTCACACTTTCTCACACCTTTCCAAACTGCATCGATTTAGCTCGGTACTTTTCTTTAAGTAGATTTTTCGTCAAACACTAAAAGGATTAAATGCTGGTCAAGATAGCTATAAAAGAAACCGTATTGCCAGGGCGAACCGTATTACTTTTGCCACTTCAAAAGACAAAAGTCGTCGTAAAAGACAATTGGTAAAAGGTGTGGATCCTCGGCGTGAGTTGTGATCGGGTTAGTCGAATCTCGAGCGGAAGATTCCCCGGGAAAAGCATCGGAGGACTCGATCAACCGCAGCGTTCGCGTTCCGCGGCGACCGATTCCACGGCGTTCCCTAATTGATCTTAATCATCTCTAATTGCTCGCGGAACTTACAGCACGATAAGAGGATCAGGATCCTGGCGGAGGAATTTCGGGTAATAGGATCCCCGGGTTTCTCTTCTTCTCCGGAGTTCTCCGGGTATCGCGGGTGTGTACTGGCTGGGTCCCCGTGAATGACAGCCTCATTCAGCGCTGGGTAGGAGGGGTAGCGCGGCGGGGGTGTCCCCGAAACGCCCTCCAGCGGCTACCGGGGCCCGAAAACTCGGTCCCACGCACCTGGGTCCCTTGCGACGGGCCCTGCGCGGCTCTGTGGGGCCCTTTTGTCATGATAATGCCACGCAGACCCGGCCCCCCCCGTTTCCTCCTCTGTCGCCGTACCCCTCGCCCACCCTTCTTCCACCGAGGACCCACCCCTCCCTCGATCCCCCCGGTGCTACCCTCGCCGACCAGGTGTTCGATTCTTGTGCCCGGAGCCCGGAGGAGCAGTAGTTCCTCGGGACCCTCTGTCACCCGATCGGCAGGGAGGGATCTCTCGCTTGATCCACGACTCCGACCGAGAAACCGGGGAACCTTGGCACAAAGGGGGTGGGCCGGACGGGAGGGGAGCACGCGCGAATGTCCTGGAATGGCGGCGATGGCAACTATAGTTTGATGCCTCGGCGAGTCTCTCGACAACGATCCCAGGAAATACATCGGAATCTCGGGTGCATCGTTGTGCAAGCATAGACTCATTCGCAGTGCGTTCAAGAAGACTAAAATTAAGGGACCCCATCGGGGGACCTATTAGAACCTATCAGGACCCTCGGGTCCGACGACGAAATTTCTAGGTGGACTGCATTGCGCCGGTTTATTCTTGAGACCCTCTTCGGTTCTGAAGCAGAGACATTGTTTTCCTGTTGGACCCAGCAGACGCGACCCAACAGCCGCGTCGCGTCCTTCTAATTACCTGGCGGATGAAATAAATCCCCCGAACTAATTACTCAGTACCAAGTGCTCTCCAAGCACTCCTCGATTAAATCTAGATTAGTTTCTCGCTCCTGAACCACCACCGATGTTGCTCCGCTGGCGCGTCTATCGGACGAAACGATCACGACTACGTCAAATCGATAACATAACGATCGTCTTGCTACCATCCTCTTCTCGCCTGGCGGATGATACTGATTAAACAAACGAGTTTTCTAAATTTCTAAAGCTCGAGTCAAGTAACGAACAAGTAGCAAACAGGTACGGTAATGTCTCCCTAATTGACGCTCGGATTGTCCACGAAAAGTGGACAATTTGGGAAGAGGAGATACGAATATTCGAGCTTTTAGATGATTCATTTTTACGGTCATTGATTCTCAACAATTATAAAAACCGGCTACGAGGCTCGAATAATCGTATCTCCTCTTCCGAAATTGTCCATTTTTGTGCGTCGGTTAGGGAGACGTTACTGTAGCAAGCGAGTAGGAAACGTCTGGCGTTGAAGTTCCAAGTGGTAATTCCGACGGCTGGTGAAAAGGTAACGAGGCTGCAGTTTCTTTTGAGGCACCGTGGAACAGGAAGCCTGTCGATCGAGTGATCGTCACCGTATCGCAGCCGCGGGATCGCGCAACCTGTTGAAACGCGGATAGAAGACGCCGGCAAGAGCATCGACGGGGTTGACAAGCGGTTCCCGGCGCGAAACCCGCGTCGCGGCGTCGGTTTCCGGTGCGTCGATCTGTCGATATCTTTTCAACGACTCAATCGGTCTCGGGGAACACGGTGGGGCCCGCGCGGGGGTGGGAGGACCGCCGCGGCCGTGTAATATCGATGCAACCCCTTTCCCGCTTCTCGCTTCCTGACTTCGACCGGGGAGCCTCTCCTGCGATTGTGCGACCCCTCTGTTCGACGTCTCGCGGGCGAAACGACGCCGACACGGAGGAAAGCGCCTCCATTTCCTGCAGGTACCACTGTGTGCTCGCGGTGTCGCACAGGATGGCGCCGTGGATCAGTACAATGTAAACTGTTCGGCGCGTGGTAGACCGGCTAGAAGCAACAAGCCACCACGGGGATACCGTTAATAGGATATTCATGGCGGATCAAGAGCATAATCGATCATTTAGCGCGGCCATTATCGACGCGGATCGTTCGCTTTATTATTCAAACATTTTTATTCGCAACCCTCCACGGGGCCGGCTTTCCACGGAGGGTCGATGAATCATAGTTCTCTCCCGGCGAGCTCTCTATCGTTTCGCGTTAAAATTCAACCGGGGACCGTCTTCGTCGCCTCCTCCCTGTCCCCCCACCCCTTTGTTCGGCCATCAACCATTTCTATTTCGCCTCTTCCGGAAGGGGTCCGCTTAAAAGCTTTGATTTGTCACCGGCGATTCGATCGCCGCCGTTCCGCCGAATCGACGGAGACGACAACCCTTCTTGCCAACCAACCCTCCTCCTCCTTCTTCTTCGGCCCTTCGGGCGGCGCCGTTTCAGCCCTTATTCGAATTCTTATCGCGCCTCGCGCAATCTCGGGCTCGTTACAATTATTCACCCCTTTCGCAGCTCGCTGGAAAGAATACGCCCCATGGTTCGCGGCCAATTTGTCACAATGTCGCCTCGCCGTTTTCGAGACCTGCCACCCCCGCGCGAATCAATTAAGAGGTTAACCTCGCCGGGGCGCTGCGTGTTCCTCGGCGTTGGCTCGCGGTGAGAAAAATTCACCAAGAGTTGTTTCTTCTGTCCTCGAGGCTGGCACGATGCACCATTCCGTTGATCCGTTGCTTGTTTCCACAAGCAATTGCAGCCCCCGTCGACTTCTCAGTCGATAATAATCAGCCTGTACATTCGTCGCGTGGATTTTAGTGGATTCCAACAAGGGTAGCGAGACTTTGTATCGTTCCGTTAACCCCTCGAGCAGGTTCGATGCACACGCGCCCCATGTATGTACAAAGGCGACATATTGTATAAGTATAATAGAATACGAATTCGGAAATTAGTGGAAATATATTATATTGTAATAAAAATATTATAAATATTATAATATTATAATAAAAAATATAATAATATTATAATGAATATATTATATTGTAATAAAAATAATTTAATTCTTGCGAGTTTAATTACCGGCTTTGGAAGCTGTTGCAAAATCTCTATCTAGGGTTATTATTATTATCTAGGGTTAATTTTTGTCACAACTGTAAGGGTAGTTCGTTATCGATACGAGACCTCGAAGTACAATAAATTCTCCCTAATTCGCGTTCAACTTGAAAACAAAAATAGACAATTTCGGAAGAGGAGGTACGATTATTTATTATTATTTCCTGCATCGTTCTATTCCAGCTAATAATTTCCGTGAATCTAGAAACGTTTCCATACCCGGATTAGTTTAATTCACTGTCCATCTCTTTTATCGTTCATGTCCTAAAACAAACGTAACCGCCAATTTCAGTTGATACTAATCAAAGACGAAGGAAGAGTCCGAAGACGTTTAAGCGGGTTCGTGGGAGGAATAAGTGTTGGAGGAGGGTGGGCTAGTCGAAAATATCGCGGAGGGGTAGTTTCCTCGGCGAACGGACAAATTCGAGGGTGTAGACGTTTGAATCCGTGCGGTAGGTAGCCGGCAAGGGAGTCGAGGATCGGTCTTTAGGTGGAGTTCGCTTCAGGGCAGAGACGGCAGGCGTCGCGGTAGCAGGGTTGGTTCCTACTGGCTCCTAATTGGGAGACCGGCAACTAACTCTCTTAATTACCGCCTCTACTTCCTCGCCTCTCCTCCGTCGGCCTCCACCTCCTGCGTCACCACCTTCTCTCGTCGACCTGTCTCCACCTACTGCCGTTCTCTCTCCGGCTTCTCCCTTTTCTCTTCTGCTCCCCGTTCTTTGCCGTCCTCTCTCTCCCGGGCCCGAGGTTTCTCTCCTACGCGTCTCCGTCTCTTATCCTCGACCCTCTCTATCTCTCCCTCTCTCTCTCTCTCTCTCTCTCTCTCTCTCTCTCTCCCTCTCTCCCCTCTCGTCTCCGCGTCTCTCGCGCGGCCTCTTCTAGCCAAGGGGTGCGCTGAAAGCTCCGGAGAAAAGTTCCGTCGACTTAATTACACGGAATAATCGCAGGAGCGCGGTACCTCGGCCGAGTCGCTGCGTCCATTCCCACATTACGAGATTTCTGATGTGCCACAAAAGAGCCTTTCCCTCGCGGCCGTCCCGCCGCCTTCTGCCCGGGTGATTAGCCCCGGCGTTGATTAGGAAATCAGATTTTTCAGCGCGACGAAACTTCGTGGAAAGACTCCACGAAGAACTCTGTCGCGTCGCCGCGGCGGCAGCGGCATCGTTGCAGCATCGTTGCAACACCGGGGGAAAATTTTCTCGGGGAACCGTCACAGTTTGCAACTTGTCCGCGTCAGCCTCGAGGATAATGTCCGTTCCCGAGCATTGTTGCAATCGCGCGTCTGACACCGGCTCAAATCAATTCCACGTGCAGCTTGCAACCGGCTGCCTTGATTCCGCGAAAGATACACGTTCCCTGCGACGGGTTCGCGCTTCGGATTTCCACGGATTTTGACCCCGGCGTGATCTCAGGAATTGCAGTCGTGCGAGGCACGTTTCAGTCCCGCTCTTTCTTTTTTCTTCCGATCCTCGGGGAAGCGAACATCTCATTCCGACCTCTCTGCGTACACTGCGTAGATTCAGGGACTACAGTAGTGTCCCCCTAATTGACGCTCAGATTGTGCACAAAAATGGACAATTTTGGAAGAGGAGATACGATTGTTCGAGCCTTGTGGCTCGTTTTTTTATGGTTATCGATTGTCAGCAACTATAAAAACGAGTCGCATGGCTCGATTAATCGTGACTCCTCTTCCGAAATTGTCCATTTCTGTGCGCAATCTGAGCGTCAATTAGAGAAACATTACTGTACTATGTTGCTGGGCTAGTTCAATTAGTTTTGCTCCGACGCATCCTCGGCTCTAATTGTTAATTGAAGCCTGACAGAACGACACTGGCTTTAAAATCGATTAAAATGGATCGAAATATCTTTGAAATTGATCGAAACAGACTGAAAATTTCAACGAGAAGTATTTAATTCTTCGGTCTAGACATGTTGGCAGATCGCACAGCAGTGTTAGGTTTATTGTTACAACCTCAAGTGATCCACAAAATTCAAGAATCTGGTCTAACAATGTTGCCTACTATTTTGCTGTTATTATACAGCTCATGAATTAACGTGACCTTTCCTGTTCAATAAAAAAAAAAATGAAGAAACAGATGGAACAGAACGGCGTAAAAAGACGTTCGATTTAGACGCGACGACGTTTTTTACGAACATCGTTGAGCAACATGGCGACGAGCCCGTGGCTGTAACTTGGCGAGTTAATTTCAATAAAAATCGTGGAGCCACGGTGTCCGCGTTTTCCCAAGGATCTCCCCCCATGGTTCCCGGGGATCTGGATCACTGGCGACGACGATTCTCTCGGCGAGTCGTAAAGTTCTCGTTACACGTCATTGTTGTAGAAAGGTGAATAAGGTGCGAACGAGGCGCGGTGTCGGCGGGTGGCGTTGGTAATCTTCCGAGATCTCCAGCTGCCCCGTCGACGGCGACGTCTTCATCAACGGCTGCCACGAGGATACACGGCCGGGTCCCCGCTTTGATTCTGGATCAAGCGGTTCTCACAGGCTCTCCCGGGAAAGTACGCCAAGATTTCCTGATAGTCCCGGCCTTTGTCCCGTGCCGGGAAAAGAGATCCCGACACCCCCTCCCCCTCAGGAAACGGGGCGGCCGAGACAGCGGAGCCTTCTATCCTCCTTTCGGACGGATATCGATCCTCGCGACCCCGCGATCCCGATTACGCTCGCGCGCTGAATAATTGGGCCAATGGAGCCATTATCTAGCCGATCCTGACGGCAAACAGGACTCTGGCCCTTTGTTGCCCGGCTGAACCGGTCGCGGGTTCTTCGGTTATTGGTTCGCCGCACTTGGGGAGCAGTGATCAACCTGTTGTTTCTTCATTTTTCGCCGTTGCTGTCGTGCTTATCGATGCTGTTATCGAACCTGATATTAGGCCACTGAAGATGTTCTTCGATTCTAGACCTTGGAGATCGAGAACAGTTGTTTACTGTTCAATGCGAGTGTAATTTAATCGATGTACACGCGGTGTGCAGCCGGAGACGCAACCGCAGATGCATCTTCCAAATGCAGTCTGATCTAGTTTAAGTGCATTCGCAAGACATGAATGTGCTTCGTTAAATTCTTCAAATTTCTGAGGAATGCTACAACTGGATTTAGGGCTGGACATTCTGGATCCTCTAAGTCGTGAACTTCCATAAGCTTGATTCACTTTTGTTACAAGTTTGCCAGGGATTCTTGCGTGACTGAAGCAAAATAGGAGCCTAGAGTAGACATGATTCATATTTCACAGTGTAACAACCTAAGATCTGGTTCGAATTAGAGTACATATTCCCGTATTCGCAGTTGCTATAGATTACAAATAGCATCGAATCGTTGAAAAGAACAATGCACAATTTTTCTTCGCACATTCTTCGAGCCTTGCAACGGTCTGCAGGTTTGACAATTCTTCAAAATTTGCCTGCGAAACTGTGAATTCGCGCAGTCTCCCTCAGTTCGATTACTTAACGAGACAAATTTAAGTAGTCTGCCGCGAGATAAATAGCATTATCGCCTCCCCGATCGATTTCTCGAAGTTTGCCAGGGAAACCGTAAAGTCGTACACAGCCGGGCTTAGGTGACTTGTCAACAACGCGAACAATGAAAATAAAATGAAGTAATCAGCACGGAGGGAAAGGGCATGATTGCCCTGTTAATGTGATAAAATCCAGCGGAATGGCTGGAGGCAAGAACCGTCGGGGATCATTAGTTAATAGCGACGGGGAACGTCGAACGCGAACGAGTTAACTCGTCGTCCCTCGGGTCGAGGCACTCCGTAGGAGCGGATCGCGGCGTGCGGCGCGCGGCGCGCGAGGAGGGTTTAAGAGGATTCCGTGAAAAATCGCGACACGGTATCATTTCGCATAGCCTCGGCTCGGTCTGGTTGCTCGCGAGCCTATCCCCGGCTCGGTTCTCTCTCGAGCCTTGGTCGATACGAGAAGGAGAGTCTCTCCTCTCCTCTCTAGGACCGCGGGTATCCCGTCCCATGCCCTCGTTCTCCGTCCCTCTCGCGGGAACCCCTGCCAGAGCCGACAATAGGCTGCAGTAGTTCTCATTTGATTAATAACCCGCCCACAATGAGCACTCCCAGTGACTCTCAGTTGATTAACGATCGCCGCGGAGCATCACAATGCCGATGATGGCCGTTGCCGGGCCGCGCCGCGCGCCGCGATCGCCGATACGCTCTCTCCGTGGCGATCCCTCGATCCCCGGGGATCGATCCCGGATCACGCGGGCTCGCTCGCCGAGGCCGATCGATCCCGTTTCGAAGGAGATATTTAAGGTGGCCGCGCTTTCGGCGAGGAGGCACCTGATTTTATTGGGCCGCAGGTAGCCGAAACCCGTTCGCAGCATATTAAATCATACGCGACCGTTTCTAACCGCCTAACATTTCGCCCGGAGGGGCAGACCGTGCCCGTCGAGCGGGGAAATTCGATTAGCATTCAAAAAAATATTAATCTTCACGGCTGTGTTTGCACGAGACGCTGCTGCTGCGACCCGGTCGAGGAGCTTTGTCGGACGCCGGGGATTAAATAATATTCGATACCAGCTACGAATTCCTTTGTCGTGACCAGCTGACCGCTGCGAGAGGAGACTGGAGCGATGTTTTTCAACAAATTCCTGACACATCGACGACGCTGGATGAACCGCGAAAATTAATTCGGCAACATCCGCGACAGTTGGATACATTTCTCTTTAGCTTCGACTGCTCTAGAACGCACCGACCGGCTGAAAAATCGCATCGGTGTGCAGACTTTTCGATCGAAAATAAATTCGGCAACGTCTAGAAAGGCTGGATTAAGGTTTCTTCGCCCTGGATTATTTAAGTACCGACACAGAAGCTGAAAATTCGCGCAAAGTTTCCCGACACACGAGGACCGAGTGGAAGTTTTCAATTAAAATGGAAGCTTTCAAGAGTCAATTATCGTTCTCGAAAATTCTGTGGGGACCCTGAAGACGATCCCCGAAAGCATTTTTCTTTGACACCGACTGCTTTAAAGCCGAGTATCTAGAAACTAGCACGAGTCTCGCGACACACAAGATGCAAAAGCAACGTTTCAATAAAAATATATCGCTTTAGAAACCAATTGACATAACAACAAAATTCTATGGACCCAGAAACAGTACCGAAACCATAACAACAAGGTGCAAAACCCCCGAATCGCCAAGATCGAGTCTCCCTCCGCTGTTCCAGAACAGGTCCAGATGATGAAAATCGGTAGAAACGGAGGAAACACGCGGATCCAGAGCGACGCTTCGAGCATCGCGTTGCTGGAAGAGAACAGGTACCATTGTCGAGGGAATCGGTCGCGCAATTGATCGATCCCCGGGCAGATGATCCGGGCGTAGATCGTCCATGACAGCGAGCAAGGTGTCCCGCGAACATTCAGGGATCGGTCCTGGAAGCGACGTCGCCCCGAGGGGAGAGAAGACTCCCCTTCCTCCGAGCCGACGATGCTAAGATGGCCGCTCTGGGAGCGTATCCTATGTCGTGGGAACCTTTTTACCAACTGGAGCACGACGGGCCTGTACGAGGGCTCGCAGGAATCCGAGCAGGTAGTCTCACGTGCACGGCTACCTACCTACCCGCTTGTGAGAAAAATCGTTTCGCCCGTCGTCGGATTTGCGACGGCATGGCGGCTCTCGTCCTTCCTGGGATTTGGTCCGGGGATGCTTCCCGCGTCGCGATCTCGCTTCACGGAGCTCGATTTTTCCCCGAATCGATCGATCGCCCATGATGCCACCCTCGCAAGCTACGAACATTCGAAGCATTTTCGGAAAACGTTCGCTCGCGCCGAAATCGTATTTCTTCGGCGAAAAAAAAGGAGCCAGTGAACGACACTTCGAACGAAAAACCGATTCGAAATTGTTCCCCGCGTCGCGCCGGGCCGTTTGCTTTCGCGATTTCTTCTGGAGCTGGTACTGCAAGAGGTGCGAACGATACCGAGAACATCCGTCCACGATCGCATTTTTAACGAATGAACTGCGGATCTGCGAGGGTTGCAGAAACACCGAGGTTGCAAAACGCAGGAGTCGAATGTACTTCTTTTAATGTACAATTTAACCGTGCACCGACGTCGCTTTATGTCGTTTCATGAATCGTGTCGCTTTATGAGAATTACGATAAAATTCTGTCTCGAATGAAGAAATTTATTCGATGATTTTCCACCTAAGACTTCTCATGATTGCAATAATGTGGGATCAACAGTGTTAACGGTTTTAATGAATCGAAAGTAATGGAACAATTTTCGGTAATCTGAGGTGTAGTAATAAAATTATTTATCTAATTTGGGAAACAGGTATTCCAGAATAACGTTCGGCACACGCCGCATCCATCTCACACGCTTGCATTATTCCCGCAGGCAAGGTGCATTCGAATGCAAGCTGATCCAGCTGACACTGATCACACCTAACCTATATCCAACTGATATCTACCGATAACTAGCTATCGCCTAACACCTCGGAACCTCGAAGAATCAGCTGACTGTAGAAAGATCGCGAACTCGCGCGAACAATTACAGTTCATCCAGGAAATCCGAAGGAGGAATTTGCATGGGTTCCTTGCTGGCGGACAGAAGAGCTAGGCGCGAACGAATTAGCGAAGTCGATAAAGCACGAACATTGAAGGCACCGGGGTGCGAGGTCCCCGGAGATGATCGTGATTCCGCGTCGGAAGAAAATTAAATGATTTCGCGAGGAGAAGGAGGAGGTGGAGGAGGTGGAGGAGTAGGAGGAGGAAAAGGTTGCACAGCCGGATGAGCCGGAAAGCGTGTTCCTTCGGGGACGCGAAAAGTGGCAGGCATTTATCGGGCCCGATGCGGCGGTGGTAGCCGGCTGGATATCCCGGGCGAAAAGTAATGATTAAGGGGGTCGTCGGATGTTTGCGGAAGGAATTGTGTTTCGGCGGGTTCGCCGGCGAATCCCCGGCGGAGACCGGCGCGCAGCTGTGAATCGGGGACGCGGATCCGCGAGCATCGGCGCGATGCGCCTCGAGAATGGGACAATAAATCGGTTTCACGCGGCGGGACAATGGGCACGACAATTAGCAGCGTCGACACTAATTCGGACTAATTAACAACCGGGCGCGCCGGGGATACGGGCGACAGTGAAAAAGTTTCGAGGAGCGGCAGACAATGGGCCGCGGAATCGGCGAATCATCGACGATGCCTCGTTATTAACAGGATGACGCCGATCGCGACTCGCTGGATCGGTTTAATTACGTCTAATTAAGGGTGAGGGAGGGATTATCGCTCCGCGGTTTCCGTTTTGTGGAACGCTGCCTCCTTTCTCTTCCTCGCGCCCCCTCTCCCCCTCTTTTGTACCCGGAGCCACTCTCTTTCATCGGTTCCGGTCCGCGGCGCGATCGTTCCGATCTTTTCGCCGATCGATTTCGTAAAATTCGGCGCGTCGAGATGATTAGGAGAGCGCCGATCCGCCGCGGGCGGACGCGGGGCGGCGGGGATCGTCGAAATATTTGCCGTGAGAATTGATTATCGACGCTCGGCGAACGCCGCGATATGGAGATGCGAGCGGACGAATCGGTTTTGCCCATACAATCGCGATAATAAATACCGCAGAGACCAATGCGCGTTAATTAATGCAGATGCGCCGGCACGGATTACGGAGAATTTGCGTTATTTGACGTAGGCACGGCACCGAGCGCTCCACGCACCGTGTTTTGCCCGTCGATGAAGAACCTACGCGTTTATTGGCCAGCCTGCTCGTCCGTGCGGGCTGCTAACATCGTTACCATTCTCACTCCGAATTAACGGCTCGACACACCTGTTCAGATCTCTCTCTCTCTCTCTCTCTCTCTCTCTCTATTTCTCTCTCTTCGACCCTCCTCTTTTGCTCTTTAAATCCCGCACACGTCTCTCCTTGCGCAATCTTAAATACTCCGCGGATCCTCTGCCAGAAGATTGCCAACAGCTGCAAAACGAGGGCGTAAGCAAAGAATCCCATTTTCAGTACAAAGAGTGCAAAGCAGACTTCAATTTCTTTTTCTGTTACAATACCTGATATTATGAAAATGTTTCTGTGAGAAATTTTTAGGCGAACCTTCTTATTCAAGCATACACACATATTAGAACAGCAATTGTTCAAAGCTTAAATAAATTCAATCAACCGCAACGATTTCGAAACTGTCGCTGTTAACATTAAATCGTTCATTTGTAAAACATCAATCTTTCATCGAGATCTGTCCATGTTACAAAATGATGAATAATTAGGGTATAATTAACCCCACATGGTTCGTAGAAGGTGAACCGCCATGGAATCTGACTGGAGGAACAAACTTTCTCATTCGCTCGGAGATTTCTAAAATAGTCTACTCAAGTATTTAATTACGTACCTAAATCACGCAAGTCTCCGTAAAAAGGGAACTCCTGAAGGTATCAAGCCCCGTTCGTCCGCGACATTGTTTCGCTCGCAACCCCGCCGCATCGAGATCGCTTGTCGCGAGCCCGAAACCCGACCGATTTTCGCGATAGTTATATTTGTCGCACGGATCCGTGGGACCTTAATTTCCCGTGGTTTCTGGGTCGTCGTCGTGGAACCGGAGGACCCGGACTGGCTCTCGAGAGGAGCGCAGCCTTGCAGAGGAGCAATCACGGTGCAGGAAGGCAGGGTAGAGACTTGGTCCGCCTGGCGGAGGCAGAAAATCCCGGCGATCGCTGCGGCTTTCGTCGGGAAAGGGACGAGATGGAAAAAGAGAGCGGAGCCAGAAGAAGCGGTAGACGAAATGTAAATCCAGCAGCGGCTGCCGCCGGGCGGGGGCGGCGGTTCCGAGGGGGTGGAACGGGGGTGGAACGATGCTTAAATTTCCGATATTTTAACCGGCGGCCGCAGCTTACTCGTGCAACAAGTCCTTTCTCCTCGGTTGCCTCTGAAAGCCCGGCTAAGTAATTTCGGTTACGCCATCCGGCTCGCGGCTTCCGCGCTGCCACAGACGGTTTTCCACCCCCTCCCCTCCCCGTCTAACCCACCCCCGCGGACTCCTTCGCCGCGGTTTTATCCGTTCTTTTCTTGGCTCGGTCTTACCCCGTTTGTCCGCGCGCGTAACAAACTACGGCCCTCGAACCGAACCCTCCGCGCTTTATCGATCCCTCGATTCCTCTCGCGGCGAGGACTCACGCAGAACAGGACTCGTCTTGTTCCCGCAATCGCGACCCTGCGAGCTTCGTGCAATCCGCACGGAAATCCAAGACCGGATTTGGAAATTGAACGATATCGTCCTTCGCTCTGGCGGAAGCTAGAAATAAAATGGTAATACAGTAATGTCTCCCGTATTGACGCTTAGATTGCGCACGAAAATGGACAATTTGGGAACAGGAGATACGATTAGATTGAGTCTTGCGGTTCGTTTTACAGTTACGAATTATCGACGACTATAAAAACGAGCTGCAACGCTCGAACAATCGTATCCCCTTTTTCCAAATTGTCCATTTTCGTGCTCAATCTGTGCGTCAATTAGAGAGACATTTCTATATTGGATTCAGCCTTTATTTTTACTTACAACTTCGTGAAAATGACAAGGCAGACTTTATTTAAACTCTCCGGCTTCTTTGTCATATTACAAGTGCGAATAAGGGAATTTATGTCATCGTTTCCGTAGATAGAGTTTTCATAATTCCAATAATTCTGTAATAAAACATGTAGTACTGTTATACAAAGTGGATTAACTTGGATACTGGTGTTAGGCTATCGTCCTGTATATTCGGTATAAATAGTTTTAAGATCCACGGTCTAGCTTGCTGGAAGCTTCGCAGATAGCACTTCTATTTCGCGCAGGAAGCTCGAAGCTGGTCGTTCTCGGTGTGATTATTGCAACAGCGAGCTGTCAGGAACTTTTATTAAATATTTTCGTAAATATCCTTTCGCGGCGAGCTTGCGAACGGTAGAATGAAATTCCGGCGACTTGCGTTCCATCGAACTTCTGCTCTCTCTCTCTCTCTCTCTCTCTCTCTTTCTCTCTTTTGGCACAAGGCAGCTATAGGCGAAGTTGTTCCCGAAACTCGGATTAACCGTCGAGAAGTGGAAGTTCGTGGCGGCGGTGCTCCCCTGCAAACTTCTCCAGCTCTCTCTCTCTCTCTCTCACTCTTTCTCTCTCGCTCTCTCTGGGTCTCTCTCGCGTCCCTCTGTTTTCCGATTGCACGCGCGAGCGGGCGAGGCGGGTCGAGGCGGGTTGAGGCGGGCAAAGCGAGTTCGCGAAAGGGAACAGATGCAGCGGCAGCTCGGTGTTTAGGGATAATTGCGATTGGTCGAGAGGCCAGGGCTCGGGACGCTGCCGCGCTGCCATGTGTCTACCGAACTACTTGAAAGTTCGGCGCGGCACGGCGCGACGCGGTCGACGAGAGAGGGCTCATGCTAATAGCGGTCCACGGGACCACGATGGGAGTGTAGCTAGCGGGAGAGCAGCCTGGACGCCGCGCGTGCACACGTTTCACGCGCCACGGATCAACTCGAACGGAGAGAGAACTTGGTTATTGGACCCGAGAAGTGTAACGAGTTCCCGGGCAGTTCGCGATGATTAATTTCCAGGATTACTGCCGCGATATTTCGCCTTCTTCTAACAACCGAACAGCTTCCACGGACTTACAAACTGATCCTACCCGGCACGCCACGCCGACTTCTGCGTTTCGTAATTGTCGGAGGCTGGTAATCCGACTACGGAGCTCCGCGGGAGTCAAAGGAACGTGTTGATTCGAACGCGAACGGTATCGTTTCGCATCGGGCTAGTAAATCTGCTCGTAGTTTTGCAAACTGCCAGCCGTTGCCCCTGTCGCGAGGACGCTAACATCGTGTACGATTTTATGAACGGTAATGACCTGCTGTCGAGCACGAATGTTCGCAGTTCATTGAATTCGGGAAATGGTTCTGTTCTTTTGTCATCGAGTTAAAGTAGACACGCGGTAAACGTAAATTATCTGTTTCTTCCAAGAAAGAACTGGAATCGAAGGAGTTATAATATTATTGTATCCGCGATGAAAACGTTGCGGCAAGGGATTAAGAGTTCATTTCAAACTTCGGCAACTGGACCCTGGATCCAAGGAGGATCCTGAAGAAACCTCTGAAATACTAGACTAGATTATGCTTCTATTAATACCTGTAAAAATGAGTCCCTGCCGATTTCTAGTTGCAGAGCAACAGGACGAAGATCCTCAGACTGCTTTGATCTCTGAGAAACAATACTGGTGTATGCTTGCATAAATCCTCGCTGCTTTTCAGCTACAGATCGACAGCATGAAGCACGAAGGTCTTGAAAAAAAAAACCCTGAAACACTATACTCAAGTATGTCCCTCTAGAACCTGCAGAAATGAGATGTCGCTATTTGCTATCCCCAAAAATCTTTGATACGCCAAGTCTGAATTACCCTTCGAAAGAACCTTGAAGAAAGTCGCTGCTTTTTAGCCATACACAGGGTGTCCCAAAAATGTCTCGCAATCCGGAAATGGGAGATTCCTGAAGTCATTTGAAGTAACTTTTTCCTCGGCGCAAATGTAGTCCGCGGCTTTGTTTACTAGTTATTAACGAAAAACCGTGACCAATAAGAGGCGACATCGGCTGCCACGAGACGACCGAGCCAATCAGCAGAACTGGGCGCCGTGCGCTCGTTGGCTGGGCTGTCTCGCAAAAGCCAAGCTCTCATTGGTCACCGTTTTCCGTTAATAACTCGTAAACAAAGCGGCGGGTTGCATTTTCGCTAAGGAGAAAATTGCTTCGCATGACTTCAGCAGCCTCCCATTTCCGTATTACGAGTCACTTTTGGGACACCCTGTATATCGACACCACGAAGCACTAGGATTTCCAAAAATGCCCGAGACATAAGCTCGAACAGCGCTTAACCGGATCCCGGCTGTTCGCAGCATCCTTGATCGCGGCTGTTCCCGGACCAGCCGAAGACGGGAGCAAAGACGAAGGTCGGGGGAGGATCGGCCGGCCGGGATCGATGATCGACGGGTCGGATCGAGGTAGGCGCGGCTTTGCGAAACAGGTCAACGCACTTCGGGAGGCCCCGAACCAGTGACGGTGACGGGGAGAGCAAACGTTTGCCGTTACCCAATCAAGCCAGCATAATGCCGGGTCCCTGGTATACGCGCGGCCAAACAGCCTACGGGGGTTTCACGATACACCATATGTACCAACACACCCTCGTGTTTAGCCGCGCCATTGGGAGCCGAGCGGAGCCCGGTAGCCGCGATTCTAGTCCTCGAGGAACGGGATCGACCAGCAACGGCAGCAGTAGCAGCAGTAGCAGCAACAGCAGCAGCAGCACCTGGGCGCGCAGGTTCCGTCGCTCTAGATACACACGCACACGAAGCAGGCTTGGCGGCGTTCGCGCGAGCGCTGCAAATATTTTCCTAAGGTTATGTTTGCTGGCCGGCTGATGTACTGGCACAGATTGGATTTGAAGTTTATAGGGCGGAAATTCTTTGGGGAGCCGACCTTCCCCGGGGATCGCGAGAGCCGGACCGCGACGAAATTCCCGGGCAGGCAGGCCTTCCTCCACGCCCAAGGGCGCGATAGTTAAAAATTCATCGCCTAGGTTCGATGCCAGCCCCTTAGCGAGCACTTGACACTTTGTTGGGATTGTTAGTTCGCCGAGGAACGCACCCCTGGGGCTGAATCGGGACTCTGTTCTAAACTGTCGTGTCCGCAGGCGTTTAGCTTCCATTCGGCGTCACTGCGCTTAGATCTTTGACGATCCGATCTAGCTTGGTGTACAGCGTGGAGTTCGTACAATCGAGATACGAGTGGATTCTCGATCCAACACCTCGAGCCGGCTACTTTTCTCTGGTTACGAACCCGTTGACAAGTCGTACAGCTTCTAGACTGACCAATAGACTCATCAACCCTATAGAAGCCGGAGAACATCGTGGTAGCCAGAATTACAGAAGAAGAACCGAACGAACGATCTCTCGAGAGAGGCATTTCTCATCCTAGACACGAGTACGGGGTGACTTAAAAGTGGCATATAACGAACGAGCTCTCTGTGCAGGCCTGATGGTCCAGGCGATTCTTCAATCGTCTTCCTCAGCGAAGTTCGAGCCTCCGTGGCTTGCCAGCCGTTCGCCAGCCGATCTCCCACGATCGTTCCCGGTCTGGAGGCGGCAAAAAACGAGAAGGAAGAGTCGAGCGGAGGCGTAGACGACGAATTAGAGATGCAGAGCCACGTTCTCGCTCGTCGGGGATATTAAGCCGAGTCCTTAGCTTGATGGATGAAACGGGACTTACGTTACTACCCGGTATCCGGCGGTGTCCGTGTCCGTGCATCATCAATAACTCTCTCTCTCTCTCTTTCTCTCTCCCACCGGCTGGTTCCTCTTCTCTCTCGATCGCGACTCACGAGATCCTCTTGTCGGCCGGGTCCGCGCTCGCAAACGGGTCGGCGGGCGCGCGTTAAACGCGGCCACGGGACCGATGCGTGACCCGACACCGGATCGAAGGTGTAACGTTTTTCGGCGCGGGAGGAGACACGCTGTTAGTCCCGCTTGTCATTTGTCAGGGGATACGTGCCTAATGACGCCAGCCTCGTGATTATGAAATAATGGTACCTGTCCGGACGACGGTGCTCCGAACCTCCCCCCACGCCACGCCGCCGCGCGAACACCCAGCAGTCTGCCAGCCGTTAATGGCGTCGCGTAATCGTCGTCGTTAAGTCGACTCACGCCGCTATCTGTCCCCGACGCGACCGTCTCGCTGTCTTCCCGATTATTTGTTGCTCCTGCGATGCTCCGTTTACCCCGTGACCATGGATCCCTGGAATTTTTATCTCGCGGCTAACGACCGGGCTTCATGGCGGCGGGGATTACTCTAAACCGATGATAGCTCGCTCCTTCGGCTAAGGAGCCGGCACTCGTTACCGGGGATTCGCCGGATCAGGAATTATTTGTTGGGACTAGGTGTAGCCTGCTGTTCAGTAGCTTCTAGGCCACTTTTATTCGCCGTTATTATTCACTTTTATTTGCTGGAACTCCTGTTGATAGATTAGGTTTGGTTTACAGCGTGTAGCTTGAATGAGGGTGTCAGTGTCGCTTCATTGCTGGAGTACTGTTCTCGGAGCGATAGGGGATGAAATGGTGAATGGACGTTGTCAATCGTCGATGCGGATGGAGCTCGCAAAATTTCTTCGATCTTTAAGAGTGCTACAATTCTTGTGACCAAGGTTATTTATTTATTTATTTATGAAGTAGTGACTGGTTCCAACCCTGAACTAAAATATGTCGATCCAAGCATCAGATATCCAATTTGACACCTGGTGCATTCGAATTCAGATCATCACGAAACACGCAAGATTTCTTTCGTCCGATTCTCAGGAACGATAAGGGTTGAAACAGGGGATGAATCTGTATCCTGCAAGAATATACGCAGCCCCAATTATAAATCCCATCAGCGTAGAATCTGACAAGGTTAAAATTCTGTTTTCATAAAAATTGCGATCAGACCGCGTGCCTCTACGCGGAATAAAAATTGTCTTCGTTATCCACAAGATCCTGAAACCGCGCACACATTTATTCCTATTCTTAATCAGTGTGTACAATAATACTAATTAATCATTTTAATCAGTATACAATAATACGATGCTATTTATTAAATATCTTCAAATGGTTTCGCTATTTGTCATTCCGTCATAATTCATTTCTGTCATAATTCCGTAAAATCGACAGTCCGGTTATGGTTGTTCCGAGCAACAAGGGTTGAAACGTCGAACGAACGTAGCTTCCAGCTGGGAAAACGTTTAGATAAAAATGGGCACGAGGGTGTGATCCGCGTTTCGAGGACGCTAATGTCGGGAAGAGGACGCGAGATTGTCTCGCGAGCGATTTGGCGAACGGGGGGAGGGAGGAGGAGAGCTATGCACGCGGCACCGCGGTATAATTACTGGTCGTATGTATCAGACACGCAATCAAGAATGAATTATCGCGGAACCACGCCTCCTGCCAGCGCTCCGCCGGGCACAACAATGCCGGCGCATCACGAGCAGCGACCCGACTGTCGATGATGTGTGTTAATAGTCCCCCGTGGCTTTCGCCCACAGTATCCAGATCCCGTGACACGATTTTTTCGCGCCCCCGGGCGATTCACGCCACCTCGTTTCCATCGGCGTCGCGAAAATGAAAACGTTTCGGCCACCCCGTCCTCTCAGAACGCATCCGTCTGAGCACCGTCCTCGCGGTATCGTATACCACCGAAAAAAAAGAAAAACAATGGTCCCCGAACGTTTTCCAAAAGAGCTCGCGCGCAAATTCTCGAATATTGATTAAATTTTCGGCGGCCGTGCCGTTCGATGGGGGATGAACGCGTCCACGGAATAAAAATGAAACGATATTTAATTCAGAACGTCGGAAACGTTCCGGCCGCGGGCTTCCCAATGCGCGGGTAATTAATTGTTTAATTACGTTTTCGCGGTCCCGTGTAACACGCTTAATTTGCCGGTAATAATTTCATTTAATATTCATAATTTAATTTGTCAGCGCGACGACGGAACCGCCGCGGCGCGGCGCGCGATCAGCTCGCTGCGACAAATCGGCTCGACGTTCCTGTAAAAATTGGCGAAAATAGATCGAACAGTAGCGATAGTTGTCGAAAAAAAGCGGGAATCAGTAGTAGCAACATTCTAATTCGTCGAAGGATTCACCCGGCACCCTAATTTATAATTACTAGACCGCTAATTTCGTGCATTCGTTGATAAAATTAACGGCTGAAATATTCGCAGCGTCTACGCATTATTTTCAACTCGCTGGAAATGTATAAACAAAGAGAGTTCTGTTCGGCCCACGTTCGCTGCGATTGATAAAAAAAGCTTGCCATTTTGCAGAAACATCAGCGGCCCGATAATTATCCGAGGAAGCAGAAATCCGTGGCGATTCCGCAGTTCATCAAGACCGACCGAAATTAGAGCGAAGGGTTAAACTACCCTTACGCGAACGGTCAGCGCGTCGAATAAAAGTGTAAACCTCCCCTATTAATAAATTCCGATCGGAAGGCAGGGGCGGCGGCCGAAAAATCGCCATTAAATCTGTTCTTACCCCACCGGACGAGCCATGAAACGCACCCCGAGGTGTTCCCGGCGCTACCGAAGGAAGGAGCATACGCTGCGAGCCAGAATTCCGCGCCACGATTCCTGGACCTTCCACCTACGGCTTTTTTCCCCATGGTCTGGAACGCTGCCGGATGGCCCGGGCTAGTCTCGACCCATAAAACCCGAAATAACTCTCGGACCCGAGCCACCCCCTCGGACAATATCGGACGGGCGCCCTCGCGGCCGCGGGGCCGCCGGGGACAGGGAAGGAAGACGGAGGGAGGGCACGTAATAAATTCGCAATTTCCTTATTACGGGTAATGCCCCGGTCGCCGGGTGAGCTCGCATAAATATCCCTGGTTCCGGTGATCCTGTGACTTCCGGTCAGCCGCAATGACTTACGCCGGTCGAAGGGTGGGCGGTAGGAGAGAGAGAGCCGGATAACCACCCCCGCGGGGAGGGACGCGGCGGGCCGGCTCGTCCGCAAAAGAGGGCGACGCTCGCGATGGAATTTGTCCCCGACGGTTCCGCCCTCGGATGACCGCTGATAAATTTACTAGATCCTCCTTCTTCTATTGCTACGTCGTTCCGCGGCCCATGTTGGCTTCGCTTCTTCGAGCTTCCACCCTGTCCGCTTCTCTTCCAACCATCCGCGACGCCGTGTCCTCGGCTGGTAACGGATCCGCGGTTTTTGTTGTTTCGTTCTTGTCGCCTTTCGGAATTTCGGAACTATTGCCGGGAGATGTTTAATATAATTGGGAGATCAGGGGTGGTTCTCCGGAAGAGGCGGCAGTCGTGAAATTAGGAAGCTACGATTTCAAGTGGCGTTTTCTTTATTAAGGGTTAGTATGCTCTGCATATTAATGTTGCTAATAACGCCATAGGGGGTTCAATAGCTGAATAAAACAAAAAGAAAAAGTGATGCTCCATTTTTTTGTCGTTAGCCAATCTCGAGGAAACATTGAGTACATACTTAGTTGACATTTTACAACGCTCGAGACACTTTGGGGGTGGTTCTAGAGAATGACCAGAGAGAAGACTACACAAACAATTGGAAAGTCGTAGGTTTTCGTTATCAGTCGATCACAACGAGCTTCCATATATCAAATATAAATTTCTCAAAATTCGATACGTATTGCTAGCGCTTGTTTTAGATCGGTTGTGAGCCTTAGGGATGCTTTCGGAGAACTTCGAGACGCCAGGATGGAAGAAAGTAATCGCGGGACAGAGAACAGGGACGCGGTGATTTAGTAAGCTGCTACGTACGGTATAAAGGAATTTTTCGTGATATTCTTAGGCCCGTATAGGACGGCTTTGTTTGTCAGACAGTAAACTCCGAAACAGAAACGATAGAGCGCTTTGAGCCCGAGTCGCACGAAAGTTCGTTCTCCGGGCCGAACGCGTGGAAGGCAATTTTCAACCCCCTCGTTCCCCGGCTGTCTGGCATCGGTTCTGTTTGTCATATCGCATCTCCGACAGAGAAGTTGCCGGCAGGGGTAGGGGTAGAGCGCGAGAAACCTGCAACCTGGCGTTCTTTCCGCCCCTTCGACAACCGAAACCGAGGAGGAACTTTTCCATATGAGAAATTGTGCTCGGCTGGCTTTGCGGAGATTTCGGACCCGCTCTCTCTCTCTCTCTCTCTCTCTCTCTCTCTCTCTCTCTCTCTCTCGGTTGCTCTCGTTCCGCTCTCGATACGTTTCGCTACGCAGAGTTTAATTCGTCGAGTGGCTTTGATCCTCGCGTCCTCGCGGGGAAGCAATAACCTTAATTGGTTCCTTCCGTGCGCTTTATTTTTCACGGTGGATTAAAAGTTCCCCCGGTGATCAAACGTCGCGGGTATCGTCTTATCGATGATTAATCCCGCGAGTGGATAATTCGTCGATCGGAAACAACCGCGATTCAATTTCCAACGCGGAGGAGCACGATCTCTCTCTCTCTCTCTCCTCTCTCTCACGGTCCCTCTCTTTCTCTGTCCCCGAGCACGCGTACCCGCGGGGACGTCCATTCAGCGTGCTCCGCGACAAAAACTCTTTATCCAGCGAACGATAAATCGCGGCCGCTGATTAACAGCCTAAATCGATCGCGATAGTCCCGGCCGCCGAGCGGGCTCCGAGCTCGGCCGCCATAAAGTTTCACCTCGATCTCGGTGTCTAAACTCGCCCCCATTAAATTACCCCTCGTTGTGCCGGAGCTCGCGCAGTTTCCATAAAACACGGGGCATATATTTATCCTCGGAATCTCTCCCCAAGGTACGATCGTTCCGACAATCTGTTTCGTTTATCGCGCCGTACAGCCGCCGCCGCCACCGCCCCCCCTCTCCGCGGCCCTTCATCCCCCGCGACGAGACACTGCTTCCGGCACGGCTAAACATCCGGCGAAATGATTTTTCTCCGCGGTCCTCTTCCTTTTTCGCGGAGTCTCCGCACATCCCTCGGAGCAAAGCCACGCATCCGTCGGGCGGCCCGAGGGGAGACAAAAAAATGGGTGTCACGCTCCAATAAAACAAGCAATATCGCGATGTCCCGGGGCCAAAGGAGGTCCTGGGACGTCCCGCGGGGGGTCCCGGGCGTCCCGGTGCGCAAGGTATATTGCTCCCGGATCATCGCGCCTGCATCGCATTATGGGGATGATATCACCCTTTTCCACACGTACGAGCGGACACGCACGCGCCCGCCTTATATTCTTCCACGGCACAATGCGGAATCGCCGGAACGACGCCCGATACGCCGAGTATGAGAAACGTGCGGCTGTCTGCGAATTTTTGCGAGCAGCCCCGGCGCTTGCGAGAGACCAACCCCCCGCGAGACGCCGCGCCGCGCCGCGGCGAACGGCGACGGGAATCTGTATATTGCGAGCTTAATATAATTCCTTTGTGCGCGCGGCGCGAACTCCCACGGTTTATGAAATTTAGCGACGACCGATCAAGGAGAACGAGCAATGCAGGGCTGCCTCTCTGACTGTTCGATTCTCCGTCCTCGGGATGCCATCTTGGCGAGGGGTTACTTCGGATTTTAGCGCGCCAGTCTTTCCCGCGATACTGGAATTTCGAGGCTCCCCCTTGGAAGGGAACGTCGGGATTCTTTGGAGAGATTCTTCGATTGTTCAATTTTTAACATCGCTGTCTTGGGACTTGTGGCATGTGGAAGATACTTGGGGGTTGGTTCGTGTCTGTCTTAAGTCTGCGGTATTCAGCGGTGTACAATTAATTCAATTGGATCTGAAAAGTACAGTATAAACATTCCCTAATAGGAATGGGTGTAAAAAGGCGTCAGCTTTATTTTGACGATTAAGTAAAAAGAAGTTTAATAACTGATTTAGAAATCTAGGACGATACATATAGATAAAAATAGTTGCGTGTCAAGGGGTCATGAATTGCACCCTCGGGCAATAGTCTCTTTGATAGTCGAATTGCTGTCCCTAGAGCAATGATGTTCGCACTTTAGGGAATGCAGACGTTACTTTGAATGTCAAGCAATCTGTTAAGTATGAACGTCATTTCATTCCTTCAAGTCCGAATAAGATTCAATTACCGATAATTACAATTGGAGGTCGTTGCTAGCGAAAATAACAAGAAAAAAATTACCTCGAGCATCAAATTTCTCAATATACCAATCTAACGAATAACAATAACAGTGAAATAAAACAGTTAAATTATTTAAGAATGCAGATCGAGCGTTACTCGCCTAATCTCCGGCAGGATTCACGGAACAGAACCGTCCCATGACGGGACTGCGGCAGGCGGGGGATGAATCGGGCAGCCGTGGCGCTTATGAAATCGCGACGCGGCGGTTTCGAGCTTGCGGGAATGCACTTTGATCGTTAATTGGCTTCTCCGAAGCCATCTTGCTCGCGCGGCCGTTTAGCCAGGCGGATGAATCTTTCCAATTAGAGGCGGAGCCGATATTCCGCGATCGCGTTCGCGCCCGTTTTCATTAAAGGACGCTCGGGCGCGATCGA
Organism: Megalopta genalis; assembly: GCF_051020955.1. Classification (NCBI taxonomy): domain Eukaryota; kingdom Metazoa; phylum Arthropoda; class Insecta; order Hymenoptera; family Halictidae; genus Megalopta; species Megalopta genalis. The sequence continues at coordinate 4,873,850 of NC_135016.1, read as the reverse complement.
TTCATACGTGTCCCGCGGAGCGATAAATGCCCTCGACACAGAAGGACAATCGCTCCGACGTGCCGCAGCCATTGATACCTTTGCCGGAGGGTTGGCGGGGGTGGGATCGGATGCGTGGCGGCTGCCAGGAAGGAAGGAAGAGAGACAGCGATGGGAGAGCGGCACGGCTACCGGGATAAAGGCCCGATCACGCGTGTAACGCGCGGATTATTAATCGCAGAATAATTTGACGCCCCGGCGACAGAGGCGGTGATGCACCCCCCGCCGGCAACCCCCTCCGGCGCCGTTCTTCATCTACGTTCAACCACCTCCAACCTCCATCGGCGACGCTCTCCGCGCGTCGGGCCCAGTTATTGGCTTCGCAGATTTGCGCTAATGTGTCTTCCGATAGTTCATAACGCTCGATGCTTGCCATTGGGGTGGCTCTCTCCTTCTCTCTCTCTCTCTCTCTCTCTCTCACTCCCTCTTTATCTCGGCTGCGAGCCTCTCTTTCGCGGTTCACGGAACCGTGAACTCGTAAACCAGTGTTTCCCAGAGTGGAAAACGCACTCAGCCCTCGCCGAACTTCCACGGAAGATGGCTAGTTACCAAACTTTCCGAGCCCCCGGAATTTTTCCCTCGGCGAGGGTGGCTCCACGTGTGAAGCTCTACAGTGTTCTAATCCGGATTTTTCTGTTCCAGGTAACAGCTCGTCCGCTTCCACGATGACTCCGAGAAAGGTGAGTGTGACAGACTGTAACTCAATTGTTTCATGCCTAATATGACATCAAGCTGCCTGGAATCTAAGTATAATTCTATGTAATAACAGCGAATGTCGCCATTTCCACTCTTATTGCTTCCATAATGCTTTCCAAGACGTTTCAATCCTGAAACTATAAGATCGAGACGCCTAAGCTCCGAGAAAGATCTTCCATCCAGGAACCATAGTTCCTTTCAAGATGTTTCAAACCTAGAACTACGAGGTCAAACGAGGTCTTACAGTCCGAGGAAGGGCATGGATCTTGCATCCTGGTCCAGTGGTTCCGTCGAAATTGTCTATGACTTAGCAGCATGCGATAAAGCTGTCTCGATTAATATTTCTGCGTGCGATGAACATCGAAGAGAGGGCCGAGAGGCCGGGTCTGGAAACGCATGCTCCGCGATCCATAATCCGGCTGGCGAAGGTGAGGATCGCGAGGCCAAGGGAACCAGCGGAGGCTAAAGGGTAAAGCAAGCGAGCCAATGTTTAATGGAGGCTTCCCGTCGTCCCCTAACCGCTTCTTCTTCTTCTTCTTCTTCTTGCTCTTCTTTCGCCGCGTCTTCGCGGCGATGTCGGTGGCAGTGGCGAGGTTGCCGGTGGAGGCGGTGGACACGTCATTTATCTTTTACCCTTCCTCCTCCCGGAACACGTTCTCCACCTCTCGCCTCCTACCTCGGCCCTCCGGTGCTCTTGGTGGCGCCATCTTGGCAACTCCCACTCTCCTCTCCTCCGTCGTTCTCTATGCCTTTCCCGTTCCCTTCCGTTCCTCTCGCGAGCTCTCTTTCTTCGTCTGTCGTTTCGCCTCCTCTTGCACCAGACCCCTAACGTAGAACGGCTCTCTTTCCTCGCTCGGCCCTCTCGCTCGCTCGCCGCTGCCTCGGCTCCTCTTTGTTTCTCTCATTTTCCGCCTCCATTCTCTTCGTCTCGTCCCCTCGGCCCGCCTCGCCGGCCCCCTTCCGTCCCCGATCTCCTCGCCAGTCCCTCATCCTCCCGCTTCGCCAAGAACCGTTTCCCTCCGCGTCTTAAGCTGCGTGCCTGGAATAGTTGGCAATTATTCGACACAGCCTCTGCGATCCCCTTTTCTCCGTTCTCGCGGTGCACACGTTCGTCTGTCTCCGTTCCCGAAAACCCCCTTGTCCCCCGTTGCCGCGCCCCCGACACGCCGCCTTTACGCCGTCGACGCTGATGTCCGAAAGATAGATGAACCGGGATCGACCGGGCGACGGCGAACGATGAATATTCATCGATTACCGGCGTTCCGCAGTCGCGTTTACCAGATATCGCGCTGCCTGATAGCCGGGTCTGTTTTCCACCGCGGACGACAGAAAGCGCCGATCGATCAACGATATCGAGACACTCTACCGAGATCCTTTCATACTTCTACCATTTCGGTCGCGAAAATCCGCTCTTCTCTTCGTATAACATTTACAAAAAAAATCGATCTACACTGGTATCCCAATCTATCAGGAAATCCATCCTACTAGTCTCAGTAACTGGTCCAAAATTTTGCTATCAACCGAGGTGGACCAGTTACTGAAACTAGTAGGATGGATTTCCGGACAGATACGAAAAATCTCGAAAATGAATTCTTCTAATCTCAGTAACTGGTCCAAAATTTTGCTATGGACCTAGGCGGACCAGTTACTGAGACTAGTGGGATTCATTTCTGGACAGATCACAAAAATCTGGAAAATGAATTCTACTAGTCTCAGTAACTGGTCCAAAATTTTGTTATCGACCTAGGGGAACCAGTTACTGAGACTAGTGGAATTCATTTTCGGGACAGATCTGAAAAATCCAGAAAACTAATTCCACTAGTCTCAGTAACTGGTCCACCTAAATCCATAGTAAAATTTTGGACCAGTTACTGAGACTAGTAGGATGGATTTCCGGATAGATTGGGAGTCTGAGGGAATGTGATAACGTCATCTCTGCAGAACACTAAAATGAATTTTAAGGAAGACATTACTGTATCTAGTTTCTCGATCGTCGGGCATTTAGAACTCTCCACGTTCTGCGTCTTCCCAATTTCCAGATGTTTAGGACTCTTATAGGACAGCAGTTTCTAAGCTGGCCGATCGAATACATAGATTCACCTAATTTCTCGCGCGTCTTCGCAGTTCAAGCTAGGAAATCGTCCACTGTTAGGGAGAATGGATCCAGAACAGCCGAACAGAAGATAGCAATGCACATCTATGTATTTGGTTCGCGAACGTGATATCATCGGGACGGAAGGAATGGTGCGTCAGTTAGGCTATCATTTTCCGAACTAGATCGTGATAGCGGCTGTCCGATTTTAATTGGCGCGAGTCTATCCGCAACCCCGGAGACTGATCATTTGGCACCGCGGAAAAAATGATCTTCGGGATCTCCGATAACGAAGCTCTCTGGTAACGGGCCGAAGTTCGTTAAAATCGTGACGGGGGGTGACAGGCGGGAGCCGGCGCAATTATACAGCGTCCTTTTTTAATCGGGCCAGGACACGAGGTTACCGTTAATTACGGACGCGCGGGCACAGGACGACGCGAATTTCGAATTACCCGTGGATAGGCTTTGTTCCGCGCTTTGCCATTGTGCAGCCACGGTTCGCCCCCGTCCGCGCCCACCCCTCCCCGGCAGGCCCGCTAGCCCCTCGCCGATCACCCGGGCCGCTCGTTGCCCCTGATGGCTTTAAAACCATCCGCTACTGGTAAACGCGTCGCAAACGAACTTTCGGCCACCATTGTCGGCTGCTTCGATGCGTCGCGGGATTTTAATCGCGGCTGCGCGCCGGAATTCTCCCGCGAGCCGTCAACGGACGCGCGCGGCCCCGGAAAAACGCCTGATCGATCGAATATCCTCTCGACGGCTCTGTCCGCTCGTCGATCTCTTCGCCGCGGCGCGAACGCGTCGTGGAAACACGATACGCGCGTTGCCCCGAGGCGATTCGGCTCGCCGGCAACCGGTTCTCCGCCGCGCCGCCGCGGCGATAAGATGAATAACTCGCGGCTACCATGGCCAGTCCCACGTACGCTCCATGGGATTCTAATTGCGCCCGCGGAATCTGGATTTTTTTCGACGCCCGTGATGGATGGATTCGTTAGCGGCCGAATAGAAATGGCCGCTGGAGTGCGCGCGCCAGAAACGTGATCTTTTAGAAATCGTTAGGGACCGCGCCGCGATCCGGTACCCGCCGCTTCGAGATCGTTTCGTCGTTTTTGATTGTTCGCCGGTTGTTCGGCAATTAGGCCGACTGTCCATCACCAGCATTTTCCGATCACGCTTCTCGTTTACCTTCGGATCATTCCCCTGCTCCCTATTCGTGCTACCGATCCTCTTTTACATTTTTATACTTTCATTTTCGCTTTCAGGTTACGGTAGATTCTCTCCGATTTTGTTTCTCAGCTTGGAAACGAAAATTGACTGTTTGGGAAGAGCTGATTATATCCGGGCCTTGCGCTTCGTTTTCACAGCTGTTGACAATCGGCAACTATTAAAAAGGAGTCGTGAGGCTTGAAAAATCGTATCCCCTCTTTCCAAATTGTACAATTTTGGTTGCAAGCTGAAGGACAATTGGGGAGAATATACTGTATTCTCTTGCTTCATATTTGTGCTGCCGATCGTATTCTACATTTTTCAACTTTTACTGTAGCGCTACAAAAATCGTGCGTCGACGATACGTTAAATTATTGTAACGCTGTAACGTCCTCCTTTCCATTGTTCAACCCCATGCGCTACGAACCCTTTCGAAACTGCGTCGATTAGCTCTTCTTGGTCCTCGATCATTTCCTTCCTCGAAAGTGACGATTTTTGTCTCTTTTGCATATTTTCATTTAATCACATTCCTAGATTTTAACACTGATCCTACTAAGCAGTAATTACCATTACTGGCGTGCATTGCTTCATCAAAGCGAGAAGATCGAACTTATTTAGATCTTGTAAAGTTTTGATTACGAAACTAGATAATGTAATTGTTTTAAGCATTTTCCATGAAAGAGTCTCCAAAGTTTGCAGAATTGCAGAATAAAAGAACGATCATTTAGCGTTACTGGATTAATTATTACAGAAGAAAGATTCTGCCTCAATTTAGAAGAAACAAGTGGCATTATACTATTTCGAAAACTATTTATTCTATTTAGAAGATCATGTACGAAATGTTCACCGCGAGTCTGATTCGTTGTTATGGTGCAAAGGTTACGTCAATACGCAGCAGGGGTGGCCAAAGCGCCCTAGTCGCCCGCCTGTCTATCTACGTTTATTTTACAGTTAAACTTACTTTCGGCTTTAAATTACTACATTTCTTACGCAAATAACCTCGACATAATGTAGTCATACGATTTTAGTAGACCGCAGTCTATAATTTAAAAAAACAGATCACTCGTGGTGATCGAACGTTTGGCCACCCCTGAAATACAGCGTCCGCGAATGATTCTAATGGCAGAATCGCGACGAAGAAGGCCGGCGAAGGTGCGGGCCTCGCGCTTATTATCCTTGGGTGGCGTGGGAGTGTTTGGTCGATGATTCCTCGGCCGAAAATAAACCGGCACGGCGTCCGTTCGCGGGGGGACGCGCCGCGTGGTTCCCGAGTTTCCACAGGTTTCGCAAGGTATCCGGGAGTCCAGGCACGTAGCCCAGGGCCCTCTCGTGGAATATTAGCTGGTAGCTGGTTCGAGCCCACATTGGGTCGAGCTCGCGAACGACAGACGTGCATACCGTATTAAGCCCCCGGGGACTTTACTGCCGCGTTACCAAACACCGACACACGCTCGGCCCCGAGCGTGTACACGCGTCGCTCTCTCGAGCACCGGTGTGTACGTGTGTCGGGGACAGAGAGAGAGAGAGAGAGAGAGAGAAGACACACGCTCGCGGAAGTGTCTGTGCGCCGCGTATATCGGCGCACCGTGTGCAAATACTCCGGTATTCATGAATCCTGGTGCTCGCCCACGGGAAATGCACGCTCGGACCACCGCGACACCGACTCTTACCGCTCGCGAACCACCCCCGCGAAATATAACCTTGGACACCCGAACACCACTGCACCCCGCAGACCCTCTTTCAACCGGAGAACTCTGGCTTCTTGCTCCACAAAGGGTAATTAAGCGGCTGGAGTCGAAGATCTTCTGCCCTCTGCTGTCTCAAAAATATTCGAGCAAAGGCGACCTTCGAGAAACGAGGAATATAGGATCCAGATGGATTTGCGATATTCGGCTCGATCCTCAAGCTACAGACGGATTTAAAAGAATCGAGAGCGAGAGAAGACGCTCGAGACTTTGTTTTACTTTTAAAAATTGTTAAACCAGTTTCAAAAGACCTTCCGATGATGGTAAATTCAGGATACAAATGGGATTGTCAATCTATTTAGTGTCTATCTCAATTCCCAATTTCCAGTTCGAGTATATTCTACCTTTTTTTATGTAGAAATGATTAGACGTATTTTAATCGACCTTTAGATGATGATGAAAACAAAGATTAGATTAAATTAGATTAAAATTAGATTTGTGATGTTCGTTTTGATTTTCGACTTGCAGACAGTCTGATTTAAAATAATTGAGGGAGATGGAAGACGTTCGTGTTTCCTCTAGCTGCTTTTATTTCGAAATTCTTTGATTACATTAATTGATATTCAGATGATAGTGAATACAGGATTCAAGAGGACATGTAACACTCGTCTTGATTTTTGATTTCCAGGCTGTGTGAATTTAACGTTATTAAGGGAGAGATATTCCACTTGATTCTCTTCTACCTTATTGCACCTAAAAATTATTCGATGAACTTTAATCGACCATCGTGCGACGGTGAACGCAGGATCCGAACGGCGATCTCAACTTACCTCAAACCCGAACTTCCACGGAAACGTGTAAAGTCGGCTTCCACGTCTAAACAAAGTTTCCCGTGCAGCCTTCGAGCTCGTAATTCTCATTCAACAAGCCGAAACATTAATAATCAGTTTTGCTGGCCTACATACCGGCACAATGGGCCGGTAAATCGCGATTACGGCGTTGAAAGAGCCCGGCGAATCGCGGAAAGAAATTCCAAGGCGAGACATTGTGAGACGCGTGGCGCGCGGCGGGCCCTCCAGCAGAAAAAGATACGTCGAAGCCCGGGGTAAAACGTTTTCGCGGGGACCAGGGGGTGGGTGGGCGTTCGAGAACAAACGTGGCCGTGGAGGAGCGTCGGGTGACGTTAAAGGTTCAATTATCGCGTCGTTAAATCGAACGTGATTACGTTGCGCGTCGGGCGGCTTTGTGGCTTGGCGTCGCGTCGGTTCGACGTTGCCGGAACGTGAATGGCCGGGGTCTAATGCAATTCCGTTTCCGTAATTATTATATTTCTTAGAACGCGTCGCGCGTCCTCCTTGCTCGCCGGTAAGTCGCGCGCGGCCTGCTCCCGGAAAAACGGAACTTTTTTCCGAGCGCCGGCGAAACAAATTACTTGAAAATTACTCGCCTGGGATTGACGTTTGATTGCGCGGGGCTTGCCGGCTGCCTTCGCCATCCCCTAGCCCCCTGCCGGTGACTTCGCTGCGCCGTGCTCGAAGGTAGGTCGAAGGTAGAACACATTTATATACATTGGATCGCGAGGGAACGCGGAGAGCGCACACGCGTGCACGGCCTCTTCTCACCCTTCGTCTCGTACGATTCTCTCTCCAGCTTTCTACCAACCTCTCTCTCTCCCTCTCTCTCTCTCTCTATTTCCATCTCTTTCTCTCTTCCTCTTCCTTCTCGCAACGTTCTTTGTCCCTCCGTGCCACCCTCGCAACCCCTCTCGCCTCTCTCTCTCTCTCCCTCCCTCTCTCTTTCTCTGTTTACGTCGCTTCTCGCATTATCGCCTTTTTCGTCGAGTCTGGCTTAATTCACTGGAAATTATTCATTTGCCTAATTGCCACTCGTCGACCTGGATCGTCGAGGCTTCGCTCAGGAACCACCGAACCTCCAGCCATCCCCTGCGACCCTCCGCGTTCGACTCGCACGCGCGACAACCTATCCGCGAGCCTTTCAGCTTGTAACCGAGAACCCGCCGCGCGAGAAAAGCTCGTCGCTCCATTGACTGGCACGAATCCTTGCGGTCTTTGCTACCTTGTGATCGCACTGCCGATCCACGACCAGCGAGTTCACCCTAATTTAAGATCAATTTGTTCGTCTCGGTCGGTTCTTTCGAGGCTGGAGACTTTCGCGTATCTCTGGTTAGAGACTTCTAATTGTTGGAATAAAATTGTGCAATGTTATTGATAGCTTTAGGGTTTCTCTTGTTTTTCTTAGGTCAACGGTCTTGAAAAACGATGGCCAAAATTGGAAACTGTCGAAGTGTTTAATATATTCGAGGTTAGACCTCGGACAGTGAAAATGTTTCAGAAACAGAGGGTTACAGTGTTCAGGATAGTAAATGTTACTCGAAATATTTTTGAAACTCTTTCAAAAATATTGGCGTTCGTACAAAAACGTTAATTCTGTCTAGAAAGTGTATTATGTGACAAGAAACTTGATAAGATAAGAAACTGCGTGCATTCGGCTAGAACGCACTTCGTACATTTAAGTTTACATATTAGTTGCACTTTCTGCGTCCTCTTGACACGACCCGCAGAACGCAGTTGCAAAACAAGCGACAACTGAACGAAGACTAAAAAATCAGGTAGAAACTAGAACTCTCGTGGAATCTCAAAAGCAGACAGCATCGAATCCCAAATCTCGGGATGAATTCGATCGACTCGTACAAAAATGAATACAAATCAAATAGACAAAAATAACGCGGCTATTAAACTAGATAAAAACGACCTAAATCCGACCAATCAGCAAGATCCAACGCCATCGGGGATTGCGAAAAGCAAGAACTTCGCAAGCTACACGCACGAAAACAATTGCGAGTCCTGAAAACCTCGTCTCCATTCGTCATCTCTCCGACGGCGGGGCGATTCCGCAGGAAATATGTAAAGTAAAGCAGCAACGATTTGCCGTTCGCCCCCGTTCCTCCGAGCCCCCCGGTTCTTCAGGCTCCCTCCGGGGGCTGTGACTTACATCCTCGCTGGATTTACGCGCGATATATTTGTTTTAAAGTCCCGGATTCCCGTGCTTCGTATCCGTTCCCGCCCCATTGCCTGGTTTGTCGTCGTTTTCGTGCCACCCTCGGCCGCCCCCCGCCTGCCCCCCGCTTTCGCCCGCCGTCTCGCGTATTTATGAGGCCGGGAGGGCAGCAAACGGGGGAACGTGTGCGGGAGTTATGGCCCGAATAAGTGCTCTCGACCTCGGACAGGGATTCTCAAACGGGAACCGGCGGGAAATTCAGCGACTTCGGCCTGGATCGTCGAACGGAATAATAATCCGGGGGTTCCGGGTAGAACCCGACGAGTCGGCCCTCCGACCCTTTCCACCCTCGGCTTCCTGCGTCACAGGCAACGCTACTCCGCAACTTGTCCCAATTCCTCGAGTTGTTGTTACCTTTCCGGGTTTGAATCACCTTTTCGAGGATTCGCAATGTCTTCTCGTACTCCGGAGGGGAGGGAGGGTCCCGCGATCGGTTCGTCGGGGTTGCAATGGGCAGCCATACCGAAGCGACAGCCCTAATTTCGGCCGGCAGCTTAATCCCCGTCGATCTACCAGTTTATTTCCCGCGGTACCGATAAGTCTTCGCGCTCTCTTTGATCTTTGCGGCTGTTCGCGGCCGACATTGTCGCGATTGTGCTCGAGGGAACAGGGCGAGCGTCGTCCTGGCGTCGCGAGCTGGCTTCCCGACAGTTTTGCCGTTCATTAAGCGCGAACAGATAAGGAGGGTGCCGCGGGAAATGCACGGATTCGGAGCCACGGTGGGAACACTCGGGGGCGTGAACGCGGAAGCTTTGGCACGATCGCTGTTTTATAATAATTATTGACACGTTCGCCGGTTGCTTGGACCATTGGAGCGTCTTCCGGAGTGCTGGAGACTTCTTTGGAATCTGCTGGTGTTGTTTCCAAGGTCGTTTAATGATCAAAATTTAACCGAGTATGCTCTAGATCGTTTATAAATTCCTTTTTCTCTTTTTTTAAGGTTATGTCAAACTCCTTACGGATTTAGTGGATTGTAGATTACAAGTACAGTGAGAGAACATATTCATAAAGCAGTTGATTACAGAAAATACAATGCTTGAAGAAAGCATTGCAAGAAAAAGGATCAAGAAAATTACAATGCTTGAAGAAAGACGAAATGCAAAGGCAAGCTTTGATATTCGACAGTGATGAGAACATTTCCATGAAATATGACTTAAATTTTCGCTTTCGTAATCGCACTCGCATTTTCCTGCTTTTGTCATACCTGTTCTAGCTAAGGGAAAACGCTAAATTATAATGATCTGTTCTCATTCCGTTGGCAGTAGTCGTCAATTATTATCAATATATTTTTTAAGGTACTCCATGTGGAAACATTGTTTCCTCTACAGACCTCACAATAAAACGTATGAAAATTGAAATAAAATATCACAGTCTAGATATTCGAATATTTATACGTATAATTTATATCGTGATATTTATATTTTGGGTCCAAGCGAACCCGAGGCCCGGCGTCCGAGAGCGTTAATCAGCGGAGACAATGTACGCACCGGCGGAATTAAGAAAGAAATTATCGCGCCAATTATTTCTAGGCAGGAATCGTTGCTCCGACAGTCTGTCGCAGGGGCGACGGAGAAAACGGGGATGTGGAAGGGGTTGGAAAATGGAAGGAAGAGACTCCGGTCTGGCAGTTCGCTCGCTTTGCTCGGCGAGCGACGTCTCCTCATTCAGCCGAAGTCCAATTAAAGTGCAGCTGCAAGTTAAATTAAAACACGATAATGTTGCCGGCAGTCTTTCCGTCTCACCGTCAGAGCCGGGAGCGAGCGAGAGAGAACTAGAAAGAACGAGAGAGAGAGAGAGAGAGAAAGAGAGAGAGAGAGAGAAAGAGAGCGAGTGAGAGAGAGAGAGAGGGAGAAGAGAGGGTGTTCCCCGCGAAGAAGAAGAAGCCGAGGAACTTAAGGCAGTCGTTCTCGAATCGTAGTCGTTCGCCATTCGCGAACTCCTCTCGAAGGACTTGGACGGAGGGGCCCAACTCGGAGTTAAACAGCTCGGTGGCAACGATCCCGCGAGCGGTTCTCTTCTTCCCGCTCCGCTTGTCCTGCGGAATAAAAGCGAGCGGAATACTTACGGTATCGACTGGCTTAATCGGCTTCGAGCCGGCGACCGGGCCGAGTTCCGCGCGATAAAACTTCCCGCCGCGTTTACTTTGGTCTCCAGCCAAGCTTTGTCCTCGCGCGACCGTGGAAAACGCCTCCGGGGGGAGGGCGGCGCTGATACTCACTCCGCGATCATGTAATCGGCCCCAACCCCCGACCCCGGCCATGCTTAAGGAACCGTGGTGCGACGACACCGCGAAAGTAACAGGTTGCGAGCAATTAGACGCTTCTTTCGATTGTTCCCTGCGACCAGCCGCGATCCTGCACTCGTTCTTCTTCGATCCATTTCTTTTTTGCTTCAAGGAAATCAATTGTTTTCCTATTTGGAAGATCGGATTACGAGAATGACAATTAATAGGCAAGGGATTGATCATGTTCTAGAGTTAGAAGTTTCACTTAAGGTTCTGGATTTTATACTTCCGCTAAGATTTATTTATTTTGTTTATTTGTTTAGTAGTTTATTTATTATATTTTGTTAATTATATTTTATTTTTATATTTATTATATTTATAGTTTAGTTTATTTACCTTATTTATTTATGTTTTATTACGATTTGAGACGCACATCTTTACAGTACAGGGTCTTTAGGTCTCACCCTATATACAGGGTGTTTCAGGGTGTTTTAAATCGAGATATTTTAGATACGAATTTAGGACAATGAAACTTTTAGGTTAGGGCCAAGAAATTAATCTGAAGGATTAAAGATGAAATGCGTGTCTCCAAGCTGGTCAGTGCAGTCGCACGACGGCAACTCTCTCTCCACAACCATGCGAGACCGCGTTTAAAAATTGATTCACTCTTCTGCACAGTTATCTAAGAGGTTAATCGCAAAAAATGATCCCGCTTAAGAACTCCGCCTCAAACTGATCATCGTTGGACAAAGAGATGATGCAATTTTCTAGTTGAACCGTCGACAAAGGAGACGCCGAGATCACCGAAAATCGCAACGCGGAACGAACGGGTGTCAACCGGCTTGTTCGCGCCATTTCTCGCGGATTCCGCGGAGGTGTCGAAAGAGGCAGCTAAAAACTATCCATCCGTCCGTGGCGGACAATCGCGCCCCTACCATTGGCATGCTCATCCCCGAAGCAAGCTGTCGGTAGTCCCGGTGCTCGAGTTCCGGCGGAATTCTAGCAGGCATTCCAGGAAAGTGGCCCAGCTGAAAGGGTTGCTCGGGCGGCTCGCGGGGGTGGCGAAAGGGTTTGAGAAACACTGTGCCGGAGATGTCGTCGCGATGGGGTTGATAGTAGCGGGGCTTCTGGGGGGAGGGATGGGGACTCGGAACCGGGTGCATTGTGGTCGGAGATAGAGATGGCTATCGGGGTGCGCCACGCGGTAATTGCCAGGAACTACGGGAGGAAATTAAAGCTGCCCCGGTCTTCCGGCACCCCCATTGTCGGTACTCGCGACACTGTTCCCCGGTAGCGTTCTATTTATCAGGAACGAGCCAATGGGCTGGCCCACGCCGACAGGCTCCGTGTCACTGTGTCACCGGAATCGAAACGCATCGTTCTTCTCTTTCGCGATCCACTCTCTCCCTCTCTCTCTCTTCTACTCTCTCTTCCTCTCTCTTTTTCCCTTCCTCTGTCCGTCTCTGTCTCATCCTCTTCCCACGGTCGTGCAACGATTCTGTGCGCGCCAGCACGCGTCTACGCGCTTCTGTCCGCTTCTGTCCGCTTCTGTCCGCTCGCCTGTCCACCGAGATTGGCCGGTGCCCTCTATACGGACGATCAGAAAGGGGCGCAGCCTCCACAAGGATCGCTAAATGGACGCTTTAGTGGCCGGCTCTCCATTAACCGCTCCCGATCCGGGCCCAGGGTGAAAAATGCAAAGCGGCCAGGCCATGAATCGCAAGTGGACTTTGTCTCCGTCGCTGACGCGTTGTTTGACCCCCCACGGCCTGTTGATACTCTCCATCCACGATGCCTTGGTCCCTCGATTCAAAGGAGAACCAAGTAGCCACGTCGAACGAGATCCTCGATGAAAGAATCGCCTCGTATACCTTCCGAATCGGTTCCTCGGGATCGCCGGGGGAGCTCGCCGCTGATTATTAGCCTGTCCACCATGGAGAAGTTCATTAATCAGCGATACAACCCTTTCACCCTTCGCTTCTCCGTCGAGGGTCTAGGCGGCGGTTAGCTCTACGACCGTCGGGGTGGCTAGCGTTGTTTCAATACCAAGCTTCTGGACCGAGAAGTTTCGTCGGCTTCACTGCTCGATTAATCGTCGAAATCTTGATGACTTCTTTTTAATTGTAACTCGCCGAGTGCCGCGTCGGTCGCATCGCGGATGGCACTGATCGTTGACGAGTTCTCAAACTTCGTTGTTATATCGTAATATGTCTCCCTTACTGACGCTCAGATTGCGCACAAAAATGACATCCCAATCTATCAGGAAATCCATCCTACTAGTCTCAGTAACTGGTCCAAAATTTTATTATCAACCTAGAGGGACCAGTTACTGAGACTAGTAGGATTCATTTCCGGACAGATCACAAAACTCCGAAAAATGAATTCCACTAGTCTCAGTAACTGATCCAAAATTTTGCTATCGACCTAGTTGGACTAGTTACTGAGACTAGTGGGATTGATTTCCGGACAGATCCCAAAAATCCGGAAAATGAATTCCACTAGTCTCAGTAACTGGTCCACCTGGGTCGATAGCAAAATTTTGGACCAGTTACTGAGACTAGTAGGATGGATTTCCTGATAGATTAGGGTGCCAGTGTAGATCGATTTTTTGTAAATATTATACCTGCGCTACAAGATTACAGTGTACAGCATACGCTGTATATACAGTAATGTCTTCCTAATTTACGCTCAGATTGTCCACTAAATTGGATAATTTGGGAAGAGGAGATACGATTATTCGAGCCTTGCTGCTTGACTGTATATTCGAACGAACTGAATTTGTCCGGGTGATTCAGGTTTCTAAACTTGTAAAATATCATCCCCTGTGAAAAGTTCTAAACTCCTGGTTCCAGGAATTCCAGTTTCATTGATCAAATTCCTTGGACTTTGCTAGAATTTTTGCGGTCGATTCTCGGCACTTAACACGTTAATCGCAAAGATATCAGTGGACTCTAAGCACCCTGCGAGTGCTCATTGATGGAACATGTCTTTCTCCGATCTCGCTCGGTGTACCGAAGCCTTCGCGTCATCGATCCAAGTATAGCAATCGAGACCACCAATTCTTCACTCCCGGGATTGCAAAATACAACCCAGGCCCCGTCCGGAGATCACTGGCGCAACTCGAATCTCGCTCTTCCTAGGGCAAAAACTGTCGTCGCGGGCAACTTGTGGATCCCTGCGAAAAACCCGTGAAACTTGGGTGGCGTGGGGGAGGGTGGGAAGGCAGTGGCCCGGTTATTCCAGCTCGTCGCGTGGTCTTTCTCGGTCGCGTCTCTGTTTTCAATTTCGCCGGTGGAGGCCGGGTAGGCGCGCGACGATACGAGCACACAGTGGCGAAGGGCCGCCGGCGAACCGCAAATATACGCCGCGCTTTCGACACACAGCGGTATCGAGCCGCGTGTACGCAGCCAGACTCCAGCCAGCCAGCCAGCCAGCCAGCCATCCAGCTAGGCAGCTAGGCAGCTAGGCAGCCCAGAGGTGGTACGCCGACGAGTACCTAGCTACCGGCGTAGCAGCACGAGATTCGCGCATGTATCCGGGCGCATGTGTGCGCGGGACGGGTTCTCTATGTACGCGTGCATGCGTACATAGAGCAGCACAGACAGCCTGGTTGCGGATAATTCAGGCAATCAGCGTAATGTTGCGGCGGTGAGGACCCTCCAGCCTCCACTACGTATATAATACTCGCTGGCTGCCTACCCGGCGAGCGGGGGTGGCTGCTTAGCATCGAGGCCCTCTCTCTCTCTCGCTCTTTCTCTCTCTCGCTCTAGCTCTCTAGCTCTCTCTCTAGGTACCCGCAGTACCTGCGACCGACTATGTACTAGACCATCCTGGCCATGTACGGACAGATAGCCCACGCAGGTCGGGTTAGGTAATAGCCAGCTACGCGGCATACGGGGTGTCCTAGGGCCGAAGGGTTGATCCACGCGACGACGCGGACGTTTGCTGATTGATTGATTGGCTAAAGGGTATTGGCCGGCCGCCTATGCAGATACCCGCGCCGTTCCCTGTACACGTGCTCCCCGGTTTGGATAATTGTTAGGCGAGTCTACACTTCGAGTGTTCTTGCCCCGAGAATCAAGGGGGGGGGAGGCGGCGATTGTTCGCCGTGATCGACGAGGATCCTGGCTCCGGAACTGGACCGACACATGTTGCTCGGATTCTCGGATTTTTCGATTGTTTGCCGTTTGTTCGGCCGATGATGGATGAGCCGGCATGATGGTCAGTTGGCCGGAGGAACACATGTTGCTTGGCTGCTCTGATTTTTTTGGTTTGTTCAGGTGCTTGCTAGGACGAGTGCCTGGGATCCATCTGGATCTCTGTGTCAGGTGAACGAGGACGATGGTCGGGTTATTGGGCGCTGAGAGGACGCTGGATTCCGTAAGGATTACGTTGGTTAGTCGAGAAATCGATGGCGGTTACTCTTTGAAGACTTTGGGACGAATGGACGAGGACGATCGTCTGTCCTCGTGGACTCTTTCGGACCTGGGGTTCAAGATAAACGAAGGAGGATGATTGTCAGGTGACCGAGTTCCGAAATGTCCTCTGCAGAGTCCTGTGATTTTTCGTAACCGATTTGATGAATTCAGGATGGGCTCTTTGGAGCCTGAAGTTTAAGGTGAACGAACCAGGATGACGGTTAGGTGACCGAAAGAGTACATGCTGCTTGGTTCCAGGATGAGCAGACATGGATTTTTAGTATGTCTGCGATCCAAAGAATCGATGATAGACGTCGAGGTATAGGGCGCAGGTTGGTAGGTAGCTGCAGGAGTGTTCGAGGATCGATTTCTAAGCGACACCGTGTATAGGCGCGCATCTCGGCCAGCCTGTGCACGTGCAGCAGCCTCCCCTGTGCGGCGGGGCTGGTTTCGAATCGCCGAGAGGGTGGACCAAGGGTAGGCCCGAGTGACAATGCATCGAGTACTCTCGAAATATTCCAGCACACGATGCACCCTCTCCTCTCTCTCTCTCTCTCTCTCTCTCTCTCTCTCTCTCTGTCTCTCTCTCTTGCGCTTTCTCTCTTCCTCTCTCTCTATCCTCTTTCTCTGGCTGCTGCCATTCCGTCTGCCTCTCCGTCGGCCATTACTCGATGATCATTTGCCGTTCCAACGGCGGCTAGCAGTCAGCAGGTTGGGCATTTCGATCGACGAGGAAGATTTCGAAACGCTGGAAACCCTCCACCCCCCGATTCTTATTAATATCCGAGCGTTAATCGCTCCGAGCGAAAGGGGTGGCTCTCGGTTCAACCGCTTAATTCCAGTTTTCCCTCTCGAAACTCGTCGCCCGGTTATCCTGTCCGAGGATCTCTCTCCCTCTATCTTGCTCCCTCTCCCTCTCCCTCTCTCTCTCTCTCCCTCTTTTTTCCTTACTAATTTCCCCGACCGAAATCGAGAAAAACAACTGCTCCTCGTTGATAGCGTCACCGGCGAGATGGGCGGACGGGAAAGTTCCGTCGCGGGGGTGGCCGTCGACCAGGTCCTTCCGCAGGACTTAAAATCCTCGAGCAGTCGCGCGAGTCGGGGTCCGTCCGCCTCTCCATCCTCCCGGGATTCCTTCTCGGACGAGGCGGCCGGGGGCGGAGAGGGCCGCTTTCAAAAGACTCAAAATTACTTTCTGGATAAGCTGGATTAGGGTTCGCTTCTCGTGCCGCGTCCCAGATTAGAGGCGACGACGCTCGCGTCCCTACTTACGATTTCGCTCTTTTTACCCGGTTGTTTTTTCGGCTCCGTTTCTCCCCCGATTCCGAATAATCACTATCCTCCGGGAACCCCTGTATTTTTTCTTTCGCATTAGGCTGCGATACGTGCGCGTCTTTCTGGCCGATACTTGCCCGACGTTCTTCTCCCTTTCCGCCGTTTCCGTTGGACCGTGTGTCGAAGGAGGCTTCAGGCTATTCAGAAATTTGGATTAGACGCTGTTTCTAACGATGTAATTTATTACAGTGTATATTGCGATTTGGTTAGTAATAATAGAAATTAATATTGGTTAGCAATGATGCTGTAAGGTTATGGTAATAATAATTTTGGCTAGTGATAATAGAAACAAATATTGATTAGCAATGATACTGTAACGCTACAGTAATGATACCATAATAAAAAAGGTAATAACAATAATAGTTAATAATAATAGAAGAATAGAATTAGTAGTAATAAAATTAGTAATAATAATAATAGAAACTAATATTGATTAGCAATGTGATACCGTAACAGTAATAATACCATAATAAAAAAGGTAATAATAATAATGCTTAATGATAATATTGTAAATTGGTTAGTAATAATAGAAAATAAATAGAAAGCAATTTAGAAACTATAAATATGTTTTTAAACTTAAGGAAAACTCTTCGTCTCACTGGCTAAGATAAATTACCAGTGATTTCAGCGAACTTCTTGAAGCAACAATAGCCTCCTCAAATCTCTGATAAACAAAGTTTTCGTCGACGTAATTATCCGTAGAACAAACCTTGTTCCTGTTGAACGCGTTCGCAAGCCGTGCTACACGCACGTAACATTTACGATTCCGAACACGGGAATAGTGAAATCATGCGCGTTAGTATGTAACCATAGTGTGCAACAAAATCATGAAATTGTTTTTAGCTGAATTATATCAGCACTACGCGAACGATTTAACGGGACACATTGAAAAAGGAAGATGATCGGAGAAAAGGTGTCAGCGGTGAACGTGTGTCGTTCAAAAATCTGTTTAAAGGGAGAAGATTAATGTATCCAGGCAATGAAGGGTTGCCCGGACCATAAGCTATCCCCCTCGTCGTTCCCCTATCTCGCCGGAGTTATCAGTATCCGCTCCCTTATCGTTTCCGATCTCGCGTTCCCGCGGCCGAAGGGGGGTGGATAATTATCGAATCCATTATTTAGAAGAATAATAGATAGGGGCTAGGAGTTTCTGCGGCTGTAAATCACGCGCGAAGAGGCCGCCGGTTTTATTAGACTAATTTCGTCGCCCTCGGAGCGTCGGCTCCTCCGCTCGGGGTGGCGAAGAAGGGTGTCTCTCGGCCCTTTTCGTAAAATCTTGGAATCCGGCGTCGAACTCGCATTGGCAGGCAGAGCGCGAGGCTCGCTTTAAGAGGGTTGCTTTTGTCGAGGCGTTCGCTACCCTTTAAACCGCCTCCTGTCCACCCCCGCGTGTCTCTGGCTCCGTCGCCACCCCTCCCCCCGCGAGCCCCACCGCCGTCCCCGGCCTCCCGGGGATCTTTTTATCCGTCTCGCACCGTTCTCCGACTTTCTTAGCCGGTCTTGCTCGCTCGTTTGCACCCTCGGAAGTAACCCAGTCGGCTCTGGGAGAGGACGCCGGGGGTGGAGGCGAGTTCTCCGGTCGACGGAGCCCGAGGGCGAAACCAAGGAGACCAGATTAGAGGGGGCGAATCCCGAGCGACGAGCGTACGACTTTCGTGATTTCCACTCGGGCGGGGTGGCCAGGGGGAGGGAGTGGCGCGGGAGGCCTCGTATCTCGCGCCAACACCCCACGCGCTCCTCGGAAACAATGGAGGTCGAGGTGGAAAACGATGGAGGACCGACCGATCGAATTCGGGAACGTTAACCGTAAGTGGTGTGGATGAAACTACGCGTGTGTCGTTGGCGGGAGCGGGATTCGACGGGGCTTCGGAGAGCGAATCGTTCGCGCGTACGGGCGCGAAAGAGAGGCGAAAGATGATCGATTGGTATTTAGCGTTATTTTCGGGCCGAGATGGCCGCGGGTAGACAAAAGCGGCGCGGCGTGGCCGGCCCGCCGCGGCGGCCGGAGGGAGGGCGGCGCGTTTTTTGACAATATTTTGCGTAATTGAGCAGCGACAATAAATTTCGCTTGAATTATGCGCGGGCGAGGGAAAATAACTGAAAACTGTCCAACTGTTCCCGTCCATTATTTACATCGTTTAGCAAATTTTACTGCTCCCCGATGGCCCCGGCGTGGTCATCGTTGTTTCCCGGCGAACGGCTGGTGCGCGTGCACGTGCGTGAACGCACACGCGTTCAACGTTTATCGGTGAACGGGGACGCGCGCGGACGCGACGCGATGCGATGCGATGCGATGCGGCGCGGCGCGGCGCGGCGCGACGCGGGTGCACCGGCACGAGCGAACGAATTTACGATTTCATCGAATTTCCTCGTTAATCGACGATATACGCCGTTCCGGGCTTCACGCCCGGTCGAACCGTTGCGAACTGTCTGGTTAAAGCTCGACGAGATGGCCGCTTCGCGACCGTGTGCCCGGCTCTGCTCTTTTATTTAGCGACCAACGAGACCCCTCTCGACTCAAGTTCAAAGGGTTTCCCTGGGATTCACCGGGTCCAAGTAGATTCGGATCGTCATTATACCCGGCGACCATACACGAGGCCGTGTGCCCTGTTTTTCATTAAACGCACGACCCGATGGAGAGCCTTTATGTTGGCGCCATACTCTTTCGGCGGACTTTGACTTCCACCGATCCGACCCCGCTAAATGGCAATAATAACTCTGAAAGGCCCGCGCGAATTCCCATTCTTCCGGACCGATTTCCTCAACCGGGACACGTACTCGCGTTTTCTCCATTAACCCTTAAACCGTTCACCGGGGAATTAACCGTTTGTTCGACTATAATTTCGCGCCGGTGACTTCTCTCTTCGCGGTGAGAAGTTAAAACGTCGAAAAAAACGTGCGATAATTTCAAAGAAATTAAGCTATCGCAATTCGCGAAAACGTATTGTAGACACTCGCAAGAATCATGCTACTTGAAACACTGCTAATACGAAGCGATCAGAACTCGAAGCGACAATGTCTCGGAAAAAACATGTGACATGCGGCGTTCTTCCTCGCAATCGCAGTTATTATCAAGCTAAAAGTAATAAAAAGAAATCGCTTTTCGCTTCTTCATTATTCGACTGATTGACTTGTTTTTCATGGGACAACCGCGGTCACTAACCGCGATTCCCGCGAATAATCGTAACGAGATATTCAAGAATTCTACGAGACTGCTTTGATAAATTATTCCAATGGTTCATAAAGCATGTACATACGCCGTGTTCAGTAACACATTTTGACGCCGGGGATGAGCCGTAAAACTTATGCCGGCGACGGACGCGCAAATTGTTCCCGGATTTTACACGTGGAATGCGACTTGTATAACGAATTTCACCCGAATTCCTGCGTGCTGTGAATACATTCAAGCGCGATGTAACATTCGATGTAAAGCCGCCAGAATTTTACACCGTGCTCCAGGAGGATCGTGAATTCAACCGGATTTTCAGCTAATTTCATGCGCAGGTTTTCTCGGAAAACTTTCTCCCAAGAGATAATTATATATTCTACGTTCGACTGGCGCAGTTCTCGCCGAAGGATCCAGATCCACCGATAAAACCCGGAAGGTGCTTCAGCGTCTAATATTTTATGTATAACATGGGAAAACAACGTCCCATTGTCCCCGGCAGAAAGAGGAATTTGTCCTCCGGTCCAGAGAGCTCGAGAAGTCGACAGGCGTTTTCACGGTTGGCCAACACGGCTCCCGATGTTTAGCCTAATTGTGGTCCTAAATAGATCGCCGGGGATCGCCGGTTGATCCCTGGAACTTTCTAAAAGGCTTCACGGGGTATCCTCGAGTGTTTAACTTTCTTCTATCTGTTAGGCTAACGCCCGGGCTGCTCGTTGAATATTCATGAGAAGAGCAGCGCCGTTCTCCGGCGGAGTTCGCCGGGGACAAATTTTACGCGAGGCAGAAACGGTAGGCGGCTCGTTCTCGCGGATTACATCGCTGCCGTTCGTTCCCGACACCGATATCTACTTTTACGCTCGAACCGTCGAACAGGAAGCGGTTTCATAAGCCGTTTCCTGCGAGCGACATCCGGCGTGCCGGATTTCACGGTGAAATCTTTATCGTCCGCTCCGCTCATTGTTCTCTCGTGACGAACGCGGAGAGGTGCGCCGCGCCTGGCCGCGGAAAACGTCGCCGAAAGAACCGCACGACCGAAGATTCCGCGAAGTTCTTAAATCGCTGACTGTGAACCGCTTTCCTCGCGAATAATATACGGCCGGAGGTAGCTCGACTAATTTTCCAAAGACAAAGGGCGACGGTCAAAATCCACACGCGGAGGCGGTGAACAAAATTCCGCTCGGGAAAAAATAGAGTAAAGGGACAATTGAGGACGTTCTGGGTAATTATATTTACCAAGTGGAGTGTTCTTTTTCATCAATATTTAAGCATTTTCTAATTCTTCTAAAAAATCATTCCAGACGAAAAAGTATTCGTTGTCGAATATAGACGACGTTAAGGATGATTTTTAGTGCGATTTTAAAGAAACAAACGACGTCTATGACGTCAATGATGTTACGTTCGAAAGTTTCATGACGAGCCTGACACGTTGCTAAGATGTCAGAGATTACTGAAATTTGCCCGAAAGACAGAGAAGAGTCGAGATTGGGCCCGAGTGATCGAACGGTCCGAATTTAGGGCAGTCCGGTGTCGTCTCGCGAAAAGAGCAAACGAAAGCCGACTCGTAAACGCGCAACAGCGTGTCGTATCCGGTGAAGGAGCGTGTGGCACGCGGGAGGTCCCCGCTCGTCCGCCATTTCATTGTATCGACATGGCTGCGTTGCGTTATCAGCCGACGTAATCAAGCAGGTACACAGAGAGCCGAGGGCATGGTGCGTGAGCGAGCGAGTCCGTACGCGTCGCCAGGTGCCGGACAAGGAGGACCGGCTAATTGGAGCAACGCAGAGAGCCGAAGCAACCCGCGGGAGCGAAAGGGAGAGGATCAGAGAGAGGAAGAGAGAGGAGTGGCCCTCCGATTGGTCCACGCCAGGACCCCAACCTCCGGCACGCACGTAACGCGGCCAGATCGATACGCACTGGCCAAGCCGCGTTCTCTCCTCGTCTCTTCCTCCCCCGCGTTTCTCTCTTCCTCCGCGATCAGCTTTTCTCTTCCACGCTCCGTTTCCCTCTGTTCCCTATTCGCGAGCCGCTCCACCGACTTTTCCTTCGCGCGCTTTCCCGAGAATCGCCGATGGTCACTGACCGTTGTGACCGATCTTTCGTTCGACGTGCCACCTCTGAGAAATTCCCTGTTTCTTCGAGGTCCAACGCGTGTGCGACCTTGGATGGCACATTTGTTGCTTTCGTTGGTCGAGGTTCAGGTTGGGTCAGCAGTGATCGCGTGACCTGGTCAGTGACCGTGTTTAATTGGTCGAAGGTTGGGCTGTTATTCGGTGCTGATGAGTTGAGTCGCTTTGAAAATCGAGTGATCGAGGAGAAGCTGGGATTTATGTACGAGTTGCGACTTCTTATGGCTGTGACCAACTATGACCACCCTTTTTCTGTACATTTTTGGATATTATACTACCTTTTGCATAAAGGGAATTATCAGCTTTCTGAAGATAGCAATATTCTTGTTCTTAAAGGATAAAGAACGCCAGTTGAGATCCTAAATTGGTTCAACAATGGTCATTTAGCCTGGTCAGTGACCATCTCTGATCATTCCATCTCAATTATGATTACTTTGAACATTGAAAAATCTAGATATACGACTCAGTTGTTGAGAGAGTAACAAGAATTCATTTTAAAGTGTCGCATGCTGCTTCTGTGAGCTATGACCACCCATGACCACTCTCTATAAGCCTTCCTCACAGTCTCCGGTCTCTCAGAAATTATCATTTCCATCACTATCCCTAAGATTTCTATCTCACAAGCCATCGCAGCCTCGCACAATCACGGAGCGCCAGTTAGCCGGTCGAAATTGGCCCAGCAGTGACCCGAGGATCGGGTCAGTGACCGGTAGCGATCGCGAGCAATCGAAACAGATTAACCCGTGGTCGTGCGTTGAAAAATTAAGATCTTCTGCTGGCCGTGGTTCGCCACGAATTTGAAAGGATCGCCGTGTGCGACTTCTCACGGGGCTTTGCCGGTCTTGTGGTCATTTTTCACGGGTCCCGTCCGCGCGGCTCCCGCTCCGTAAACCGTAATCCAATCAAAGAAAAGTCCGGTACAATGTGTCGTTTAATCGACGAACAAGGCGCCACGTTATTACCCGCCCCCTCTCTTGCCGCCACAATGCTTCCTAGCGGATCGGCGAGCACAATGGCCGCGGGCAAATGGATGCGCACATACACACGCGTGTGCGTGCCCGGTAATCAGGGGTCTCGATGAACGGTAATACCGGGTGTTCCTGCTTTCGCGGTGACTTTTTGTTTCCGCGACAACAATCTTCCCGCATTTTCCCCCGGGGACAAAGTAGCCTCACGGACCTGCGCCAACGTCTCTCCCTCCGCCCCCCCCCCGGCCCGTCCCTCCCCGCCCGGCCCGGCCCGGCCCATCCTGCGCTATCATTGTCTTCGGCAGGCTTTCACCAGCAAGACGGCTCTCCCGGTGACATTATTAGCCGTCCCGTAACGATCCATGAATACGAGATCCAGCGGATACAAACCGAAAGAGAGACGCAACGATTTAGCCTCCCCTCGCAGCCGCCTTCGCATTCGCCGCGCCGCGCCGGCTAATTGGCCCGACGATCCGAACCTCGAGTGCGTGAGAAAACGGCTACCCTGATTTTTCTTCTCGATCGGACCCGCCTTAATGGGGGGATGACTCGTGTCGCTCGCAATTGCCGACGATTCTGTCTCGAGAGCGTTTGTCTGCCAATCTGCAACGTGGAATACTTTAAGGGATGCTGCGCGGCTCTTACAATTTTCACATCCACCAGTTCACCTTGTCTTCCTTCGTTCGCTCTTGTTTCCAGCGGTGCCGCCCCCCCCCCTGTACTCCGGATTACCGGTGCATTCATTTTCATAGCCAATACCATGAATATCGAGTAGTCGGTGTCACGTTTTAGCTCCACTGAAATCGTGCTAATTGTGTTCGCCGTGGGTATTTTAGTATTAGCCGAAGAGAGACTCTGCTTTTAACCCTTTGCACTTTGAAGCACCATTAAAAATTCTTATATCACGTTACGAACTAATTTTTACATTATCGAATCTGTTCAACTGCTGCGTCAAAACTAATTTTCGATTTAGAATTCGAGTGGCTTCGAGTTCACAGGGTTAACAGATCGTCCGAATCAGAATGTCGTTGAAAAAGCGTTTAAAAAGCAATGCAAGTAATTAAACAGAAGAAGACGTGGACGAAATGAAACGACGATGCTAATATAATTACATTGCTTAATTAGCTGCTAATAATTACACAGAACATTTACGCATTTACAGCGAATCGAAGAAATGCGCGAGAAGAAAGCACTTATATTACCAACAATCGAAAACGTTTTCAATTCAATTTCGTTACAAAGAATCCTCTAATCGGTGAAATCAATTCTTTTCCAAGTTTAATTTTTTGAATACGAGCACAGAAAACGGGAAACTGCGCGAAGATCCGCAGCATGCTAATAATGCAATCTAACGAGCCGAAATCGGAAGTCAATTTATTCGCCGCGTCTCCAGCAGTTTATCTTCAACAGATCCGAAGCCCTCTCGCCGAAGTTTCGACAGATCCGAGGATCTAATTTCACGACGGATCCAAGTGATTCAGCGATGCGCCCAGGCGGAGTGTATTTATTTTTCGGTTCGCGCACCGTTGATCGATAGACCCGCGAATAATGAAACGTTTCGCGGGCCGTCCTTGCGGAAAAATCACAGAGCCGAAACGTTCGTTGCCGACGACTCTCGAGGCTCTCCCCTTCGGCAACGGGAGAATCATATGCACCACTTCGCGGCCAAGATCCACGTTTCCTGCGAACGTGCGCGCGCGCGCGAGCGAGCGAGCGAACGCCGCCACCGCCGCCCGGAAGTAGGGTTCTCCTGCGGCTCCCGTACTTCCAACCCCGTCTCCCGATTTTTAGGGAAGTCGTGCCCTTAACGCGCAGACACGAGCCGCAGTTTATGGGCTCGACGCGCGTATACGCGCTTTAATGCCCGGGAACAGAGAGGATCCTGCGTATCCTGAAACATCCCCGGCACGTTGCGCGTACATAAGTCGAATCATCCACCGGGTGAGCCGAGAAACGCGATAGAAATCAGACGAAAGGGATTTTTCACTTTATCAGTCGACGTCGGGAAATGTTCGCTGCGAGATTTATTTCGCGGGAGAATTAATTTAGGAGAAGGGTAAAGTCGATGTTTAATTAGTCTGGCTAAGAGATTCGTCGCGGAAATTAATTTAGAATCAGGGAAAATTAATGGGGCATAGTTCTGCTTAAACTGTGCTTCCTGGTCGCAATTGTATTGAGTAATTACAAAACAGTCAGAAGACGTTACATTTATTTATCGGAAACATTAACTTGGACAGCGGTTAAAGTCGATATTAAAAAATTCTGGCTATATTTACTTATCAGCAAAATTAATTTAGAAAGGGGAGAGGAATTTACGAAACGTAGTTCTGTCATAGTTGTGCATACTCCTCCGAATTTGATCGAGTGTATCCGAATCAGTCGAAAGAGACTGTAAAAATTTATTTTTTAAGCACAGTTAATTTAGAAGATGATTGATTTATTTCTCTAATCACAGTTCATTTAGAAGATGATCAACTAATTTGAAGCACAGTTGATTTAGAAGATGATCAATATACTTTTTAAGCACAGTTAATCTAGAATTAGAAATTAGAATTAACCGTTACTTAGAAATTTTCTCGAGCATCTTCGAATCGCGTTGTGAAAGACGGAAGTGTTATACGAAGGGAAAACGTGTGCTTTGTTGTCAAGATTAATTTCGTGGTACTAGGTGTGTCTTGAGGCTTTCGTGCAGCGATTTATGAGACACCGTGTGTGCACACGCAAGTCGGTCGAACGCCTCGTAGTCGTAAAAACGCGTGGCTTACGCGCATTACGAGGAAATCCCTGCGATTTTTCATCCCGCACGGAACCAGCTTTCAACCTCCTTCCCGGCTCGTTCGGAAGATTGTTTCTGAGAAGGAGCAGGAGTCGAAGTGCTCTGGATCTTCTGTTATCGATCTCCGAATTTAACCATTGATCACTGTTCACGATAGCTTCGATATATTCGCTGGAAACTGCATTGTTCTCGCATTAATATCCTTCCCTAAAAAATTATTAATAATAACATTTAATCATCACAACTGCGAAGATAACGGTACCGTATAAGGGGTTAACTAACGGGCCCCTGTTACGCGTAAATAAACAAACGAAGAAATAATTTCAGCGGCTGAAAAGAGATTCGGTGAAAATAAACGAATCCTCCTCTTAATTTTGGAGCCTCGATAAAAATCGAGACGATCCAGGCGCATAGTCGCAGTGCCAGGCAGCCGTCTCCCCGTGCGGCTGCGAATCCTCACCATCGAAATAAATCACGTGGAGCATACATCATCCGGGAGCAGCGGGGCGCGCGGGTGGCGACACACAGTAAAAAAGTGACTGCGAAGCCGGTGAGCGACAAACCGCCGGCTTATCCCAGTTACCCGGGGTTACCTTCCCTTCGTTCCTCGAATCGTCACACCTTGTGTGATGTAGATTCGGGTTACGCGTCCCGGGAAAACGGTGGAACCTCGCGTTGTCCCCGGCAAAAAGTCGCGAGGGAAAGGAAAATCGCGGCCGATGCGCATCGCCCCGGCGACGTTCCATCCATTTTCACGGCGCGGCGTGTATTCCCCGTGTCCCGCAATTAGCATGAGAATAATGGGCCCGGCGACGGGTTTCTTAATCAAACTTTTTAAACGGGATCCACCCTCGGGAACCTCGCCTAGGGAACTCCGGGGCTTTCTTAACGTCGAATGCTAATCAGTCCTCCGTATATCGTTGCCTTATCCAGCCTCGGCATTCGCCGGCGTTCGCGTCGCCGACGGATCGGCCGCGGCTGCAATTGAAGACCGGAAATTAATGTTAATTCCGCGGGCATTCGGACCCCGAGGTGAATGCGACCATCATCGACTGCACTTGATAATCCGTCGCACCGACGCGCCGAGCCGAGCCGTTCCACATAAAACCCTGCTCCTCTCCCTTGCCCCCCCCCCGTCCCTCCCCGTCGCGCGATTCCCATTTCCACCGGTCGCTTTTCTTCGTCGACGAAAAAATTTCACATTTTCGATTCCGTTTGAAGCCGCTCGCGAATTTCGAGCTTCGGCTTCCTCGATTCCGGAAGCCAGATCATCCTATTCACGTCTCCGTTCAATTATTTACGCTCGTTCTGCTCGCGTGATCGAGTCTCCCTAACGAGTAGAGGATACAGTAACGTCTCCCTAACTGACGCTCAGATTGTGCACGAAAATGGACAATTCGGGAAGAGGAGATCCGATTATTCAAGCCATCGTAGCTCGTTCTTGACAATTCGAAACTATAAAAAAGAACCGCAAGGCTCGAACAATCGTATCTCGTCTTCACAAATTGCCCATTTTCGTGGACAATCTGAGCGTCAATTAGAGAGACATTACTGTACCTCTTCGACGTAAACTTGAAGAGAACAAATCAATGTTCGCTAAGAAACAGGCTTAAATGGTTTCTGAAACTAGCTTCTAATATTTTCGCCGTTTTCGCTTGGATGTTTCCTCTTTCTGAAGATATAACAGAACTGCTGTCAAGTATGGTTGCGTCAAGATTAGTAATTTTTATTTGAAAGTGACAGTAGCAATACAATTTTATGCGAAATCCTATTTTGAGTATCGTTTCCAAAAAAAAAAAGTAATATCATTTTATATCTTATTTAAAATATTACTCACAACTTCGAGAATCTTCGTGCGGCTGATAAACGATTTAAGCATTCAACTGGAATGGAGATTTGATCGATATCAGCCTCGAGTATCTTCATTCGAACAGCCTAATTAACCGTGCGAAATTAATTGGAAGGAATGCATGTCTGCGCCTAATGTTTGCCTACTCTCGAACCATGTCAATTCAATTATTTAACCCTTCGTCACTTACAAACCATCTAATGCAACGATGCACCCTTTCTCTCTCTCTCTACTCAAATAGCCACCCCTGTTCCAATATTTGCGCCTCCAGTCGACGTATCCGCCACCATTCGACGATCTACTATTTTTCTATGTACTCGTTTTGACTCGATCATTAACTCTACTTAAGTAACCTCGTAGCCTCGTCTCCCCTTTCAGAAATAGTTCCTTCCCTTGCGATAACTCGATTATTTTCCGACTTTCGTTGCGAAAATGATCCGGCGAGGGTTAAAAGCAAGCCGCTGTCGCCCCCCGTCTTCCGACGATCGTTTCCTCCCCCTCCGTCACCGAGTCTGCTTTCAAAAATCATCGACGCCGCCAGAGCACTTGTTGGCAACGATCATCCCCCGAACTCGAATAATAATTCGCGGCGATGTCTCCGGCCCGGCGTCGTCACGCGATAATTCGATTATCGTTCGATTCTCCACGGTCTCGGCTCCCTCCGTCCGACCCGTCCACGCCGACTCGGTCGTCCCTCTTCCTCGTTTCCAGCAAACCACCCCCCTCCCTCCCGATCCGAACCACCCCGGCGTCCACCCCATACACAGCCGGCTCGTCTGGCCAGGCCACGGTGAAAGGCACGGGAGAGAGCAACCCTTTGCCCGTTTTCCCAATTCGATGGGAACGCGAAAGCGCGTTTTCGAGCGTTTCGCGGGGGTTCGATGGGGCTGGCTGGCTGACCGGCCGGCAGGGGGTCGCACGGGGCCAGAGGGGGCGGCCGGGAGCGGGCGGAGAGCGAGCTCGTTTACGGCGCAGCCCGTTTAGAAATCGATGTCCACGATATATACTTCAATGGCCGATGCTCGTTGAAAAGTATTTTGTGCGTGCTACCCCCTTTGCTGGTCTTTTTCGGTGGTTTTTGAACGTTTTCGCCGGGTCCACCTGCAAAATTCTTTCACCGGGATATTTCGATACCGCGCGCGGCCGCCCTCTGCCTCCCCTCCCCCTCGGCAAGGTGCGACCCGGGCCATTTTTCCCCGTCTTCCGACAGCCGCCAAGTGTGACGAGCCATTGTCCCGCGCCCGAAACTCCATTATCACGGCGCGGAAGCGATCCGGATCGATTTCGCATAATTACTCCGCCGCGGCGCAGATTTTCGGCCAGTTATTGCAACCCCGTTCCGACACCCTCGTCCGCCGTTCAGTGTGTCAACGTTCCACCGAATCCGACGTCCGTTCCCGCTCCTGCTCCACGCTCTGTCCTACGCGATCGAATTCCCAGGAACGCCCACGCGAATCCCACGCGTCGCTTCCGGATCGGGACTTGACCGTTACCTTTTGTCCACGTGCCGGCTCTGATAAAGTTTCATTTACTTTTGCTCCCGATTCTCCCGCGTTCGGTTCTCAGTCGGACTCTTAGGCGACGCTCCGACGTTCGAATTCATCCCCTATTGTCTCCCCGGTGGCTGCAATAATTGGAATTTCTTTACCTTTAATCGTTAATTCCCTTTGCGTATCGATCGCACGTTTGCTTTAACGCTCGGTTGACAAAGAAATAAAATTTCACGAGGTGTAGAAATTAATTCGGTGCCTCGATGCTAGATCATTCGTTGCTTCGGCTCGAATGCAGAATAATCGAACACCGTTTGATTACACAGTTCACGTGCCGACGCTTGCAATTACGCGTTCACGGCACGAGCAGATTTTTAAATTGCACGATAACGTACGAATTGAGAAGCTACGATAGCGTTTTTATTATCTGTTTACAATCGGTAATCCTTCGGTTGACGAAGGAAACTTTTTCTTAACACCGCTTGTTCTAAAATGACGTACGAAAGTCAGAATTAGCATAAAGATCCGCAGTCTGCTGACGACTTTACGGCTACGTAAAAATCGAATGACGCGGAATCACGATTCAACCGACGTTAAATCTTCTCGTTCCTCCGAAATCTGTAAACCGTGCCACGGTCTGTCTGTCCATCGGTCGAATGTGAATTTAAATGATCGCCGACGGCGTGGGCCTCGCTTTCCGTTGCGTCACAACGACTTCGCCCTCGGAACGCGACGAAACCGGAATGCGGGGAGACGGAAAGTTCGCGGGAAACATGAAAAATCAATGGAGCCGCGTTGAGAACCCGAAGGATTTCGAAGAGGGAACCGAGGGTCCGAGCGGTTCGATTATCATGCCCATCGTCTCGTCCCGGCTCTTCAGACAATCCGGCCGATCGAAAGCCGCCAGGTCCACGCGGGACTCCTTTTTCTCCGGATTCGTCACGCGTCCGGCCGCGAAGTTCGAGGGCCCTTCGGCATTAATAATGCATATCGCGGTGTCCGGGCGTCCAGAAAAAACGCGTACAGAGCCGCGACGGGGTTGAAAAGACGAGATATCTGCCGCAGCGCGGCTCGGCTCGGCTCTACTCCGCTCGGCGTTTTTCCACGGGTTGTGATCCCCGAAGCGAGCTGGAGGGCTCCGACGAGGCCGGTGCTCGCTGCCTTCCACGTGAAATTTGTCCTCGTTAAACGGTCGAAAGCCGGCCGGCTCCGGCGTTTCCTTTCACCTCCGCCTCCGCGTCCCCCCTGGCCTGCGCCCCTCGAGTGAAAAGCGAGAAACCGTCTCGGCCCTCTCGGTGGTGTCGCACGGTCCACGCACCGGCGCCGCCTGCCTCGCGGACTTTTCGGACTGATTAGCATTTTTTTTCCCTTGTTCACGCTTCCAGCGTGACCCGATGACGCCCGCCGCCGGACAATGAGGCTACTTATTTATTTAAATACCGGGCATCCTGTCCTTTCACGCGAAGATTTATGCACGCCGCCGAGCTAATTGCCGGCCCATTATCCGGATAATGGTATTCCGTCGCGTAACGACGCGTCCTCTGTCGCCCCCCCTCCTCCCCCTCACCCACCCCTGCTCACTCCGCCGCACCGACACCCCTCTCTTTTTTCTCCGGAGGCCGGCTTGCGTGGCTCCTGCACGACGAACAAAGGACAAGGCGCTCACGGAATATGCGATCGACTGGATCCCGGGAACGATCGATGGATGCCTGTCGATCCTACAACGAGGACGTGCAAACTGCAGCTCTTTAGGCCTCGTTGATTCCATGGAATTATTAGCTGTCCCCTACGCTCGGCTCTATCCACGCAATTTTAACTAGAGCTGCAAGAGTCTCGAACTGAGCACGATACAAGATGCTGTCATCAATGATTCGGTAGAAATTATGATGTGCAAAGATGTTTCTAATCGAGTATGCATTGTTGGGAGTACGAGTCGAAATTATCAGCCATCGAGATTTATGTGGAATTTTATTTCTATAAATATTTCTATTAATAATAATGCAAAATGTCTCAAAAATGATTCAACTAATCGATTAATGTTAAATATGTTATTCAAGGCAAATTGAAGAGCAAACTGAGCTGCATTGCAGAGCAGACGATAAATGCGTGGACGGACCTAACCTGTAACTAACCTAAAAATTCTACATTTCTTAGCCATAGCTTGTTAAATTGATTTAACTAATGATTTAAATTCGCGTTGATATACGAACGCAAATTTAAATCGCTACGAACATTCTCGCGCGCGTAACAAATTGGAATTTAGTATGCTTAGCTCCATCGAATTTCACATCGGCTCCATCAGAGGGTACAGAAATGTCTCCCTAACTGACGCATAGATTGTCCACAGAAATGGACAATTTGGGAAGAGGAGACACGATTATTCGAGACTTGCAGCACGTTTCTATAGTTGTTAACAATCGATAATCGTAAAAAGCGAGCCACAAGGCTCGAACAATCGTATCTCCTCTTCCCAAATTGTCCATTTCTGTGGACAATCTAAGCGTCAATTAGGGAGACATTATTGTAAACCGTTTCACGCGCGGAATCAGACTAGCCGAGCTCGGCGTCGATTACCAGAATAAACTCCGCGCGGGTGTAATCCGCGGAAGGAGTCCGCGGTGGTGTGTAGGGGTTGCGGGCTGCGGGGCGAGAGGGGAAAAAAATAGAGAGCAGGAGGAAAGTTAACCGCAGTGGACGCGTGGCTGCACACGGTCGACCCCTCGGCCCGTCTCGATCCGGGGGATCGACGCATCGCGACGCATCGGGGGTGAACGAGGGCGACGGGGGTAGCCGATGTGTGCAATCTATCGAAAGATATTCATGGGGCTGGCCGTTGGCCCCTGTGCTCACGTCCCCATCAGCCATAACCGTCGCGTCACGAATGTCTTATTGATTGCATCCAACCGAACGGAGACGAGCGCTGGCAAAAACAGAGAATCCGAGAGAGCGTCCGGCCAGCAGAGAGACAGGGGGCGCAGGAGAGAGATAGGTGACGGAGGGTAACCAGAGAAAAAGAGGGAGGAAGCGGGAGAGACGGCGGAAACGCGAGCAACCCCTCCAGCTTGATGTAACGCGGCAGGGAAACGAGGGAGGGGAAGTTAGCCCGGAAGCGGCGAATATGCGTTTTGGATCGCCGCCGGATGTTCGGGAAGTTGTTGCTGATATTGTTACCGTTGTTGTTGGCCCGTTGTTCGCGGCCTCTCGCGGCCGTGTTCGATACGAAACAATGGACCGCTTGTTTTGAGATTTGGGAATGGGTGTACACGTTTCTGATGATCACCTGGACCAGGCGGAAAGGTAGATCGCACCTGGAGGCGCTGCTTTCGTTCTTGGGACGACGGGAGCGACAAGCCCACGCCTCCTTTGGACACGCCTACTGGATGTAGACAGGAGGAAGGATGGCCCTCTTAATTTCGAAACGCAAAAGTTCAAAGTGAATGATCAATTTTCGATGTTATTGAGATCGATGATCTTCGGAGCTACGTATACTGTTCCAACGAGCCAATGGAGCAGTGTCCAAGATTTGATAAAATCAGGAGCAGCGAAGCCACGCCCACGCTCTCTACATGAAAATATCCTCCTCCGTCAATTTGACGTCTTATCCCTCTGCAAGACAAGCTATGAAAAAAAAATTTGGTCGCCACTCTGCTTCTTCTAAATGAGTTTAAACCAACAGTGGACTCGAATTGCTCCATGGGGCACTGTTCCGGCTCCGCCAGAGCCGAGAGCACACGCCCATTCGACGATCACTGAGAACAGAAGCTTGCAGCACGCGTTTGTTCTAGCCTTAAAATCACCGGCCAGAAGACCGCGGACTGGACCAGGGTGGAGCTGGATGCAGGGAAGGGACGACGTGGTCCGAGTTGGTGAAATATTCGCGGACGAAATAACGCGGAAGTCCAGACGATCGGCGGGGGTGGCAAAGGGGACGGAATATAGATATCGAGATCGTCGCCGGCGGACGACGACGTCACCGGGCTAGCTAAAGCCGTCTCTTGCGTCCACTCTTCTCTCTCCACCCTGATTTCCATCCACGCGGCTCCACGGTCGCTTGACATCGACCACCCTTATTGGGAATCCGAATTCGGCATTTGCTTCTTTCATTTATCAGGATTGTCGAGCTTGACCGGCGGCGATCTCTCTCGACAATCCTCTAAATCGGTCCTTTCGCTCGGGTTTGCCCTCTCCCCGCCCCCTCCGTTCCCTTCCACGGTCGCCTTTCCGTCCCCCTTTCTCTCGTTCCCGTCCTCCAGAAATATTCTCGACGTTCTATCCATCACTCCGGATTCACGCGGGAACGGGCTTAACGCTCTTCAAGCGTTACTTTATAATTTATTTTCCCGGGGCTATCCGTTTGCTCGCCGGCTCTTCCACAAATTCGATTTTTTCATGTTACTCTCCGATCCATGTATTTTCGTCGCTTATTGTCGCGACCCGACTATTTATTATCCCCCTCCCCTCCCACGCGAGTGGGGGGAAAATATTACACCTTGTACCGAGAGTTACTTTCAAATAATTTCCTTTGTCCGGAGGACCTTCGATGCGCGTCTCGATTTGCAGCAGCTATTTCAAAAATTTATTAATCCCGCGATCGTATAACGGATCAGGCATTTTTATCTCTGTTAAATCATCGTCGATAGGATACAATGACTCACCGTCGGACTGTTTGTCCATCCCGAGTGGCAAACTCGGCAGCAAGTGAATAGAGGGCACTTATTGTTTCAAAACACGTTCCCCAAGGGTCCGAATATTCAGCCCCGGGGGTGGCTGCACCCTACGCAAAGAGAAGAATCAGCGACTTGAAGAATAAAGAAACACGTAAACAGTCATCGAACAAAATCGCGAGTCGTTTATTATATTTAGTCGTTCGAGACGACTAAATAAATAATCGGGGAGAGAAAGAGAGAGAGGGTGAGGGAGAGAGAGAGAGAGGGAGAACAATACGAGAGGCGAGGAAAAAGAAGCAGAGGACAGTCTCGTGTGTCTGGCGTGTTCGTTACAAAACGTTCCCTATTGGCGGAGTAGCAATTTGGAACAAAAGTTGTCAGGTAAACGGACTCGAGGGGTCGTTCTAGCGAATTTGCGCGGCACAAAGACCGCGGCGGACGTTTTTCCGTTTATCGAGAAGGTTGCCATAATAGCGGCGATAGCCGCGGTTCTGCCGCGCGCGCGGGTCCGTCCTTGTCCGCGGCACTTATCTGGGCTCGCGCGTGCGTAATTAAATGTATCGGCGACACGGTCGGATGATCGGATCGCCGCTTTTATGCGAGCGGAATGGTGTTAATAGACGCGGTGACG
Organism: Megalopta genalis; assembly: GCF_051020955.1. Classification (NCBI taxonomy): domain Eukaryota; kingdom Metazoa; phylum Arthropoda; class Insecta; order Hymenoptera; family Halictidae; genus Megalopta; species Megalopta genalis. Next base: position 4,839,401 of record NC_135016.1, on the reverse strand, counting down.
TTTCGGTCGACGTCTCCCGCGGCTTCCTTTTTCCTGTTTGCCGGCCCGATAACGGGCCGCTATCGCGCGCGACTCGCCGAAAACCGCGGCTTGGCCGCCGTTCGAAAAACAAAAAAACGACAGCGACTTTTCGTTTCAGCGTTGATAACGCCGCCGTGACACCGGCTGGCAACGGTCTCGAATTGATCCGCGCCAACAAAAGACGCAGACTCGCGCGGCCATTGTAATATTTTCCCGCATTTTTCCCCGATTCGCTCCGGCCGCTTATCACCGGCTTATCGTCGATTATCTCCGCGGGACGATAGCGTCGGAAGACAAGGCGAGAGACCTTATCGATGACGCTCGCTTTTCCCGGCAAACGGCGATCCTGCACCGTCACCGGCAATTTTCTATATCGGTGACACGGTCAGGTTATTGAATCAACGCCTTTGTGGACGCACCATGACCACACCATGAGACACCGGGCAAGAATCATGGGACCGTGACTGCAGACGACCATGGCATTCAACGTACTCACGCCGAGGCTCATTGTGCCCCACTTGACTTTGTTGCTGGGCCCCTTTTGTGCTGTTTCGTCCGCTCCTACTCGCTCTCTTTATTTGATTTGTCTCTCTTTCACTCACTCTCTCTCTCTCTCTCTCTCTCTTTCTTTCTCATTTCCCCGCGCCAACCTCGCCACACGCTTTACTTTTACTCTCGAACGCGACCGACTTCTTTGTCCCATTAATTATCCTTGTTTTGTGCGCCGTTAAGCTTCCCCGTGATTTCGACCAGCCCAGGAATTTATGGGGGCGGAGTGAGCCGCTGCACCCTGGATCGTGGATCCAAGAGATGACAATCGCACTTTGTTTTCTAGTTAGTGGGGTAGGTTCGGAACTAGGGGCTCGATCGTTGCTGCGAATGAGACGTCGGCTTATTGTCACTTCGAGGCGAAACGAAGTGTGATACTGGCCACTTGCCGCAGCGATGACTGTGGAGCTTTTCAGAATGGCCATTGTGTTCGTTCTTCGGAGACGAGGCGGAACGCGATCCTTGTGGATTCACAGAATTTCGGGAATTTTATTTATATATAAACACGGGAAGGGCGGATTCAATTATGAAATATCGCGACGCTCGAAAGAACAGACTCGCAAGCGCCGATTTCATCGCGATCTACATGCAATGAAGTATTGGAACAAAACATTTCTCACGAAAATTCCTGCTATGCATCTTTCAAAAGTGGTGTTTGCATCGATTCCGTACAGACGGAGGAAGATCCGTCGCTGCAGGACCGTCGAATAAAATGAAAAAATAAAAATAAAATAAAAGCTAGATAAGTGAACTTTATTGCACGGAAAATATGTAACATAAATTATAAAACGCCGTGTCACTTGAAACACAGGTGGCGACCAAGTTTCAATTTAACCGAAAACCACGTACACGGAAGCGCTAGAAAAACATTTTTCACGAATTTTCCCGGACGTTGTCGCTATTAATATCCAAGGGGTGAAAATGAGCTGCGAAAGTTTGGGTCGCAACGCGTATTTCCTTGTTAATACCGAGAACGATGGGATCGCGTAGCGTAGAACGCGAGAGCATAAAAATTATCAGACCATCTCTAACGGTTTAATGGTTTGCTAGAGAACCGGCGGGTAATATTTCCCCGGGAACGAGAGAGAATATTCGTTACGCGGGGAATTTATGGGATTATCGGGGACTAATGACAACGGTGACGCTTCCACGAAATTTTCGGGATAAATTCGGGCTCGGAGGGACAGGATCGGCAACGGACGGTGTTGCGGAACGTTGGCGGCGATATATTAACAGCGAGTTGCGTGTTTCTTTCTTTTGCAGCCCCGACGGGCGTGCACGTGCGTTCGACAGGTATCTATCCATTCGGGGTTTTGTTTCGGGCTCGCGTTTTCCATATTTCGCTTTCGTTGTCTTCTCGACCGGAGAAAAAAGCCTTGCCGCGGGTGCCTCGCTGGTTTTCGCGTTCAATTTTTTACTTTACAATGCGTGACGTTTTTAGTTCTCCGAATAAAACACCGTGTCTGCAGCATTGTGGTCTCGTCCCGTTAAAAATCTGTCCCGGAATTCGTCATTGTCTCGCGGTCGAGGAGGGTTAGACCGGCGACGCTAGACCTCCGTCATTAATTCCGATGATAACGACGAGCCGGCGGAGTTCCAGATAGATCGGGGGTGGTTCTCGCACCACTACCCCCCTATTCCCCTGTCCGTCAACGAGACCACGGAGTAGCCCCATAGGCTCGTCTTACGCCGACGGTAGGGCGCAACCGACCCCGGGTATAACCGCGTTGCTAATCCGGCGCATAGTTTATACGTCATTAAACCTCATACGTCGAAGGGTGCCGGGGGAGAAGAGGGTGGCGCGCGAAGAATCCGCGGACGTCACGACGTATATTGCCGCCTGCGGCAGTGTGCTCGCCGCCTTTTCTATGGGCGCGGGGGCGGCGGTGTTGCTAGCAGGGCATCGCCACCCTCCAGGGAGAGCTGTCACGTCGAATCATCCCCCGGAGATATGACAGAGGCCGTCTACCGACGACGAGGGTGACGACGATCGGCGGTCGACCCCGAAATCGAGATTAAATGTCCATCCGCCCAACCCCGGCGCCGCTTACACCCCCTCGACAACTTTGCACGTGCTATCGATGCCCTGTCAGCCGGTCCGCCCAAGAATCTCCGAAATTTTCAAATTTTCAGACAGAAATACCTCGGCGAGTGCTGGCGATTCTCTCGGAAGCCTCTCGATTCAAATCGCGAACTCTAAGGGTTGATAATGAACCGACGCCACCTCGAGCAAGGAACTTTTAAACAGCGCCCTCCGAAATATAAAATACACACGGTAGAAAATTTACTCGGAGGAACCTTCTCCAATGTTCCTCCCCCAAGTGGCCCACGATTCGCCTAATCGCCGCGCATCGAACTCGTTCACTTCGGCGTTCGTTTCCTCGCAGACGGACGAAGATCGCTCTATGATTTCGCCGAGAGGGTGGCGGAGACGGCGGAGGGGTAGAGGGGCGGACGGGGAGAGGTTCAGCGAGGAAGACCGTGCAAAGGGCATCATTCTAATTGCCCCGGACTTCCTTTCATCCCCTTTGTGCGACCCTCGGCTGCGCTTCCTCGTCCACCCTCCGCCCCCTGGCCGCCCTCGCTCGCCCCACCCCCGCACCGGCGGCTCTAAGTCATTTCTGCGATTAATTTTTCCTTCCAATTTGCACGCGGCAGTAATTAAGGGGCTGGGGGCGCAGTACATCATCCGGCGTTCCACCGATGCCACGGTTAACAGGGGGTGGTTCCAGCGCTCGCGGAGCGGGCCGGTCTTCCTCGAAACAATGCCGGGTGTCTTGAGTGGCGAGATAGGATTCCCGGTGCTCTTGCTGTCTTCGCCGAGGGGTACACGGTGTCCCGAAAAATCCTGCACCGTTTCTCAGTTAGATCTCTCAAGATCTAACCTGATTCAATTAACCCCTTGTTGCAAACTCGAGTTTTGAACCAGTTAGCTGTGTTACGATCTCTTTGAAAAATGTGCAAGCTACCGTAGATATACTTTTCGATGTTTAAATTGTCTTCGTATCTTGCTCAAATGCAACACCTTTGTAAAATATATAATTTGATCGATAATAATTAAATGTTGAACACATTGCATCTCGATAGAAAACGCATTGGAACTCGAAACACGAATCGCATCACCGCAAGATAGAACCCAAGATCTCGTGTTCATCCGCAAAACCGTCTGTTAAATCGTCAAGCTCCCGAATTTGTTGTTATTTGCTGTAATATAATGTGTTCGAGCCTTTCGAGCGTCTCCTCGAAATATCGTCGTCCCGAAATACAGTATTGTCTCCATAACTGACGCTAAGATTGTGCGCAAAAATGGACAATCTGGGAAGAGGAGATACGATTATTCGAGCCTCGAGGCTCGTTTTTCATAGTTGTCGATAATTTGTAATTGTAAAAATGAACCGCAAGGATCGATTAATCGATTTTGAAATTCGTGGACGCAACAGCAAGGGCGCACTAGTTCCCCGCGGAGACTAAACGAGCGAATCAGCCGATAGAGACGATAATGCCTCGGGAATGATATTCCGGCGATCTCCGGTAAATATTCGGAGATGTAGCTGGGCGATGCTGGGATCGGTATCGAGAAGAACGCGGCGCCAGAAATGGTAAAAGGCGGAGCCCGTTCGGGTTCGGATCCTGAGACTCGGAGGATATCCTACGGCGGCAGCCCTTCGAGGTGTTTAATAACGATAATGCCCGAGATAGGGTGGTTTCGAGGGTGGTTTAGGGGGAGGTTCGCCGGGTCGGGACTCGGTTCATTCACGGGCTCGCTCGTTCGTGCAGAGTTCTTCCCCGTGAATGCGCTGAATGCCTTCCTGCCGCTTCCTCGTTTCTCTGTCCCTCCCCGTGAGCGGGCCTCTCTCCCCTCATTTTCTACTGACTTTGTGCCGCGGGATCATGCATCCATCCTCGCCCGCTCGGCGGCGGCTGCGTCCGTGTTTGCATTTATGCGCTTATCGCTTCTCTGAGCACCAAGAACCCAGACCGGCGACCGGATGTATCGTGCGCCCGCCGCGCCGTGGAAAGTTCCGTCGCTGGAACCGCGACGTATCTCCAGCCGAGAATGGTCGGTCCCGGCCTCCAAGTGGTCTCGACGTCCCGACGCTAGACTAACTCCCGGGAAAAAGCCGATTCCGACGACCTGTCTCGCGATCCCGACCGTTCGGCGCGGGAAAAACCGCCCTCGGACGCGCCAGTAGACCTGCCAGGACGACGAGCTAGTCATTGAGACGCGGATTCATGGGGCGCGAAGCTGTTTAAGCCCAGAGAATTGGCAGCAGATGTAAACAGCTGCACGCGAGCGGACAAGAGCCGAGACGAAGCCTGCGTAACAGGAAAGAAGCTAATTCTCGACAGGCTAAATATTATTTATCCTTAATTACATATTATTATTATACAATAAGGTTAAATAAAGAGGATAAACATCGTCATCAGGTTCTTCAAAGGCCAGCCGAATCCTCGCAGCTTCCCAAAGTCAGCGGCGAGTTTCGAAGCAGCTGGAGAACGCGGGCGCGTACCGCGTCGAAGAGGGTAGCGAAAGCCACCCTTGACCCTCCGCGAAAGAAAGGTGCAGCAGCGCGAAATAGAGCAGCCGGTTCGGCAACGCGGAGAAGAGAGCGACCGCGTCGGATCCATCACAATTAGGTGACGATCCCATCAGCGCTGGGCTAGCGCTCGGCCGCGGGGGTGGATCGGGAAAATCGGGAAGCGAGCACCCGCGAAACCGCGGTCTCCCTCCCATCTTGGAATACAAGAGGACCGGGGTGTGTTGCCGCCAGGGTTGCGACATCGCAACCGGGATTCCGCGATGCACGATCCACGTACGAGTGGGTGGAGGGATAGAGAAACAGAGGGAGAAATAGCGAGAGAGAGAGAGAGGAAGGGATAGAAAGAGAGCAGAGTAGGCGATCTCTGTGTTGCAGTGTGGGACCGACGTGGCTGGTGTGTCGGGGCTAGCGGGAAGCTCGATTTTCCTCGTGTGTCTGTCGGTACGTCGGTCCGTCCGTTCGTTCCCGTTCGTCTGGCTGACTGGATGGGTGGTTGGCTGGTTGGTTGGTTGGCTGGCTGGATGGCTGAGTTTGCTGCCGCTGCATCGAAACATATAAGTCCAGGAGGGCAATAATAGATCCCACAATGCCACGCGAGCTTTTCAGGGCCTCCCGTAGGTGGTGCGGGTGTGGGGGTGGCAACGTCGGACGGGTCGGGCGGGGGTGGCAGCCGGTGCCGTGGCCCGCGAGAGGGGATGGAAACGAGGTAGCTCATCAACTAATGGCCCGGACCGGAACTGAACTACCTTCTCGTACGGACTCGCCTACGCTGCCTCCGGTGCACGTGTGTGCATGCGTGTGTGCATACGTCTGTGGATGCACGCGTCCTCTCTCTCTCTCCCTATCCGTCTCCTTCCGTCTCTCTCTCTCTCTCTCTCTCATTCCCTCTCTGTCACCCTCTATCTCCCTCTTCGTGCTAGCGCGACACAGGCTTCCCATCGAGTGGATACGTTCTTGCGCGACGTCTACCAATCTGGATTGCACCCAGCCGACGCTACTTCATTTCGGATATTTAGCGTTATTGCTGGATAAGCCAGCCCGCTCCCGCTGCTCTTCCCGACCAAAGAGACCGGAAGCTCGCGAAATTCCACGAAAGAATGAGCCACGACCTTACAGAGAGCGCACCAGCCCCGTCTTCCGGGTTGCGACGCCTCCGCCGCCGCGCTCCCTGTCTACCTCTTCCCCGCCCGGTTCTCAGTGTCCATTCGAGATTGGCAGAAGTGCATAAAGTTAAGTGCACGCTCTCCTCCCTTGCCGCGGCAGCTGGCCGCTGTGCTGGAAGATGAGATTGCGATTCCGGGAAGTCGTTATTTCTCCTCGAGCTCCTCCTTTTTCTGATAGACCGCGCGGCGGCTCCCTTTCGCGCGCTCTAATGCTCGTCGATCCGGATGTACAGATCGTGACGAAACGCCGCGCCAGGAGACTCCGGCTTCTTAGCTGCGAGACTTTCAGCCGCGGCAGGACACCGGGAACTAGAGCTTCTGAAATGGTTGTGGCTATCTTTCTGGTGGACCGAAGCCGACCTATTCAACTTCTAGAACTCTGGACGCTGTGATTCTAATGGATCGATCTCGGAACCTCGAAGGATAGTTGATAATCGCAGGTTATTATAGGTCGTTTCATTATAGTTTATGCATCGAATTCATTTATACTTTTCACGATTTTTCTTGTGACGCACAACGAGGGGCGATCGAAGAAAAAGAGTTTGAATGATCGAGTTCGGTCTAAAATGACAACCATTTCCTCCTTTACACATTGAAAGTAACAGATTACAGATTTCCAAAAGTCTGAGACAACAGTTTCATTGATTTCGCGAAGGAAACTTCAATCCTGAAGATCAACCACGTTCTAGAAGTTCAACTGACCCAAAGAAGGACACGATTCGTAATTTAGCGAACGAAGCGCGAAATTTCTCAGTTCGAAGGATGATCGATGCTTTGAACATCTCCAAATCATCTGCCCACGGGTGTCCGAAGAAAACAGGGACGTCGAACATTCCCTCATCATCCCTTAAAAATATTTACGTACTCCTTTAGCCAGAAGCTAGCTGTTCAGTTTCTAACGCGTCGAAGGATCCTAGCCAATTTGCGGATCTGTGGGTCAGGAAATGTTTCGGCGGGTCCCCGAAAATATTAATCTTCCCTCTCCGGTGGACAGCCATTTACAGTAATTACCGGCGGTATTAAAAACAAAGGAGGACCGTTAACGCGACGGGGCGACCTCGGCGGAAGCCCGAGTCCTCTTTTCGCGCTGCTCAAAGGATAGACGCGGTACCAAAGAAAAAGGGTTCGTTCTCCGTAGGGTGAGTCGGAAGGAAGGATTCGCATAAATCCACCCTCCGCCGACCGGCCTGGAACCACCCCACGAGAACGGGCCATGAATATTGATCAGCCCCGTTCCACCGTGCGTCGTCCTACTCTCACGCAACGCGTCTTTCCGCTGGGACCCTCCTTTCGTCTTTTCCACCCCCGCACCGCCATCTTACGCAGTCTTCTCTCTCTCCCTCTCTATCTCGCTTATTCTCTCTATTTCTATCTCTCTCCGTCTCCGTCTCTGTCTGTTATCCGTTGCTTCTCTCCAGGTCCTCGTGACCCGGCAAACAACGGACTCTATTTACGATGGACTTTATCTTGACACGATCTAGTTATGCCAGGCACGACCTAGCACGCAGGATCGGCCCCCGAGATCGCTCAGTATTATTCTATCGTCTATCGCCGCATCTAACACGTGGTTTCGACGAGTTCGCCTGTCGAGATTCAGTATTGACGGTCACGCGGATCTCGAGACACCTCTGCGCGATATTTATGGTATTCGGGAAAATATATCCAGGAAATTATTTCGTTGCACGATATTGCGTCCGATTCGTTCGCGAAGTTCCTGCAGCTTCGTTTTTTATCGGTAGACCGCGGATATTCGCGCAAAATAGAAATCGCCAGCATTAATTTTGTAGACACAAAAGCCGTACAGAGATTTCTCTAATTCTTGAATTGCTTCATCGAGCTGAAAATAATGGAACAGTGTTTTCCAATTTTTTAATCGAAGTAAATGTCTTATTGTTCGAGATTAATACGAAACAGCTGCTCTCGGTGCTCCGTAAATCGTTGAATTGTTTCACTGTTCCGCATTCGATCTACTAATTTTTGTCGCGAACGCATAAAATCCGCGATCTGCTTGTCAGCGCAGAGTCGCGAGGCTTCTTGCTCCAAGGTGATACATACACATGCAAGAACATAATTTTCTTCTCATTCGATTCGAATTTGGTATCAGCTTTTCGCCCCTGTTCACCCCAATTCCCTCTCGCAGTATGTTTCTAAATACCGTTGCGCCCCGAACAGCGAGCCACACAGTCAATGGAATGAATCCTCCACCCCAAATGGCTCGTGTCCTTTCGTGTTCACTCGGCTGTCGAAACATGGTCATCGTCATCGGCCAGGGTCTCCAGGAGTCATCGGGATCGCTCGAAGGGGTTGCTGGCAACCCTTTTCGCCGTGAAACTTTAAACGAACGATCTGGGTTAGAGCCGAAGAGTTTTTAACGCTTCGAGAGTTACCATGGCAACAATGGTAGGCCGTTATTAATCCCCGACGGGAGCGGCGTGGAACAGAGCAAAGAGAAAGAGACAGGAAGAAAGAGAGAGAGGGAGAGAGGGGAGAGAGAAAGAGAGAGAGAGGAGACAGGGAAAGGGAGAAGATTCTCCCCCGGTTCTACCCGGAGCTTCTGATCCTCTCATTTTCGATCTTCTTTCGCTCCTTCGGATCTGCGCTCGTTCCTCTCCATTCTTTCGCCACGTGAGCGACTCTGTCTTCTTCCGAGCACCCGAAGATAGACAGAGAGGGCAGGCACGCGTGGAATTAGGAGAAGGCTCCGTCATTATACTCCCATCACTCACTTCGCTTCTGCCTGTCTCGCTCCGCTTCGTACTTAACCTTGGCTGCGAGCCTTCTGCGTCTCACCTCCGCCATTTCTCTTTTTATTCTCGTCGATCGAGTGGTGCCTGACGGCGCTGGGTGATTTTTAGCGACGCCGGAACGTTGCTGCAAAAATAAAATCATGTTCGGCTACTTGTGTCCAGTCACTACTGTTTCGTCCTTCGTGCTTAGTACAGTAATGTCTCCCCAATTGACGCTCAGATTGTGCACGAAAATGGACAAATTAGGAAGAGGAGATACGATTATTCGATCCACGCGGTTCATTTTTATAGTTACGAATTGTCAACCGCTATAAAAACGAGCTGCAAGGCTCGAATAATCGTATCTCCTCTTCCACAAAAGTGGACAATCTGAGCGTCAATTCGAGAGACATTACTGTACATCGAGCATCAAGACCGAATTATTCATCGAAACATGTTCGCAAAATAATTGCTTCCCTCGTAAAGAACGTTGCCCGAATAATCAGCAAAAGGAACGCTTGAACGAAGTAATTTCCACGACTGATACAATGTCTGCTCGAATGTTCGGCATTCGTTCGTCTCCGAAGGCGTAAACGATGGAAATTCGTGCAACCGGTCGGGGCCGAATGATCTAAATAAATAGCCTCGATGTCTGGCTCGATGAAAGAGGGGGATAAGTGGACGGATCGGCGAAGTTTCGGCCTCGGATCCGCGCGTTCGTCGGATTTCCGCGCGGCGCGGCGTGGCGCGGCGCGGCGGCGGGTCGGCGCGTTTACCACCTGCATCGGATCGAATTAATAGTTCGCTCGGCCGCGAAACCCGTAAATAATGGCGGCTGACAGGCCGTAGCCGAACGTCGATGAATAACGAGCCGCGGAACCTTCGACTTCGAGTCTCTCTCCTCTTTTTATTCCATGGGGTCGGGCAAACCGCTCCGCTCTCGGACCACACGCGCGAGCGCGGAAGACACTCGCATGTACACACGTAATCCTTTATGCGGCCACGAAACAGAGAGCCGATCCGAGGGACGGCTCGGGCGAGGAAAAGCGAAAAATACGGCGACAGGGAAACGCGGCGGGACGTTGGAAGGAAATGAGTGAAAAGATCGAAGAGAGGAGGAGAAGCGGCGAGGCCGTGGAGAACGAGGGAGAATGATAGAGCGCGAGAGGAAGAGAAAAAGAGAGAGAAAGAGAGAGAGAGAGAGAGAGAGAGAGAGAGAGAGAGAGAGAGAGAGGGAAAGAGAGATCGTTGCGGCGAGTGTCTGTGCGCGTGCACGGGAAACAAAGCTCGTCTCCGGCGAGCTCCTCCACGTGTACAAGCCGCTCGATGCATCGATACCGGAAACGGCGCGATCCGCCACGAAAAAACCGGAGAGAAACTTGCTTGGCGTACCGACGCGACGCGACGCGTCGAGAGAGCCGCGGACGGTGACGCCTGCATACGACCGCCGTGAATATTTGAGGAGAGTTATCCGCGCCGCTTTCTCGACCCTTCTTCCACCCCCGATGACACCCCGTTATCGCAATTTTTCACGTGGACGTGCTCGGACACGTGCCCGGCACTCGCGTTTTCGCCGCGCTCCCGTCAGACGGGGGCCGTCGTTACGATCCGCTTCGAACAGTTTACATTTTATGATACAATCGACCCTCTTACAACACGACGCGACGCTCTGAAAACACGGCTCCGATATAACAAGCTGAAAAGGTTGCGACCGTCCTCTGCCGTAACGTCGCACCAGAATATACCTCGTAATTCGATTTTGCAAATAGAACGATTTGCGAAGCTTCGATTATTTTGCTGCGATTTTTTTATTTCAACAACTCCGCTCTAATTAATACGGACCTCCTCTCGTATTTATTTTGATCAAGTCCGTTAAAGTCGTTCGTGTTTCATCGCGCTTCGAAGTGCGGCAAGTTTCGCAATCTCCGTTATCGGCGGACAAAACGCATCGAAATGGCTGCAGGATTCGAATTTTTTTGCAGACGAGTCGGGGCTGCGATTTTTAATTAACCGACCGGGGTAGTTAATACGAACCTGCTACCACCCCCCTGTATTAATTCTATCGGGCTCGTCGTCTGCTTTCAATCGCATCTCCAAGTTATACATGTATATACATATATATATGAAGTCGCTTATGATCAGACTGCGGATTTTTATGGAGAGTAAAAATTGGGTGCCTCGATTGTGAGAAACGTGAGCCAGATGAAAATGTCTTTCGTATTCTATATAATTTTAATAAGTTGTACACGATATAAAAACATTTTGAAATTCTTCTCGTGTCTCTGTAATTTTGTTTTTGACCCAGTCTTTGGAAAAACTGCATAGGCCTACATAACCTCAAATCTCAAATCGTCTCTGTCATATTTTTAGGGGAGAGAAACGTAAATATGAAATTTTGTTAAAGCAGTCGTGTTTAATGTGAACTTTTACAGTTTTTTTTTAATAGAATATAAAATTTATGAAAGTATGTTAAGTATTACATTTTTATTGTGCAATTATTGAGGCTCAGTATTCAGAGAGGGAGATCATAGGCACACAGTAACTGGCTCCAGAACTTTCTTACTAATATTCTATATTTAATAATATATATTATATATTATATCTATATTTAATATAATATCTATACTATTAATAATAATATCTATATTATTATGTCATGTCTTTTCTACTAATATTCTTTACTAATATAATATTTAACCTAATATTCAAAGGAGATATGCTACTTGCATCATGGGAAAATTTCTATCGACAAAAGAAACTTTAAAATTAACCTTTCAATCCTTAAGAAATGTCATTTAAATTGCTAAAATCGTATTCGGAAGCGAAAACTCCCGAAGGACGCTAACAGGGCACAGTAACTGGCTCTTCTACCCTATAATCTGCAGTCTACTTACGATGACGTTCGAAGCGAACTCATTCTCGTCCACCTTGGTATTTAGATTTTTCGAAAAAATTGCGTACGAGGCGGAGGACAGAGGCTCGTCGACAGAAACCCGATCGCCGATGGTGACCCAATGACGGCTTCGATCAAGGAGGAAAGTAGCCTCCTCCCGCGAGGCGGTCGATTGATCAGAGCGGAGGCGGTGGACGGAGGTTGAGCGATTTTCGCCGGAAGTATCGGGCGGCCGGAAGCCGAGCGCGCTTTGAAATGCGAAAGACGTGTTCCACGGCCACGGGGAGAGAGCACAGACACCCTCTCCCCCTCTCTCTTTCTCTCTTCCTCTCTCTCTCTCTCTCTCTCTCTCTCTCTCTCTCTCTCCCGGAGTAACGTTGATCTAATAACGGGACAAACGTCGCGCGAATCGTGTCCCGGACGGGATTTCATTTCCTCCTAGGATGAGCGGCCGCGACCAAGAGGGAAAGAGGAAGACAGAGAGAGGCAGTGAAAAAGGGGGCGAGACGGGGGTGAAGGGGGAGGATCGATCCCGACGCGCAAACCCGTCTTTCGATAGCGTCGCCTCCAGCTAGTTGTCGAACAAAGCGTCCCGACGCTTCGTGCAAGAATTCGCTCGACAGCCGCTTAGACTGTGAAGCGTGCGTCGCCGAGCGGAGAGCGGGAGCTCTGGCTTTCCAGGATTTACCGGAGAACTTCTCCGTTCCCATCTTTCGCGACAGTTTGGGAAATTACTTCGAGCCGGAATTATTCTGCTGCATGCGAGCGGAGCGTTGACCCACTGTAAACAGTCAGCTGGAGACAGAAATTTCGATCGTTCGCAGCGAGATCGCGGGCGGAGGGTGTCTAGGATTTACCAAGGAACTTCTTCGTTCGTCGCCTTGCACGACAGTTCGGGAAATTACTCGCCACTGATGAGGATTATTCAGCATCGCGTGATCGATGCGTTGACCCACGCTGTAAACGAAATCGGCCGGCTGCGGAAGTTTCGATGCTTCGCTGGAGGATTTTGAGAGAGAATCTCGAGAGAAGGATCGCCAAGATTTACCAGGGAATTTCATTGTTTTATCTTCAGTTTGGGAAATTACTCGCCACTAATGAAAATTAGCGCTACTCTTTTTCCAACACGATTTCTTCGCCGCCTTTGCAACACGGTCTCCTTTCTTGGATCGTGAAAATAACATCATAGGCCATCGTCTAAATTAAGATGACCTATCTGAAGTCATCATAATTAAACAGCTAGATCTAAATCAAAGCCAGAAAACCGAACGTCTAAATTCAACAGCCTTTTCTCAGTAAAAATTATTTTTCAACGAGGACTGCCGGTCCTTCGCGAGAGGATCCCGAGCAGAGGGTCCCGAGGGATCGATATTTTTCTTGATATTAATAACGGGAGGCGGCGCAGGATTTAAAGGGCTATCCGCTCTTCCCGCGGCATTGTCCGCTCGATTAAACCCCGAACAATCGTCCTAGTTTCGGCGGAGTTCGAAATTACCCGAGGGACAGCCGAAGGTTCGATCGGGCGATCGTGTCGGCCGTAACAGGATTTCGGGGATACAATCGCGCGAATAACGCGTTAGAAGGAGCCGCGATAGGCGGGATGAACTGGCCCCGAGTTTCACGGATGAACGGGGGCGCAGCGCCGAGCCGGGTCGGGTCGGGCCGGGCCGGGCCGGGCCGGGCGTCGCACCGCCGGAAGTGCGTCTAATGCATCCGTCTGGGGTCACGCGTCATCTCGCTTCCGGCACGGCCATTACCTTCGGTAAAACGTTTCGCGAAGGGGAACCTCCACTTGCGGCCACCCTCCTCGGCCTCTCGCCCGTGTTTCGCTGCGTTATTACAACTATTCTCTGGTCCGCTCATTGTCCCAGCTGTTTCGACTCTTTGCTTTGCGCGCCACGCTTCCCCGCGACTTTCCGCCATCACTGGGAGAAACCTTGCGCGCTGTCGGCTTTCCAATTTCATAGGATACGAGAAGATGCGAGCGAGATCGACGATTCTGCGACTGCGAGGAAAAACGACGCGGGTCGGAATTTCGAAAAAAATTCAGTCGATGCATCAATTGCAACCGCGGCGTACAGGATTCACGTATTTATCGGAAGTAACGTCCCGTAAGCGAATTCTGCAGACTGCAAAAAATTATGCGATTTGAAACGCTGCTAATGCGAAGCGTTGGCGATCGTAACATAAATTTTGTTCGTCGCGATCTTCGTCGTTTATATTCGCTGAATATCGATGAGAAGAGAACGGGATTTCATTTAAAGAGCGGAATAGCGTATTCGTATTTAACAGGTTATTACTAGAAGTCTCTCGGGTCAGAGCACGGCAACGATATAATTGCAGGCGCGCACGGAAAGAAGAAAAAAAGTTTGTTTCGCATGATAGAATTCAGCGCGGATTGAAGACAAGAGTAACTTTTTTATCAGGTGATTTGGCACGCATCGGGTCCGCGTGATTGAGCATCGGCAAACGATTGAAGGCTTTGGGCTCCTGGTCGATCAAGGATCGAAAAGCGCGGATTAAATACCTACGCGTTGACACAATCGCGAAGGATGTCAAAGGGAAGTATCAATTCGGCGCGGCGTGAAAGGATGAGTATATTTCTATTCACCGCGGCGGATATGCTCCGGTGAAATTTTGGTCGCGCGATTTTCCATGGAGCCCGAACGAAACGCTGCGCCCTTTACTGTTACCACCGTGTACACACATGTAGGATATCGCCGCGGTGCCGGCACCGGGGCGGTCCGAATTTTCCGTGTAACGCGCAGAGAAAAAGGAACCGCGTCAAAACTGGCTCTCCTGTAAATTTTTCACGTCCGCCCGGCGCAATCAAGCCCGCCGCCGGCCTTCCATTACCGGGAACAGCAAACATCGCTGTTTATGCATTCCGAATAGGGGAAGGCAGGGGGAGAAATTAAAATTCATCGTTCGACCCCGAAGATATCGATTGGTTCCCCGACTGTGACGCTCGAACGGAGCTCCACGGCGATACCGGCGAAACACTTTATCTCGGAACGGTCCAATAAAACTCGGATACGCGAAACCAATTGCCAGGAACATCATTATCGCACCTGGCCACGATTGCGGAACACCCCGGATAACCTAGAAAAAATTCTCCACGATTTTCCGACGATTCGCCGTGCTCGGACACTCGTCTTTAACGCTAGAATCCTACCGAACCCTATACGCGACACGTGTATATTGTTTTATAACAACGACGAGATGGAATTTGCTCCGATTAGATTACGATTAGGATTAGGATTATGATTAGGTTATAATTAGATTGTGGATTTTTATGCAAAGTCAAAATTTTCTACATTTGTTGCAAGGATCAGGAGTCACTTAGGAACTTCTTTCTTTCTTTAATCATTGTTCTAGGTTGAAAGCAATGATACTCTCTTCAGTTTGTTTACTCTTTCTTCCCTTAAAAAATTACAGATACCCAATTTTATCATAAAATAAGTTTATCAAAGGATATCTCATAGAAACATTTTTCTCATTTCTTTATTGTATCGGTGGTTTTCGGTCAGGAGAATTTTTGTTCTGCCTCCGTAAAACATGGTCAGTGATCCTAAAAAAAGAAAATTCAGAAATCAATTGTTTTTACAGATTTGGTGGTTCAAGTGTTTATTTTGTTCTCCTTCGATTTCTTCACAAATTCGATTAAACTGGACGTCGTTTCGAACAATAATAACTGGACTGTGGATTTTATGCACTTACAAAAAACATTGTTAGTCCAAACGCAGAATAGTAAATATATTTAAAGAATTTACAAATACTTTTGCAGGCCGCCCAACTCGTTACAATAATTAAGAAGAAAAATGAATGTGCATGCAGCCGTTGCATCCAGCGATCAGTGCAGACAGATTTTATCATTTATATAAATCTGCAGTCTAATAATAACCGTGTACAACAGATTCAATGCAATCAACTAACTATCTTCTATTTCTCTACTGACTTTTAGCCGCTTTTATTTTTCTTGCAGTTTCGCATACTCTGCTTTTCACCCGGTGAAATTCTAGACACTTCGATCTCCACTATAATTAATTTGCTACATCGATTAATTCAGTTTCCATTTCTGCCTGTGCCTACCTCGATCCATAGCCGACAGCTTTCCTCGCGTTCCCGCCTCGTTCGATTCCTTCTAATTTTATTTGGCGCGTCTCGAGGGACAAGATTACGGCTCGAAGAGGGAAAGTTAGCCTCCATGGGTTCAGGAAACCCGTAATGGTGGCCGTGTAGAAAAAAGATCCGCCGGCAGGAGCGAGCCAATGGGACAAGAGCCCCTTTACCTTACGAGATTGGTCGGCGCATTGTTTTAAGGGAGGCCCGACGCATGCGTGAACCCATGCGTGGGAGGATCGACCAGAGTCCACGGCCCACGCTCCCGGAGGATCTCTCTCGATCCCGGCGATCCCACCAGCGTTCTGGGACTCTGCCCTCTGTGTGGGCCCTATCGGCTACCTCCTACGTCCACGCATCCGATTTTTCAATTTATCATTCGGGTGCTTGGAAACAGAGCTGCTCCACGAGCCTGCGGTCCAATCGATCTCGTTCCGGAAGAGAGATTCGACGCGCAGCGAGATCCACGAGGATCATTTTCCTCGATCATCAACTTTCAACCGCCGTACTGGATTCATTGGGATCCAGAGTAAAAAGATTGCTATTCGATCATCTAGTTTCTGACAATTAATTTAGGTTTTCATGTTTCATTAATGTCTGTAGAAAAATAATAACGTCTGCTAGGAGCGTCTTGGAAGACGTGTTGAAAACAATTGATAAGTAAAATTGTAAATGGCACTAACAATAAGTATGCGTACGTATATTTTTGTCGGAAAGATTTACAGATCAAGTGTTAAGTTTAGTTTGTCACTGTAATCTGTATTCCGTAACTAATGCGACTATTTAACCCTTAAATGAACAAATAAATAAATAAACAAGAAAATCTTTGTTTGCTATAATCGATTATGCCATAATCCGCGATTTGGTACAGTGTAAAATTATTGAGAGATATTTGACACTACGAGAAACAAATAAATAATTGTCTCAAGCTTTTGATCAACACTTTGACCAATCATTGCAAACAAAATTTCATAAAGTCAAATGAAAATTGCAAAATTCGGTTCTACAACGTCAATTACATTATCAATATTCTTACGTATCGCGCATCCTAACGAAATAAGGAAGATGTCGTAAAAATTAGGGTACAAATTAATTTTCAAACTTCATTAAATAATTCCGCCATCCACGTATGCGCGACATGGCAATCAAAGTGAAGGATGTGATGTCATCTGCGCGAAAATGCATCGATCATCGAGCAAGATCGTAACGAATGCCGGGCTCTCCAGTATTTCCGTATTTTATGCTCGCCTGGACCCAGGTGACTAATTAGTACCAGCAAACATGCGACGCAGCGGGAAAAATCACAAATCGATTTGCGCGGTCCTAGATCCTTGATCCTGGATCGTTCTTCGACGGCGAGAGCAATCTGGCACTCCTTTTTCGTGCGTAAGCTGTCGGAAACGGCTCCCGGCAGATAAATCGATAATCGTACCCGGTTTTTCGGGGTCTTAGGCGTTGCTTATTAGCGAAATCTCCCGGCGCGAGGCGGTTCGAGCCAAGAACCACAGATGCGAGAAAGAGAAAAAGAGTGAAAGAGAGAAAGAGAAACAGACAGACAGACAGACAGAGAGAGAGAGAGAGAGAGAGAGAGAGAACGCGTAGATGGATCTCGAGGAAAGAAACAGAGAGGGTGGTCGTGGAAAAAGAAAGCCGGCCTTCGGTCGAGAAAAAAGGAGAAGAGGGGGCACCTGCCTTCAAAAAGGCCGCCGACTTGATCCGAGCCGCCATTGTTGGCCACGGTGCACCATACCGCGAAACAAATACAACCCATACAACGCCGGCGAGCGTAACTGGAAACACAGCCGGGTAGAACGTCCGTGAGATTAGCTCCGCTTAGCCACCACCTTTGCAGCTTCCATCTCTCTTCTCTCTCTCTCTCACTCTTCCTCTCTTTTTGCTTCTCCCTCTGTCCCTCCCTTTCCGCGTTTGTTAACCCGGGTTTTAGATTTTTCCGCGATCCCAACGTCCCCATTTAACCGGCAACCGAGTCGCTTCTTCTTCTCCCTTTCAACCCCCGAGACGTCTGGCGCGCATTGAAACGCGAGAAGCGTTCTCCCGACGACGAGTGCGCGATTAAATCGGCGTTAATCGAAGTTTTCTTAATTATCCGATTCGATGACGGTGACAGAGGAGACGAGAGGTGGCGATGGGGAGTGGAGGTCGTTAGAGGGCACGCATATGAAAATCATCCCCGTCCGTTTATTGTTCCGCGGCGGAATAATGGCCGGCTTCCTAAGGCTTACAATGCTCGGCGACCGAAACCCGCGAAGATTAACCGGCGCGCGCGCGCGCGCGGGTTCGCCGTTTTTCGCGTGCGAGACTGCTCGAGCGAGAAAAGACCGGGGACCAAGGTGGGCAGGCGGGGGTCGGGTACCGGTACACCGGTGTTTGTTTAAATTCGAGCGAGTTTCGTGGCCTGAATGAGGGCCGACTTTTGTGCATTATACCACGTCAGAGGCCCGCGACGAAAAACATCCACGTGGCGAGGCCGGCTGGGGGGCCGGAGAAAGGGGGCGAAGAAAGGGTGGAGAACGAAGAAAGGCGGGCGAGGAAGAGAGAGAGAGTGAGAGTGAGAGGGAGAGGGAAGATTCGGAGAAAGAGAGTGCCCAGTAGTCGCTCTTACGTTGAACGATAAAAGATTTCTCCCGGCTGGCTGGATGGCTGGTCCTGGCGAAATTTCGTCGAGAGCGGCCCGGGGGCGGAGGTGGAAAAAGCTGCGGCAGCGGAATAAAAAATATATATATATAGTATATACATATACATACACATACACACATATACGTACACACACGTGTACAGTGTACGTATACGAACGCTATGCCGGGCACACGTACAGAAACACGCGGACCCGTGTAGGCACTTAAAAAAAACAAACACCCACACACCGCCGGGACAAGAATCGAGCGGAGCCATTCAACTGCTGAACGAAACAACAATTCGGTCGTCCAATTAATCGCGAACAACGCGCGCCGAGAAGCGAAACGCGCGCGATTCGAGAAATCGAATGGGCCGAGTCGAGCCGCCAGGCATTTTTTTCGCCTTTTTTTTAGCCTTCCCCCCCTGAATGGACCAATCGGCAAGGCTCCTGGTCGAGCACCGGTTAGTTTTTTCGTCACCCTCGCGCTCCTTGGTTCGAATTCACTGATTTCCAGACGGAAAAATCATCCCCTCGGCTCTCTTGCGCTTGGTACACGGGCTAATTGGTTATCTTTTCCGGGATTCTAAACCGGTCGCCGACGCCGGGGCGGTGGGGGAGGGCCGGGGGAGGGTTTAAGTGGCATTGAGACGCGAGACAGACGAAAAATCGTTCCCCGAAAGTCGGCCCGCTACCCTCGGCCATTCGATGCGTTCGAGGAGGATTCCGACGAGGGTGGCGGAAAGATAGACGAGGACGGGACACATTAATAAGCGTAATATATTAGGGAGTCCTTTGTGAGGAGCGGGCGTCTTTCAGCGGCGCGTCAAGCCGAATCCTGGCGGGCCAGGATCCACGCTGAAAGGAGAGACCCGGCGAGGATCCGAGGGAAAAGAGAGAGAGAGAGCGCGCGCGCGAGAGAGAGAGAGAGTTATATATGCTCTCGCGGAGAGCCCAACGGGATTCAAAACCATCCGGCATCCGGGCCCGAGACAAATGCGTTCCGCGGCGCGAGACAAAACGCGTGACTCGTCGTCGTCATTCGTTAAGCCGTTTTCAGGCTGGAAACGGCGACAGGAAAGGGAAGGGCGGCCCTCTGTTCGAAACCAATGAGACCTCCGGCTGAAAGACACCTCCTTCTGCATTCCTTCGTCTTCTTCGGGGCCGCGTCATTACTCAAGAGGAGTACGTGTCGCGCAGGACATTCCGCCGGCTTTCACGAAGGTGTCGAAGGGGACTCGGCCGAAGCGTGGGCAGAATATATTTACGCGCGCGCGGCCGTTCGGCGGCGACCGGCCGTTCGGATCGATCGGAACAAGAAGAAACGGTACGGCGATCGCATCTACAAGCTCCGCTCTGCGATCGCCGCGCTTCGATTTCGCGATCGAGCCCCGATCGCCTTCGTGAAACGCGATCGAAGATGGCCATCATCGATTGATTCGTGCCGCTCCGTTCTTTCCCCGAGATTTCCACACTTTCGGAGATCCGGTGGCGCGGTTCCAGTGTCTCCGGTGATTATAGTCGACGGTGTTTCCGATGGAAATGCTCGATCGGAGGACGCGGGGGTGGCCGGGCGCAAAGGGTGCGGCGTCGGAGAACGTTTCGGTGGGGGCGGCCGGGCCATCCTCGAATAACGCGGAGCGTAACACGTGGGCGCAGAGTGCCCGGAGAGAAGATAAACGGATTACGGCCGCTTTGTGTCAACGTGATCCGCTTGCCGTGCACCCGAATCCCAGTACCGTGCTCGCCGTCCGCTCCTCCTCAATGGGATATTACGCGCTCCAGTGCTGGTAACACTGTTCGGTCTGCAGGATGTCGCTTCGACTGATAACCAATTTTCATTACTGTTAATTTAGGGGCCTACCAGTCGCCGCGCCAACGCGCCGCCGCGAACGCTCCCGCTCCCATCGCGTCGAGCCGAGCCGAGCCGCCTTTCGGACCGCGTTAACGATCTCTGCCCCCGGAAAATTCCGAGCTCCACGATCCGCCGCTCTCCGGAATTTCCTGTTCGCAATTTCCCGGTCCAGACGAAGCCCGTTTTCGGTTTTTCAGCCGCGTTCGGTCGCTTCCCGTTACGCGTTGCGCCGCGGCACGAAACTTCTTTCGGCTTTAACCCGCGCGGGGCCGAAAATTCTCTTCCGCGCGCGGAACGATCGGTAACCGGCGGCACGACCGAAGGAAGAGACATTCTGCGTGCGGAAACGAGTCGAAAAAAAGGAATACAGTAATGTCTCCCTTACTGACGCTCAGATTGTGCAGAAAAATGGACAATTCCGGAAGAGGAGATACGATTATTCGAGCTTCGCAGTTAGTTTTTATAGTTGCCGATCGTCGAAACGAGCCTCGAATAATCGTATCTCCTCTTCCCAAATTGTCTATTTTTCTGCACAATTTGGGTGACAATTAGGGAGGCATTACTGTACAGTTTCTTCATTTATGGCTGCGTTTGCGAGAAACGTGAGCTGGAGATTGCGCCAAGTTCGCGTGGCCAGTGGTACGACAGGAAGTAGAATTGGTGTGCCATGGTCAGACGTGTCGATTTATTCATATTCAATAGCATTGCTTCCCCGAACCAATTTTTCTCAAAGACGGAGCATTGTATAAAGAATGGAATTTAAAAGACGCTTTCTGTAACCGATTCGAACTGTAATTAACTTGCTTAACTCGCGATCCAACGAAAGCGGTAACAAAGGACGACGATAAAAATGATTAAAACGAAGAATGAATAAGAAATATAACACGGCGCAGTAACACGAAGCAAAAAGTGGTCGCAATTCATTTTTGGCACGTCTGCGACGCGATCGTAATTCGCGAGAGGCACGAAGACGCGATACGCGCGGATAGATTTGGACAAAAGATGTAACCGCGTACCCCCGGGTTTGAAAATTTTTTGAATTCCCGGGTCGGGGATGATCATCCCTTGTCAGTAACGTTCGAAAGAAATTTAAAACCCGCGTGCCGGGAGTAGCAGCTATTGTCTGCCGCAAGGTTCCAGTGTCCCCGAACCAGACTATAGTCTTTGCAACGGCGTAAACAGCCGCAGCGATCCACGCTTTCCATAGGACGGCACACAACTTCCGCTCGAACAACTGGATCCTCGTTCTGTCACGCGACAAGGTGACCCAGTCAGCCTGCTCGATGACAGGGACGAGACCATTGTGCGACTCGGGATCGGCAGTAATCGGCGTCTAACAGTCTCTCCTGGCTGGAGATCAGATCGAGCGGAGACGCGACGAGGGAGACGGGCTCTCCTCTCCTCTCCACGCCGCTCCGCACACGCCGCTCTTCTCCGCTCCGCTTCTGATCGCAGGAGGGAACGGGAGGAGGGAGTCCCCTCGTGCGGATCCATCGCAGACGCATTCCCTTCGCGGAGGATATCTCATCATTGTACTCGCCCCTTAATCAACAGCTCCCTGCCGTCCTCCGTGGCCGTTCGATGCTTATTGATATAACCCACCTCCCGCGCGCGCACCCCCTTGTACCCCCTCCGCCCCTCGCAGACCACATATGAACTGCGCGACTCCTGTCCTGGAAGCGTATTCGCGTGACAATCCTTTTGCCAGGGCTAGCCATAGAAATTCCGGGACTGAAAGCTACCTTGCTGAAAGTTGCGCGCCATTGTGCCGGGAACCTTTGCACCGAGGAACAGGTTAAAATGGACCTTGATGCTCTTGCATCGAGAGCTTTGCTACTTGGAATTGTCGGGATCGAGGAAACTGATCGGCGATGCAGGAAGAACTGAGAGATTTTTTTGTACAAATTTGTACTTTCGTGGAAACTTCGAGCACTTTATTTTGTACCTGTTACTGGTATCATCAGTTGGGTGCCCTAAAAACGGGGTTTAATTCAATTTAACCCTTTGCAGTCGCAGCCATTTCAGCTCGAAATCCGAAATATTCTATTTCCATTTTGTATAACCTAGTTGCATTTTGCACGTACGAAATTGAATTTTGCGATTCGTGCGACAGTTTTTAAAATATGAACAAAGATAACGTTAGAATTATTTTGAAACGCGATATTACAATTTTTAATAGTGTCTCACAGTCGCTACTAGTCTCCAAAGGATTAATTTATTCACGCATAAGAATCCTAGCCTCTTTAATGTATGAAAAATATTTACAATTCTACGACAATCCTACAGATTTCATACAGAACCATCGCAGAAGAATTCCAAAGATTTCCTTAAAAATCCCTCGACTCTGCGAGACGGCGCGACACTGCAGAAGATTAATTCGCCGTTCGCAGCGTTGCCCGCCGAATTCCGAGCGGCGAGATACCGGCGCGGCCTGTGGCGGTTTTCGGAAGCCAGCTAGAATATTCCGGGCTAATAACCGTGCGACGGAGGTCTCGCCGAAATTTCATATTCAATAAGCAATATTTGTTTCGTTATTAATACGTGTCGAATATAACGGGAGCGTGCACGCGCGCGCGCGCGCGGGCCCACGGAGTCGCGTTCGCTGAATGGGCGTGTTTCGGTGCGGCCACCACGAGGCATTTGCATGACAACGGTGGCTGCGCGCACGTATGCATCCCTGTCCCCGGTACTCGCTAATTAGCCGGTACCACATACCGGCGCGGATTAACGAGAATATTGCATTTTTAATAGAGCTCGCCCTCCGCCACCCCGCGGCGACCGCCGAGCCGCGGGGGGTGGTTTCCAGGGGGCCGGTTGGGCGGCAGAGGGGGGACGGGGGTGACGGCGAAGGGGCGGCCTGGCGCGGTGATTTCAACGACGACGATCTCCGTGCACGGATCGTTGCCTGTCGAGGATCAGCGTTCGGGACTTTGATGTCCTTCCCCGCGAACGGGCTTCCGAAGGATTTATTAAGGACCGCGCAAATCGTCTCGAAGGGTCTGCTCGAGCGAAAGGACCTCGATCGAACGGCTTCGCCGAGCTTTTCATACGGTATTTGCGGAATTATATCGATAATCACTTGCCACCGCCTCGCAAGGAGGCGTTCAGGGAACAGGTGACGCCGCGTCCCGCCTTGTTAGCATAATCGCATTTCGGGGAGAGAAAGACTGTTCGACGCGGACTGCGTCCGGGATCTTCGTTCCTTTGTACAATCGATGCTTTTCGTTGCAATTTATGCTGCAAGATAAGTGAGACGCCATTGAGATCGAGTAATACGTACCAGAGACTGCATCTTACTGATCTTGATTGTTCGGCGATGGTCTGAATGCGATCTCTCTTCTTGCTTGTACTGCGAATTCTTTGTTAGAAAACATTCTAGTTAATTTATAACAGCTGTTTTATATCGGCTTATAGAAGTGACAATGGAACATTTATTTCGATTTTTACTAGTTGCACGTGAAAACTGTATTTTAAATATATTTAACTACGTAACATCCAAATGCAACTACTATTCTAGAAGGGATTATTTATTATGTATTTATTCATATATTTTATTCTATAAAAGGTTCATTTCATTCTCGTATTAAATGGTCATCCTATATTACTTGTACTTTTCTTGTTGTTAGAATCGTTAATTGTTAGATCTATTTCGCACAGTATTAATAGTTTAATAATAGTATAATTTTAAATTCGTTGCATTAATTATGGTATCTCATTTGAGCTGAATTTATTGTATTAGGAGATCTATCAGATTGTACAATAATGTCTCCCTAATTGACGCTCAGATTGTCCACAAAGATGGACAATTTGCGGCTCGTTTTTATAGTTATTGACAATCGGTAATTGTAAAAAACGAGCCGCAAGGCTCGAATGATCGCGTCTCCTCTTCCCAAATTGTCTATTTTAGTGCACAATTAGGGAGACATCATTGTATTAGGTATCACTTGCAATGCTTGAGGAAATAAGGTTCACTACTCATTAGACTTATTCGTAAATTACATAGAGATCATGTTTCCGAATTTAACCACAAATTAATGCACCTCTCGGCCGTACGACGCGCGAACCCGGACCCGCGTTAGGCGCGTCCGCCCTAATGCAGAAAAATGGGAGACGATCTACAGAGGTCGCGCGCAGCAAACGGTGCACTTGCGGTGCTGGAGTCGGGCTCAGGGGATTTCGGAATTGAACCTCGTCCAAGGTAGAAGATCGTTCCTGCCACAGAGAGGCCGGAGTCCTGAATGTTTGCGAAGACGCTGGCCGTTGAAACGCGAACGTTTTTTTCGCCCGACGATGTCGGCGCGCCGATCGAGCCGCGACCGAAAGGCTTGAACATATTTTTCCAGCGTGCGCGGGGATCGATTTAGAGGCTCAAAGAAAATCCCGCGTGCATCCCTGGGGTCCAGGTCGGCAGTCGGTTCTCTGCTTGCCCGTCCGCTCGACTAGCTCCGCTGATTGCTGCTGCATCTTTGATGACCTCGTCCAGACAGAGGAACGAGAGGGTGAGGGAGGATCGGGGCCACCCCTGCACGGAATGCTGTGCAAAGAGTGAAACGTTGAGATTGATATTTTAACAGACGGATTACGTAAGAAGGGAGGCCGGTGCTGGCGCTGGTGGGCGGACGGGGGGGCTCCGGGTGACAGAGGGGGCGGCTCAAGTGGTTTGCCTCTGCGAATAGGGTGCACCCGAGGAAAGCGGATCCCCGGCTGGCCACCCGTTGATGAATCTTTCAGGGGACCCTGACACGATATTTAACAGATCGTGTCGTTTTATCAGCGTACGCCGTAACCTTGCGAATCTTCCTTGCCATCTACGACTCTTTTTACAGGTGCCGTCATCAATCTTTTTTACCAACCGATCGCCTCTTGTTTGTTTCCAGATAAAGTGGCCCCACCCGGCGACCCAGGGATCAACGGAATCTCATCGGTGAGCGATACGTCCGTTGGATACACCGCGTGTCTCATTTCGCTTGGTCCTGGCAAATAAACCGGTCGCGAAGCACTGGGTCATTTTGCTAATTGTTTCTCGAATTTTTACAATCGCCCGGTGCACACATTCTCGGATGGATTAGCCTTCTTGCAACAAGTTATCTTCTCGATTCTTTCGCGATGACCAAGAAATCTGAGACACCGTTCTCATTCGAACGGCATGGCTTCTTTGTTTAACCCTTTTAGTGCCGAACAACGATACATGTGTTGTCGAGGAAATACATTTATTGAAATGCTGTTTCTATTTTCGTATTTTTATTATGTTACAGTTTCATTTCTCGTTTCTTCCTCATTCGAGAGTCTTTTAATTATTAGGTTTTACAAAAAACCACGGTAAATTGAAGCTCAGATTGCGCACAAAAATGGGCAATTTGGGAAGAGGAGATACGATTATTTTTTGATTACTGATATGAGAGCCATTTAGGGAGAATTTACTGTATTTCGCGCAGGCGCATTCGACTCTTTCAGTCGGCACTAAAAAGGTTAAATAATGTGTTAAATAACGTGTTAAATAATGTGTCAATGTGTGTGTCATACCTTCGAATCACTTTATATGTAACTTTTATCTCGCGTTCGTTTACATTGAACGCCTGCTTACGATCGATTCACTTGAACATTTTCACTTACATTTTTCCCCCGATTACTAAATTGATTATCGTTATATAAAAAACCCACAATAACTACTTTTAGGGCTCGGTAGGATCTTTGGCAATCCGAATCCGGCTTTTTTCCCCGATGCAAATCATGCATAGACGATCGCGCGAACAATATCCGAATCAATTAGAAACCGTTCAAGTTCAACACTGGTCCAGCTGCTGTCCCCGGGTTTCGTTCCGTCGATTCATTTTGTCGCACTCGAACGTCGCGGCCCAGCCATGAAAAATCACACGGGGAACGTCCCCGTCGCACACCTGCGCCACGATCGAAGGTGTGGAGCTCCTCTCCGAGCGCGTCGGCGAAATCAAAGCTAGCTTCCACCGCCGGCTTCGTCCACGGTCCTCGTTGGTTTCTAGCTTTGTATACGGCGAGAACGAGCTCGTACGCGTTACGAAGAGGCGTTATTAATCGATTCGTTGCTCGGTGTGCTCGACGACTTTGGTAGCCGTGCCTAAAACCCCGGGCCACCGATGTAAATCGCGAGACGCGGGTGTCTGCGATCAAACACCGAACCACCCATTAATCAGCGATTATTTAATTTACAGCGAAAACTGGCCCCGCTCCAAAACCGCGATTTAATCCGTCGACGTTCCCGCCCGACCGAAAGACATTTTCTCGCGTTTCCCCAAACCACCCTGTTGCACCGCCAATGCGTCTCGATGTTTTTAGGAACTGGCGCAATTTTTCTCTTTCGATTATGCGAGATCGATGAATGCTAGGATTTATTCGGAAGAATATTAACCCTTAAAAATTACATTAATATTAATCGTCTGCACTAGAAATTGTTACATCAGCTTTCAAACTAATTTTTACATTAGGTGATTTTTATCGGATTTGTTTGCATCATAGGAAATTGTTATATGAGTTATGAAACTCAATTTTATGCGCATAAAATGGGTTATATGAAAGTGCTGTAGATCCGGGGAATTATTTTAGGATCAGAGTTACAACTAGACCGCGGATTTTATGCACTTATGGCAAAAATTGCTAGATGAAATGTAAAATAGTGAAACGATTAAAAGGTATTAAGAACGTTGATGTATGAACTTCAACTTATTTAAAATTATCTCAGACAGAACAAAAATTGTACTTGGCTTCTATGACCTGCAATTGACGCAGACATTTTTTATTTTGCTGAATCGATTGTAAGGGACAGACATTAGGTAAAAATATATTTCGACATTTGAATAAATCGAGGAAGAAGTACGAATATTTTTAAACCATTCTAACAGTTTCGCCGGTCGATGTTGCAGCTAGTTGTCCATATTATAAATGCACAAATGCATTTACTGCATTCTGCAGTATGTTGTCAACATTCTTCAGACAACGAGTCCCGCAAATTAATCCTTTTCGAAGCATATAAAGCGAGACAGCGCGCTTCGGATCGAATGAAACAGCTCGCTGCTCCGAAAGAGGCATCATCTTGATCTTCATCGCTCGTCCTCAAATTATTATGTCAATTAACACCTGTTCGAGTAATTCCCTACAATGAAAGGGAAATTTCGGCAATGAAGATTCATTAATCCCGAATTCCAGCCAAGCGTAACGTCCATATTTAGCGAGACCTGTTCGAGGTCCCCGTAACGAGTCTGACAAGACATTGCAGGGCAAAGGAACGAACGGATCGGTGCCCGTCGATAATTGACGATTTCGGCAGTCTCATGGTCGACGGTGGTCTCGGTCTCTGGTTCTCGTCTGAATGCGGCCCCGCGCACATGTATCAAGGCACACGACGATCGATCCGACCTGTAGACGGCCTCGTCTATATGTATTGATCACGCGGGGACTCGAACGAAACGATGCCACTGATCCGTTTTTGCCTGCGTTCACGTGCGCGCGTATTCCCCGATATTTATTCCGCCTGGACCGTTTCCAGCCGGGAACGAGCGTCTTATTTTACGAGAGGAGAGCGCGGAGACCACGCCGAGTTCCGAGGCTTTTCTCCGCGGAACCTTCGCGCGAGTGTGAGCTCCGACCGAATCCGAACGAGGATTCTACTGTCCCAAAAATGTCTCGTAATCCGGAAATGGGGGGTTCCTCGGATCATTTGAAGCAACTTCTTCCTTTAGAAAAATTTTCTCCGAGGCACCGTTAACGAGTTATTAACGAAAAACAGTGACCAATAAGAATCGAGTACGGCTGGTGCAAGGCGGACACTTGAATCAGCGAAGGAAGCCCGCTTTCGATCATTCGCTCGGTCGCCTCCCGAAATTTTGCTATGGACCTAGGTGGACCAGTCACTGAGACTAGTGAGATTGATTTCTGGACAGATGACAAAATCCCGAAAATGAATTCTACTAGTCTCAGTAACTGGTCCAAAATTTTGCTATCGACCTAGGTGGACCAGTTACTGAGACTAGTGGAATTGGTTTTCCTGATTTTTGAGATCTGTCCGGAAATCCATCCTACTAGTCTCAGTAACTGGTCCACCTCGGTCGATAGCAAAATTTTGGACCAGTTACTGAGACTAGTAGGATGGATTTCCTGATAGATTGGGATGCGAGTGTAGATAGATTTTTTGTAAATGTTATAATTACTTGTGCTAAAAATATCGCTAAAATTAACAGTTTATTATAGTTTTTTATTATTATTCTTAAGTCTGTTTCCTATGCATCTGCTATGCAACTTAATGTTTCTGGTTTCTTTGTGGTGTCTCTATCTCTAAGTCTCTAAAGCAAAGATCTCGCGCCAGCTGAGCTCGCCTCTCATTGGTCACTGTTTTTCGTTAATAACTCGTTAATGGTGCCCCAGAGAAAATTTTTCTAAAGGAAAGGAACTTGCCACTTTCGGATTGCGAGACATTTTTGGGACACCCTGTATCAGGCCACCGTCAAGAACGCATGTACACGTTGTGCGATAACACCCGAGTCGCTGCGTCTGCCTCGGCGGTCTTATCTCGGCTACGTGCGAAGTGGTCCGGCGTGATGCACCAGGAAACGTTGCACCGCGTGTTGCAACTGCAAAATTCAAGTCGAACTTCTACAGTCATCCGCCATCGCGATAGATGCAACACTTTGCAATCATCCGTGGCAACAATGGCCCGCTATTTATAGTGCTGAATCGAATACCGGTTGCTTCGTTACGTGTTTAGAACGTCGCCGTTATTTATTGCTCGATGCTTGATTAAAAATTCTATCAAAATTATCCGATGCGCAACAATCAACGACGCGATTTTTATTTCTTATAGAATTTATTAATTTTCGCGCGACATTTTAATATTTTCCCGAAACCAGTTTGACATTCTAATTTGTGCTTGAAAGGAATGAAAATTTCGTTCATTTTTCGTTCACGCATTGTTTCATTGTTTTACTTTATCATCGCGAGTATGCTGAGAAGTTTGTTGACAAACGTTCCATACAAATAAGATACGTAAGACACGTTTCTTCGAATAATTGCTTCCCATTTTGTGCGATAATCGAGTTCCATTTAGGATCGACTGCAATTTAAAACGTGTCTTCCCTATAAAAATTATTCCGCCAAGGTCTCGCATGCATTTTCCAGTGCAGCATTTTAGAAGCAGCTGTCTAATTTTAAAAGCTCCGGATTTTAGATTGACGCGAGGGTTGCACCGAACAGCAGCGTCGTCGAATCGGCTGCACGGGGTGTCCCGTGAGCAATTTTCTTTGCAGCAGAGTCTCCGTCCGCTCGCGAGGAAGATTTCCCGCGGCGGAAGTGGTCGACGACGCGACCGTGACAACACGATGGCGTAAAATCTCTCGAGAGCCCGCTTTAAATATTGTAGGATCTCATTAAAAACGGCCGCTTCGACGCGCCGTTGAATAATGACGCTATTCCCCGCGGTAAATCCGTGACAGCGACGCTGTCGCTGGCTCTCGTCAAATAAGCCGCCGCTCAAAGAACCGTATTAAACAATATTATTATTAAACAGCGCGTCGAGCCTGGGCCCTGTCGAGGACAATTATTTAACGGCGATTCCGGGGCCGCGATTGTTCCCGCGGCTCGATTAAGATTCGACGGGAACGTCGAAACAAGCATCCGGTAAATCGGCGAACAACAAAACATCGGGAACAACTATATCAGTCAAGGTGAATCTTTATCCGCTGCAGAGATATCGCTGGTTATCGGGCAATCTCACAGATAACGAATCGGTCTCCTCCAATGAGATAGCACAACAACAAATCCAAAGAACAGACTCGCCGATAGCTAATCGATTCTCTGAAAACTCTATTGTTTTGAAATACGCTTGACGAGAAGCTCCTGATTTTTCATATTCGAAAATCTGCATAGAATTTATCGGGTTTTATCGGGCGACCTGTTTCCCTCGTTTCTCCCTCTTTCTCTAAAAGAAACTGAATTTTCTAATAAAAATCGAGGACGCCGTGGTGCAGCGACAAATTCGAAGAACAGACTCGCCGATAGAAAATCGATTGTCCGAAAATTCCGTTCTGAAACGAGTTTAACAAAATTCCCGACGTTTTAAAGTCTTCGTAGAATTTCTCAGATCTCGACGGAGCTGCGATTTTCCTCGTTTTCTCCACGAAGCCGAGCTTCTCTAATAAAAAATCGCGGACACTCGTGCACCGCGCTAGCTTCTTGTTCGTCGATTAGAAGCAAGATGGTCTTCCAGTTCCACTTCTTTCTCATCTGTAAATCTGCAAAAATCTGAGAAAAGTAGACTCGTCTGTCGCGAATCTACTCGCATCGAAAATTAATCCGACTCGTGTCAAGTAACAAAAATCTCCGTCGACTGCCGACGACCTGTCTTGTCGAACGTGCGCGATCCTCCCGCGTTTAATCATCGCTCGCGACGATGTTCGTTCTCCGCGACAGGTTCGTCAGGATATTGGTTCGCGGAGAAGAAACTGCAGCGTAACCGCAGCTTGCCGCGGCGTCGGGGGTATCGCGGGACGTAATATTTCGCGAAGGTGGATTTACGTGGGCGGCTCGGCGGGCGCGGGCCGGGCGCGGGTCGGGCGCGGGCCGGGTACGGGCGAGATCGAGACGCGCCGGCAATCAGAAACACATTATCGGACGAGCGGGGCTCGGTAATACGTCCCGCTGCGCTCAGAAATATGCTTCGGCCGCCAAGGCCGCCCGGAGGAAATGAAATGGGACAGAGTGATCTTTGCTATCGACAGGGGAGCTCGAGGCACAGCGAGCATTGATTCCGTCGCCTCAGAGCATTAATCGCGCCTCTTAATCCGCGGGTATCGCGGCGCGTCGACGACAAAAACGCCGCCGCAGCCGCCGCCACGCAAGAACCGAAAGTTTCCCGGTGCGACCGGAAGTTCATCGAACGCGTGGCTGCGGAGCCGCCGCCGCTCTCTCTCTCTCTCTCTCTCTCTCTCTCTCTCTTTGCTCGGCTCTGCTCGGCGTTTCATCAGAAAATGGCGAAAGAGAGAGAGACGCGTATCAAGTGCTATTCTCCGGCAGTTTCAAGATGAATCCGAGGCGTGTGCTCGGCGAATCCGCGCTTCCTCAATCCCCGGAACGGCTTCCCTTGTCGATCGATCCCCATTCAGAAGGGGGGAAACGACCGAAATATCATCGAACGTCACGGGATACGCCGTTCGACGAGCACTATGGGAAAAAACGCCGTGAAACGGCCGCGCGTCTCCGTAGAATTCATTTTAATCATCTCCACCTTCCCCGCCGTCGAGGGACTCACCTTCCGGCCACAGAGGAGACCTCCCTCTCTCACCCTCTCTCTCTCTCTCTCGCTCTTTTCTCTCCCTCTCCCGCGGCTTTCCTTTTTCTTTTTTAATTTCCCAGCCTCTCTTTCTGTTCGTCCAGTAATCACGGCACTATTACACCGAAACGTTTTTTGATGAATTCGTCAACGAGCCTGCAGCAGCAGCAGCTCGCTTCCTCGCCTCGAGACGGCTGCTCTCGAGCCGCGAGCGGATCTTGCGAGAGCCCGAGGCCGCAAGACGGTCTCTCTCCCGAGAGAAAAAGGGAGGTGGGAGGGGGCCTGGAACAAAGCGCCTCGAACAGGCGATCGTCCGAATGATATTTCGAGCCGCGAACGTTCGCCGTGGCTGAACGGCCGGCCGTGGAACAGGAGGGGATATAAATAATTTTCTGGCGCATCCGCAGCGTGAATGTGGCCGCTGGAGATAGCTGCCGCTGCCGGTGGACGATACTCTTTTTCTCCAAGGCAAAATGGGTCGGCTGTCTTGAGTTCCGCGGATTCATCTTGCGGATTCCTTTCAGGACGCGGCGCGCGCCCTGTCTATTCAGCCCGGCGGCCTCCGGATGAAGGGATACACGGTCGCGCGCCCCGCCGCTTAAAAAGAGAGCCCGGGTCGCGGACGATCTTCCGGATCAATTGGCTGAAAAGCGTTGCTTGATTTTTTCACTCCGGGAATATTATCATATTCATCGGGCAGCCCGCCCGGGCTCGTTCCTTAATGCCTGCTCGAAAATTTGGATCTTCGGATCCCGGTTGAATGACGATCTTTTCCTTTTTCGTTCTCTCTCTCTCTCTCTCTCTCTTTCTCTTTTTCTCTCTTTCTGTTCGGTCGACGATTTTTCCTGTTTACACGGAAACCCCGGCTTTCTTGCCGTGGTTTCTCGACGTACGGTGCTCCAGACACGCGTCCTCTCTTGAATAACGTCAGCCGGCAGTCGGCACCCTTTCTCTCTTCGGGTTGCGTTCTCTTGACTCTCTCGCGGCCGGATCCCGACGAAACGATCCATTGAGACGGAATTATTATCTCTTCCCCGAAAAACTGTTGTCCCCCATCCCCGATCCGCGAGGGCGGAGAATAGGAGAGGCTTTATTTTTATTCACGATCTTCTCTTGCCCCGTATCAGCGTCTGAAGAGAGGCGGAACGCTCAAGAGAAGAAGCGCGGACCGCGGAGGGACGGTGGCGGAATGAAAGGGAAAGAATCGAAAAGACAAGAGAGAGAGAGAGAGAGAGAGCAAGAGAGAGGGAGAGAGAGAGGGGGGAGAGTGAGGAACGACGGCCGACCGGACCATTCAAAGTTCCCAGGAGGCAACAAAGGGCCAGCAACGAGCTGATCAAATTATCCAATTCATTTGGATTGGCGGAGCGAGCGAGCGAATAAGTGCTCGCCGTTACCAAGAGCTCCACTTCACCGCACTCGAGCACCATCCGCCTCGCTATGAGACGCTGCCCCGTCCAAATTTATGCACGTTCCGCGCCGGCGATACAACCCGCTCTCGGCCTTTCCTCGCTCCCAGAGACCCGGAGATCGACGGCCGGTGAAAAAAATATCATCGCCTCTGCCCCCTTTTTCTTGGCTTTGTCTTGCCGAACAGAAAAAACGCCGGCCGGATCTCTCTCCGCCACGCCGGATAAATGCCCTCCCCCGCATTCAACGTTTGCACGCAAGATAAGCGGGCCGGTTCTTCTTCATCGCGAATGGGTTCAGCGAGTTCGGTCCTCAATCGTTCGGTTTTCAAGATAGGCCAATAGAACCGGACATAAAAGGATTCCACATGGCATTTATCCTGGACGGCAAGAGTCAATGGCCGGCCGTCGTTCTTGAACCCTTTTCGCCGCCCGAAAATCCCATTATCGCTTTTGGTTTAATTTTCAGAACGTTTTCTATCGCTTAGCCTGCTCTTTGGATTTTTCCCTTTGTTCGGTTTTCTGCTTGAGTCCCGTGCTTTCACGGTTCCTGGCTTATTCGCGCTCGCTTCTGTATTTCTGCACGTGCGCCGTATTTTATTTATGCTTGGTCGTTCGCTCTTGATTTGGCCAGCGACAGACGAGCGCCTGGAAAAACGACTGGGCTGATTTACGGAAAAATTGTTGAGTGCAGTGAATTAGAATCAAGCAGAGTCGGGCATTATACGAATTGTTTCGGACGAATATTCGTGCAAGGTAATTGACTGAATGAATCCTTTTCGCGGTCGAATATTTTAGTCGAAATGCGATTATTCATTCCTCAGCAATTATTCTCTCCGTTCATTCGAAGCAATTTTTATTCCTTATTCGAATTGATCTTTATTCAGATCACAATTCTTATTCGAATAGATCTTTATTCAGATCACAATTCTTATTCGAATAGATCTTTATTCAGATCAATTCTTATTCGAATAATTCTTTATTCGACTAGATCTTTATTCGAACTATTCTCTATTCGAATCAACTTTTATTCGATTAAAATCGTATTCGATTCAATCCCTGTTCAAATAAAACCTCATTTGGATAAATTAATATCTAGATGGTTTTATTCGATTGGATATTAATTCGATGGTGTCGAATAAAACTTTATTCGTTAATCTTAATAATCTCCCAACTCTGGAATCAAGATGGCTACACGATCTACTCCATCCTAGAGAAAAACAGTAAAAATATCCATTCATCTATCTAGCAATTAATTTACTTTCATATCTATCTTGTACAAAAGAACTATCCGCAATGTTCTCAAATTTGACAGTTCTCCGCATCTATTCAACCGTCCTCAATATACATATATTTGTTTTCTCCGTATCTGTATTCTCTGCACCAAATTTCTAATGCAGCCAGTGGTGGCTCGGGGATCGAAAATGAGGGACAACGACGGCGGATAAAGCGGAAAAAATTCCACAGTAGCGAATTCGAAATTGCGCGAGGCGAACGTCGAACGTTGAGAGATTGTCGTTGGCCGTCGACGTTCAGGAAGTCGGGAGGAGGCTGCCCCCTGGCCCCGCGGGCCCTCCTTCTCGTCATATTTAATAACCCACGCGCACACACGTCCACGATGGTCCACGTACGGGCATTAAACTCGGCCGAGTGCGGAGGTTCGTTACGTACAATGCACCGCTGATTGACCAACCAGATCCGCCCTGAAGTGGCGTCGCAATATCGGATCACACCGTTGCCCCAATTGTCAGCGCTGCTATCTTTCCTCCCCCTTTCGTGTTTTCGACGCTCGATTCCTTCGGTGTCGTCGATTCGCCGATGGGAGACCAGCCGGCATCGTCTTTCGTCTCTCCTGCGACGCAACCCTGCAGCTTCTTGCAATTCCTTGCGGTTGTACGAACCTGCGTCTTCACTGTGCACAAGCAGAATATCGAGAATTAATTATTCTAATTGAATATAATTATTCTATTCTATTATATTCTATTATAATTATTCTGTATCATATAATTATTCTAATTCTTCTCTAAAAATACTGTAACCCTTGGCTTAGGTATTAACGCTATTTAGCAGCTGTTTA
This sequence comes from Megalopta genalis, assembly GCF_051020955.1. NCBI lineage: Eukaryota > Metazoa > Arthropoda > Insecta > Hymenoptera > Halictidae > Megalopta > Megalopta genalis. The sequence goes on along the minus strand of NC_135016.1, from coordinate 4,804,117 downwards.
TTTATTTAGTTCATTGGTGAAAAATTGAATAATCAAATAACGATACAAATGCAGTGTGTCACAATAGACCCAGTTTCCGCGGTTGTAGGATCGCCGGGGGATCATCGAAGAGAGGGATGAAATTGCAATAATAATAATTACGTTTCACTGGTTCGCGTATCAGTTGTTCAACGATCGTAGAGCACCACGATCATTTTCTAATATTATCTTCCGGTGCAAGAAAATCCCGCGGCAGCTTTTAAGTATGCCAAAGTGTTGCCTGGGATGAAAATTGCTTTCTGTCAACGGTGCGAGAAAAAATGGTTGCAAGGACGGCAGAAGCAGCAACCCTTTGGCGGAAGACTGACGCGGGTACGTCGATGATTGATGTAATCCAGGTGAAAGAGGGTGAGAGAGAGGAAGAGGGTTGGTGGATAGGTATCTCCGCGGATCCGCGATCCGCCGAGCGAATTTTCGTAGCTCGCAGGGGTGCCGGGGTTCGGCGAGGGCGGGAAGGAACGATAAAGGGGTGAAGGGGGTGGCGCGGGATCATAAATAAGAGCACGCGTCACGCGGCGATAATTCGTCTTCGGCGGGTCGACACCTCGAGGGCCTCCGGGCTCGGTCCCCGCCCCCTCTTTAAAATTATTATCGGCCGGGAGGCGAGCCGGAGGAAAAACCTCGAATTCGAGGTATCGAGTCGTTGGGGGTTGCCGGGAGAGACAGAGGGGAACAGGACCGGCGAAACAAAGGGGGTGAGGCGGAGAGGCGAGCGGAGAGATCGATGGATACAAACAGCGCCGGAGGAGGCCCCCGGGTTTGCGCCCGTGAAAAATCAGCGCGGTTCATTAAATCCGAGGAGAATGCCGGTGGCTGCAGTGTCTCGTAGCTGCGAGGATCCCGGCCTCCATCTTCTTTTTCCCCCGGTAAATATTTATGAACGCGGAGGAGCGTGAAACGGACGGGGGAGGGTGGTCCTCCGTTTCGGTGAGAAATGCTTCCATCTCGCCGCGAAATTGTTGCCCCAGAATTTGGCCCTTTCTTCCAGAAGGTCCATAGACGTCGCACTGCGCCCTCCGAGACGCGTTGCACTGCCATCACCACAAATCCTCCTGCAGGACATTGATATTTCTTCGTGCCAGTCGAGAGAGCTACCGAACTATATTTTATTATTATTATTATTATCCTTATTATTATTATTAAATTGTTATTATTATTATTATTATTATTATTATTATTATTTTCAACTACAACAGGCTCAGAGGAAGCCTCCAATAATTTTCGTTGAAACACGACGGCGACGACTTTCAAATAGACCCGCCATAGATCAATTATGATCCGTGTTTCGTCTCCAGATCTATTGTTTCCCTTATAGGTCCTCTCGCAACGAAGATCATAATTTATTTCGTCTTAGTTGACGTCACCAACGAAAGTCTACGGTCTACAGAGAAACCTAAACCTAAATTGAAGAGGCAAACTCACCCTCGAAAGACGTTAAAATTCAAGGAAAATCGTTATTTGTTTTACAATTGCAGTAAATTCTCCCTAATTGACGCTCAGATTGTATTGTACACAAAAATGGACAATTTCGGAACAGGAGATAAGATTATTCGCGCCTTTCGGCTAGTTTATACCGTCAACAATTATAAAAACGAGTCGCGAGACTATTATATACCCACACGTAAAACTTTACCGGGTGGATTTCACCCCTTTAAACCGATCCAGCGCCGGCATAAGAGAACAAGTATCGCTCAGTTTTTTCGAGCACAGCAACACACGCGAGAACGAAACAAAATTGCAGAGCGACGTCAACCTGTTGTGTGTTCCTTGTAAATCCTTGTGTAAACTCCCTTGCGTTCCTTGTAAATCCTGGCAACTTAAGCTATCGCGCACAAAGCTCCACCCACAGTGAGCCATTTCAATGAGAACAGCGAGACAAACGGTCCTCCAGCAAGTCTTCGGTTTTGTCCACGACGTTTGTTTCGAGAGGGGTGGTTTCGCGCGTTTTCCGGCCAGGACGGAGAAAAAGCAGCCACCGAAGTGCGCGATCTGGAAGGCGTCGAGGCGTCGCTGTTAGATACAGAAGCCAGAAAGAGGTTTTCTGGCGGCAATGGTCCCGGTGTCGTAATCAATGTTGTGATTCGACGTTAAGCGGGCATCAAGTGGGTTGGCAGCCCCCTGCCGCCACGAGCCACCGGCGACGCCGTGGATCCAGGCGACGTCGACGCACCCCATGAACCAACACGAGACGCCCACGAGATGGGGCTAGGATCCCGGGGGCTAGGGTTTGGGTAACCAACTCGTGAAATTCAATTACCGAGTCCGCGGGGGTGGCTCTCGCGGGAGGAGCGCGAGCGAGCGCTTTCCGAAGGGGGTGCAGCGCCGGGGACCGGGCTGGCGAACCTAGGGTTCCACGGGAAAAGGGAGGAAGGATTTGAGTGACAGCCGAGAAGGAGACGCGGGCCTAACTCTCTCGCCTATCTAACGTCGAATCTTACACCCTACTTCCACCCCCGTCTACCCTCCTTCGATACCCTCCCTCTTACACTCCCTCTCTCTCTCTCTCTTTCTCCCCCGGTTCTCTTCATCCCCACGTTCCAGAGTCGAGGAACTAACCCGAAGGGGGGAGATAGCGAAATTGAAATTGTACCTACCGATATACACGTCCCATTCTGTCCGACGAAATGGTTTCTGCCGAGAATCCGACGCCGACGCCGTCGCCGACGCCGGCTCCGTGTTTCGACGGCCCGCGGTAAATTACCGTTGCCAAGAGCTGCGAAGAGATCAATGAGATCCATCTGCATACCTGGAAAATCGTGGTTTCTTCATTGACTGCGTTCGGATCGCAGCGACGTAAGTCACATTCTCTTCGTTGCGAGAAAAGCGAGGGATGTTAGTGTCCATCGACGCGTGTATCGTTTACCGAATTTATTGTTAAGGTGACTTAAAGTTATATTATAATATACAATGAGTTATCATTTGTAACAATTTCATAATTTATTTTACTTCGAATTTTACAGACTTCATTTTACTTTGAATTTTACAGATTTCATTTTACTTTCGAATTACAGATTTCATTTTAAGGGCTGTATTCATGGTCGAGTCTTATTTATAAGACTGTCTCGAGCGTGGTTTTAGAATGTCTTAAGATTCATAGTTGGATCTCGAGATTTTTCTTGAGAACAATCTTAAGTTCTGCCTTCGCGAAGACGATCTTATTTGTGTACGATTAATCTCGGTGGTGTCTTACAAGACCGTTCTTAGGACGGTCTTACAAATACGACTCGACTGTGTCACTCATGAAAATGTGACTTACGCCACTGCGAGATTCTAATCGACTCAATTGTCCTAACCCACGCAATTGCTAATCTGTTCGCTTCGATGAATACATTTTGAACTATTAACCCTAGTCTATAGTTACCAGGTGTTTGGAAAATCTTCGTGCTTCTATACACCTTCAGAAAAGCTTCTCCATCGATTAACAAACAAAAATGACTGTTCCAAATTTGATACAAATCATTGCTCTCCAAGTTGATCGCTGTTATCATCAGCGGATACTTCTTCCTCAAGATTCAGAGGCTCCGATTATCTCGCTTCCCATCTTGCAATTAGATTCTCTACAATTTCCACGCGGCTACCGCCTAAATAAATTCCCACTCTCCAGGAACGTAAGAACACTCTCACTGCACACGTTCGGGCGATGCGAGCGCGCGGAATAAATTTCTGAGCGAGTCCGAGCCGGTGCGACAAACTCGCGGAGCCATTTCCGCGATGAATGGAAGCAACAATTCGAGGCGGTTCGGCCGCAGCGGCTCCGCGGAGCATCGCGAATTTACCGGGACATCTAATTCCCCGGATAGTCTGCGGCCCCGCGGACAGTTTATCGAGAGGATCATAGAGCAGGAGTCAAGAGTGCGGCCAAGAACGGGTCCCCGGATGAGTCAGTCCATGACTGGCCGCTAGAAACCATGGCCGGCTTGGCGTCGCGGTCGGTTTCATCCTCGGCCGAGCAATGATCATTCCCCATGGTGGACGCGCGGGACTGACAGACTGGAGGCTTCGCGTTCATTAGCCGGCTATTCAGTTCAACGGGCCAACTGGCGAGGGTGGATTCTGACTCCGGTGGCTGCTGGAATGTCCGACATGTTACTCTATCCTCACACATAATTACACGCACCTTCGCAGACGCGGCTGCACACGGAACGCCTCTCCTCCGGCGCGCACCTCCCCGCGCGGCCCCGCGTCTTTCGCGTCGCGGGGAACAAAACGACGGCCTTCCGGTGATCCAACGGGGGCGTCCGCTTCATTATCGCCCTTGGGCCACTTGGACACGCTCGCGGGCCTTCGGATGAAAGGGATCGATCCATCAACCGCGAATTTTTACCACGCTCTCGACTTCCATGCCGCGTGGTTTTATCGTTTATCAGGGCCGGTGGCCTTTTCCTCGGACAATTTCGACTTCCGAACTGGACGTGTTTCTGTTGCTTCGGTGATCTTTACTGGACACCCGTTAGCTGAATTTAGCGAGGATTTGAGTCGGGAAGCTCGGGCCTGGGCGTTTTTACCAAAAACTTGGTACAGTGAATTTTTCCTAATTGACGCTCGGATCACAGAAATGGACAGTTCGGGAAGAGGAGATACGATTATTCGAGCGATATTCGATTTTTATAATTGTTGGCAATCGGTGACTCCAAAAATTAATGGTATCTCCACTTCCCAAATTGTTCATTTTCGTTTACAAGCTGGAAGAAAATTGGAGAGAATTTACTGTATTACTCGTCGTCTATGGAATATTCTACGATTTTTATATTTTTATCAGATAAACCAAATGATTAGCTTCAAGTCAATATATCTGACTTGATTAGGTGTTTAATGGAACATCAGAAATTAATATCTTAACGCAAGGCCCATTGTTACATGCCAATGAGTAGAATGTTGCAAGCAATAAACACTTTTATTCGTCAACCTTTCATCAGAAATTATACTAAAATTATTACAAATAACATATGTTCACTGTTAAGGTAGTATTCGAACAAGAATCAATCTTCGTACGATTTAAAAACGAGAAACGTAAACATCTTCTAAGTTCAATAAAAATTATACGTTTCACGCTTGAACTAAAGAATAAGACTGAAGTCTGAATTCTCGATTAAGCGAAGCGGATACGGTATTCAATGTGTGGTAGATTTAACGTGACATTACGCATACGAATTTTCGTGAAATTCCGATAACTACGTTCTTCGATCGAACATTCCCGGCGAAACTTTTTAGCCCGGTAACTTCTAGCTCCCCCTAGCTAGCGGCATCTTGGGAGGAGCATCCAGCAGGCTTTCGAACGCGTGTCAGAACCCAACGAAGCACTCGAAACGTCGACGGAAACACGGTTTCGACAAACAATGGGACGACACGAGCGGCAAGAGACTCGGAAAAATATTTGAACGGCCGCGGTCGGAATCGAGCACGAATTCAAAAACTGCTGGGATAATCGATAAGTACTCCCGGACGTCGGCTTAAGTTTCTCCGCGAGCTGGACACAATGCGGCAAGAACTCTAAGTCTTTGGGCAAACGCGTGGGTGAGGTCTCTCTCTCTCTCTCTCTCTCTTTCCTTTTCTTTTTTTCTCCCCCTCGGGGAGGGTAAAGAGGGCGCGCTACTTACGTGGGTCCGGTGACGAGGAAGAGGGCCGCCGCCACATTGTCTGCCGATTCTTCGAGGATGACTGGCCGTATTGAAAAACCGGAATATCCCGAGGATCGCTAATGTGGCAGAACGCCGTGTCTAAATCCCTCCCCCGAGATCCGGCGGGCGCACGAGGATCGTCGATCGCCGGGCTAATTAAAAATCCCGATGAAAATCGGCGGCTCACGACTGCCGTTATAACAGACCGTCCGCGGAAGTGGGTCCAGTTGGACCCGTGCGAGACGACTCCTACCCGGACCTGAAAACATGTATAATAATAATAATAATAATTGTTAATAATAATTGTTATAGTTAATAACAAACAATAAAAAACAAATTAAACGACGCGAGCGACGACTCCAGCTGACCGCGTCTGCCTTCGATCGAGTAACTTAAGGCGAATTTAGACGATGCACTTTGCAGGTGCATCTCGGATGCGCGTCTGTTAATGAGTTCACGAAAGATCATCGTGAAAGATGAAAGCTGGATTCACCCTGGACTTATTTACGAATGAATCATCATCAACGTAGCGGTAAAGCTCGGCTCTATTTCACTGGTTGTTTACTTCGGATGTTTACCTTGGAAGAAACGCAGACGAAAACAATATTTCCACTTTCGGCCGCGATGAATCATCCGGGATGCACGTCCAAAGTGCAAAGTGTAAACTCGCCTTTGGCCAATAATGACTCAGAAGCTGAGAAAGAGAAATGGTTTAGGTAGATCTCGCGATCGTTCGCGTTCGAGATAGAAGATTTCATGTTTTCAGCTCGCAATAGCACGGTCGCACGGGTCCGTGCAGACCCAGCTTCGCCATTTGCCTGGCCCACGAACCATCCGCCGTCCGTCGTGTTAACGCTGCGCGGCGAGGTCGGCGGCTGGTGCGGTTTATTTAAAGGTGGGAGGCCGGCGGTATAAGATTCCGACGATGTTTTCCGGTGGAATTCCTTTCAGAGGCGCTCCTCGCTCAGAGAAAATCGATCGGGACACTCGAACAACCGTGATCCCACGATGGATCCCGACACTGCGGATCCGAAGGACCCTCGTACGTCAGCCGCAATCGTTCCAATAAAAATATTTCCTCTGCCTGCTCCATCCGAGCAAACGCGTTCTCGGTTTTCACCGCGAGAGGAGGAGGAGGGGGAGGAGGAGGAGAAGAAGCAGGGAGGGAAATAGGTTCCTTGGGGGACCGGGAGAAAATACTTCGGAGATGCTCGAGATTTCTTCGGGGATTCTGGAAGCCGGTTTGCGGGGAGGAAAGATTTTTGAATGTGGATCACGGTCACTGTAACAACCTCTCCGCCGGTCCCGATCGACTCGAACAGGCTCGAGGATCTCCGGAAAAAAGTTCGCCGCTCGCAGAAAGTTGCACCGAAGGCGAAAAAGTTGGTCCCGCTCGGCGGGAGAAGTTGAAGGGAAGAGAACGCCGGCGAAGGAACGCGAGCAAAAAGGCGTTTTCCACGGTCCTCTAATAGAGCCACGTGACGATGCAGTATCCGCGACCTCTTCGCTCACCTTATCCAACAGGCTCGTGCGTTATCCAGTTCCGAGCGGGGGGCAGGAGGTGGACGCCAGACGTCGTCGTCCAGATAGAGATAGAGAAAGAGTGAGAGAGAGTGAGGGAAGAGCGGCGAGCCTCTTCCTCGATGGATAATTACGATCGTGCTGTACGTCTGTTTCCAGAGGAGAGTCTTTGACCAGGGCGAGGCCGCTTACACGCCCATTTGTCCAAGGGCGTGGTTGCAATTTATTTCGACGACCGACGGAACCCTGTTTTCGCGCGTCGAGACTCTGTTTGCGGGACGAGGCTCTCGGGTGACGCGATTTCTCTAACGTGATCCTTCTGAGATCCTTCTAGGTGCTGATAACAGGCATTCTTCCGAGTGCTACGGGCCGTTCGCACTTGCTGGATCGCCACAAAAACACTGCAATTAAAGTAAAGCGTTGATTCGTGCTGAGAAACCGAGCACATTCAAGCTGATTCGTGATAGAATTGTCTAATATTCCACTGAAAAGCTGCAATAATGGAAACGTCGCATTAATAGGATCACGCTAGATCTGTATTATGTAATATCTCCTTACAGTCCATTAAAAAGGTGCTTGATTTTAGTAGTTAGGCTATTTAATATTAGCCTTTGAAAAATCTTTACACAGTATGGAAATGTAATCTTAATCTTTGACCGTAAATTTTACCTACAAGCGGTGCGATTTTTTTAATGATAGCGTACCCTAGGTGCAGGTGAAAGCTTTCTCTTTGCAATGCATTTTTGTGCATCTCGATATCTCGACTGGTTCCGGAGATGTAAAGGTTGAAAGTGGGTGGTGCAGCGCACTTCGCGCCGCCCATCGATCTAAGTAATAGTAATACAGTAAATTCTTCCTAATCGACGCTCAGCTTGGTAACAGAAATGGACAATTCGAGAAGAGGAGATACGATTTCTCAAATTTCCAACACTGCACACTCGATTGCAGCATCGCATTGACAAGCAATCTTATTACTACATCGCGAAGACGGTAGATTTCCGAGACGCTTTACACTCGGCAATACAAAGCAGGACGCCGATTAGGGCGATCGTGGGGCCCGATTCGACCCCCGAACCCTTTCCTCGGATTTCAGGATCGAAGAGCACCGAGTAGAACCATACCTCCGGCTATCTCCGCCCACATAGAAGCGATCTCGTGCGAGAGGTTCTCAGCAAACCGCGAAACAAAGCTGGAATAAAAGCGATATCTACGGGGATCGATCTCCGATCGCAGGGAAGATCGCGTGGCCGCGCAACAAAGAGCAACAAAGACGAGCGAGTTCCTTTCGTGCGCAAGAAACAAAAACCGGAGGGGCCCGAATGGGGCCCGAGAAAATCGATCGATCAGGGAAAGGGGTCCCTGGAGCGACAAGTAGCGAGCGACGCGACGCAGGTCGGATAAGTAGCAGGCGGAGAGAGAGCGCGCGCGTAGATCGGATCTAGCCCGATTTGCCTGGATCCTCTCCCCCGGTAATAAGTGTACAAAGGGGGCCCGGGCGAGCGAGAGAGGCCGCGCGGAAGAAAGAGTGCCGGCGGGCAAAAAATCGGGGCCCGAGGAGAGGACCCATTCAGTCTCGCCGGAGTAAGTAGAGATTTCCGGAGGCTGCGAGAGCCGCTCTCCGTCGCGGGGTGTCTTCTTACCTGGTGCCCCCTCGAGCCACCCCTGTCCACCGACACGGTCTCCTACGCGTCCCCCTACGTTCCTTACCTATGGGAAAAATCTACATTGAGTCGATGGCGAATGAATGAGAGCAGGGGTGGCCGGTCCGTGGCGGAATCTTTTGTGGCCCCGGATTCCTTCGTTCCGCCGCGCCGGGCCCATCCGCTGGCACAACGTCCTGCCACGGTGCCCGGCAACGACGGCAGACCTTCCTGGACCGCCGCGATCCCGCACCCACACCCCCTCGCTACCTGGAAACTATGCTCGCACGTGCAGGTACCGAAACGCGCGGCTCCCTTTCTCACGGCGCACCGCGCCGATCCCAAAAAGAAGCCCCCCAGTGCTTCCTGCGCCCTCGTTTTCGCGCGCGAGTGCTCCCGGCTCCTGGAACCGGACAAGTTTCACCGGGTTTTCCAGTGAATCGGCTGCCGGTCCTCCCTCCGAACCCTCTCCCGTCTCCCGGATCCTGAGACCGGGGCGAAACTGACGATCCCTTTGCTCTCGATGTCTCACGGCCAGACACACAGAATCAGAGCTTGAATGAAACTGTGGACGTTTTCGATTGGTTCCGTCGTGTAACGGTGACTTTTTTACTTTTCTGTTCTTTGGGTACGGTTGTAAATCCGTCGAGACTCAGATTCTGTTGTATCCGAGGCTGTAAAGCGATGCGAGTTACAATTTGAACAAATTTAAGCGAATGCATTAATTGATCTGTAGCGCACAGGACGCACGTATTTTTCAGGAGAAACATCGCGACGTCAAATTCTATAGACTCGATAAAATGCTGCGATTCGAAACGCTAATAATACGGAGCGTTAAAGCATAAAAAGGAAGCATTGAAGCTTTTGTTAAAGCATTAAAGCATTACAGCAGAAAAGCATTGAATTAAAGTGGAAACATACCATTGTCACGTCGCGTGATATTCGGTATTTATAAAAGTTTACAGCTGAATCGCAGTCAAATTACAATTAAATTGCACCGAGGTCTTGGATTCCCTCTGATCCGGAGCAAATATTTACGCCCGCTGCAAAACGACGAGCCAAGCATTCCAAACAATGTCGTCATCTTCGGTTTGCACGATCTCCCAAAGCTCCGACAATTTATCTATTTCATTGCCATGAAAAAAAATGTCATTTTTCTGTCGAAGAAAGATAGTTAATTAAATCGTCGGACCGCATCAGAGACAACGAGAGAGAAGACCCTGCTTAATTTGGCGCTGGTTCTGCAGCGGATAAAAATCGCGGATTCCAGCAGCGATAAGGGGCTCGCTCGCGGTGAATGGAATTGGCCGGCAATTATTCCGAGCGTCGAAACACGTGCACGGGGAATTATGAATTCCGAATTGCCGAGGAACGGGGGCCGAGGAGGACGAGACGGAGGAGGATCATGAATTTTCCATGACTCGGTCAGAGCTAATCGATTACGCATCCGGCGCGTTCGACCGCATTTTTCTCGCGCTCTCCCCTTGTCCGTGACGCGAGCCGAGAATCGCGTCCGGAGCGTGACGCCAGTCCTGAATAGCTATCTATCACGAATTATCATACTTAAGAAAAGGTCGGGAGACTCGGTGACGCGGGACGAATTTTTTCGCCGCGTTGTTTACCTCGACTCGTCCGTGGAGCTTGGACCGTTGGATAACGCGACGGAGGAGGAATCCCGTCTTAGACGAAGGCGATTAAACTGTTGCGGGCACTGTTAACTTTCGGATGAGATGTTGCGCGGGTGGCCGAAGGGTGGCCCGAAAACCGCGGCAGGCGAGCGCGTCGGTCGTGTCGCGTCGCGTCGCGCCGCGCTGCCTGAATTCCTAGGGCAATCGGATCCGGCGAATGGCACAATCTCTCGAGTACTTATTCGCTCCGAAAGGAAAGTTCACCTGCCATTGAACGCGTACCGATCTCCTCCTCACCTGTTGCGTATTGTTGCACTCCCGAGGCAGCAACCCGATTTGCACGGTGAATGCACTTACGGCCGTTCTATCGAGGGCCGTATGAAAAACGTGACGCGAGGCGGCGGGAGGCGAGGCGAGGCGAGGCGAGGCGAGACGCGGCCCTGTTTTTCAGAAAAGAGAAGGACCGTGAACGTGAAACGGCCGGTTCGCTCGCGCGAGCGAGCGAGGAGCAGCGCGTGCGTCCCTTTCATCCGCGAATTCTATTCAACGGCCCCGAACTTCATAGAAACGTGGCGCGCGATTGTTCGGCCGCCTCTTGATCTTGATTCCCCAACAGCCGAAGTCAACCTGGCCACCGGATCTTTTTATTGAAAATTCGTTTAAATAGCGCCTGCGGCTTTCTTCCTTTTTCTTTTTCGGCCCCCCCGCCAGAGAGACGATCCTCCTTTCTCGACCGCGTCGTCGCCCCCGGGATAAATAAGGGCCACTTAGGAAGGGCGTCGCCGGGCCGATTAACACGTCGTCGTCCCGACACCGCCGATAAATTAGGATTACTTAATCGGCTCGTAATTGTTCGACTCTTTTCTTCGTCCTCGCATTGTGGCGAGTCCTGTGAGACCATTGTAGAAACGGGATTAAGCTGGACGGTCTCCATGGAGGCAGCAGGTCGGGGACCATTCAGCTCGAATTTTTACTCGTGTCGATGATCTAGATGTGTCCACGTTTAATGAGTTTATCGTGCATCCAGTTATACGTTCGAGCTTATCCAATTAATTGGTTGGCGCCCCGAGGATTTTATTAAAGAATTTCCTTAAGTTTTATCGAGAGATGCTCGTAAATATTATTGAGAAATTGTCTTCAGCTTTATTAAAAATTTCGTAAGAGAAAATGCTTAATCCTCCTATGGGAAGATATTTACTCGATTATTCTATTATTTCAGGCTTTACAAAAATTTGAAAAATCTCTGAAATGCTTATCGAAGTTTCTACTTTGACGTACAATTGACAATTAAGTTTTTTTAGGTGACGGAACCAGGTATCCCAACCCTTCCACTTCGACGTTATTCGTAGATGAAAATTTCGAATAGGTACTTAAAGACCCAGGTTCTCGGTGAAGGGTTAATTGACAGTTTAAACTGAAGTAGAAATTGGAATTTTATGAGGGCATAAATAAAATAATAAAATGAAGAATAGAATAAAGCAGGATAATAAGATAAAGGGAAAATAAGTTTACGCTTTGTCCATCGCTGCGTTCGAGGAGGAAAAGAACAATCTCCGGAGGAATCGCTATGATTCGCCCGTGGTTGCGAATTGGCCAAGGTCGCCAAGAAATGGAGTAGATTTCGGAACCCGAAGCCGCTAATAAAACAACGGAGGGATAAAGAAGAGAAAGCGTAGCGTCCGCGTGAAAGAGCGAGGTTCAGTGTCAACCGATACCCAACATGGCGTCGCCGAAAAGCAATGGCGGCGTACTCGGGCACCACCGGCGGCGGTGGCGGGAGGCGTCGTTTGAAAAATGCCCGAATCGATTCCACTCGGTTGAGCGCAAATCGAATTTCCAGGCGTCCGTCGTTAGCCGTGGAAATCGGATGACGACGAGTTTATAAACATTCGACGTGCCGTCGTATTCTACCCCCTAATCTCGTACGCGAGTGCGCACCCTTCCGGGCTCGCCTGGCTTTCGAAAGTGAACCCTCTCTCTCTCTCTTCTCTCTCTACTCTCTCTCTCTCTCTTCTCTCTTCACTTCTCGCGAGCGACAATTACCTCGCGTTTTCACGGTTGATTTGGCAAACGGCGTGGCGAAGGCAGTTCCATCCGCGCGAGGAACGTCGGCCGATGACTTATTGCTGCGAAACTTTTTCCGGGAGACTTTCCCTGGAATTTTCAACGCGCCGGACGGGGAGGGGGAGGGATGCTGCCCGAGAGCAGCAACCCCCTCCGCGTCTTCGAGCTCGCCGACGCGAGCGGAACTCGAGCGGAAAGGTGCGTTACGCGCGATCCAATGAACTTCTGCCTCCTTGTTTCCGAGATTACCCCGCGTTTCCGCTGCCGATTCTTTCGTACTCGTCGAGGATCCTTCGAGGATGCTCGACGGGGTCTGGCTTGATCCGTGAAAGCAGATTTCAACCCTTTGTCAATTATTTTCTCTCGACTCTCGATCTTATTCCGAGCTTGCTCCCGAGAAGGAGACTCGTCCGACAAATATACTTAAAAGAAATTATACAAATAATCAATAGACGGGGCTGCAATTAGTCGGCGCATCTTCTTGGTCTCGCTTCGATATCTTTGAATTGTTTAATACACCATCTGTTATGGTAAATCTTAACTTTCTAGTTTCAGTTTCGTTAATTAAATTACTTTGATTTCGTGGGAATTTCGAGGGTTGATTCTCGGAGCCGAAGGAATCCGAAATCCGTGCTCGAGATACCGAGAAAGTGCGAAGTTCGACGGTCTCTATGGAGCTGCAACAATTTTTTCCGAACATACCGTTTACAGCATGTCGAAGTACGAACCTTCCTCTTTAATTTAAGGACCGAACGAAGTCGTTACGATTTTTTCTCGCGAAGTTACAGGACTAACACGTCTATCGGCGAAAAACCAAATTTCTTTCCGAACAGTTTAATATTTCGCAAAGTTTCGAGGATGAATGAAGCGTTTTTTCTTGAAAGAGGCAAAATGGGGCGTTTCCGGTGAAATTTCAGGTATCTCGAGGGCCGACAAATAGTGGGGACGCTGCAGAGAGATGGCGCGACGCTGTCTGTGCCGCTCTCGGCCAGGTAAGCGCATGCTGGGAGTGCCAGGTGTGGACCAGGGCGACCCGAGGAAATATAAATTATCCTTCGGGCTTCCACGAAACACCCCGGGGCGAAAATTTACGAGCAAATTAATCGTAATATCGACGGCCTGCGACTTTCTCCACCACCTTGACACCCCTGACTCATCCGCTCGGCGGTGCAGATCCGAGATAACGTCTCGGTCTTGTCTCAATTACCGTCACAAGAACGAGCGTCGTTGTGTCGAAAATCTTCCCAAACTTTCACCCGGTAATCTCGCTAGTATCGAATTGGAACCAGTAAGATACGGCGCGTGAAACAAACATGCTCTTATTCACGCTGTAAATGCCGCTTAAAAATTGCATCTATTGAAATCAAATAAATAAAATGTAGGTGACTCTGCATATGAAAACACATGATCAAAACGTAGAAGTACGCAAATTATTAAATACAAGTTTTGATCGTGTGTTAACAAAAGTCTTATCTCGTCGCTATGTAAAGTTGTTATTATTATTATTGCAATAATTTTATAGTAAGAAAATAAAATGGTGAATTCAAATTGATATTTCATCGCGTAGTTTTTATGATGCTATAAACATCTGACCATAAGATCGTGTGACAGAGTCAGTATTTTGGACACCGAAGTTCTGAAGGGTTGTAACTTTCTAAGAGAGAAACCAAATTTTTTCGGACGCATAAATCGAGGATTATAATTTTTGTACACATCATTGCTTTTCGGTGTAACACGCAGCGTTTCCGAGCAATTTGCACGATCAGGGGTAGATCCTCCCACGGGGGAAGGACGATTTTTCCAGGACACCTTGACAAAGGTCCGCCGAAATCTGAACGTACCGGTTTCACAAAGGCTTGCGCCGAAACGAAATTTCGGGTCGAAAACGGGGCGCAGGTAAGGGCAGCGAGCCGGAAGGAGGATGCGGCGTCCTGCGTTAGAATCTCGGATGTCGAATTAATTCGTTACCGTGGAAAAAGCCGCGCTTCTAACGTTGCCGAAGCTCCGCCGCCGAATGTTTTCCTCCGGTGACTTTCCTTCCCTCGTCGTATTTTTGGCAGCGTCGGAAAAATCCCGGCGGCGTCGCCGAACGGAAAAACAACGCGTGATAGGTCCCTGCTGATTTAGAGGGAGGTAAGCTGAAACTACAGGGTCGATTTCGGTCGGATAACCGGTGTCGTTGCGAGTCAGGCGCAAGGAGACGCCTCGGCCGAGCTGAGAGGCATGAAATTCGGCGGTCGAGACACCTGCAAACCGATGTCTCTCCTCGAAGGACTCGGGCAGGCATGATTTATGCCTTCAGCAGGTGGAAAAAGTGGCAAGAAAGCAGAGGCTGCGCAGGAGGATTGCAACGAGAGCGAACGAGGCGACGAGGACCGTGCGGTTTTTCGGCGCTGCACGCCGAGCGGCCTTTGTTACCGGGATTTTGCGATTCGCTAGGCCGACCGGCTCAATATTCCCTGCTCGGAGTGGCCAAGGATCTTCCAGGAATCGTCCGGGAAACCTCGCGACTAATAGGCTTTCCCCTGTCCGAGCTCGTCCTTCGAGAAAATCTCGAGATCCGAGCGAGTCCTCGCTCGCGGTTGGACCGCACGGACGCATTTCGCTATCCCGGCGTCTTTTCTCCCGCTCGCAGGATAATACGGTTTACCGGGATCGCCGATCCTGTTCGCGCGATCCTTCCGCCTAAGCACGCTGAAAAAATATTTCGGCGTGTCTCTTGTGCGCCGATCACGCGCTCTATGGGTTGTTTGTTTGCTCGGTCCCGGAACCCCGGATTATTTCATCCGATAGCGCAAACAGTCCTCCTTTCAGAACCTTTCAGAATCGCTATTTTACTTCATTCGTAGCTCGGAGATTTTTATTGGAAAACTTCGGTTGGAAAGTTCGTTTTGCATGCCGGTGGAATGTTATTTGATCCGGCGCGGATACACTTCTATTGGGAAATCTTGTTAATACTTATTTGTTTATTCGTAAACGGGAAACTCTGTTAGTTTGCATAGAATAATGCGACAATGCTGTTAAACTTTTTTAACAATCGTATTTAGTTGGGAATAATGTGACAATAACTTTAACGCGGAACTACCAAACAGGTCAAAATGACTGGTTTCCGATTGTTCCTTTCACAATTTCCGATGCTAGAAAAATGTTTTTGTCAGAAACGTTTCAATGGACTTCTTTGTTCGAGCAAATATTGTAATCGAAATTGCACGAAGTACAATTAAATACGATATACAGTAATGTCTCCTTAACTGTGGAGTGAAGTTTGTGAAGTGGAGATACGATTATTCGAGCCTTGCGGTTTATTTTTATATAATTATAAATTGTCCGCAATTATGGCATCTCAATCTATCAGTCGGAAAATCCATCCTGCTAGTCTCAGTAACTGGTCCAAAATTTTGCTATCGACCTAGGTGGACCAGTTACTGAGACTAGTGGAATTGGTTTTCTGAATTTTTCGGATCTGTCCCGAAAATGAATTCTACTAGTCTCAGTAACTGGTCCAAAATTTTGCTGTCGACCTAGGTGGACCAGTTACTGAGACTAGTGGAATTGGTTTTCTGGACTTTTCGGATCTGTCCCGAAAATGAATTCTACTAGTCTCAGTAACTGGTCCAAAATTTTGCTGTCGACCTAGGTGGACCAGTTACTGAGACTAGTGGAATTGGTTTTCTGGACTTTTCGGATCTGTCCCGAAAATGAATTCCACTAGTCACAGTAACTGGTCCACCTAGGTCGATAGCAAAATTTTGGACCAGTTACCGAGACTAGTGGAATTCATTTTCCGGATGAAAATATCTCAAATGTTTAACTGTTCCCGAAGACTGCTCTACGTTCCAAACACACGCGCACCGAATTCGCAGCGTTGCTTGCGCACGGTTCGACGACACCATGGACAAGTCGGTTGGTAAATTGTTAAACAAATTTGCCGCGGACATTAATCTTGCTTCTTCCTCGCTTAATTGATTTACGACTCGGTTAAGATCCCATTGTGCTGGTCGCGCGTAGAAATTCGCGAGCGGCCCCGAAGAATGGCGGGAACCAGCGCGCCGGATGTTTCAGCAAAAATAATCCGAGGCAGCTTGAAAAATTCCGCGGACGGAAAAAGAGGATTGAAGGGACGCGGGTTCGACGCGTGAACGGCTGAAGCGGCCGCGCGCGGCCGCGGCCTCGCCTCGCGGCCGTTTGAAGTTCTCCGCGTCGCGGCATGAAAGGCTGTCGCCACGCGCGTCGCGGTGAAACGCGAAAGGAAAAAACCCGCGAAGAATTCTAATGAACATTTCGCGGATTCGTCGGAGGGTAGGGCCCCGGTGCGTTCGCGGGAATATTCATGAAACACGATGACGCCTGGCCGAGAACGGGATCGCAGCAGCCGTTTCACGCGGTCACAAAAGGAGCGCGCGGGCGCCGCTCGCGTTCGCGGCTCGGCCGTGTGCCGCTCGTCCGCGGAATTTCATTCGAAACGCGCGGAGCATTTTCGCGAGCAGAGCGGAGCGGATCGTCGAATTTTCTACCCTCTGCGAGCGACGCGGCGCCCGGTTGATTACTCGTGCGGCCATATTATCGGATAGTTTCGCCCGGTTTTTCACCGGTCCGGTTCAATGTATCGTTCGTTTATCCGCGGCGACTATAGCGAAACAGTGACAAAAGAGCGATCTCACCTGTTGCTAGGGAATAAAATAATCGGCGGTCGGTCGGTGCGTCGCATGGGAAATTATTTTCGTTATATTTCGCGTTTCCCGCGGTCCCCAAATTTTTCCAACGATCGCTCCTCGTTTTTTCCCCCGCATGCTCGCCAACACGCGCGTTCGCGCGCGCGTCCGTGTGTCCCTCTCTCTCTCTTTCTCTGTCTTTCTGCTTCGCGGCCGCGATTACATTATTATACCGCTATATTCGCGTGAATGGTTTTTGCGGGCACGATAAATCACCGGTGGCCGCGGAGCGCCGCCGCTGGATAAAGAAAGAGGAGGGGAAAAAAAAGCGGGAGGAACGTCGAAACACGGGATAAACGATCCGCTGAAAATTATACCGGCATATTCGACCGGGTATCAACGCACGCTTTATTGTCCAGAAATGTTTGTGCATCGATCAAAATCCTCCCGCGAATACACCGCTACTCCACCGGCATTCAATGATCTCCGAATTGTACGAGCATGCGACCGAAGTACCATCGAACCAACCGATTTCCTACGTTCCCCGGAGACCCGGGCTCGTGTCTTCGAAATCCTGTTGCCATGGCTACCTCTTAGTTCAATCGAGTCCTTATGCGACCGGCACAGAATGCACCGTAACTTCGGTAACGAGACATATAAAACTACATTTTGTTCCCGATTTTGATTGCAACGCGCGAACTTCCGTTCAATATTGCGGCTCATTACGTTTCTTAGGGAACAACGCGGGGAAGATTAAAATCTCAGATTAATATATACAAAGAAGTTGGAGATATAATTTTTTGTCAATTGCTTCGTACTGCTTACTAGTTTAAATTGCAGCTTCTTAATATCGCTATAAATATATAAAATCTGCTAGGAACCTAGAATGATTAGTTCGTGTTCGCTTTGTATGTATATTGCAATTATATTGTTTTCATCTTCATCTTCATTTTCATTCTTATTATTATTCTATTACAATTCGTTGTATAAATTATTGTACTTTATTCGAGCTTAATTTACCGTATCTTATTCTATTCTATTTTATCTCATATCATTTCATTGTATTTTGCTTTGTATTATTTTCTTGTTTTATTTTATCTATTTTATCTTATCTATTTTATTTAACCGTACGGTATGCGAAATGCAGTAAATTCCCCCTAATTTCCCTTCCCTTGTTGTCGCGCCTCCTCTTCTCAAATTACCTATTTTTATCGAACATCAATTATTGAGAATTTACCGTATAAGATCTCTTGTAATCTCACTTGTAATCCGTGAGAAAATCTATAATCTTCATACACTGTTCTATCATTATTATCAAGTTATTTTATCAGAAAAAAATCCAATGACGTCTGGCCGATTCACGCCGAACAAATTGAATGAAATTGAAGCAAAGATAGCAAAACAACATCCAAGAAAAGGCAGCGAAACGACTTCCCGAGAAAACTATCCAACCGCTTGATTTTTCAGTGGACACGCGAGAAGGCGACCCTCGGCGAGTTACAGTTAGCATAGTCTGTTTCGTAGGGAGAAAGAAAGAGCGTACGGTGCGAGAGGCGCGCGTGGGAAAGCAGGCTGTCCTGCAGGAGTTAATGAGCCTAATCCCGTGGTCCTTACTAGCTGAGATTAGAGGAGATCCTGTCGGCAGACGAGCGGAACGTCACCAGTGCCACCTGTGTCCTGACCGGCTGCCGGTGTCCTGCGGCGTGGCACGCCTATTCAGGACGAACCAGGAGAGGACAGAGCGATCCGGATCCTCGCGAAGGACGAGGAGAACGGCAGAGAGAGAGAGAGAGAGGGAGAGAGAGAGAGAGAGACTCGGGCGAGTAAGAATATAACCGCTTGGCAAACAAAGGGTCCGCCGCGATAACGAACCTGTCGACGCGGGCCTCGAACTCGTTCCGAACTCGTTCCCGCACTACCCCCTGCCCCTGCGCCGGGGGAAAAATCGTTAACTCGTTGCACTAGGGTTGCAACGCTTGCAGACGCATGCTTCGCAGATTTTCGGCGGCGTGTCGCTGCCGACGCTGGTTTTCGTTTCAATCTTCCGCGAGGTCCGTCAACGCGAACACGTCGAGGCGTTCCCCGTTAAACAGCATTTTTCGTACGTAGAAAAAATGTCCCGATCGGCTGGGAACACTTCTGGATAGTTTCCTCATTTCGCATTGTATGTCCGGAATATTTTTCAGCTCGCTCGCAGGAGGCAATTAACGGTGTTACATCTTTTTTTTACTTGTCGCGTTCTGATTGCTCGTTATTGGATAGAAGCTGTTCGGAGATGGCAAAGTGGAAAATCTTTTTGTGAAAATGTTAACGAATTATTTTCGTGGAAGGATCTGAGATACGCGACGAATTTCTTGAGGAAATTTCATGAAAATTGGACTTTTGGAAATGGTTACTGACTAGAAAAAAGAATAAAGGACGAGGTTTTTGATAAAAATTGAGACTAGGTGATTTTGCATAGCTGTAAGAATTCAAGGATAATTGCCATTTGAAAAGGAAAAAATAAATGATCGAACTATGGAGATTGTTGAAGTTTGATATTATTAACTGAACGATATTGCATACCTGTAAAAATTCCGGAAAACTTGCCATTTTCAAAAAAGTGGAAAAGATGATTGAGATATGGAGATCGGTGCAGTATGGTAATAATTCCGTCAGAATGATCTCGCTTAGCTGCAGAAACACGTGCGAAAAATAGCGCCACGAAAATTGAACGTTCCAAGAGAAGAATGAAATACAGAGATTGACAAGGCTCGATAACGACTGGCACGGAACGATTTTGCATACCGGCAAGAATTTAGGAAATACTACAGGCGTAGGTGTTTCGTTTCGTTCTCGAGTGTCCGCCGATCGAAGAAAGGTTCCGCCGAAATTCGAGGAGTCGCCCCGACAATTACTTCCTCATCGACGACGACGGCCAGTCTCGGGTAGCAGAACCGTGAGATGTCCTCTCGAGATGACCGCTCCAGGATCATGAATGAAATTCCCGGCCACGGCCGCCATTCATTTCGTTCTCGTTCCGCGATGAGATCATCGATAAGCGGCCGTATTTATCCTCCCCCACTTCCTCCTCTGGACCAGTTCCCAAAGTTTTCCTCGGGCAGCTTCTGAATCGAGACACTCGACTGGAAACACTCGAAGGTCCGCGACAATATCGAATTAAAGAGCCGCTCCCTCGCTGAGAACTCCTCCTCTTGCCTTTCATCGGCGAGTCCAACAAATTACCGATGCCAGAAAATACTGTAGAAGACGTTTTTATTTTCGTAAATACAGTAATGTCTCTCTAATTGACGCTCGGGTTGTCCACAAAAATGGACAATTCAGGGAGAGGAGATACGATTATTCGAGCCTTGCGGTTCGTTTTTATAGCGACGAATTGTCAACAACTATAAAAACGAGCTACAGTAATGTCTCTTTGGACAATTGGGAAGAGGAGATACGATTATTCGAGCCTTTTGGCTCGCTTTTATAGTTATAAATTGTCAACAATTATAAAAACGAGCCGCAAGGCTCTGATAATCGTATCTCCTCTTCCCAAATTGCCCATATTTGTGGACAATCTAAGCGTCAGTAAAGGAGACATTACACTGTACAAGGCCCGAATAATCGTGTCTTCTATTCCCAAATTGTCCATTTTTTTGCAATCTGACGCACAATCTGTGCGTCAGTTAGGGAGACATTACTGTAGATCGATCTAAGATGATTCACGTGCGATACTAATTGATGCACAAATCAATGAAGATTAGATCGAGCTCTATGATAAAACATTTGGGTAATGGAAGAGTTTTTCTATAAAATCGATATGTAAGAAGGTGTAAGTTTTCGTTCCATGAGATTTTAAGAGACCGGGGCAAAATAATTCCCGCCACCGGAAATTCCTCCGACGCGTTTTCCCGCGTCTTTCCGATCGGTGCCGGCCCATTCAAGCTTCCCACAGTCTCCGTGGTTTCCAGGAAAGGCCACCCGTGGCTTGCCGCGCGTCGGGAAGGGAGCCGGTCTCCGTGAACCGGCGAAAATATCGGATCTCGCGTTCGTCTCGAGGCTCTTTGTCTCACCGGGCTGTTTCGCCGAGGGAAACCGGCGCGCGATCGGGAGACCGCGCGGTATCCGAAGGGGTCGTCGAACCGAGGATCGTGGGCCCTTCGAATCGAGTCGGAAGAACGAGGAAGAAAGGCGGGAAACGAGAGGCGAACGGAATAAAAAGGGAAGAAGACGAGGCAGAAGACGAAGCGGAAGGCTTTCGGTGTCGCGTTACTCTATCGTTCGGGCCGGCTACCTGAAATTACCTGGAGTCGCAGACGATCCCGAGGGTGAAAGGGAACAAGATGGCGGCAGACAAGGGAGGACAGGCCGTAGGATGTCCTGGAAGGGTGTCACCGGCCTCAATTGTAACTCGTTAACGCGGCCATTGAGCGCGACCGTGGAACGGGATCACGATTTTTCTCAGCCGAAAGCAAACCGTGGAAAGCAAACAATTTTCCCGCTCTCTTTGTCGCTCTCCCATCGTGATCCCGGCAGAATTTTTTCTCGCGGCTCTTGTTCTACCGGAGGGCAAAGCCCGGGGCCCGTTGATAAGGCTCGCGGCGTAGCCGTGGGGCAGATGGATACGTAGATCGAGGGTCGGACGCGATCAATTCCCAATTTGTCTTTCACTTTTGACGCGACGGAAGCGCCGGCCGGATTATCGAAAGTGTCGGATGAAAGGACTCGACCACAGAGGCATTACCGTCGAGACCAGAGGAGCCCATTGAAGGACAGTGCCGACTCGATTGCAAGTTCAACGATTCCGGTGTATCGACCGGTCCTTAATGGCCGGCGGAATACTAAATGGATCCAAACAGGGGCTAATCTCCCGCGCCCCCTTATGTATGTTATTATCCATTCAGGGAAATGGAGTGCACCGGCCGCCTCGCCGTTTAACCACCGTGAATATTAAAAAAAGAAATCTATCGCGGGATCCGATCGAAAGTCGAATCCGATTTCCTCTTGCTGCCATCGAGACTCGTCCGTCGTCGAACTACCTCCGCCTCGATATTTAGAAATTATAATCTTCGCCATAATATTTATTAAATCGCTTTAATTCACGCTCAGATTGTCCACGAAAATGGACAATTTGGGAAGAAGAGATACGATTAATTTGAGTGTTGCGCCTCGTTTTTATAATTACCGATTCTCAACAACTGTAAAAACGAGACTCGAATAATCGTGTCTCCCCTTCCCAAATTGTCCATCTTTGGGCACAATCCGAGCGTCAATTAGGGAGACATTACTGTATCGTGTCGAATACGTTTCACGATCAATTCAACGGACTGGCGGTTTTCCATTGGCTCCGAATGCAACAAGAATCGCTCCGGATCGTGAACGAGGAAACGCCACTCTTCGTTGTCATCATTACCTTTTCTTAAATCATTGCGCACCGATTCACGTTGGAATATCAAAGTGTCTACAACCGTGTCGAAATGTTTTCCAGAGTGGACTCCGGTAGTCCGCGTTTCGGGAGCTTGTCGGGGCCCGCAAGGAACGAAACCGGGGGAGGGGAAAATAGCAGGGGGCAGCAAGGAGGGTGCGGAACCCGGTGGAAGCAACGCCTACGTCCTCCAACGTATCGCGTTCTCCAAGAGCAGATGTTCCCCAGGACTACCGGGATTCGGCGCGGCCTGATTGACAGCTGAATGCCCGTGGCCAGGACTACCTGGGACTCCGCGGTATCCTTGCGTGGTCCTCCCAGGTTGCACAGGCTCGCACAGTATCGCTGGATGCTGTAATACCAAACCGTTAGCCCTCGGCCGGGCTTCGGTTACCAGAAATCGAGGAGCGCGGCTTAGCCGTGGGCTTCAACACACCCAGCACGGTTCCATGGAATAATTGGGGCCCCGGTTCTCATGCTGTTCCTTCGATCATTCGATTTTTCTGTTTGCAAACATCCTAGCTACGGCCGTAGTTCGATTATCCGCCCCTTGGCGCGGAGTGCTTGCCAATGTGTCTTTTGTTAGGGTGCTTGTAAACGGTCCGGGACCGATTGTTTCGGTATTCCTGGGATTGGATAATTAGGGGATGATCGATCTAGGAGCGAACTAAATGCTTGGGGTTGATCTTCATTTTATAGGAAATGGACCAGGTAATTCTAGGTATGATTAAATTGAGTTTGGCGAATTTTCTTGGGTAGTTGTGACTTTTGAGATTTTTCGGGGTCGGTCGGAGTTCGATTAAAGATCTAGAAATGAACTGTATCCCAGGGGTTGATTTTAAGGCATTTAAATTTTCGAGACACATCGAGGGATCTTCTTGATTTATATATGTTCCGTTTGATAAATTTTCCTGGTTATTTGAAGCTTGAACAATTTTTTTTAATCCTTCATGTTTCAAATAATTATAAGGGGTGGCCATTTTATGAGTTACTCAAGAAGCTGGACGATGACTACGATGCTTATCGATTTTTCTGAACATTATCCTTGTTCCTCGATAAATCCTTGCTCGCAAAATATTCCAAAGATATTTCTGAAAGGCGGATGCCTTCCGAATGATCTCTCGCTTCGGCCAGCTTCACGAAAATAGCAACGGATAGAAGAATTTGAATCGGAATCGATGTTTGCGTATAATCGTCTCTTCCTAGAGACTTTAGGCAACGAAGACGCCACCCGGCACCGGCTCCTTTGTTCACAGGACACCGACGCTAAACTGACGTAATCGAACGGTCGATGTTCGGCTAGGTTACGATATGTCTAAGAGCTCATTGGGCGGCTGAGACTCCGCTCGATAAGCGATAACCGATAAGCCGCGAAGTGCGGCCGGTGTCAGCGGATGCACGGACATCGCGATACCTCTATCTTTTCTCGCGATCAATTGCAACGTTGGTAAACGTCCTTATCTAACTCTTCGATCCGTGCCAGCGCTATCTGCCGCTGATTTGATTAACGCGTTGCCACAAGTTCCGCCCGCTTGTGTATACACAATATCCATACAAGCCGCTCATTAAAAAGTCAATCCTCCGATCCTTAAAACCCGGCGCTGGTTCAAAGTGCGACGAACCTGGGTCACTTTGCAGCTTGCACATCGTATAGCCTGAGATCTCTGAAGCTGTACACAAGTGTCCTCTACTGGTAATTTCGACAACAAATTGCAGCAGGTCTATTCTGGAATTTATTCGGCCCAAAATTGATTGCCCTAGCACCAAATTGATAAGATGCTCTCTTAAGTTAATAGTAAACCTAGAGTAATAATAGAAATAAAAATGGGATACTATGAACATAATAACAATATAATAATAGTAGAATAATAGTAAATCTAGAGTAATAGTAGAAATAATAATGGGATACTATGAAAATATAATAACAATATAATAATAGTAGAATAATAGTAAACCTAGAGTAATAATAGAAATAATAATGGGA
This sequence comes from Megalopta genalis, assembly GCF_051020955.1. Lineage (NCBI taxonomy): Eukaryota > Metazoa > Arthropoda > Insecta > Hymenoptera > Halictidae > Megalopta > Megalopta genalis. The sequence continues at coordinate 4,779,564 of NC_135016.1, read as the reverse complement.
TACTATGAATATAATAACAATATAATAATAGTAGAATAATAGTGAACCTAGAATAATAATAATAGAAATAATAATAGGACACTATGCGAACACGATCTAAAAATCATAGCTTCCGATGAAGACTTTTAGTAATAACCTGTTATAAATCTGAATATTATTCCGTTCTCTCGCATGTCGGAATAAAATTCTATTCTCTTGTCACGACTATTTAAGCATCGAAGCAAATACAGGCACGCGTGAAATACGAATATACGTGTCCTCGAATCGAAAGACTTCCAAATCATCGGAACCGCGAAGAAAACGGTGCAAGGGGGTGAATAATGAAACAGCTGCGTCCACGATTTGGTCAGCAGCTTGGAAATATTCCCGAATAAGACTGAGCAGAAGATAAGAAGGGAGGCGGTCGAAACTCCGGCAAAAATCCGCGTCCGGCGATGCAAAGGTGGCGGGGCGTGTGCGAGGGGGGTGGTTGTAACACGCGAGCCTTCGAGGAGGACGTTTAACGTGGATGGCCTCGGCGGTATACTAGACGCAGCTCGGCGATAGCAATGTCACGGTGGCCACCGGAAATAGCCGGCACTATCAGCCACCCCGCCGGAAGAAGCGCCGTCACCGCAGAAAGAGTTCCAATCTTCTATTCAGCGCGTTCTTCTTCGCCGCGCCCTCCCACCCCCTCGCGGGCGACATTCTCTCACCCCGGCGTTGCCCTCCCCCGCGCTGCTCCCCCCCTCGGTCACGGATCCCGGTTGTGTTGGCCCGATACAACGTCTCGACGAGAATGGACCGGAGCCGTTTCCACCCCGAAAAGAAGGACGAAAGGGGTGGCGGAGAAGATGGCCGGAAACACGAAAGAAAGCAGATGCCCCGACAACCCCGACTTATCTACGCTACCCTCTATCCTGTCCTTCTTTTCTCCCGTTTCTTTTACGTTCACCTCTTCCGAGTCACTCGCCGCCACCCCCGCGCGGGGTGGGCACCCCCCGGAATATTTCCGCGCGAGGTCCCCGCTCTGTATCGGCGATGGTGTCGCATCGACTGCGGATTAAACGCTCTAATTTCGGACCTCGGATAATTTCTTCCTCGGCTGTGCTTCTTCGAAACGGTGCGTAAAACGCTCTTTGGTAATCGTTTTATTGCTTTATGGATATTGCTCTGTAAAACGATTAGGCCCTGAAAACGTTTCGAACAAAAAAATATGGCTTTGCTTCCAGCCTTCGTCCTTCGTCGCCACTTCTGAACCCATCCACCCCCAGTTTCGAGCCACCTCGTATCGAAACTGTGTCCCTCTTCCTCGACGTTCGAAATTCTTACCCTAAGCGAGTCCGGCTAAAGACGACTATGAGAGAAATTACTGTAAACTGTATTAGCGAATGCAGCACGATATTGTGATTGTTCTGAAGCGGGACCTACGATTGTATCACCTCGATCGGAGACCTAACAGAGACCTTCGGGTTATGGCTACGGGAGGTATTAACCCTTTGCACTCGAGCGGTGACTCTGAGACACCACTGAAATTGTTACGCCATGTTCCGAGATAATTTTTATAATATCAAAGCTTAGGTATAAAGAATTGTTAAAAGTCTAACTGTGAGTCACAAGACTCAATTTCGTATGCATAAAATGCACTTTGTCGCTAAAATGGAAATACCATAAGTCAAAAAAGTTAATTTAAATTTTCCAGTTTCCATTTTTAAGTTTTCCATGGCTTCGAGTGCAAAGGGTTAAATGGAAGTGGTCCACGAGGTCCAAATAATCAGCTCAGCGCACAAAGCGCATCATACCCTAATCTATTTTATTTTCTCTGTCCGGAGTATTTTAAATGGGCGTGGCCTCTTGGCTCCCGAGTAAAAAGCTCGCCGAACAGTGGCACAGTGGACAAGCCGAGCCCAAGCCTTGCTCCGAGTGTGAGCCTTCGATGGTTGCGAAGTTAAGATCGATTGAAAACGAGGTTAATTCGCGCGACGTTTAGGTAGGAGGCGTAACCGAGGGACGAGGGGGGCGCGACTTCTCTTTTTCGTCGATTTGGAAGGCCGGTTCCCGGTGGTAAGTAGCCGTAGCTACTAGGTGGAGGCTGCGGGTGATACATCATGGGGTGTCAACGAGTGTCCCCGCCGCTGTAATCTCGCATCCATCAACCCCTCCGTAGGACGAAGGGACGTCCGTCCTTACGACGGTTCCCTGATCGATGTCCACCGTCCCCGGAGCAACCTCGAAGCCTCACCTACGACCTCCTCCCTCGCCCACGCCCCCTCCTCCGGCCGTTTCGAGCGTCGGGATCAATCGGTTTTTGTCGGCGGACCCGATTTTCATTTATCTTTTCCTATCTAAAGTCCCGCTCCGTCATCGTGACGGTTTCCCGTGCTTTGACCTCTCGCGCGTTTCCTGTTGCCTCGAGGATTCCTCCGCGAGGATCGGCTTCCGGTTACCATCCCCTGTTGCTCGCCGATATAATTTTTTATCGGACCTTGTTCGCACGATCCCGAGAACCGGAGGAAAATTGCCGCTTGTCCGAGGCACTTTCGACAGCTTTGAATCTTTGTCGGGAATGTTGAAATTCAGGAGCAAGTGACTCGAGGAATGGAACCAGTAATAATTGAGCCGTTTATTTTGAAAGTGGCATAAGAGTCACTTTACCGTAATGAAAAGTGGTGATTTTTTAATGTTTATACGAAATTATTTATACCGAGAAAAATATCAGTATTCTGAGATAACAAATACAAGTAAATCTTCTCGAAAGTTGGCATCCATATTTTTAAACGTGTTAAAACGCAAACCCTTAAATATATCGACTTAAAAACAAAGTGACTTATGCCACTTTCAAAATAAACGGCTCAATTAGCAATAGGTGACAATGTAGAGTACACAATAAGATCTCACGATTTTTGCCACCAGAGTACTTTGTGAATATTCCTGTTAATCCTGCACCTCGTCTACGAGAGAGACGATCGCTATCCCGTTCGCTCGCAAATGCGCTCAGCCCTCGACAATACAGATGCCCCGAAAAGGGATCGACAAACTCTGCACAATTAGTTGCCGATAATCAGCTCGATTTCCGACCCGTCCTAAAGCATTTAGCTAATGCCATTATTCCACGACCACTTTTTAAGAAAGTCTAATGATACCTTCGGCGAACCGAGATACCTATCCATTCTTACCAACAGTAAGAATTAGCACACTTTTGTGTAGTACGCTTTCCGGGTATTATACCAGCAACCATAAACCTTCGCAGGCTAATTGAAACACGGCGAAAGGTGCTGAGATCGAGACAACGGCAAGGATAATGTAGCAAGTCCTGCTAATTTCCCGTCGATCCTGCGCCGATAAAGTCAGGATTATGCGCGAAAGGATTGCACGTCCTTGATCTTTCAATGATTTCGGTACTTTCTTCGTGACCCAAAAATATCCTTGCGACTCGAGCATGCAAGGTAACAATTGCGTTAGTCGCGTGACTAATGGCCGGCCGGCGTCGGCGGGCACTTTTATTAACCGGAGTGAAATCCGGCGAACGCTCGGCTCGGTTGTTTAAACAATCGCGCGTTGAACAGCGAGGCAAACGCGCGGAATAAACCGGCGACTCTGCGGAGATAATGATCGCGGCCTCCCCCGGTTTCCGGAAGCGTCGGAACGTTTCCGCGAGCTTTGACGAGCTCGTCGAGACTTTCGGCTGCGAAATATTAGCGAACCCGTGGCATTCTTTGCCGCTGGGCGTGGGTGGCCGTAGGGGGAGCGGAGCAGAGGGGAAACAAATTTTTTCGGCCGCAGCCAGCGACTCCGTCGGTTCCCTATTTTATTTCCATCTCGCAACTACTCGACGTACCACGAAATTATTAAAGCGGTGGACCGTTCAAGCATCGCACAAGTGGCGAAAGAGAGAGAGAAAGCGAGAGAGAGAGAGAGAGAGAGAAATGGAGAGAGAGCGAGAGAGAGAGAGAGTGGGAGAAGGAGAGCAGGCCGCGAGTTTTTTCAGCGTGCTCGACCAAAAAATTTCGGCGGTATCGCTCTCTCTGTGTACGCCGGGGCGCAAGCGCCGTCTCCTCCCCGCCCCCCGCGGCCTCCCCCGTTTGACCGTGAATTATTCAAGAACTCGAAGACCCGACGAGGACTTCATGAAAATTGCAGCCGCCGTGATTGCCGTGGTACCGAGGGTGAAAGACAGAGAGACGGAGGGAGGCCGCGGGGGGCGACGGCGGATGAAGGAGGACGGTAGGACTTTTTCAAATTTACCCCCTGATGATCGACGCGCAAAACCTCCTCTTTTTAGCGACGCTTCTCTCCTTTTTAACCCCGTCGCGTGCGTGTGCACGGTCTCTGCCGCGAAATAGGGCGATTAAGTATGTCGCGGCTCGGCATGGAAACGCGGGACGAGCTTTGTCTATAATTCAACGATAAACACGGGCCGGGGATGAACGCTCGAGAGGGTTGAAAGCGTGTTTGTTTGGAAAACCGAACGACTGAAAGCCGGATAAACACGGAATCGATGTTGCCGCAGCCAACCCTCGCGAGCTCCGCGATATGAAAAGTAAAACCGGCCGGAATAATTTCTATAATTTCGCCGGCGGTGTTAAACGCCCGGTGCCGGGATGGCTTCGGGCGGTTTATTAAAAATTATAAACGATTTCGGGCTCGTTTGAATTCTCGCTCGATCGCAGAAACTTGTGCGATGAGAAGTTAAGAAATGCAGAATCGCGTGAATTCATTTCAGCGATCCTAGGAAGGCTACTTCGAATTGGTGTAGCCAGTTGCTACGAGCTTTCTGACAAACATGCAAAACAATTCCAAATTGAGTTCGTTCATAATTAATTTAATCGAAGATGAAGAATCTTATGAATTAATTTGAGTTGCTTCAGACGGTGACTTTGAAGAGGAATATCGGACTGGTTAATGCAGACTAAGAAGAATTATAAATAATTTCGTGTACATTCAATTATTCATCGACGAAAGATTGAATCGTGTGGGTAATTTGATAGATGATAAATCGTTGCAAAAATTTAAAGATGTCTAATGTTGAAGAATGTCTAAAGTTGAAATATCTCTAATGGTTAAATCTGTCCAACGAATCTGTCTAATTAAAGAAGATTAACGTTGAAACATGTCTAATGTTTAAAGAAGAATAATGTTTAAATATGTTTAATGTTTAAAAATGTTTAAAGTTGAATTACGTCTAATGTACAAAGATGTCAAAACAAAATTCCAAGTAGTTCGATGTCGCCGCGAATCCCGCGGAACAATCCGAATAACATTAACCAGGGACGAAAGATGATTCGATCAACGGAGAAAGAATCGGAGTCGTTTTGATTTCGATCGAGTTCCCGAGTAATTGATTTTTGATTCGAGTCGAAGGGTTGATTTCGCGGGGAGCGTGCGTTGAAGTCGATCGGGCTGGCGTAAAACTTCGGGGTCGAAGAAATGTACCGAGCGACGTACAATCGATCAGCCGGGGTCCCCTCGTGTCGCCAACCCCTTAAACCCCTTAAACCCACCCACGGATCGCTCGGCGGTGTGTAAAGGGTGTGTTTAGAATCCGACAGGGGGTTTTAGAGTGGCGTTCGCCAAGGCGATTCGTAACAGTCGTCGTTACGTACTCGGCATAATGCGGGAATCGTGTCGCGTTTCCGGAAGTCACCTACATGGGATAAATGTTCGATTGACGAGGACATGTCGCGAGATTTTCCTACCAGCTTTCCTCTCGAGGTCGGCGACGATCTTGCAAATCGACGTTCCGTGGAAAATTGCACGCCGAATCGAGTCAATTAATTCATCGATGAATTCGTGCTACGCGGAACAAAATTTTTCTCGGAATAGTGACCGAGGTAAGGGATACTAAATGTTGTGTTACGCACTTTGCATTGTTCCTTGACATGTAATTTACAGAAAAGAATGTGAAATGCTAAGCGATTTTAATGTTTTCCTAATGGTTAACAGTTTCCTAGAAACGAGAGAGAAGAATATTAACACATTATCTGCCGGCGATGATTTTTTAATTTCCGAAGGTCTATAATTCTCGAATGAAAGCTTTGTAATAATCCTCAGCAACAATATAACAATTTACTTTATTATTATCACGTAGAAAAATATTTTTTCAGACTTCTCTTGGTTCAGCAAAGTGATTGAAAATTCCATGAACTGATTGCCTGTAGAATTATTAAGTGCTATATTATGCGCTTCACAAACATGCTCCTAATATATTATAAATTACTTGGAACTACTTATAAATGGATTGAGCCAAACAATACATAAATTCCACGTGTCCATATAATTGGAGTATCGCTCGACGGTAATTCAGATAATAGGAGTTCAACAGAAGTTCACTAAATCGTGCATCGCCCAAAATTTCGTTCCGTTAAGTGGAGTTTCCGCTGTACTTACATAAATCGATAACGATGGAAGTCCACTCGCAGGATCGTTTCAAAACTTGACAATACTCGTCCGAGCCACACACTCGGTCCGATCTCCTAGAAATTTTCGTTTATATAACGATAAACTCGGTAAAAGAAAAAACTGCTTTCCCCTGCTCGCCACCGTTATAAATAATATAATAGGACAATATTGTTCCTCTCGTTTGTGTATCGAAAGTAACAGCACCAACGATCTGGACACTTTACGCGCGATCAAGGGGGTTTATCGTTGAATACGCCGAATCTTCTCCGCGGCCGAAACGGGAACAGGGGGTGGTGGCCCGAGCCCAGCTCCCCCATGGGTAATAAAACGGCAATTTAATTCATACACTTGATAAACGCCGCGCCGACTGCCGCCTGGCTCTGCGAAGCTGGCGAAAGTCAAATGAACAGAAGGGCTTATTTCGCAAATCATCGCCCTGAGGTAATAAAGCACCCTGAATCGCGATTAAGAAGCTGGAAAGAACGATCTACCCCTGCGAGCCTCCGCATTATACAAATTTTTGCCGACACAAACACGCAAACATTTCTCCCTTCGAACGTCTGCTGCCGCGAGTCGAGCAACAATCATTATTTCCAACCCCCTAAGATAAGATTTTTCTGTTGAAAAGCTGTTGCCGCGTTAAATGCTAGGTAGCATTAAATATTATTTAGACCGCGGATGTTCGAAATAATCTCCGCTTCAAAAATATTCCACGACCCAATTTATCCTAGCGAACCTCGCGACGCCAATGTATAGAAATATTGACAGAATCGAGGAGCTGCGCATTTCGCGTCCAGAAAAATATTTGACGGCTTACTCGCCGACCAGTGAACTTGACTCTCGCTGAACAGAATAGGAACGGATATTTGGGGTTTCTACACGGTGGGGAATTTAAATGGGAACGGCTAAACATCTCCATTATTTATGGTCGACGGAGCACCGCTAAGGGTGGAGCGAGACGATTGCAAAGGGCGGCGAGCGTGGAAACGATTCTCTTGCAAATCGAATTAGCCTATTTCCAGATCGAACTATTATTTAATGGGCAAGATCACCGACGGGCTTTCTTTGATTTCGGAGGATCGATGGCTCGGCCGGATCGGCCCGCAAATTGAGAACCGGTGGCGTACCGGGTCCGGCTGGGCCGCCTCTCTCGCCGAGGGGTTGAAACGAAGGTGAAGGGGGTTTTTCAGGGGTGCTCGCAGGGTGGTTAGTGGCATTCATCGCGATGCAGATGGCTTCCACCCCTCACGCCGGCCGGACGGAGAGGGAGACAGTCGTGGAAACGAGAGGGAAACAGGGGTTGGATGCTGCGCGTACGTGCACGCATTTTTTCCCGCGTCTCTCCCTCTCTCCCTCGCCCCCTCCCCTCTTTCTTGGCTTCTCTTCGTTTCTACTCTTTGCCCGTTTGTCGCTCTCTTGCTCCTCGGACCCTCTTTCACCCTCTTTTCTGCAACCCTTTCCCTCTTCTTCTGCTTCCTCTCGCTTTTTCATCCCTCTGCCCTCTTCTACATTCTATCTGCCTCTTTCACCGACTCTCTTCCTCTCTTTCTCTGACTCTCTCTGACTCACTCTGACTCTCTCTCTTTCTCTCTCGCTCTCTCTCTCTGACTCTCTCGCTTGCTCTGGAAGCGTGGGCGAGCGGTCCAGCGAGCGTAATGGTGCGTGCGAGCCACAGGCGGATTACTATCTTCGCGAGGAGCACGATGTAACCGACGATGATCGAACCGAGTGAGAGAGAGAGAGAGAGAGAGAGAGAAAGGCAGTTTTTGCTGCCCCCGCGATTGCCCAGCGGTTGCCAATTAACCGGCCGGTGTAATTCGCCGGATAAACGATTCGTTTGTTTATTCCTCAAGCCCGCCCCCCTTTTGTTCGCGAACAATGCCCGCCGAATTACAGCTCACCCCTACAACTTGTAACGCTATCGGAAGAATATCGAGCCGAGATGTTGCCCGTTAATGCGGGCTCCGCGTCCGTCGATCCTGCCGATCCGGCGTCAAGTTAATATACCGATCACAATGCCGGCCCGCCGGAAAGAAAAAAGGGGGTCGCTCTATCACTGGGTCAACCATCGCAGCACGACCCCCGAAGGAAGAAGCTCTCCTCCGTCTATTCTCACGGCGACAGCCACGGCGACTCGAGCATTGTTCGTGGAAACGAGCGCGTCGGAACGGAACTCTTTCTAATTAATTCAAGATCCGAAACGCTACCCTCCTGTATCACCTGCCCAATGAAAAATTCAGTGTCTCCCTCGAAGAGTCGCCTTTCTAGAAGATCGTCCGGGCTCTGCTATGAATCCTGATCGCACAATAAGCTGGCCAGGCCTCGCCTTATCAACAGGCGAATCGTCGTTCGCTTTTCCGACCCCCCCCCCCAAACTCTGTCTATTCTCACGCGCCACGACGGCCAACAATGATCGGCGCAGCGGCCGCTTTACACGCACGATTTCGCCTAGATCACAACACCGGACTCGGATCTAATCCACCTTTGCTCGCGAGCAGCCACCCCTGGACCTCAGGAACCTTCCGGTGCACGCACGCGGTGTCCCGATTTCATCGCTCCGTGTTCCCGTTCAAATCACGAAATAAATCAAATAAATAAGTAGGACAATGTTGACAAATTCTTGAGGGATCTAGAGACGATTTTTCGTAGTGATGTATATTTGTTCGTTACCGCGAGAAGCTGTGGAAACTCTCGGAAAACGTTCGATGCAGTTGTTCAATTATTCTGTGACAAAAATTGCATAATATATTTTTATACAACATTTTCAATATTTTTTAATCGTCTGATGGGTTCAGATATTTATTATTCTATTCGCTCTAGATTAAACAGTCCCACTCAGCATCTCCAAGTACCAACCCCCTGTGACCCCTCGCCGTACCATTTTCTTAAATAAAATGCTCGGACTTTTTTCCACTGTAATAATTTCTTAATGGAACAAAAAACTTTCGACATTTATCTCGACGCTCGAGTATCGACGAGAAGAAAAGAAAATTTGATTCCGGTTTGAAAAGCACGCTACAGGGTTGATCGTGCAATCTGCAGGATCAGAAATGATTTACCGACGTCGAGGAACGTATTTCGCCGGCGTATCCGGTAATTAAAATAAATACTTTAGCAGCTCCTGCGAAAGGGTACGAGGGTTTTAAATCTCCGGCTGTTGAGATCGCGGCGAGCTCCTCTTTCTGGAGCATTTTTTAGCTCCGAAGGTGTTCAAAGGGGCTGAAAACGTGGCACAGTGTAACACGGCTAGATCCAGCCTCCCCAGTATTTACCTGTCACCTCGCTGACGATTCTGACGAGGGTATGTATCTACCCTCGGCGACGTACCCTTCGTCCTTGACGCGATTCCTCTCGCAACGAGTCGTACGCCGGGAGGTCTCGATTCGCCGGTGAATCGTGCCGAACTCGTCCGCAGAACGGCACAGTGCACCTTAAGGCGCGTCATTGTCCCCGAGACAGAGGCCAGCAATTTATTGTGTATTTGAAATTATTCAGTCGAGTGGCCGCTGTGTCCGGCTTAGATGGCTACTTTGCACGTTCGTAAAGCTTTTAGCGTGGCCGCCGAATAAAGGCCGGCCGAAGACGATTGGCGGAGAGGCGTGACCCTATTATTAATTAAATGGGGAACGCTTTGGATAAACATCGGTGACCAGATCTCCTCTAAACGCCTGTTAGGCGTACCGCTTCATCCGACCGGCACCCTCGGCCTTTTCCTTTTCTCAACTCCCTTCTCATTCAAATCGGTCGTATCTCCGTCTTCTTCGTGCAGCAGAAAATCATTCGCACTTCTGCGAACTCGAAATCGCCGGGTTATAATTAATGTATTAGAGCTCGGAGCGGTCGTTTGCGAGCTGGAGCGTACGCGAGCTGACTTGCTCTATGAGAATGACGAGACCGACTTTATCTAGACATCTCGCCGTTTTTTATTATTTATTCATTTATTCGTTAAAGGGGGGCACGAAACCCATTAGTGCACAATGTCGAAAGACGTCTGTGCAGTGTTGTAATGGAGAACGAAGTTCGCAGGAACGGAAACGTGTCCGAATTTGCGAGCATTCGTCTGCTCTAAAACAGTCTTCGCGATGTCGAAAAGATTCTCGAAGTAAAAAACGTGGAACCGCCGACAATTTGCCGACAAGACGTCCTTCGAACAACTAAAAGATCCATTTCCTATCTTCGAAGATCTCTTGGTCTCCGCTCTGTCGACGACCGGCTCTAATTCCTGCCGCCAGAAATTCGCTTCCTGCAATTAACGGGCTGATTAATTCGAAGCGTTCGCGAGCAAACACCGAGGTCCGCCGGCTGAACGAGTCGTTCATAAATCCAGCTTGATATGAGAATTTTCAGATCGGCAAGAAATCACCGGGCGCCATTGTGGTCCGCGAGGCTGTAGCAATATTTATTTGGCGGCGGAATAAATTGCAATTACGGAAACCGTCGTCTCGCGGCGTGAAAACTCGGCACCGTGACGAAAGGGAAAAGGCGCACCTGGCGTTGGTAATTATTTATCATCGATCTCGCGTGCTCATTAGCGGCCGGGTCTCGCGGATTATTCGCCGTGGCCCACGCGGCACCGGTATCAGGAATCGTCACATTTTTCAGGATGATTAATCGAGTCGACAAACGGGTTCGATCGGCGCGGCGGGATAATCAATCGAGGTTGGGTCGAACGAGAAAATAAATCGGGAATGGTTTTGTAGCGAGGGGGGGAAGGGGGGCTCGGCCTTGATTTGCATATCCAGGAACGTGTCGCGAGAGCGTGGCCCCTTCCCAGGAGCCTTTTCAAGGCGGCCAGAGAGTCGATTGTCATGAAAATCCTCCGGCGGAAAACGTGTTCGACGCGTCAATGACGACGCTCGAACAAGGGCACGGGCCTAGAAATGGGTTAGACGCAGAGGGCTCGTCGAGACGCGAAATTGGCATAAATGAGATTGATACGACTTTAACTTACTCGACTCGACGGCGGAGAGAAGGAGAGAGTAAGAGAGAGGGAGAGAGAGATAGAGAGAGAGAGAGAATCGCAAGGGACTGTAACCGGAGGATGTCCCGGGTGTCTATTGGCCACTCGTCACGCCACTTTGCGCCACAAGTGAAGAGACAAGACGGGAGAACGAGCATAACCAAGCCGAGCCGCGGCCACGTCGATGACCAAACGATGCTCACCTTCCCATTGTGACCCGACGTGGAACGTGTTCCGCGGATAATGACGATGGAACGACCGCGCGCGGCTTCTCATCGCAGTTTTCGCACCGATATTATTGCCATCACGTCTCTATTAATCCTCGCTTCGGATCTCCGCCGGCTAGAGACAATGTAAAGACATTGTTGTTCCGCGGTAGGGGTTGTTTCAACACCTACCCCGATCTTTGCGCTCGCTCAATTAGCTCTCTCGAGTGGGCCGCTCTCGATCAAAAATCAGATCCAGCCTTTTTATTCCCTCGCGAACGATTTACCTTTGTCGACCCTTTTGCACTTGCGCGCTCTAAACAGCTGGCAATTCGTTTTTTTTTTAAATAAAACTTCGTTGATATATTTTCATCGAAACAATCGTGCCTATTCTTCTGATGTTTCCTGCCAGATTTTACGGTTTTAATGATCTCTGCCGCGTGTATGGCGGCATTGGACCGTTAAGGGTTAAATTAATTTCCGATAATAAGGGACGAATTCGTTGTGCAACAAGGGCAGCAGTTAAATTACAGCGTAATCCAGAATGGAGGGCGAACGTTTTGACAATATCTTGCATTTTGAGCAAGCTGGAATGAGGTATGTATTTTGAGCAAGCTGAAATAAGGTATGCAGTTTACATAAGCTGGAATACGGGATGCATGTGGGTCAAGGATATTAGCTGAAGCAGCTATAACAAGGTATCCATTTCGTACAATAAAACATAAAGAAGTTTATTACGGGCGATCGTAAATACCTGAAACTTCGACCCAACATAAGCAATTACCGTCTAAACCCAGAGGCGTACGCAAATTTTCAAAAGCTCATGATCGGGTAACGGTCGCGCGTCGAGCACAGGTATAAAAGGGGACTTCCCAGGAAGCGAAAACAGGAAGAGAAAACACAGAGTAGGATCCAGAAGCCGCTATCTGCGTGGTTAGAGGGGTGACACTGCGGAATCTGAGAGCGGCGAGTGTAGAACAAGTAATAAAATAATTTCAACGACCAACTTGAGTTATGCCCACGGTACAAATGATAATATCTGCTCGGCACGCATCCCCGCAATAAATATCGAACCGGGGGACCGCCTTCTGCTCCCTCTGCTGGCCGGTTTTATTCTCTCTCTCTTTTTCCCTCCTCTCTCTCTCTCTCTCTCTCTCTCTCTCTCACTCGCGTTCGCGGAACCCTCGTCTTCACGATCTACCTCGAAGGCTCACCTCAACTATGTGGAGCAATAGCATGGGGCCCGGTTGTACCGAGGGAGACTTGCGAAATACGGGGCCTGATCCCCGGCATCGATTCTCAACCTTCGCCTAGCAGCACCTTCGGAACGTGGGAATGGCTTCCGAAGCGTGTCGGACTGTAAATTTTGACGACCGTTCGCTCGAGATGAACCGATTCCGAAATTTACAGAAGCCGATCCGTATCGTGAGAAACAATAGGTGGAAGGCAAATTCGGTGGCTCGGGACGGTTCTCGAATTACGGTGACCCTCGCGATGCGTTTTCCACCAAGAGAAAGATCAGGAGCATCTGTTGGACAACATTCGGGGTGCGGAACGAATCGTTGGCAATCGTGTTGCACCGGGAAATGGGATCGTGTACGGGGTGACGACGATGACAGGTCACGGATTAAGCGTGGCATCGGATGTCGCAACGGAAGGGTTGCGATTTCCCAGCCTGAACAGGCAGATCTTTGCCTATGGAAACCGTAGGCATCGTGTCAGGTGACATTGATTCCGTGGAAATGCGCTCTGCGACCCCTCGATCGCTGCGGAGAAGTCGCTAAACTCGATCGAGCGACCATGAATTATTTCGGGCCGATGGTGTCGGCGATCCTGCGGTGCCCGATGCCGAGAGAAACCACGAAATCCTCCATCTTGTTCGCTAAATTGCGCGCCATCGATTATTTTATAGGTGCATTTATTAGATGCAGTCCACGGAGTCTTCGGATTGCGACGTTATAGAGGGAACGTGTGGATGCATTTTATGCAACTTTTGTTTCTGTGCGAGTTCAATTTTAAGGGATGAAAGTAACCTTCGAAGTGGAAACAGTGTTTAATATAAACATTTAACGTTAAATCTAATATTAGATTTATTGTTTTATATTGTTCGGTTTATATGAAAGTAACAATAAGGGTGGCACAATGTTTTCATCAGACTTGATACTTCGTCTGTGTTACGATCTATTAATTCTCTGAAAAAGTTTGTTGGGATGTACAAGGAGCAAAAGGGCTACAGAATAAACAGCTGCAATGACTTTGGTCCTATTTTATAAAATAAATTCTAATATCGTACATCAATCATCGCTATAGCAAAGTCATTGCAGCAATTAATTCTGTAGCCCCTTTTGCTTCTCGTACATTCTAACAAACTTTCGTGCATTTAAAACGATAACATAATAAATAATTAAAGAATATTTGCTACAACGATTAACACAATAAATAGAATAAATAAATTAAAATGATTAAATAACTAAAATAATATAATATAATAAGTAAAATACTTAATACAATAAAGTGTTAACGTATTATCCGAGAATATAAAACACTGCTTTAACTTCGAGGGTGAATTCCACCCCTACAAATCGGACTCGCGCAGCAACAAAAATTGCAACTAATATACACCTACGAGTTTCCTCCGCGTACGCAAACTTCAGTAACCCGCTGAATTTCCTTGTCGCGGCACAACGCCGGCGAGTGTCCCAGGAGAAAACAGTTAGCCCGGCTAGAAAAATCAGCGTATTCTCAGACGCTGCCCGAGACGCCGGTTGTGATTACCTTAATTACACCGTCCGCGTCTATCGAAGGCGGGCACCGGGGGCCGATGAATGATCGTTAAATTGGCCGACGACACGTTGAAGCGGCCGATGATTTCAATCTCGGTAAGGCGTGAATTTTCGAACGTTGCCGAACCAAAAAGGAAGAGAAGGGAAGCGGCTACGTAACGAAATAAAAGTCGATAGAAAAAGGGTGGAAGAAGGTAGAATGCAACGTGGCAGGGGAGATTACGTCGTCAGAAAGGACGCGGCGGGCCGATGACAGCGCAATGAGATTCTGATTTGCGCGGACCGGCATAATCGTAGAACGGGTTGCGCCTCGCGTACGAGCGGAGCCGAGCCGAGACCAAGCGGTTGCACGCGCGTCCGCTCGCGGCAATCAGCGAGAATGATGCAGCCAGAACCGGAGGCGAGCCAATCCGATTCCCGCGCAATTTATTTGTACACCTGTGCATGCGAGAGACTCGCCTTTTTAGTCCCGCGGGACTGATCCCGGATCCCATTGCTCGCCGAGAACGCCCTGCGGGGCCACGCCGATGAGCGACATCGGACGAGAAATCATCGGCCGATTATAATTACCGCGGATAATCCCGCTAATTGGCGGGCGCGTGCGTCCGAAAATTTCGTTCGTTGCTCCGGCTTCCTCGACTGCCAGCTCCGCGTCTTGTAAGCGCTATGAAAATTGGCCACTCGAACAATAAAGATTCTTTACCTTGGCTACGACGAACAGGATTTAAATAACAATTTCTGCTCATTATTAGCATTTTTAATAAGTCGAATATAAATTAACAGCATTGTTCGATTTATCCAGCATTGGAGAGAATAAGCGAAGCTCGTTTCTCTCTAGGTATAAATTTATTCCGTACATCCAATCAATAATTATTGGCCCCAGAGACATCGCTCGAGTGCAGAGGGTTAATGTTCCTAAAATATATAATATTCATAATATTCATAAAGTATATAATATTCATAATATTCATCGAGTATATAATATTCATAATATACATAAAAGATCGTGTGTTCGATGGAAGTTAAAGAAAATTCACGGTTGCAACAGTCATGCAGTAGATCGCTGTCGTAGATCAGTATATCAGAGATCAGTATGAAATCAATATGTAGATCGGTATAAATTTCGCTGGATTTCTGAAAAATGCCATTAGAGAGTTAAATCGGGCTAACAGAGTTGCAAAAGAATAAGAGAACGGAACGACATTGAAATTTAATCGATTTTATCCTCTGAAGGTAACTTTACCACGAAAAGGATCTCCACGTTGCGATTAGAGAATGAAGAAGAGTGCATCCGAGGAATTCGCTGTCTGGAAAACAGCGTGCCTCTAACATTCTTCGCACTCGCGCGAGGCGTTTCATAATTTTCACGGTCAAAGCGCACCTGACGCCGATGCACAACGACGTCTTTAGTCGTTCCCGGTGAGAACTCGCGGCGACAATTGCCGATAATTGCATCTAATCGTTGCAATTAGACAGAGCGCGGTATCGCTAAACAGCGAAAGGAAATCTAACGTATTCCGTTGACATATAATCGACGACGTAGCTTTCGTTCGGTGTCGTCCGACGATACGATCCGTGTTCGAAGCCAGTTTACACGTTGTCATTCCCGAAACCAGACTAATTGTCCCGCTCAAAATGTTGAATTCCAGCTAGGGAATTATCGACGCGATTAAGTCGACACCATAATCGCGCTCCTTGATTTACTCGAGGAAAGTTCCACACCCCTTAGCGACCCAATCAAGCCAGAGGACTGCAGTTTTACGACCGGCGAATTTTTATAACAGCACTTTTCTGCACCAGGTACGGGGTCGTACTGACCCAAATTTACGACGTTTCGCTGGAAACGGGGTCGCAAACCCTTCCCTAGACCTATGCGCGACCGATCCCGTTTATACGACCTTCTGGATATCCCTTGGCGCATCGACCATCCTCAGGTATCCCTTCGTTTCAATACCTTCGGGGGAAGACCTCCGTAAAACAGGGATTGACTGCGCACGATTTAATGAGTCACCGGCCGACTGTCATAAAATATGTTGGAAAATCCGCGCCGGCGTTTGGCTACCTGACGAAAATATTTTTTTTCCATTTCCCGTCGAAGATTCGTTCTGCTTGATATTCTCGGTGTGCCGAGTGATAACATTTACAACCATTTACAACCATTTACAACCGGCGCACCAGCGACCATTTGAAAGTAAACCTACCTGTGTACATCCATGCGAGTAACGAACTTAATGAGAAAACGAAATATCGCCGAAACGTAGAGGTTCCATTCCAGGTGCACTTGTGCAACCCGGAAGTAAAACAAATGCCTCCGCCGCATCTTATTGTCTGATAAAATAACAATGAGCTCGAATATACGATTTCGTGCAAAACAGTCTACAGCAATGTCTCGGTGGCCAATGGGCGGAACTGGGATATTTTTAGCAAGAGTAATCATAACATTTACAAAAAATCGATCTACACTCGCATCCCAATCTATCAGGAAATCCATCCTACTAGTCTCAGTAACTGGTCCAAAATTTTGCTATCGACCTAGGAGGACCAGTTACTGAGACTAGTAGGATTGGTTTTCCTGATTTTTGGAATCTGTCCGGAAATCCATCCCACTAGTCTCAGTAACCGGTCCACCTAGGTGGACAGCAAAATTTTGAACCAGTTACTGAGACTAGTGGAATTGGTTTTCTGGATTTTTGTGATCTGTCCGGAAATGAATCCATTCTCGTGGATAATCTGAGCGTCTGTAGCTATGATGCTGTAAAAAATGTGTAGTAATCGTCAGTCTGGGAAAAAGAGAAGAGAAATCTATGCGTCTGTTTACGTTAAATAAGTTTTCGATTGGGGAATGAAGAGAATAGTTGGGGACAAGTTATGATTAACTTAACGTAGAAGCGTGTATTGCTATTTACATTGTTCGATCCCGAAGAAGGGCAACAATCGGGCTTTGTAATCGGTCCTCGAAACGACAAAGACTTTGTTGGCCACCCTTCCGGCAACCCTCCCCCCCCCCTACTGATTTCCACCCCCGTCCTCTGTCCCTCCTTCTCCGATGCGACTTTCTGCGCCTCTGCCTCTCTCCCTGCCGCTCGCTGTTCGCCTTTCTCTTATTATTCGAGCTCCAAGAGAAGGCCCCAATGGTATCACCTGTTGGCAATTGCACGCCCACGAATTCCTTCGGTCTCCTCGCCGTTGTTTTTTTTACCGCCCCCGCCGCGCGTCCTGCACCACCGCCGCGTCGCGGCCGGCTTTTTTTCTTGGTACGATAGAAGTTCGACCGTGGCCGACCGAGGAGGTCGACCGCCTTCGCATAAACGCGGTTAATGGGACGGAGATAATGGTGAACGACAATGGCGTACACAGCGCCATTGTTGCGCCCCGTTCGCCTCGCGGTTTCTCTTTCGATACGCGAGAAATGCTCGACGACGCTCGATTCTCGATTTCGTTGCGAACTGTCTGTCAATCTCTGTGCCCGGCGAGATTCTGCCTGTCACGGGAGCCAATCTCTAGTCGTCCGAGACTGCCGTTTCAGCTGGTATATTTATTTTACCTCGATGCGTTTTTTATGCGCTTCGATTGCCGGAGACTTGGTGCAGCATATTCCTCGCGCGTCGCGCAGCTCTTCGTTCAATAAAATGTTTCATACGAATGGTCTTGAGAACATCGTCTCATTTTTTGAAGTAATTTGGACCAGCTGAATGTTTTTCCGAAACAGGAAACGTCCATTCGAAAGACGATTATCCGATTAACTAGTCAGCTGTATACTGGTTGAGTTAGGTATATAACAAAATAGGAAAAGAAAACAGTCATTCTCTCCGACACAACTTAATTCGATATTTTAATTAATGGAGTCCGCAGAGTAATACAAGAACATGTTGAAATCGTATAAATTGCTATTTCGCATTCGATCTATTAATTTTTATCATAAACGCATAAAATCCACAGTCTAATTATAACAGCCACGCGTATACTATCCAAAGAGATTGCAACAGCTAAAACCGGTTAACAACCTAGCCTTTTTAATTACTTATCTTAACAACAAGTCTCCTCACTCCTCCGCTCGCAATTTTATTCTCACATGTAAAATGAAACCAAAAACGATCCACCACTTAAACAGAGGGTACAAATAAATAATCCAAATAAATATTCCTCCACAAAGAACGAAAAGGTAGCCAAGTAACTCGATCTACGCCGCCAATAAAATACTAAAAAAATACGTATTACAATCTCTTGCGTGTTCGTGCTGCTAGAAACCGCATAGCATCGATTTCAAATTCGAAATGGATCGAACGAAAGATTGTGCCTACAAAAGGGTTACGTCAGCATTGTGGTGTGCCGAAGGAGAGCTTGCACGCGCTGTCTGGCAGCAAATCTTCCGATCGGGCGATTCAGAATCGACGCCGGTCGGAAAAAGGTGAGATCTCGAGTACCTGTGAAATCCAATTAAACTGGCGTAATAACGATACAATGTGAGGTCCCGTGTGAAAAGGAGATCGCCAATTGGAAGGAGAAGGATCCGGGCCCCGGAGGGGCGGACGGTAAAAATGGCCGAGAGGAGATGGCAAATCGTTGGAAAAGAAGACTATCGGGGCT
Organism: Megalopta genalis; assembly: GCF_051020955.1. Taxonomy (NCBI): domain Eukaryota; kingdom Metazoa; phylum Arthropoda; class Insecta; order Hymenoptera; family Halictidae; genus Megalopta; species Megalopta genalis. The sequence continues at coordinate 4,760,650 of NC_135016.1, read as the reverse complement.
CGGGTGCTCGATAGGTACGTGTACGCGCAGGTACCTACGTATCCGCTTAAACGAAAGCTCGCCGCGCGCACAAAAGCAGCGTGCCATCGAGTATCGCAAACATTGATTTGAATCACAAAGACCGCCCGCGGTACACGGCATTGTCGGGGCCCGACTTATTGTACAGTTTCTCGTGTCTACTCCGCGAGCCGGTGCTCTCGATCCTCCTCTCGTTCTCTCCTTCTCCTTCCCCGCCTTTTTTCCCCTTTTATTTCCAGTGACGACCAATCAATCCACTTATTCCGCGCGGTTTATGTGCCACTTGTGGCGTGTCGCAGCCTTCCGTCGCCCGAAAACCAGGCCGGAACGCCGCGCCGCGCCGCATCGCGCCGGCATTAATCGCGCGCGCACCCCGCGACGCCACTTTCTGTTTTCACGGCGACGTCTGCCGCGGCTCGCCGATAACGCGCGATAATTTTCCCGAAATTCCCGGAGAACCTTCCCATTATCGTTGTTAATCGATCGCCGTCAGCAGGCCAAATGAGGCTGTCCGCCGCGCTTCATCCGTTCCCATTGTCCGCTCTCAGAAATTCTTTTCACGCCTCGTAGGAATTGTCCTTGTTGTGTCCAACGGATACGTCGACACGCTTCCCGGCACGTTTAATCCGGCGAATGCGAGCGGACCGCGAGCTTCGGAAAGCACGTATGTCGAAAACTATACGTCGAGGAGAGGGAGAAATTGACGATAGAAACGTCTTTGCCTAGCTAGGAACTCGAGAACTGGATCTAGATTGCAGATTTTACGGTCTCGCCGGCTGGAATTTCACGGAACGATGGAAAACATTCGATGTATCTAAAAATATTCTCGCGTTAGGAGAACTGGATTGGAGCAACCTCGTCGTGAAGAAGTTGAAGCGTTCACCCGTTCGCTCATCGCGGTTCACTGAACCGTTCATTCGTTAATAGGCTGCGGATCTTTAGGCAAAATAAAAATCGTCGGAAGGCGATGTAAGAAGCATCGAAAATAATGTAACGCTATCCTCGAATCCATCCGATGCCTTTCCTGTTTCGTATACGGCCTGTGCAGTTCTCCCGGAAACGCATAAAATCCGCAGTCCGGTCATTACATACATTTAATTCTTCCTCGCGATGCAAACGGGCGAACTACACAAAACGAATTTCTACTTCGCCTCGAAACTTTAATTCTGCCGTAAAAGGTTCGCATATAAAATTACTCGTTTATAGAATTATTATTATTATTAATTACGGGCTAATAAAATACAGATGATCCGGAAGAAATGAGCATCGCGATGTTCAAGATTTAACCACGGGTACCGTGGAATTCTGACGGACATCCGCTATCGGGTTGCAATTCGAACGCTTCGGCCGTCGAATTTCGCGAAACGCATTTGCAGCGAGCATTCGTAGCGGATTGAAAGTGCGTAGGCAGAGGGAGAGAGCGGATAGTTTTCGCGGGCCAGGCGAGAACCGGGCGCGTTAATTAGTGGCAGCGTATCCTGCGAACCTAACAGGTTCTACGGGTCGAGGAAGCACAGGTATTTTCGCGCAGGTTTATTATATGCCGGTTCGTTGCGGAAGCAGGTACCTCGCACCGGAGACCCTGATGCCGATCGATCCTCAAACAAAAGCTCCGCTTACGGCTGCTCTGCGGACCTGCGACACGCCGGCCAACACAATTAGCAATAAATTTTCGCGGGTTCGTTAAGCAGGCGTCAATATTCGGCCACTCGGACGGAGTCATCGACGAGCGGGACTTTCCCAGCCGACGAGGCGGCGCGGTCATTCGAAAAACTCTGCTCGCCGATTCTCCGCTTGCGGTTTCTCGTTCGCGTCCACAGTCGTCGCCGGTTCGCGTCCGCAATCCTTCCTCTGATTACCCTTTGCCGGCCGTTGAGATTTATTGCCCGGCGAGACTCTCCCGGCCGCAATACGTACTCCCGATCCGTGATTCTTTTCGCGGCTGACTCAACCGGAGATCCGCCGATCGTAGCATTGACTCAACCCAGACCTTGCACCGATCGCTTATCGGCTCGATAATCTTATCGAGCCGACCTTCTCCGTTTATCGAACGTACGGCCACTCGACCGTGCATAATTGCAACCAGCTACCGACGCGATATTTCATGTTTCATACCGATCGAAGTCCGAAATCGAGCGGCGGCTGCTGCAGATTTGCGGCCGATAAAACTTTCGGCGTCGCTAGTTTCCTCGATTCTTTGCCCGCCGATTCGGTAAATTAGTTTCATGAGACGCCTGCGAAATAATGGGGATTCCTGTTAGTCAAAATCTAGTTTCATTCGTTTATATTTATACATTAACAGAGAATTATTTCGTATTCACGTAAGAGTGCTGCAAATGTTATGTTTTCTCTTCGAGTTATACCTAGTTCTGCAAAACTGATAAATAATACATTTAGAATCCTGCAGGAATAAAATATAAAAGATTTACAAAGCATTGTTGGAACGATAAAATGTGGTCGAAATTCTGTTAACATTGAACCAACGACCCTAACTCTTTGTTCATTATTTCGAACTCAAAGGAACGCGAATCGGAAAGAAGTAACCGAATGAGCCGACAAATTAGCGTATATGATATACAAACGCCTGTATCATGGGATCGTATTCAGTAGTTTCTCGACGATTTGATTCGCATCAGGCCCAATCATCGATCGTAGAAGTTAGTTGGAGGCATAGCGGAGGCTCGGAAGCGAAACGGAAAATTGAAAGCTGGAGGAAGCGGGATCCCTCGCGAGGAGTTGCGCGCCGCGAAGGGCCGATATCTCGAAGGGTGGCTGGTCCGAGGTAGAAAAGGGAGAAAAGGGCTGGCATTCGGAGGCGAACGACGACTCGAAGTTCGAATGGGATTCCAATCCGTCCGCCGTTACTTTCATTGTCGCCGACGCACGAGGCCGGGGTTGCGCTCTACGATTATCTATGACGCATTCTTCCATTATGCGTTCCGCTCTCTTTTCCTCTCGCTTTCTCTGGCCCGCGATGACTCTCTCTCTCTCTCTCTCTCTCTCTCTCTCTCTCTCTCTCTCTCCCCCCGTGTGCCCGTGAGCCGCGGCAACAGGTCCTACGCAGGAACCCGCTTAAACGGAGTCGCATCGGCCGATAGAGGTTCTTTCAGGAACGGCTGGTGAGCCTCTTTGTGGATTTCACGAACGAGAGACGAGGAGAAGAGGGCCGAACGAACGGGAGAATGAATAGCGGAGGAAAAAAGGAGAGAGAGAGAGAGAGAGACCCGGCTAGGAGAAAATGGGTCAAGTCGACCGGGATATAATGGGAGATTTGAATACGACGAAGCGCGACACGAGCTAATGCTCCCGCAACCCCGGCAAATTAACTCCGGGGTTTGCTCTCCGACGAGGAAAGCCTCTCCTCAGCGAGAAGAATCATCGGCCCGATGGCCAATCTCTCCTCCGTCGATGACACCGTGCGCGAGAGTGTCGGTCATCGCATCCAAGACCAGAAATTTCGGTGCGAGCGGCGCCGATGATAATGCTCTTCCCGGTGGTCTCGGTGCCATTATTCGAATATTATTCCGGTATGGTATCTAGACACCCTGAAAACTCCTCAGCAGTTGCAGTAATTAGTAGCAAAATCATTTAATTAACCCTATCATGCTTAAGGGGGGTCAAAAAATATGTACAGAATTTTAAAAATGTATGTTTATTCTGACATCGTTCTTTTATCAATTTTCTGTAGGGTTTATTCTTGCATCAACAGGTACCTAAGTATATTATTTAACAGTGTCGTAGGAATAAATAAACCTCGAACAGAGAAAATAACATTTATTCCACTCTTATTATTTATTCCACACTTTCTTACGTGGATTACTTTCTGATACACCTTAAGCGTCCTAAAGTTAACGAAACCGAAATTAGAAGATTAACATTTGCCATAGGAGATGTTCATTTAACCTCGTTACGTTTTAAAAAGTCCCAATAACATTCGGTTCGTTTGATATATTACGACGGAAAAACGAATTTCAAAAGCTAGTTAAATAATTAGCGTCACCGATATGCGACCGACGCGCGTCAATTACCGTTCGACGACGTTCGCGCAACATTTTGCGCGAACCGAGGAACTCGGCGTGTTCGTACTTTCTGCGTCAAAAGCGACGCACAGGATTTATCGACGCAACATGCGCGATCCCAGATGCAATGTTTAGGCGAGTTGCTTCCTGCGCCGAGGACAGATCAGACTGTAGTTTACAGCGCGAGAACGACAACAGGTGCGGTAACAAATCATGCCCGATCTACGTAGGATCTACGATTTCCACCGACGCGGTTGCGTTACCACAGTCCATGATTCAACGATCCGTCCACGTGCCCCTGGATTAATCGCCGGGTTCTCCCACGCTGCGGTGAAAAAAATCGCAATCTCGAAAGAAAGCGCGATACCTCGGAGAAATGCGATAAGATATAAATGCCTACGCAGTTGGTACGGCTCGCGAGCAGAAAGTTCCACTGATTGTTTTCTTCGACCTAGTCCAAGATCCTCAAACAACCCTAATCACTGGACCGCGGATCACTGTGTAAAATAAAAATCGTTTGCACAGGTTCGAAGAAACGGAGATCCGAAAAAAATGCGCTTCCTTCCTCGACAATTTTTCCTATCGAAAATTTATCACATCTCAAGCGCAATTTCCCGGGCAGCGCAAGCGCATTTCTCCCGAAAATAAGTCTCGCAACGACGAGCATAATTGCTCGTCTCGGCCGCATACATTTCGGCGCGAAGCCGGCAGAACGAGATCGGCAAGATTACCTGAAAAGGCGCATCCGAGGCGCGTCGATTCCCTCGGCGGCATCGAAATCGCATCCTCGAACCGCCTCGAATCGATCTAATCGCAAGATCCTCGGCCCGCGAACGATCCTGCGACACCTCGATCGCGGCCACCGATCCACCCCCGTTGCCGCGTCGATCCGCGCGCGAGAGATTCGAAGGTCACTGGACCCGATTGAAAGAAGGATACCTCGCGACACGGTTCGCTCGGGATGAACGAAGAGGGTTGATGGATCCGAGGGGGTGTCGCGCGGGCGGTCGGAAGGATAGCCGGGAATAGAGGAGAAGAGAGCGCGTGTAGCTCGGGGAGAAACGAAACGAAACGACGCGACACGGGACGCTCGGAGAGCCTGTGGGGATAGCGAGTGTATCCGCGGAGGAGCCGTGGTCCAGCGGGTCCGTGGGTCGAGGGGGGATAGCTCGGGGTGAGTTTGGAGCTGGAAGAACGCGTGGACGAAACACTGGCGACCCGGTGGAGAGGCTAGAGCGTCGCGGGAGAGAGGAGAAACGCGTGGACACGTCGGAGGGCAGGAGGCGAGACCGTTAGTCGAAGAGAGAGAAACTCGACGGCGAACGGAGAGAACAGGATCCCGGGAAGGTAGAGGGGTGAAAGCGTCGCCGCGAGAGGTCGTCGGGGTTGTTGGGTATGACGTCACGGCGTAATGGCGCCGCCTTCGGTGGCGGATAGAGCCGCGCGATTGGTCGAGAGAAATGATGGCAGGCTTGCGTGCCAATCGATTGCCGTCGGTAGGCTCGGGTCTGGTCTGTTGGCCGGTTAGGTATGGTCGCTGGCGGTTAGGAAGGTAGGGTATTAGGTGTGGTGGGGCGGAGAGCACGGAGCGAGCGAAGCAGAGAGGGGAGGGGACAGCCGCCTCGGCAGGAAGTGAGCCCCGAGAGTGGGACCCCAAGGCGAAATCCACAAATGCTCAGACGGTTTCGTTCTTCCATGGAGTGTGGAGGTCGCTGCTAGTAGTGTGTGCCATTTCTTCTTCTTCTTCTCCTCCTTCTTCTTCTTCCTCGTACGGACGCACGCAACCGCACGCAGATACGGAACCACGCACGCACGCACGCACGCACGCACGCACGGAGAACACTCGCCGTGTGCAGCTCGCGCAAGGTGTACGGTGGATCGTGTGGTACCCAAGGCCAAGGCGGATGAGGGAACGTGCGCGGCACACGCGCTGCTACCGGAGGACAGATCACGCGTGTACCATCCGGTGGGACGGAAGGAGTGCTATCGACGGCAACGATCGTCGGGATAACAGTGATCGTCGAGGATCAGCCGGGACCAGTCGTTCCGAGCGGTGTTGACCAGCGCCGCGATACACGATATTAAGCGCGTACGATCGCGGGTGTGCTCGAAGGATCGTGGAACGATCTCGCGGCGGATCGGCGGGCCAGTATCGTTGGATCGTCGCGATCCGATTCGTCGAGCGTATCGCGAGCCTGCAGCCAGTCACGAGCCAGCGAGCCGAAAGAGAGACTGGTTCGAGCGAGAGGGAGAAAAAGTGAGACAGAGAGAGAAAGAGAGAGAGAGACGGTTAAACAGCGAGAGGGGGAGAGAGAGCGAACAGCGTGCTACCAGGGGAAGAAAGTGACAGTGCGTCGTCAGTTCTCGGTCGGACACTGTGGATCACCGTTGCCGATACTCGGTCTCTCGCGCTATCAAATCCAAGCTGTGTTTTGCTACCAACGTGTGTACCACGGTGAGAAGCCGAACGAGAAGCAAACAATCGAGGTGACTCCTCGTGATTACCAACACAGACCGGAGTGTCCAATCTCGCTCGAATACCAGAGAGAGAGAGAGAGAGAGAGAGAGAGAGAGAGAGAGAGAGAGAGAGAGAAAGAGAGACGCACGCGGAGAAAGAGAGAGAACAAAAGATCCAGGAATGCGTGGATTCGATGATCGATCGTCAGTGCGCGGTGTGCTCGATTGACTCTAGAGTTTGCCGGTGAGAATTGTGCGCGTCCGTATATTTAGTGACACTAATCCGTAATCAGGACAGAGGACGATGAGGACATTGTTTCTTGATACAACGGGCCGAGAAGTGAGAATTCAGTGAGTATCCGTAAAGGATACATACAGTGCGTCGCCGGGAGCGATAATTCCAACAAGTGGTGTCCAAAGGAGGCTGGTTCCGTTGATCCACGTATGTCCGAGGGTGCAGCCGCTTCTGTTCACATGACAATATCCCGGGTAGGAAGCCCAGGTTACGTGGCCGCGTAGTGTTCACCGCAGTTTCGGTTTCCGAAGAGTGACCAACGACGGTGGAGCAGCGGTGGTGACGTTCGACGAGTCCCTCGGCCGAAGAGACGGTTCGAGAGTCGAGGACGTCGTGTCGGCGTGTTCCGTCGATTATTCTTGTGGTCGATCGGTACCAGGAAAGGGCGGCAAGCTGTACGGGCACAGGGAGGAAGACATGCTCACGATGGAGACGGACCTGAAAGGCGGCAGCCTGCACGGTCAGATGCCACCGCACCCTCATCAGGGTGTCTCGCCGATGGGCCACCATACCGGGGTCTCGCCTTACGGCACCATCGGCTCGATAGTGCACAGTCCGGCTATCTCGGGCAGTCCACCGAGCGCCGGGGGCCTCGGGATCGGGCTGCAGCATCATCATCAGAGCGCGCAGCATCACTACGCTTCGATGCAGGCCGCGCAACAGCAGCAACAACAACAGCAGCAACAGCAGCAGAGCATGCACTCGATGGCGCAGCAGGCCGCGGGACAACAGCAGCAACAGCATCATCCTCACCAGCAGCAACAACAGCAGGCCCAGCCTCAGCAGCATCATCAGCCGCCGAACAACAACAACAATACGAGCAAGAACAACAACATCGACCGCGTGAAGAGGCCGATGAACGCGTTCATGGTGTGGTCGAGGGGTCAGCGGCGCAAGATGGCGCAGGAGAACCCGAAGATGCACAACTCGGAGATCTCGAAGCGGCTGGGAGCCGAGTGGAAGCTGCTCAGCGAGACGGAGAAACGGCCGTTCATCGACGAGGCGAAGCGTCTCAGGGCGGTGCACATGAAGGAGCACCCGGACTACAAGTATCGTCCGCGGCGCAAGACAAAAACCTTGCTGAAGAAGGACAAGTTCCCGTTGGGCGGCGGTGTGGCCGGTGTCGGCGCGATGCTGGGAGTGGACCAGAGACAGGTCGGCGCCGCCGGCGGCCCACAACAGGCCCAGCTACCCCGTGACGTCTACCAAATGCCGAACGGCTACATGCCCAACGGGTACATGATGCACGACCCGGCGACCGCGTACCAGCAGCACGTTGCCTACAATAGCCACATGGGCGGCGCGGCGGCCGCGGCCGCCGCTGCCTCAGCGACGTACCCGAGGTACGACATGGGACATCACATGGGCGGCGGCAGTCCCAGCCCCATCAACAACTACATGAACGGGTACGCCACGTATACCAACACCACCGTGCCAGGCGGATCGCCGTCACCGTATCACCAAGCTCAGCCCGGCTCCCAGATGTCCAGTCACAGTCCGAGCGGTAGCAGCATAAAATCGGAGCCGACGAGTCCAGCGAGCGGCGGCATACACACACCGACGCCGACCGGTGCGACGTCGACGGCCGGTGCCGGCGGTCAGGTCATCAAACGGGAGTACATGGGTCAGCAGCAGACACAGCAGACCCAGGGCGATCTTAGGCAGATGATCTCCATGTATCTGCCGCAGGGCGTCGACCAAGGGGTCGTGCAACACGGTGCCGGTGTCTATTCGCCTGGACCCTCGCCGGACACGCTCGGGCAGCACCACTCCGCCATTCCGCCTCTAACTCATATGTAAGCAGATTTCTATTGCTATAGACCGATACCCCCCGCCCCACCCCCTGTTCTCACTCGTAGACGCAACAGACGATCGACGATCTTTCCTCGAACAAACCCGCCGCTCGGCTGCTTGGAACCGATTTTTCATACCGATCGAGTCTTCGACGTTTCGCTTCGTATTCCAGCGGATGATTTCCGATACAGAGATCTCCTGATCCTGCAGGTTTACGTAAAACAGTCGGTCTGTCGCTTTGGGAAAGTTCTGTGGCTGGAAAGAGGGAAACGAAGCGTGTCGATTTAAGAAAAAGATTCATGATCGTGCACGGGTTCAGTTATAGAACATAGAATTGGATGTTACTGCAAAGAAAATCTTGGAAACAAATTCGATTGGCTCGTAAGATTTGGAAAAAGAAGAATGAAGCAGCGATCAGAATTAATAATAAACGAGGATGTTTTCAATGCGATAGCTGTGTCCGACACGCGGCGTTCCACCACAGAATTCGTCGACGCTCGATTCGATTCGCATCGGACCGTAGATCGTTGTCTCGCGAGCACGTTTTACCGCGATTCGTCGCCGTAAAAAGCGGCCGCGATTCCAAGCTGCCGATCGGTCGATAGTTTTTCTCCGAGTAGATCTCCCCCGAGCAAGATTCTCGATCGCGCATCCAGCCTCGCGAGGGTAGGATAAACCTAGGTTCACGAGATCCGTCCTCGATTTCCATTTTAGTGTCAAAACGATTTGGCCGTAGTTTAGTTTGCTGGACAGCCGGTTTATCCTTCCCGTTCGCATCGCAGCTTGCGTGCGCCCGCGGATCCGCGTCGTCGGGTTCGTGGCGTGCACCGGTCGCGAACGATCTCGGAAAATCGGTCTCTCCGACATGGTTCGCGACACGCAACCAGCCCCCGCCGAAACTCGTAACGCTTCACAATTTAACCCCCGCGCGCGTCGCGCCCACTTGCATACTAACACCGTCGCGACGACATTTCCACTTCTGGACCCTATGATTAATCCTGAGTACGTGTAACAATTAGCACCGACACCCCCATAGTGGCTCCCCTCTTCCCAGCTTGGCGTCTGCTCGCACGGCGGACGACGAGACCGCGCGCGCGAGAGGGCCGACGACGTCGGAGCGGAACGCATGAGCTAGTTTGATCGGTTCTCCAGGCTCACCCTGATCGATTAGAAAAGCTTGCCAACTCTAGTAGGTATGCGATCCTCCCTCGTATCTTTCCTTTTCGCCCTTCGCACCGGTTAAAGGGCGTACCCCCATTCTTCCGCGTCCCTCCGCCTCGGTATGGTTGGAAGATTGTCCTTAGATCTGTTTCGAGCGGACAGGATCCCACGCTCGGATCCGTCGGCCGGACGATCCGCGACGAACAGCAGCAGACGAGAGCGACTGCTTTCCCGGTGATTTCGCCTCTCGCGGATCGATTTCCGCTTTGCTCGGGTCCGATCGAGCCGATCCTATTCTCGTTGGATCGCTCTTCTGTACGATTTGCCCGCGCGACCATCGCGCGCCGTCTCGGTCGCCGGCGAAGATCGGGTTCGGTTTCCGGTGTTCCGAGTAATATCAGTTTCCGCGCGGTCTACTCTCAGGGTCCAGAACGTAGGGAAATTTCGAGCGATTTAAACTCCGAATTTATGGCGAAGCCCGCCCCGCCGGGCTCGGTGATAAATTCCGAGCTTAAAGCGTCGTACGAGCCCGTAGGCTGAGTCAACAGAAGCCCGCGTCCGCGTCCGTTCCCGCTTCGATTTCGGCAGTTCGTCTCGAACCGCGCGCCGTTGGCCGAGCGGAAACAGAGATCGATCGATCGATCGATCGATCGATCGACCGGCCGCGTCTTCGTCTGACTCAACCTCCGGACAACCGACCAAAATAACCATCGGAGCCAAATCAGTCCCTAAAAAGCTAACGCAGAAACCATAACCTCGTAGGATAGCTTAGAGTCACACGAACTTGGACGGAAGGCTGCGTACAAGCGCGAGAAGACGAGCTCGAGAATGAGAGACCTTTCTCGTGAGAGCAAAAATTAATACGGGTGAGAATGATAGACCGCTAATGGGAGACGTGGGGGCCGAGGCAAGAACTCGAGATCGATTTCTCGCAACCTTGGGACACGGAGGTGTGAGTGGACCGGATTGGAAACCCGTCGATTGGAAACCGACGCCAATTCTCTGCCGATCTACAACAGACGGATCGAACAACGCCGGACGAAGAAGACGCAGCGAGCCGAGAAACGAGCGACGAGAAACGATCGCGTCGAACAAAATCACGCGGGATTCGAGGGAACCCGTGTCCAGAAGCTAACCGACGGTTCCCCAGCTTGCGACGAATCGTTCGTTGCGGCCCCCACGCCCTCTCGACGGGGACGAGCCGCAAGCCCGACCTCCCCCCTTCCCCCTTTGCGTCGCGTTCGGACCCCGTTAGGGATCGTTCCCTTTTCCTCGATTAGAAATCGACGTGCGAACGAATAGATCGGACCGCCGAGGGACGATCCTTCTCGAAGTGTATTATATGTGTGACAGAAAGAGAGTAAGAAAGGACGTGAGAGAGAGAGAGAGAGAGAGAGAGCGAGAGAGAGAGAGAGCGAGAGAGAGAGAGAGAGAGAGAGAGAGCGAGAGAAGAAGAAAACTCACTGTGATAAACGAACGCTGCACAGCATAGCACGCGTGTAAGATGAAATATCCAGGGTATAGCCGTGAGGGAAGTTCGAGAATGGTCGACGGTAAGAGAAGAAAAAAAAATGGTGAGAAAGGGAGAGTGACAGAAAGAGAGAAAGATTGAATCGAACACGGTGGATGATGGGAGTCGAGATAGTGTGCAGTTGGCTAGATGTGTCGCGGCTTCGCACGAACGTATACGCATATAAATGTATATCGTGTGTTGTTATGTACAAATGTATGATAAACATAAAATGTATATTTATATGCGTATCGCATGTTCGCCCAATGTATGATATTTATATATATATATATATATATGTAGGTATAACGAAGTATTAGATGGAGAGACACGTGTATTATATTTTCCGTTTTAGCAATATATTTTTGTTTCTCTCCGCATCGATTTAGAACGACGACGATCCGTTCGACCTCCGTCGGCGTCGAATCGCGCGCGCGACCTCCTCTTGTCGCGCCAAGACGAGCCGAGTCGCTCTAGGATTGTTTCAATTAGCGACGGAAAACAGACGGGACAACGAAGTCGGGCGAAAGATCGTATGCGAGAGCGAGGACCCGAATCTGGACGCATGAGCGTATGCGGGGAGACGAGTCCAAAAAACTCGATGGACGACGTTCCTGGTGAATCGAAGTGTTTGTGTATGGACGATGACCGGAGAGAAAGAGAGAGAGAGAATGAGAGTGAGCGTATGAGAGAGTGAGAGGGAGAGAGAGAGAATGAAAAATTGAACAGTATTTATTGCGAACATCGTCTCACTGGAAAAGTGGTCCCGCACTTTTCCACGGAGAAGATACCCTTGTACCTACGTATACACGGGCGAATGCGTCGATTGGTCGTTGATCGAGCCCCGGTTCCTCCACCGCGTTTAAAGCACTAGAATTGCAAAAGCCAGCTTTTATAATTCCTGACGCTATGAAAATGTTTCAGTCGGGAAGTTTTACATGAACTTTACCGTTTAATGCGCTTTAAATTAAAGTGAAAATTGTTGAAACTTTCAAGAGATTCAACCTCGTCATTGACGTAAAACAAAATTACATTGACCAGTGGTTTAGGAATCGGTAGTTACAAAGTAGTTACGATCAACCACCAAGCTCCTTGTACATACGAAAAGCCCGTGTCGGTCGGTCACGCGAGAAGAAGATGATCGAAGAAATTCGTGGCTCGTGCCCGAAAAAAACAGCCGCGCAAACCGAAGAACGCCTATCATTAATGTTTACTACTTTTCATTTGCTATCACCGACAGTGATCTTTAAAAACTATTATTACGGTTTAATTATAATAAATATTATTACTATTAATTCTATATGATTTTCGTTTTTCTTTTTTAATTAGTATCGTCGTCATCATCTTTTCATTTGCTATTATTATAATTACTGTAACTGTTGCGATTCGTCACTCGATTCACATTTCGACTAGGTCCAGGATCCTCGAGATCTGTTTCGAAACGCGTCCGCTCGCTGCGACGCGATCACTCTTCGATCCTCGATCGAACGGCGGCGCGGGAAACTTCTAAACCGAATTTTTTTAATCGACCTGTTCACCCGGAGAATGCATCGAATTTTCTATTTATTTGTGGAGGAAGCCGAATCTTCCTGCATTCGAACGAGCCGCCTTTCATTCGCGAACGAGCCTTATCTGTCGTGGCGGATTCCGACGCGCGTCGTTTAATTAAATTAATTAGCATTTATAAAGTCTAGTTTATATTGTGCAAATATTTGTCGAGTCTCCGCCACGATAGTCAAGAACGATCTCCAAACTCCAGTGATCCGTGGATCGGCTGGTGAACAGGTGGACCTGTATGAGTACCTTGAATCTACTTTTGTAGAATGTTATTACCTTGACCGAAGTTTCTCGTGCGCGCCGTAGTTTCGAGACCGCGATCGAGGATCCAGGAACCGCGCGGTGGATCGTCGCAGCCGAGCAGAATCATCAATTCGAACGATAGTCAGTCCACGCTTAGCGCGCGAACAAATAGAGGCGAGTGAGAGACGGTCCAAGGAAGCTCATTGTACAAAATGATCCAGTAATCCGGAGCCCGTGATGTTTATAATTTCACATGAAACTCTGTAACGTGTACATACGTTCGCAGCGGCGAACGAGTCGCCGCGGCAATGAGTTATATATATACATATTATATATATATATATAAATTAAGTGCATCCAAATTCTGTGTTGATTCTTTATCTCGCCACCTCACATTGCGTCGTCGAACGCTCGAAACGAAATGTAAACTTGTAAACCTACGAACACGGAAAACGCGACGCGCCGCGCGATTTTGCTCCGTGCCGCGTGCGTTTTTGAGCGTGTCTTTGCATGCGATCGCTCCAACAAATTCTTTCGATTCTCTGTTCTTCTGTTCCACCGTTCTCTGCGAGATCTCGCGACGGGAAATCGCGGGAAAAATTCGCGCGGCGATCTTCCAACCGAACTGGAGGCGGGAAAAGAAAGAAAAAGAGAGAGAGAGAGAGAGCTCTCTTTCACTGCGATTTATTAGATCCCTCTGCCAGAAGATTTCTCGGTGCCCCCGCGTTTATGGAGCCTTAAAGTCATCCGCGAGAAATACTATCAGCGTGGAAACGTTGACGATAGGGATGAGACAACCGCGAAGAAGGCATCAATTCGCGGCGAAACTGTCCGGACTTGTGTGTCCCTCCTACCCTCGGACGGGCCCTTCGAACGCGACGCGACGCGACAGGGCCCGTTTCCTCTGCCGCGTGCCCTTTTTCAATGGGCCTCCTCTCGGTTTTTTCCAAGCGGGCTCGACGCGCCGCGTCGAAATGTCCCAATAAATATAACGTCCGGGCACGGACGAGCGGAGACATTAATTCGCGCCAATAAATATTCCCATCGTTCCGGCACATAAACCTGGCGTTTGTCATACACACGGCAGTCATTTCGGTTAAAAGGCATTCCCTCCGCCACTGAATGCAAATGCGAGTGCTCGTTGTGCGTGCACTCTCTCTCCTCGGCGCGTAGGGTCTCTAAAGTGCTTTCAATTACGTGTTCCACCTAACGTCCTGGCCTCGAGAGGGCCGTTTTCCTATGTTTTGCATAACCGGGATTTTCAAGTGTTTCACGCCCCACGAGGACGAGACCGCGAGCCAGGCAGGAGCGGCCCGCGAAGCCCGCCGCGGCCCGACTTTCCTCGAACGGCTACTCTCCTACTATTCGCCGTCCTGTGTCCGCTCGTTTCGACCGCCACATGCCGCTTCGCGCGCTTCACGCTTCTTTCTTTCGTTCGTTCTTCTTACTTACTTCCTTTCCTCTTTTCTTCCTTTCTCCTCCTTTCTCGCTTTGCACGACCACGCATGCGATCTCTCCTTAAAGGCTGATCCGATCCAGCTTTGCATGGGTTTCGTGCGCTTCTGTTTACGTCGTGTCAACGAGAGCGTACACCGTTCCGATCTCTCTTGTTGACACAGCCGATCGGATCTCCCGCTTGCTGATAACAATGCTGCTCGTAAGTATTTTCATTATTATATACACGTAATACAGTGGCTAATACGTAGTTCATTAATAAAGAGTAAAATAATGTGTAGAGAAACGATTGAAATATATCCACAGTGAGCAATTCTGTGGCTGTAAGGAAGAACGCTGCGCGATTCACAATTGCAAAAAATGTTAGCGAACGCGGTGATTGAACTGTGCGGCATACAGCATACACAAATTCTACGGACTCGAAATAATCACGCGATCTACAGGATTCGCTTCCTCGCAGCCACAGAATCGTAGGCTCGAAGTGACTTTTACATTTTTGGTGATATTTGTACAAAAATTTCAATGAATATATTTATAATTCAACGTTTATATGTTTACGTATTTAGTATGTATAATTTAATATTCATATTTATAGTTTGCGAGAATATGCAAACGCTTGATACTACGGTGCCAAACGGGACCTCGCCTCGCCATTTCGAGCGTTAGACAAAGAACGCCGGAATGCCGTTAAAATCGAGCGAGATTTCCAGGTGTAAAGCTTCTCGCGACAGTCGCGCGCGCGCGCGCAGCGTCGATGAATAAAACCAGCCGGCGGATAAATCTGCGCTGGCAGCGCTCATAATTTGACTATTAAAAACCGGACCACCGGTTGAAAAATCGCGGCGAAACCTCTAGAGAGGCGGCGGTTGTTCGCTTCTCTCTCGGTATCGTACACCGTTAAAAAGCACTCGGAGCGGGCGCCGATAAGATCCGCCGATCGGGCAAATGTGCAAATAGCTATCCGTCAGTGTATTTATTAATGCAAGCGATGAATCAAGCCTCGCGCACGCCATCGGCTCTCTAACAGTAGCATTCGTCTTGTCTCCTCGCATTTATTCCCCTTAGATTTCGATCTTCCGCTTCGCAGCGAACAGGTAGAGTATCCTGACGCAATTGATCCGAAACGTCAATCGTTGTCCGAGGCAAACAGAGAGAAGCCTGTCGCTTCGTAATAAAAAATCACGTTGCCGCGTAGCCTCGGACGAGGGAGCGAGAGAGAGAGAGAGAGAGAGAGACAGACATATGTACAGAGAGAAAGAGAGAGAGATTAGAGAGCTCGCGTAAGATTATCGTTAATTATCCGAGCGTTATCTGCATTTATCCGGAGGAGATTCCTATCTCCGATATATCGGCAGTCAAAAGACAGAAACACGAAGATCTGGACTAGCGTGGCCGGCCGATTAATTTTCGTCGGGTGTTTTGCATACGCGGTCGCCGGCCGTTATCTGGCGCGGTCGGCACGCCGGTTTTATCGGTCTCGGGAACGATGCAATATCAAGCTATTACTCCGCGACGCGACGTGCAATAAACGCTCGATAAGGAGCACTTGTTTGTTACGGTAATGGCGATCGGAACAGCTGCTGCCGCCGCGCGATCCTTTCTGCCCGGGCGGACCGCCCGCGATCCGCACCGGCCACCGATTCAATTAAAACCGCGGCAAACCGCCTCGACTTCTTCCCGATGCAAATCGATTCGACCTGCCTGCGAGCACGACCGATAGGATCGATCTCGGGCCAGCTACCGTTACACCGCGATCGGGGATCCACGCGTCCTATACCGTAAACACCGATGATCTTGATCGCGGTCGACGGAGTCCAACGTTGCCGCGATTTCGGCTGTCGATTTCATACATTCGATTCATTCTGGAATATCGAAGCAACATTCTTCGACATGTTTACTACGAATTGCCATGTTTCCGCGGGTCTGACTCGTTACGCGCGAATTAGTTTCATCGCGATCGGTTAAGCAACGCGAACTTTATTCAACCCTTAACGGTCTAACGTCGTCGTATAAATCCGTAAAATCGGGCACAAAAGTTTGGGAGAATTGACACCGTTCTTCTCGTTCTTGGATTATTGAATAAATTGGTTTGATTTTGTCCGATCTTTATGTACAGCGACGTAGCAGTCGGAGATCGAGTCTTTGCAGTCTAGGGGCGACATCAAGTCGTCATTAAAAATCGTTGTATCACGTTTCGAAATCATTTTAACGTTATCGATTTGGTTTATATTTGAAATAGAAACTGTTAAAAATACTAATATTGTACTAGACAATAGACACAATTTCGTGCGCATAAAATATACTAAATCGTATCAAATGGAAATATAGTAATGTCTCTCTAATTGACGCCCAGATTGTGCACGAAAATGAACAATTTGGGAAGAGGAGATACGATTATTCGAGGCTTGCGGTTTATTTTTATAGCTTTAAATTGTCCACAATTATAAAAACGAGCCGCAAGGCTCGAATAATCGTGGCTCCTCTTCCCTAATTATCCAATTTAGTGGACAATCTGAGCGTCAGTAAGGGAGACATTGCTGTACCGCGGGTCACGAAAAATGTCTCGGATCTAGCGTCAAAATATCTTTGAGCGAAAAAACGATAATTGTTACAAGAATCACAAAATTTAATTCTTCGTACGTACAAAATGCAATATTGTATAAAATGAAAATCCTAAAACATGTTCCACAAACTGCAACCGTATCACGGTTTGAAACGGCGCCGACTGCAAAGGGTTAGACACGAACGTCGCAGTTCCGGCTAACGGCGAAGCTCTAAAACAATCGGCGGATCGACGAAGAACCGAAAACACGAATAGGGCGTAAATGGCAAACGATTTGCGGGATCCCCGAGTACAGGAATTTAACGCGTCGGCCGCCTTCTTCCGCGGTCGTTCAAATCACCGGCGCGCGACAAAAACCGCGTGCATAATCGTCGCCGATTAAACGGCCGTTTTTCCCGGGGGCAGCCGGTTCTGCGTAGCCTGGGTTAATAAATTACGAGCGATCGGCCGGACGGAACGATTTTTCGGCTCTGCTCGGCCGTTGGCCGACGGCTGCCGGAAAAATCCGGGCATCCGCAAGCGAGCTTATAACTCTTTGGAGGAGCCCGTGTTCCTCGGGCCGGGGGAATTCATTTCCACCGGGCATATATAACTTTCCCGAAAGCGACGCGGTGTGTACTCATGCGTCTTGCGAACGTCTAAGCTCGCACGCCCACGCGGCGCGGCCCGGCCGCGGCGTCTCGCACCTGACTCTGTTTCTCGGCTGATTTACAAGCCGGCCCGGCCCGGCCCGGCCCGGTCCGGCACGGCCCGGGGGATGTTTGCGCATACATTAGCGAGGAATTTTCTCGGTCGCGGGGCCGGGTACCAGCGAGACGCCACGGTGGCAAAGGGAACGGCATTGATAAAGCTATCTCGTGAATAGAGAGCCCCTATTGCTAACCCGTGACCGTTTAATTAATTGCCGGCCAAGAACACTCCGCCGCGTGATTAATCTCGACGCCCCGGACGCCCTACGCCGTAACTCCTCCGCGGCCGGAATAGAAAAACTCTCTAATTGAAACGTACGAACTTTCGGCCGGGAATTTTAACCAGCCGCGACGCCGGAATGCCGGCCGGCGAGCCCCTGAATCACGCCGAGACGTGGCAGGTAGGGGCGTATCTGCCGCGCGAACACTTCGGAATCGCTTGTAATTGGTATATGAAAAATCTCCGGGTCTCGGAGACACTGCCGGCAACCAGGATCCTCGATCGCCAGCGACGTTTCCTTTTTAGAAAGCGCCGGGCAAAGCGACGTCCAACGAAACGATTAACCATCCGCGAATCAGGTGAGAAGAGCGATGCTCTGAATCGTTTACGGTTAATTATACCTTGGACGTTGTTCATCTAGAAATAAATAATTTCTATGTGAAGACTCGCTGAAACGATGTTGTCGACGAAACTAACGTTAGATGATTTAAAAAGAAACGATTTATTAGCAATAACTAGATTCCGGATTTGATGCACTCGTGGCAGGAACGAGTGGGTGTGTCTTTTAACCCTTTCGCTACGGCAGCTCCATCCGCCGAACTCCCAGAAATATGCACAGTGCGCGTGGTTTCTGTATATATGTTGTCCCAAGTCCTAGATAATAACTGTGCCGAATAAAACAATCATTGCTCTAATGTAACAAGTATATTTACATTTTTCATTTAAGAAGACTCACAAAATTATAGGTAACATAGGTATTTATATAATTACAAAGCCTAACGATTAAATGTTTAATATAATTAATAACGAGGCGAAAATTATTAAAACATATATATATATAACAATATGTAAAAATTAATAATATAATTCTGTGAGATATATTTGAAAGCAAGGATCTATACAAAGGCCGACATCGCAATCTTCGCACTCGTACCGCGAATCCGTTCTTTTATCATTTTTCCTACACTTCATTTATGTATACACTTCATTTCGATGCCGCGTATATGCGACGCTCGGCGCGAAAGGGTTAAAACAGCGGAGAGATTAATTGAAAAACTAGGAACGCCGATGCGTCAATTTGCGCTGATTAAAATTCTCAAGGGTGAAGAATCGTCTTCAATGTTGCGTGCTCGTTGGGCTCGAGCATTCGATCACGTGTCAAGCTGATTTGCTGAGGGATCGGAGGAAGTTTCGATGTCAGTGTCGCATTTCATCGTGGAAAAAATCCCCTCACCGGTTCGCCAAGGTATCGCGAGGCCTGCTCTCCCTTACCCGACTCCGCTGGCTCGACTAACCCCCGAGTAAGATAATATTCACGGCCAATTACCTAAAACGCACTCCTTATGGAGCCGCGCAGGGATATTGGCAGGCTGCCATCGTGCAATCGAGTATCCGGTGTGAAACGACCTTGTTATTAACGTTCAAGTAAGCTTTACCAGCCAATAACCCGGGGTCTCCCTTGGCCGAAGGATTCACCCTGGGTCCCGGTGCGTGATCCCGGTGCAAGATTCATCGCGGTGCCGTTTTTCTACGGCCTGGCAATTAGCTGATGGACCTTACCGTTGCGTTCGCGCGAAGATTTCTTCAAATCCAGTCAGAAGCTTTATAAATTATGCGTAGTCATTTTTATCGAGAAGATAGGACAGCATAGTCGAACCTCTGTGTATATAAATTGATACATAGAATTCTAAAAAATATTTAAGTGCTACTCGTTTAAGGTCATTTATTTTACCAAATTAAAATTGAGAAGTTAAATTTGTATGTAACAACAAATACAGTCTCGACGCAATTGCGTTTCGCAGGAGCTAATAAAGTTGAGAAGATGTAACAGATTAGCCTAGAAATTAATTTTCAAACTTGGTTGACGTGGCAATCAAATCGTTAAATAGAAAAGGAATAATTAGCGGTCGCACGAATTCTTTGGAATAAAGCAGAATAGTTTGGTGCCATTTTTGGGGAAACGTTATTGACGAATTCTGCAGCATAGCGTCTGAACAGCAGCATATTTTGCAGGCTGATAAATAGATATCGGCTTCGAGACGAATCTTTTTTTAAGGCTGCTTTATCGGTACCATTTCCTCGGCTCGGTGGAGAGCGCCCGGACGGATTCAACTTCCCAGAAGTTGTTCCGTTAATTGCGACGCCGATTAAACGTCTTTGCTCACTTTGTATAAGCGACTCAACGTCCTCGCATAATTCGGGTACCGATATTCGGTCCCCCGTAGTCCCGAGGGCCTCTCGCATCAGGCATCGGCCCACGTTTCCGCGCCCATGGCCGGCCAACAGCGTCGTGGTCGTTTTTCGACGGTACCCGTGTTTATGGCACGAGCAGGACAGTTATGGCAACGAACGGCCGTCATCGGGAATCCAGTTGGTCCCTCCAATTTGTTAATTGGCACGATAACGTACGCGCGATCGTATTTTTGCGGGCAACTTCGGGACGGGGCCCGCGCGGCGGGCGCTGCTTCTTTTTGCGTTTCGCGTCCGAGTTGCATTTTTAATCGACCGCTTATTAAGTTCTTTAATCCGCGAACCGGCCTTCGTGCCCGGGAACCGTTCGATTCGCAACAAATTTTTGTTCCGACGGAATTTATGCGACCCCGACGAAATGGAGCAGGTGAAAACGGCGCGCACCGGACGCGCGCGTTGAAAGCAGAAATATCGTATCTACTCGATTCCAGCTCGTTGCGATCGATACGAACAACTTTTATTTCTGCAAGAGCTATCGATAAGCATCTCGACGGTATTATTATTATCTTCGAACTGAATAATTAAGGGATCATCAAGGGGTTACTCAAAGTTTGCGGAAATTGTATTTTATGTATAATATTATATACCATTTAAAATTTCTGGACATTCACATCAACATTCTACGACGATATCGCGTGACTTGGCGTTTAAATTTCAATATGATTACATTACTTTAATTGTATGAAATTTTCGAGACCGTTGGTCCGGCAGACAAAGCGTTAATAAACGATGTTACCGTGTAATTACTATTTCTCCGCTTTATTTTCTTACAATAAGGCTACGGTCCCGAAAACGGGACTTACGCCACTTGCGAGCTAGGAGGTTCGATTCGCAGCGGTCGAGAATTGATAATCCTCCCTCGGGAGGCATTCCTGCGGCCGTTTTCTTTCCCGAAGGGGGTTGGTGGCCGCAAGGGGGCCGAGTGTGGGTCCCCGGGAGACAGGATCGTTGGCGCAGACTGGTTTCGACTAGCTTGCGGGGTCAGTTTATCGCAAACAAATGGGTTACGCTTGTTCGACGCCGTATTTCACCGGAATTTATTGTTTATTATTCCGTAGGCCCCGTAGGAATGATATAGGGCCGTGTTTGCCCGGAGTAGCGTTAATGTCGTTAATAGCACCACCGGTTCGACTGGCAACCACCGGGATCGCGGCACCCGATATACGGGGACAAAACCTCTCCGGGACGGGTTCCGTCTCTCCTCTCCTCTCCACGCCGCTGATCTCACCACTCGCGATCCACACCGGTCTACCACCTCCTCCCGCCTCGCTCGGTTTTATTCTCGGATCGTCCCCGGTGAAATTAACCACGACCGAATCCCGGTGCCCCCGAAAATTACGCCGTTCCCTTGGTATTTATTGCCCCCTCGCGAGAACGTTGACCCATTTCCTGGGCGCGGGGCCCGCCCGTTCCTCCTCCGAGAGAGAACCGCTAGCTCGTCCGCTCGTTCCTCGCTTTTTAATCAAGAGACGGCGGTATCGCCCGGAGGTCGCCGCGATTCAGAGGGCGCGGCGGTTTAGAATCTAAACTCCGGAGGCTGGTAGCTCAGGTTTTCTAGCGGTTAGCGTCCTGTTTGCCTTCTCCTGATCGCAACGCGTCCGAAGACCCTCGTCACCCCCGACTGCCACACGCCGATCAGTTAAACCGGCCGATCTTGACGCGAGCGTGTTCCCGATGCGGGACAATGTTGGGACGGTAAACATACCGGTGAACCCTTTTCCAAGGGCCTGTCACTTTCCCGATTGACCCCTCACCCCTTCCAATAGGGACACGTGTGGACCATGCAGGTCTCGAGAATCGACGATGGAAATGTTAAGATCTCTGACGTGTGCAAGATGCGCACGCATGCAATGCTTTTCTCTGCGGGGCTACGCTTAGGGTAATGGTTGAGTCGATCTGCGACACGCGATGGAAATTACGGGACGAATATTAAAACGACCATTGAAACGATTAAGTAATCCTCGTCGATCTATGCGCGTCTGTCAGGCGATCGATACACGGTTCGTTGAATATTGTTTCTGGATATTCATTGGCTGGTCGAACGTGGCCAGCAGTTGTCTATGTCCGAAGGTAATTCTGCTCGAAACTCGATCAACGTTTGTTTTAATGAACAGTTGGAGTGGCAAGTAGATAGACGATTCGATGCATTTTGTGGCAGAAATGAGGAGCTGCGATTTAAAACCCTGGGAAGATTAGAGAGATAGGAAACTGTCGACGAATCGTGCTCGTTCTTCCGAGATTATTAACCCTTGACCGGATTATGGTGGCCGCGAAAGGCATTAAAAATTCAAGTAATTCTGCCAATTAAAAATGTAGAGACAATTTAAAAATTAATTTAATTGTTTATTAACGTACCAGGCTTGCAGAGTTCGGACGTAAATTTACTTGCACTTACTAACTCTTTGCCCTCAAGTGGTGATTCTGAGGCACCACTAAAATTGCTATATCACGTTCCAAGATCATTTTTAAATCAACAAAGTTTAGATTTAAAAAATTGTCGAAAGTGTAACTGTTGTATGAGTCACGATACTCAATTTTAGTATGCATAAAACGCACTTTGCCGTATAAAATGGAGATGCTCTAAGTCGGAAAAATTATTTTAGATTTACAATTAAAATATGGCTTCGAGTGCAAAGGGTTAACTTGAAAATATACAATATCTGCTGGAACAATAATTGGCAGTAATTGGCAGTAATTGGCAGTCCGGTCGTGAGTTAAAGAAAGAAACTCCGAAGTAGCTATCGCGTCGCTTGCAACGGATTCGGACAATCTGTTCGTTTAACGAAGATCTTCGACCAACGAATGACAAGGGTTAAAACAAAGTGTCCGTTGAAACACGGCAGATCTCGCGAAGCAGCGAGCAGATGCTCGTCGGAGCCGGAGCACGGTCCACTCGGTATCAGGAATTACGAAACGGCTCGATTAGCGGCAATCGTTCTCAACGGCAACAAACAACGGAGCTCCCTTGGCGGCGAGTTTGGTAGCTGTCGGACAAAGGAAAAGCGAAAAACCTGGTGGCCGGACAAGGGAGACCGGAGAGGTGGCCAGGCCGGGTGCCATAAATCGCGAAGGTGGCTCCCGGTGGCGGGCGTGGGCTCGCTATCTCCCCTCGCTGGCTCCGTTTCCACACCCCAGACGTGCGTTATTGCGCTAATAAAGCACTTAACAATTATTTTCCGGCCGGTGATTTTTCAGCCGGGCCGCGGGCAGCCACTGATAAACCGGTGTCCCGGCCGATAACCCGGACCTCGGCCGATGTGCTCGCCGAACGGCGTGGCGAGGCCGCGCACACACGCCGTCCGCCCCTGAGTTTATCGTCCCGAAACGAAAACAGGAGGAGAGCCGGCCAGGTCGAAGTCGGTTTCGCGATCGCCGCAAGCCCCCCTAATGCTCGATTCGCATGTGAGAGCCGCGACCGGCACGCCGGGCCGGCCGACGAATCGCAGCCACGGCCGATCTATCCGCCGCTTAATTGGACGCGATCGCAATCGGCCGGCCGCGATTTGTCTTAATTTCGGTGGCGACCGGCCGGACACCTACCCCGGGGCCCCTCCTAGGCGCCCTTATCGTTACGCCACGACCCCCTATCGGCCCTGCGGATCGTCGTCGGGGAAGATCGCCGAGCCGATTGGGATTTCGGTGCCGGTCGACGCTAATTTCGCCGCTGAATGGCCCCGTAAGCGATATAATGACCGGCTCCGCCGGCGTCTTAATTATTCCTGGCCATCTGCCCCCACTCCGCTGACCGCCGTCCGGACATTGTTCCGATTCCGGTTGGTCTACGGATCGATGGATCGCGATGGGATCGAGGACGAATGGGAACTCGCGGCTTTGTCACGAATTTCGACCTCTCGCCCCCTCCCCCTCTGGACACCACTTGACGCTCTGGCCTAGCAATCGCCGTGAACTCGAGCGACAGTGGGCTTAGAAACTCGGCCCTTGTCGTAGGACAGCGTAATCGCCGTTGGAGTTCACCTTGTTTGCAATATTTCGAATTTATTTGTTCGATCGCTTTATCGTCAAATTCGAGTGAACGATGGCGGAGACTTTTCGATCTTGTTCGGTCGCGGGACAATTAGGGAACGTTGTGGGAACGATTCGATCGAGTCTATGGGATTACATGGGACTGTATGAGACTGTATAATGGAACTGTATAATGGAACTGTTAACCAACTGTACGAAGTAATGTCAGCGCCGAGATCCCAGTCACGGTTTACCGCGATTTTTCCCGGTAACTGTTTTCGCGTGCGGCATTGCCATTAATCCGACCACCGGGAATTGGTACTAAGTTGATGCTTACTAATTTCCATCGAGTTGCCCGATGTAATTTAACGAGTTCCTGGCGTGTCTTAATTACGAGGGAGTCTAATCATCGCGTCGGCGCACGCCGTCGCTCGGAAATTCACGCTGAAATCACGCCTACGCTTCGCGGAACGAGATTCCACCCGATCGATGATAATTACAGCTTGCCGCCTCGTTCGAATAATGCACCTTTTTTCTAGGATCGTGCTCGAAACCCAAAATCAACGGCTCGACGACCGTACACGATTCTGGCACGCCGCTGGTCGATGCCGGGGCTCCGCAGAAATCGTTCGAGAGGAACGATGCTGCGATACAGCCTTGTTGATGTTACTGTCGGATCGATTAATGTACCAGGTGCTTAGAAGCCTTGTCATTTATCCGCAATTTGCTGAAATAACCGCTTCGATTTAATTGGCAATGTTTTACCTGTGTTTTCGCTGACATATCCAATGATGATTACATCGGGGACGTTGACAGCCTGTTCTCTGTCTCGTAAAGATACAGAATCGATGGTAAAACAGCAGTTGAAGAAAAAGTTTGCACGCTCACGGCGGATGACGCCCGATAGCGTCATTTTTAATTTAATAGACAACTCGCTTCCCGTTCGAGCTAGCTTAAAATTACAAAAGCCACATTTTAGAGGCGCTTTCGCTGTCTACATCGACCGTGTTCAAACTCGAATCTTTCCAAACAGCGCTCGGTTTTATCGATGCAAAGAGATATGCCTGTTCGTTCGTCGTTCCACGAGGCAGAATTTTTGTCCCGTGGTTCGCGGTTAGCCGCGCAGTATTTTAAACGCATGATCTGTATCAGCATTGTAGCCGGCTAGCCTGAAATTTGCAACTCAAACGGCGCTCGGTTTTTCAACGAGCGAAGAAACGACCGTTTACAAAAGTGTTAATTCGTGCACGATCGCGAGGCCGATTCCCACGGAGCGCGGCTCGCCAGAGGCTTGGTACATTTCGTGGGCCGAACCGAGACTGTCATCGTATTTAATTAAAATGTCACACGCGTGATAAATGTCGCGTGTGTCGCGCGAAAAGAAATCCTCGCGGCCTCCTTCTGCCCTGTCCCTCTCCCGCCGAGGGAGCCGAGAATAATAAATGAAATTCGCTATCCTCGTGACACCTATGCCGCGTGCGTTGAAAAAGACGCGGCCCGGGGACGGCCGCGAGGGCGGAAATTAGCGGGACACGCATTTATCTCCGGGACGTTTCGTCCGGGGTTACGTAACACCGTAATTTTTCAATATTCCGGGTCCTTGGCTCGTCTTTTCACTGTCCACTCCGACACGGAGCTCGATCTTCGCTCGAACAAAGCGGTCGAAATCGCTTTGAGACACGGAGGACACCAATCCCGACTGTCCTCGTTATTTCCAGCGTTTTCACGGACGCTCGAACATTGTGCAAGAAAATCATACGTTCGTAGTTCAGCAATTTTTGCCGAATTTCTGCGAACATCGAAATAATCGTAATATCCTTGGACGATTCACTGAGGATTTTTCAGAGATCTTAATCTTCTGAAAAATTCCGTGTAACTTCGCAGTCACGAATCTATTAATCATGGTTTCCAGCCTAATTACATCCTTAACCAACAATGTTTCTAACAATGTTGCAGAAATATCGTGTTTTATGCTTGCTCTTTCCTAATCGAGAAGATTATGCATCATGAATTTAGTTGCTAATTGAATATAAATATTTCGTAAACTCTTTTATTGCATAAACTCTTCTTTTATACTCGTATAAAACAAAATGTTCTATACAACGTTATCACAATTTAGTTGATCAAATACAGTTGTAGAATAAAATAGTGTCATAACTGGACAGTGGATATCATAAAATTTTCTAAATACTGTTGCACTATTCTCAGTTCATTAAGATCATTAAGTCTACGTACCTCCGGCATCTTGCCATTAGTACAGACAATTTTCATTTCGCACAAAATCAGACTACTTATGACCGATCGCATTTGTTCACCCGTTAAATTAGCCCTCGAACCAGATACGTCCTCGATTGGCGGTCCGTGTGTAACGAAAATAAATAAATAAACGGGCGGTTCACCGAATCCATTGTACCGCGAGCGTCCGACAAGGCCCGATACGCGTCTCGAAACGAATTCGAAAACGACGTCCCGACGTTTAATTTTAGCGTCGTGACGCGCGACGATGCTCGCGCGTCACACACGGCAGATTAGAACGTATGTCGCAAGGTCGGAATCTGTTTGTACACGAAGAGGATCGATAGATCCCGGCGGTGAATCCTTGCGAAGTGGCACGAAATCCTCCGGAGAGCCTCTCTAATTCGAATTCCGTCTCCGTTTCCCTCGCTAGGCGGAAAAAATAATCCCGGGACGACGGGACGCGACGCGTCGACGCATGCACCGGCGCGATGCGGCGCGTCCGATGCATATTTATCGGCGGGCTCTTATGCAATTTCGCATACGCGAGCCGCTATCGGCCGGTTTCACGGCGCGCCGATTCCGGCCGCTCTTCCCCCTTGGAAAGTTAACCGCGGTTAACCGTGGTTCGTTCGTGACGTTCGTTGCGACGGAATCGGCTCGTCAGGGTTAAAGACTTCTGAATATTTGTTCGAGCCAGTAGAGCAACGATAATTGGCAGCCTCCGCGGCCCCGCCGCCGTCTATCGGCAGCCCGGCCGGATAATTTATGGCTGCTTCGTGGAAACTTCGCCGCCTGCAACGCGTGCACTTCGCAATAATACTAATAAAAACGATCTTGCCGCGGCGCGCGCGAGAGAGAGAGAGAGAGCGAAAAACGCGAAGAACAAGAATTCAGGAGAATGAGAAATTGATTGGTAATTTAGCGGGGAATTAACATGGCGAGACCGAGTGAGAAACGAATGTAGATTGTTTCGAACACTTTCCCTCTTGATTGCTACGCTGCTTCGAGCATAGAATAGCATCGTCCAATGCCGCTACGGAAACATTATTATTATTATTATTATTATTTGCTTTTTATTAACCCCTTAGACTGCGAATCTTTATGCGAAAGTTGTCTTCGTTAATTGCAAGATACAGGAACTCCAGACATTTATCCCAATTCTTAATAACTTCAGCAAGTTCACAGCGGCGCAAAATAATATTTTCGAGTCGTTTCAATGGTTTCGCTGTGTTGCATTCGACCTGCTCGTTTATGTCATTAACGCATCAAATCCGGGGTCCAGTCATTATCGCTTGATTTTACCGAATGCCATCGTTTCGCCGACGATGTTAATATTTCCCGTTTTCCGATTCGGTGTCGTGCTGCGTTCGAAGAAGACAAGCATTTGCCTGATAGATCGCTCATCAAATCTCTCAGCGCTCGCTTAATAATACTCCCGGCAGTGTAATAGACGGACCATCGACCTGTGAGAAAGGTGGCGCGAGAGGAGGCAGCTCGTTCGCCGGACTTTATGGTGGCGAAGAACACATAGTAGTTTCGGAATCGAAGCGTTCCGCGCGGAATGCGCGCGGAATCAGGCTCGTCCGCGGACGGTTCCGTCGGTGCATGCGATCCGTTCTAACGTAATTCACGCGCACCGGCGGCGGCCGATGCCTGATGAATGACTCGGCAATTATATTCTCATCGGCTCTCAGCGAGCAATGTTGCCGTTAAACCGAGCCCCGCGTGCACGGCTAGCTAGAAACGCGCGCAGCGCCGCCGAGAGCCTCGTAAATTATTCGCATAATTGATTCCGCGCGCGATTTCTGCTCCGAACATTGATGGTTAATTAAAGCCAGCGCCTCGGGACGCCGCGGAGCTGTGCCCTCGAAACGATCAGACCTTTTTCACCGAACCGTTCAAACAATTTTCATATTTACAGCGAAAATCCAAGACCCTGCAGCAGCACGTCCATGACAGAGTCTCGGATCCTCCGTGGATACGTCGCGATTTCTCCGTGTCCCCCCTGATTCTTGATCACGATTGGATTAATTATCACTCTGTTGCCTTATTATTTCGTGATGTATAATAATATAATAATAATATAATATATTATATTATTATTATAATAATATATATTAATATAATATAATATATATTATAACAATAATATATATATATTATTATAATTAATATATATATAATATAATAATAATATGATAATGTAATATTCGCATTACTTACTCCTTGTAGAAAACTACAAAAAAGACTGTTCAAAATTCGGTGCAGTTGTTAATTATCATAGAAAGCATAACATTTTTCAGAACGTTTAACACGTTGAACGCCACGTCACCCATATCTCTGGGTGACGGCTATGTTTTCGCAGTCTTATACTAACGAATTATACTTATATTTAAATTTGTTTCTATAATATTATAATATCTTATCAGTTACGATGGAATTCGTTAAAACATTGTAAACATAATTGGGGTGGCTCTTGATGCTCAGGACAATACGTTATAGTGTTTCGTAAATTTTTTGTTTGC
Organism: Megalopta genalis; assembly: GCF_051020955.1. Classification (NCBI taxonomy): domain Eukaryota; kingdom Metazoa; phylum Arthropoda; class Insecta; order Hymenoptera; family Halictidae; genus Megalopta; species Megalopta genalis. The sequence goes on along the minus strand of NC_135016.1, from coordinate 4,731,693 downwards.
TTCGTGGCGCCGGGAGAAACTCTACCGAATTACGCTGGACGCGTTCAACGTGTTAAAACATTTTTTGAAGAAAGTTTTAAACATTCTGGGAACATCATGCTTTTTCACGGAAGATAATAAAGGTATTTGCGGTGAATTTTGAATGTTAAGATTGAACATATCTAGTCGACAATGAATAATCCGTTCATAATTATCCGCGATGAGTGAATCGAGGAAATTTAATATTTTTCTAGTTGTCGGTTCGAAGAAGCCCGACCCCTCCTCGTATTCCAAGGGTGAATGTTCGTGGTGCAGCCGCGGAGCGTCTTGTGCGTCGCAGAACGCGAAAATGTTTTTCTCGCGGTTCAGCGAGGCAGATAAGAGATAGCCGGCGGCGGTGCGGCGTCGAAAATCGGCGATCGAGCTCTCCTCGATCGTTGTTCCGAAAAATCGGGCTCTACCGGGCCGTGGCTAATGCAGGCCCGAGCGTGAGCGACGGCGATCGGTGCAGGTCGGAGGTGCGCCGGTCGACGGGCCGTAATTAAAACTCGATGATCGATAAATCGGCCGAAAACACGCGGCCGCGATACGGGCCGCGTTAAACCGGCCACCGGCCGCGATAACGTAATTAATTCGCGCGTGCTGCGAATCGCGAAACGCTGCCGCCGATAACGGGCTATTTTTCTTTCGCAGAATCTCCGCGAGCGGGACGCGTCTCTCTCTCTCTCTCTCTCTTTCTCTCTCTCTCTCCTCCTCCTCCTCTCGTTCCTCTTGTTCTCTCTCTCCTCTCCGCTCCTCTCACCCGCGGCGCGAAATCGTTTTCGAACGCAGATACGATCGCCCGGAGGGAAACGGGACCGGCGAGGAATGGAAACGGACAGCTCACAATTAGTAGAAAGCCTCGGACCGGTAATTAATGAGGCGACCGGGCGACCGCTCGAATCTTAATTATTTATCGCCGCGTCGTTGATTAATCGCAGTCGCGCTGCGATGTATCGGCCGCGCGACGTCCCCGCGTGACAAATTATGCCATTTCTTTTCGCCTGTCCCGCTCATTGCTGCCTCGCCCCTCGTCCTTCTTGCCGTCGAGTTTCGAAACGGGCACTTTTGTCGCCAGGCGAGCGGTTTCGTCATCGGAACGGCTCAATAGGCCGGCTTCTGCCGATATTGCGGAGACGAAGTTAGCCCAGAAATGTTTGGAAAAGCGCACGAAACGTTTTCCTTGACTGAGAAAATACTAAAACACAATTTCGATTGTAGTGCAGCATCTTCTCTGTACAATTGCAAAATATCACGTTCGAAAATAACCTCGAAATAGCTTCGAAACCGCATATTAGCAAACGATGCAGGTAATTAGCTCTCTTCGACCTAGATATCGGATAAAAGAGGTTTCACTACGGGGCAGTGAGAGCTCGAAACAAAAACATAGTGTAAAGTTAGAAATTAAACAAATCAATTAATTATATCGAACCGTTTTTAACGCAGTCGTCGGTTTGAAACACTTTTAGGTGGTTATATTTAATTACATTTGTCTACGTTAACAAAATTTAGTTAAGAAAGTTGAAATCCCAATTGCTAGAAAATTATAGTTTGAAGGTGCTGTCACTTTGTTACTTCATTTATTTATTAAATAAAACTGTTGGTATAATTTAACACACGTAATTACCACTTAGAAATCAATTCAGTATAGAACTTTACATCACATCGATCGTAATTTTATGAGATAAACGTTCCAGACAGTTCTCTTTGGCGCAATGCTCGCCTGTCAGAACGTTTCGGAAGAAATCTTTGTCCTCCACTGGTTCCCCCATCGCAGATACCACCATGGAGCTCGCGAAACCCGCGGGTTCACCTGCCGAAGTTGTCGCGAATCGCGGGATTCGCCGCAAGAAACGCCGCGAAATCGCGAAACGAAAGGATCTCGAGATACGCCGTCACCTGGTCGATCGTTTCGCGGAAACCGTGGTCTGCTGCACCGGTCTACGTGGTTTCTTATCAGCTCCCAAGTGTTAACGTTTACACCGCGATAACGCCGCGTTGGCACAGATGCCGCGGATGTAATTAAGACGTCGGCGGTTTGGTACCTTGGAGCCGATCCTGACGCACAACGACCGGCAATGACGTCTCTGTCGTGTCGGTGATGCATCAAACGGTCCGTAATTACCGGGGACAGGTGTTCGCAGAATCCTGATTCGTAGATTCGTCGATGATCAAGGAAATGGAAAAATTTGATCCGTGACGAGAGGTTCGATCGAGTTTGGTGCGTTGATCGTGGTCGATTCAGAAGTTTCATGGTTTCTGGCGATTGTGCGTATGCGGCGTTGCAAATGCTGGTTAAAATGCATCGGTTTATGCGTTTATGGCGGTACTGAGTATCTAGGATTCCATTCACTGCTGCAGGTATTTACGATGGTGTGTAATTTCGAAGTTACACCCTCGTTTCAGGTGTCCTTTAGAACTGTACTCACAATTTCAGCTGTACTTTCGATCAGCAATTTATTTTCCGACCATTCTTCTTAATTATCGCAGTTTTCTTAATCTTTTCTACTTCTTGTAATCTTAACCCTTTGCACTCGGAGACATTTTAACTCTAAAGTCGAAATAGATTAATATATTATTATTAATCTATGATTATATATATTATATATTAATATATATTATAATTATATATTAATATAATTATCATAGATTATATATATATATATACATATATATATATATATATATATATATATATATATATATATATATTATTAATTATATATTATCAATAGTACAGTATTTTCATGTTCTGTGATTTATAATTAGTGAATTCTATGCAGATGGAATTGAGTCTCTTTAAATATAAACAATTTTGGGGGTTTGAAAATTATTTTGAAACATGAATTAATTTTTAAAGGAACCGTAGAGTCACCCCTCCAGGACAAAGGGTTAATATTTCTTGGATTTAATGAGAATCGCGTTAAAGATGATTCCAAGAGAATTTTCTTCGGATCGGACCCTGACAGAAACCTCTAATGAAGCTTCTCTAATGAGCAAAATAAATTTCTGCTTCGCGGCAGTATCCAACATTCGGTTGGAAGAGGAGGAGAATACAAAATCAACATAGAGCGAAAACTGCAAAGCCACGAATAATGTAGGAAGTGGTAATCAATTAAAAATCCAGGACAGGGGTAGAATTACAGAGAGAATTAACCGTGAAAGACGAGTTAACTCGTCACAGTGTTCGGCCCCGGCTTTCGATGACTCGCCGGTTCCCTATTCATCGAATAATCGCCGCGTTCCACTGTATCACAATGCCTGTATCAATTTAAGTTACATAGTATTCAAATTCGTGACGGGAATGGCTGTGTCGAATTAATTTCCAGCATTTCCGTTTACGCCTGCAACAGCACGCCAGCTTAAAAATCACCTATTTAACAGTTTCAAGCGTCCGGGAACCGGCTGCCAAACGGTCGAACACAAATCCTCTCGACAGCGTCGATCGGCCGAAACCCCGCTCGATCTCTTAACAACGGTCCAAGTTTTCGTGAAAAAAATGTCCTATGTTATTAAATATTTTTAAACATCCATTTACAAGCCCTGCTAAAGTTTAAATCATTAAAAACCTAACATTCTTCCTACACGAGGTTTTCAATGTTTTTTTGACAAGCATAAAAGTGCTTATATACATAAAAGTATAGCAAGAACTTGCATTTTGATATTGTCCAACGAGTAATAATTGAAACAATTAATTTCGATCTCAACCTCATATTTTTGCCTTTGTAAAGTTCTATCTTTTCGCAGAGTTATTATCGTTAACCCTTCGCAGTCGAAGCCATTTCGATTCGAAATCCAAAATAGTAATTGTCCGAGATACAAAATCGTCGTAAATAGAAAAATATTATTCAAGCATGGAAATTGAAAAATTGAATTTTGATCAGAAATGATTGTTTCCCGGGCCACTGCGGGCGGGGAGAAAGTGCAGTGGAGGGGATACGGGCAAAATAGAGGAGAGAAATACTTTTCATCGCATTCGACACAATCGCGGCTCGGGTGCGGCGGGCTGACTCGGTGAAAGAAAAAGAAAGAAAGAGAAGAAAAGAGAAGCAAAGAGAAAGGAGGAAAGAATGAAAGAAAAAGAGCCACCCCCGCACGGCTCCCCGCTGCTGACGGGATTCGATAAACTCGAATGACGGCTCGAGCTCACCTAATTACGCGATAAATGCGTGACTGCTCGCGCTGGATGCGCATGGAGGTGTCGCTGCTAATTACTAATTACTCATTAGAGCACGTGGGCGCGAGATCCGCCTCGCGGCACCTCCCCGCGCGGGCGGGGGCGGCCGGTTCGGTCGGACGCGAATGAAAAACAGCCGCGCATTATCTCGACGTCGAGAGACCGTCGGCTCGCGATAAATGGGAAAGAGCTCGTCGGGTCTCGCGACGCGAGCCGGCGACGTACAAACTCGTCGGCGTGTGACGGCGCGGCGCGGCGCGCAGGCCGCTGCGCGCCGCGCCGAGGGCTGCACGCCACTGTAATTTTTTGTAATTATTTTATGGTAATGAGGCTAATTAAAAGGTAGAATGCCTCGAGGGGCTCCCAACGCTCGGAAAAGGAGCGTGAATTACGCGCGAATATATATTGTGCGGGCGCGAGATGGCTCGGCGTTCGCCTTTTGTCACCTGCGCGGGGGCGTCAGCCGAGCAGAGGGTGCGCGAGCCCAGGGTTCGTCGATTCCGTGTGTCCCCTTTGTTCACCGAGCAATCGATCCAACCGGCTCTTGCCTCGAGAGCAGCCCGAACCCTCTACGATCCCGATCGAAAGCGTTCCCGGGACTCTTGTCGTCTTATTTCGCCGCTGGCTTCTGGTTCCCGGCCACCGAATGCCAGCTACTTCTCGCAAAAATTGAGAACGCTCTATTATACGCTGTGTAGAAGCTGGCAAGACTTTTCAGTATGCTCCACATTGGACTGGCAAGACCGAATAGTCACGTGTTAAAGTCTTGCTAGCTTCTACGTTCGAGTCTTCCCAATTTCTGATGCGTACCGAACTTTTCGTATATCTGAAGGTAAAGGTTCGATGAACGTGATGAAGACCTGACGAGACTTCTAGTCTTGATCTTTCTCGGTTTTAGAACATACGAGTTTGTAGGATTTTGTGGGAAAGTTGTAGGATTTAAATTTTAGCTTTATTATACTAGTAGAAAATTTGTTACAAGAGATTGATAATTAGATGTCTGGCAGCGGAACTTCAGTACGAGGACTTGAACCTTCCACCTCAAAACCTCGAAACCTCTGGTCTCGATCCGATAACCTACATAGCTCAAAGAAGTCTTCAAGACGTCTGTTTTTGGACAATCGGGACGTGTTAAAGTGATCTTAAAGACGTCTGTTCTTGGACATTTGGGACGTCTCGATGTTGGCCATGTTTCCCTCCGCTGCATCGGGACGAAGGGACGACTTATCAGCATTATCTGCGACTCGCTCGTCCTCGAAAGTTTTTGCCTCGCCATCGGCTTTCCGTGGTCGGCGTTACGTCACGACGACGGCGTAAGAATCGTAAGGCGCGTCGGAGCGACGCGATGTGCTTAAAGCTCGTCGCAGCTTGCTCATTACATGTCCCAATACTCGACGTAACGGGCACTCCTGTTCCTCTCGAGCGTCACCGCGCGTCGACGATGGTCCTTCTTCCCTGGAAAGTGGCAAGGACGTCCGAAACGTCATTTTATAATTACAATCCGGCGTCGTCGTCGTCGCCGCCGCCTGCCGACGTCGCGGCCGTCTGTCGACGTCGCCGTGTCGCAATTATTCGGCCTGGGCCGCGCGCAACAGAAACAACCCCCGCCGTTGCCACCCCCCGAAGAATCCTCCAGAGAGGGAACCGGCGGAGAGAAAAGAAAGAGGCGAGAGAAGAAGAGAAATGGAGAAAGAGAGAGCGAGAGAGAGAGAGAGGAGAAATAAAGGGCGCTAGCGTCGTGCTCGCGGAACCGAGCGACCGAGCGAGGACGAGCGACGCGCTCCCGACTCGCGTACTAATTACTTAAACTCGCAATTAAGTGCACCCTCGCGGCGCCGGAGAAAGGATTCGCGGGAGCGTGATTCGCACCTTCCCCCGTTTTTTTGCACTTCTCCCCCGCCGCTCCCGCCGCACCCGCCGCGCCGTCACACTCCTCTCCCCGCCCTCGCTCCTTCGTTCTGCTCTTCTGTTTCCCCCCTCTGTTCCCACCATTCGCCTTTACACGTTCGCTCATACGTGCACAGGTGCACCGAGATTTTCCTTCCCTTTCTTCCGACTTTCTTTCTCCGCACCCCCACGGCCGGCGCACGGTCTCTTCCTTTGAGGGCCTCGCGCCCGCGCTACGCCACTGTTAGAGTTTCATTTTTCAGGCCGGTGCAGCTCGTCCTGTGCACCCGGCCTTTGACGACGGACCCCGCCTGCCTGCCTGCCTGCTTGCTCGCCACTCTGTTTCTCTTACACGGGTCCCTTTGATTCGCTAAATTTGGGACATGTCCCGCAGATCCTACCCGGGAAATGGAACGCTCCGCGGAGCACCCTCGCGGTCCATCAATTAGGCTGCGTCCCGCTCCTGAAACGATACCAGTCCTCCGAGTCTGTTGCAATCGTTCCGGACCCTTTGGACGTCTCTCGTTTCTATCGCGGCGCTTAGTACGCGCGGATAAAAGTGCAGCATCGCCAATGAAAAGTGTGCGAGGTATAAGAAATTAAGAATCACAGGCTTGAGCAATTCGAGCAGTGTTGTTTGCTAAGAAACATTGCTGATAATGTCCAAGAATAACATCCGTAAAGTAAACCACGATATTTGCAAGATATTTGAACGATGTTCCAAAATATTTCATAAACATTATTGACAGTGATCCATCTCCTTGGTATAAGGACCCCGTGCAGTAAAATAAAATAGAGAAAACAAACCATAAAAATAAAGTAAAATAGAATAGCTAAATATAGTAAATTAAACTCAACTAAAATGCACTGATTAATACAACGCATTCGCGAGTACGTAAGAGTCCGAAAATTTGTGTAAATATAATCTACGTACACTTACGTGTACGTGTAATAATTTTGGAAATAAAACTAGCGACTGGTACGTGGAAACTCGCCGGTCCTCCGCAGGTTAATTACCTTAGCCACCGGCATAAATATTCCCGCGGTAAAGCAGTGCCGTAAAATCCGCGGCGAACTATAAACCGTATCATTAACGAACGAAAAATGGAGCATACCTCTCCGGGGCCAATAATCACAATAAAACGATATCTCGCCCATGAACTAGCGCACTAAAGTTCGCAGCCAGCCCCGACGAATCGGCGCGCACGCTCGCGGATGCGCTCCCGGCTAATCAGTAAGCCTGGAACAAGTTCTGGCTGGCGCGATAATATTACATTCTAATTGCATTTATTATATAATGAATCGCTTCCTTAATTATCGAGATGTCGGCTTATTAGTTTTCTTAATTGCGGCGCGGCCGTTTTTGGTTTGACGGTTCTCGATCGGACGGATGATTCTGCGATACTCTCGGCACCGGGCTCGCGAAACGTGCACCGTTATCGCGGCTGATCGTTCTCCGCGGCGGCCTCTCCGGTGCATCGGATGCACCGCGGCGTCTGCGCGTTGGCAACGGTGTGTGCCAACAATCCCTAGGCACGTGAACGCGAACACACGTACGGGCTGCGTGGCCACGCATGCGTTTCGCTGGACCCGCTCCAATCCGGACCGACGAGACGGGGCTAGAGATGGAAGAAAAATGGCTTTCGTTCGTCGAATCGCGGTATCGACTCCGCGCGCCGGTTCCGAGGTGTCCGACGATTGCCATTCGAGACGTCCTTCCTGCATCTGGATGCGCATCGAGCGATCCACACCGTGCCTCTCGTCCCTGAAACGCTCCGTCGCACTCTCATATGTCAGAATTTCTGCTTCGATTTGATGTATTTTTGGTTCTTCCAGCGTCTAGACGATGCAGTTTTATTTTTTAAGCGGCGATTAGAAGATTTTCTGAGCATTTTTTCTGTACGATGCTACTGGAGGCCCTTAGATCCTGTATTCATGTTTTCCTACTTATTTATTTGTACTATTTTATTATTATATTTTCCTATTTATTTATGTCTGTTATTTTATTATTATATTTTCCTATTTATTTATTACTATTATTTTACTATTACAGTTTTCTACTTATTTATTTTGCCTATTACATTTCACTGTTTATTCCACCATTATTATTCTTTTGCACTTTAAGAATTCAAATGTAACGCTTTATTTTTGCAGTATATATAATTTTGAATATTTTCGAATATTTTTGGTGCCCTAAAGTGTCTAGAAACCATATATATATGTATAAATTCTGAATTCTAAATATATCCTCATTAAGGGGTGAAATCCATTTCTGCTCTTTTCTATAATTGCTACGTCGTCAGGCCTCATTTATGGAAACAAAGAAGTTTCGTAGATTCTATTGAATCCACGCTGCTATTTTTAATTAGAAATCGTCCCCGTTTCTCGTCAGCTATCTTCAATTCTGATCGATTCATCGCCGTATCCTTTGCGTCAACGATACGCGAATCCCCGTTTCCATGGGCGGCCGCCATACTTATTTCCCATCTGGCCAGTTTAATTCTATTTCGGTGTTCGTATTTTGTACCTTACGTTTCTCTCTGTTCGACGACGGTGCGCGCCGGTGTGTTTTCGCCTTATGTAAACGTTATTCCGTTCTTTATCGGGTTCGACGAGGCCAGGCGCGATTGTTATCGGGGCCGTTACTATTCCTCGCGAGCGTAGAACGTAGAGGATCGGAGGACGGAGAGCATCGGAGGACAGAAAAGAAACTAAAGGGGGTGATTCAGCGAGAGGTCCGCCGTTATTAAACCCCGGGCACAATGTATACTCACCGATTCGCGATTACTATCGCGACAAGCGCTCGTCGCTCGCTCACGCGCGCGGCCGCGCAATTTATGCCCGGATCCTCTTTTGCCGGTAAATGATCCATGCGCGTCGCGCGTAATTGTAAACGTCCCCCCCTCGCTCCCAACCCCCCTCGCGAAGACATCTCGTTACCAGCGTCGCGACGCGCCGGTCACGGGGGTGCGCAGGGTGGCGGAAACGTCGACGTTATTAACTCTCTGTTCCGTCGGTTCGTTCTGGTGCGAACGGTAAAAATACAGAGAAGACAGGAAAAGTAGACGCAGGGAAAAAGAGGAGCGACGGAAAAAAAGGAAAATACGCGGGGGAGGGAGTGGGAAAAATCGGGGAACGCGTCTGGGCCAAGCTGGCGTAAAGGCGAGTTCCCAGCGATCTCATTGTCCGCGGCGGCGCCGGCACAAAGGGGTGCGCGACATCAAAGACGAGTCAAAGTTATCGCCCCCGGCTGTACATCCCCGATATTAGCCCTCGCCGACTAATAAACCATTTCGCCTGTTCGACAGACGAGATTCGCGCTATCGGCGCCCGTACTGCCACCTGCAATCGCCGTCGGACCCACCGCCCGCAATTTCCGATTCTCACAGAGCCCGACTATCGACCGTTTCCCATTGGATCCCATTTCTTCGTTCGCGTTAGTGTTACCTGCTGGACGAACTATATTATGCATTACGGAATTCGTTTGGATACTTTTAAGGAACATCGACGATTATGCGTGGGTTCCCATTCTTCGAGTCTTTTCTGTCGGTTTTTTCTGTTAGACAAAGTGGCGAACACTTGCACAATTCGGTGTGAATTTTTTTATAACGATTGGCAATTATACTGCGGATCCTACTTTTCGATTTTCGTTATTTCTATATATTGAACGAACCAGTTATTTAGCGAATAATTTTGTAAGGATTTGGAATTATAACTTGAGTCTTGCTCTTTAATTCTTGTTGTTTTCATCTGCAGGATGAACTGATGAATTATTGTACAATTCGCTAAGAAACTTTTGATTAGAATCAACAATCATGCATTTTTTTTATCTAGTATATAAACGTTTTGGACAGCGAACTTTCTGCAGCAATTTTTAGACAGTTCGTCGAGAAATCGGTCATTGAATTTTGTTAGTGGGCGAATTTTTTATAACGGATAGTAATTATTAGACCAGTGGCTTCATTATATGTGTTCTTTTAACGTGTACATTATTGGAATTATTCTAATACAACGTTGTAAGCGTACAACAAACATGCACGACGTTATTATTAGGTAATAATTATATGCTAATTGACCTGGTTGCCTAGGCGTGACGAGTTAATTCGTCATTCGCATTCTGCTTTAACCAGGCTCTAGCCAGTCGCTTATCCAGTTTCTTATCTACTTGTAAATTGCCGTAGAAGGTAGACAAACAGATCGGATCTTGATGAATGTGATTTTAATAATTTTTAATGGATCGCACTTAACAGAAATGAGCCTGGGAAAATAAGAAGAAGAAGAAATTCTGAAACTCGAAGACCTAGTATTATTCGTTTGACTCTAATTATTTTTGTATAAACGATCGATTAATCATTCTATTATCTAGCGAAATCATTGAAAAACTGTGTCACTGTTATCAATCATCGTAGAATTAATTTTTCAAGGAATTTGTAATGTTAATTCCTTCTGTCAAGAGGCCTTATCGTCAGGACTGAAGCAACACCGAGTTAATTAATTATTATTAGGTCGAGTTAATTCATTATATCCATTCAAGATGAATTTGATTTTACAGATTTAGCTCTTTGAGGTTAGACGAGAGTTAAGAACTCTCCTATCTCTTCCTTATAACTTTTTATGCATGATCGAGTATATTTTAGCCCACTTGAAAAAGTTGAGGTTATTTCAATCCTTTAATTTAATAATAAATTTTAGGTTAATATTTTATTCAAAGCTAAACTGTATAAACGTTGTTTTTCACAACGTTACATTCTGTGCAACTTGCATTTTTATTTTCTTTAACTCAGACAAGACTGGATTTATTTAAACTTTGTACGATTTATATTATAACGTATGCTCCAATAAGGAAGTATACCTAAAAATTGCTCCAAGAAAATGTATTTATAATAACAGGAACTGTAAAAGAAAAATTCGCGTGGCTCGGCGAGTTAAGGGATGAAATTCCGAAGCATTTAAAAAAACTAATTCCGCGAACTGCCTAAAAGCATGTAGAAAATCATCCCGGAAGTTTAAAAACAAACTCAATCTTGCGAAGAAATTGTGGGTCTCGTTGTCGCAGGGCTTCGCGAAACGCGAAAGAAAATTGCATCGGCGGATATCTTCGACAGCGCGTCGGTTTAAATCGATAATTGGGAGGTCCCTGAGGATCCGTCCGGCTAACGAAGATGGATTCCGCTCGGGACGAGCATCGGTTGCTCGCGACGAGGAAAAACGCTTAGGAATGTGCACGGTCGAGCGGCGTGAAACGTAATTGCCGGCGTCTGTTCCGTCCGCGGATAATAATTCGCGGCTCGTCGAGAAAAATGCAGATGACTCGACGCCGTGGCCCCTCTTCCCTTCGAGACACCGCAGGCATTCTCTCTCTTTCTCTCTCTCTCTCTCTCACACACACACTCTCTCTCTCTCTCTCTCGCTCTCTTTCTCGGTTCGCCGGCTCCGCCGCGCCGGGTCGCTCGAGCCGGCGCTAATTAATCTCATTATCGGCTTAATCGGTCGGAGATGCGTATCAATTAATAACACCGCGCCGATGTGTTCTCGCCTCGCGTGTCCAGGGACGTCGGAGGAACGAATCCGTCATCCGGTTCGTCGTGCTTCCACCTTCGTCGGCCGGCGTCTTTTTTTCGCGTCGCGTCGAGACGACCGTCGAAACCCGTTTCCCGGTGGACTCATAATTTCGGATTAGCCCGCCGTGATTTGTGTGGAAATTAAGCGAATTCCGAAGCGAGGGACGCGAACCCATGGAACCTGGAACCAGGTCCACAGAAATCGCCGGGACCTGCTGGATCTCACGCCTTACGAACCCGAGACCTTTATAATCTCTTCGAGTTACGATTTTCCGAGTTTCACCGTCTCGTTAGCATCTTCGGAGATTATTCGCGAGACGCGTCGATGCATATGCTCTCGTCCTCTAAATCGGCCCGGAGCTGGTTTTGAAAGAGAGCGAGCGAACGAGCGAGAGGGAGAGAGAGAGAGAAAGAGCCAGAAAGGAGGGCTACAAATCATCCTCGAAGAAATCTAATTTACGGGCGCACACGGCTTAGGACTGGCCTAGGGGCCCGGTCCAGCCGAAACGTGGGAAGTTGAAAAATGCGAATGCCCATTAAAGATTCGGTGACGTCGTTCGTTGGCCGCCGATTTACCGGTGACCGGTTCCACGGCCCAGCCTGATCGCGGTAATTTACTGGTCAGCTTACCGCGATTAGCCGGCTCCTTTGTCACTATTAACCGGCCTGCTCGAACCCTATCGAGGACGAAACGACAGAGTTCCGCTGCACAACTTCTGCCAGCGCTCTCTTAGTCCTGACGAAGAAGGTCGCTGAGATTCCTCGATGATAAATCAGCCGCTTAACCCGTCGCGTCGGGCCTGCACGACGAGTTAACTCGACGCTTGAGATTTTCATTCCGTTTTCTCGAATCTTACGCGATCTCTCAATGGACTTTTTAACAGCAACGTCGACGCTGACTCGATCGTGCACACTATATCTGGTAGAACTTACGTAATTTTTTGTTAGCGTAATTATTATTTATCTCGCGGATCGCTAACGTTTATTCCGTTACTATTGACGTAAAAAGTAGTAAATAAAATATCGAAATCAATTGTTCTCGCTTTGCGCGTCAATAATAAAGGGATCCATCTTGGACTATTCGATTCGATAGAAGCGAAAGCGTTAAAAATTCATTTTTTTCGTTCATATTTTTACGGTTTTTTGTTTGTTTTTACTGTCGTATTATCTCCACAGGCGAACAACTAATTAGCAGTAGTCCGACAGACTGGAATTAATAGTTTAGTCTTTTTTCGATTGAAGATTTCTGGGCCCAATTTTACAGCGTTTCCATGGGTCGAGTTCGGGTTGATTGTTTAGTGGATAGAGTCGGGAGAAGGTAGAGGACGAAGGACAGGAATCTCCAGACTCCCGGTTACACTAATGTGACACATCCAGGCGCGACCAACAGCCTCCCGTCGGGACCAGGACCTTCGCATCTGTCTGCCTGATGTCCTCAAGGTTCTTTCACTTTCTTCTCAAATATTCGGACTTCGTTGTTACCAAGTCCGCCAGCATTTCAGCCAGCGTTTAAACCGTCAAATAAACGTAGATACAATTCCTTCGTGATCGAAGAAACGATTACGATCGAACGAATGTTAAATCGTTGCAACCGCGAAGTTAATGACACGGCGATGGGTTAACCCTTTAACTTGTACCCTCGAGTTAATTCGAGCGCGCTAAACAGGCCAAACTGTGCACACTCGAGATAATTCGAGCGGCGTTGTATTTTATGCTGCTATAATTTTTCACACTCGAATATAATCGAGAATCGAAAATAACAATGTGAAAGCGAAGAAATAGAAATCGTTTTATTGATATTTCTCATTTACATGGGATCGTAAGCTACAACACTTATTTATTCAAGAGTAAAATATAGCCTTTTTCCATGGAACAAAAGCGCGGTATATCAAAATTCTCCACCAAAAATTGATTTCTTTGGCCGGTTAAAAAAAAAACTGCGCGTTAAGGGGTTAAACTAAACTAAATGAGATTCGAGTGGAAGGTCGATCGAAACAGCGGAAACATAGCCACGTCCACGGAACGGACACACACGTTCCGAGTCCCGTGATACGATCGACTGGTGGACAAACAATTTGCTTTACATAATGCTTCCCGGAACGATTACGACGCGCGCGTCGCGACAGAAACGAGCCGGCAGCCAAAAAATCAGTCCCAAGATAAATATTTGGACTGCGGTAAACGATCGAAGATGAATAGATCCGAGGGCTCGTAAATAGCCGGAGACAACTGTTAAATAGTCGTGGAACGAGGAAAAATCGTGGCAGGAATCTTGTCGGCGGCGATCAGCGGCGGCGATCGATCAGACATCAGGATCTCGGATCGGAGATCGCGATAACGATAGGCCGCGAGCCTGTTTCCCGTCGGATCGGGAAGAAAAACGCGTCCGTTCTGGCCGAGCTCGCGCCACGGCCGCAGACCACGGGCACGGATTTACTCACGCGTGGCCAACGACAGGTGAGAAGCAACAAGAAGGAAGAAATAGTGGCCCCTAAACGTACACAGCCATTACCGTCCCTCCCGCCCCCGGCTCCCCCTTCGACGCCTATTTATTATTTTCCACTGTGTACACTGGATGATCGTCGCTAATAAATAGTGGCGCGTTTATGGGGGACACCGGCGCTTCTGATATACGAGCGAGCGTGACGCGCGAGCGAGAGAGAACGCCGCGAAAAAATTCATTAGCCGCCGATTGATGAACGATTTTTATTAGACCGCCCGTACGCGGTTTCGCGGCGGCCTGCGTCGTCCGTCCGCTTCGTTCGTCGTCACGCGAGCTTCGTGCTGGTTCGCGGTAATCGGCAGCTTAACGCTTTTCTATAATCACTTCCAACCCGCGTGCAATCGGGACGGTTCTCTGATGGATTATGCGAGGAATTATGATCCCGCTGCACGCGGTCCGATTGAAAGAAAAATCATCGCGTTGCTGTGACATTTTTAATAGGAATCGATGCGCGCATGATTTTGTGTCTCTGCTCGCGTATTTCAGAGTACGATGAAAGAAGAAATTGTTAAAAAGAAATTCCGCTAACGGTTATTGGTAGCCAAAATCGTTTATAATATGTATTATTAATTATATATTAGGTCGTTCGGGAAGTTGTTTCGTTTCTCAACAAAAATTCGTTTTGTAAGCTTGTTAAAGAAGCACGTGATTCAGCATTATACGAATAAACGACGGGGCTTCCATGATATAAGACCAGAAAAATGTCGGAAAGTTTTCTTTTATTTGAAACGTTAAAAAATTGTCTTTTATCTTCTCGTGAAAGAACGAAACAACTTTCCGAACGACCCAATATAATAGTCGTTTTTAATAGTCGTCGTAACCAAAATCATTCGAGTCGTTTATAACGATTAATCAGTAAGCGAAGTCATTTTAAGCAGAATTAATTGTTAGAGTAGTTTCGGTTCTCGGAGACGGGAGAAAGAATAAATGGTGCGAGAAGGTGCCAAAAACGGAGGGAATTTTGCGAAATATCGAGGGCAAAGAGATTTTTGCCGGGTCCGTGGGACGCGGCATTGTGCGCGGAAATTTCATTTTGTTTTCTCGCGGCGGTATCGCCCCCGGAAAAATAATTAATCCGCGTTAATTCAGCGGGCCCGGCCCAGCCGGTGTAAATCTATCAGAAATTTCAGCGGACGCGGGGCTCGCAATGAAATAGTAGGAAACATTCCAGCATAATTCCCGGCCGCTCTTCCTGCGAGGAGAGCGCAACACGCTCGGTCTCTCTCTTTCTCTTTTCCCTCTCCCGCTGCCTCTCGCGTGCCTCTCTTTCTCTCGTTCTCTCGGGTGGGCCGATATTATTTTTGAAAATCTCGCGCAAACGACGGCATTCCAGGGTGGGGCAGCCCCGGCATTAAATCATCCAGCTTTCTCTCTCCCTCTCTTTCTCTCTCTCTCTCTTTCTCCCGTCTCCCTCTCTCTCTCTTTCTCTCCTTTCTCTCGACTTCCGTCTCTCTCTATCTCTCGCACGCTCTGTCCAGCAACGGCAGCAGCAACGGTGGCTGTTGCTCGTTCCGTGAGCTGGCTGGCAGTTGCCGGGATCGCCATAACCAACCTCACACCGTAACCTACCATGACATACGGTTTATTGCGAATGTACTCCAGCGCCGCTAATAAATTCCTTTTTGGCCAGCACCGACCTATTTGAACAGAATCGGCCCCCGGTATTCCCCTCTCGTTTTTTATCCCGCGAATGCACTCCCGGCCGAACGAACGCCGTTTCCCAACTTCATTTTCCGTGGCAACGATCACCTGTCCGGCGCGCCCTACCTGGCCCCGTTCGCCAGAACTTCGCCGCGATTGCTTAATCGCTCGTCCGACGCGCCTTCGATAAACTCGCTAATTTACTACCCCGACAAGGTTCCTCCTATTTCCCGATCCACTGTCTAACGTCGAAGTTCAACGTCTCGTTTCCTGGAACATTCATTTTTCAGCGTTAACCTTAATTTTGCTCGATTACCGTGTGCTTCGATGGTCCGTAGATCGTTGATCGAAGCAGACTGGACGACGATCGCTCGAAATAGAAGTTTAGACAGCCTTTGGAGAGATATAACCTTTCGGCGCGATGTTAAATGCTGGGAATGCTGCAACGGAAGATCGATGATTAACTTTGACATAACTTTATAGCGTTTTCGGAACGGGTCAACTGGTTCGTTTAGTTGTAAATTGTTCAGTTTATAAACTCGTTGTTTGTTAACTCGATCTTCTCGTTCTCTCGTAACATTTACAAAAAATCGATCTACACTCGCATCCCAATCTATCCGGAAATCCATTCTACTAGTCTCAGTAACTGGTCCAAAATTTTATTATCAACCTAGGGGGACTGGTTATTGAGTGAAAAAAATTCATTTTAGTGTTCTGTAGAGATGAAGTTATAACATGCCCTCAGAATCCCAAAAGTTCGGAAAATGAATTCCACTAGTCTCAGTAACTGGTCCAAAATTTTGCTATCGACTTAGGGGGACCAGTTACTGAGACTAGTAGGATTGATTTCCGGACAGATCCAAAAATCTCGAAAATCAATTCCACTAGTCTCAGTAACTGGTCCAAAATTTTGCTATCCACCTAGGTGGACCAGTTACTGAGACTAGTGGAATTGGTTTTCTGGATTTTTCCGATGTGTCCCGAAAATCAATTCCACTAGTCTCAGTAACAAAAATGGACAATTTGGGAAGAGGAGATACGAATATTCGAGCCTTGCAACTCGTTCTTATAGTTGTTAATAATCGATAACCATAAAAAACGAGCCGCAAGGCTCGAACAATCGTATCTTCTTTTCCAAAATTAACCATTTTTGTGGACGATCTGAGCGTCAATTCGAGAGACACTACTGTATTAGCAAAATTAAAAAACAGCATTTTGGTCATCATCTAGTAAACTAATCCCTCTATCATCTAAAAAAAAATTCACGTCATTCAGTCGTGTTTTAATAAAGGCTATTGCTTTTAAAAAGGTGTACAAACAGCTTCGTGAGAAACTCTACGCTGTCGTCGAAGTCCTACGCTACCGTGTTAATCTTTGCCCGTCGGCAATCAGGCTAAACACGTTTACGACTGATACAAACTTGCATGTTCCATTATCTCCGCAAAAATGTGATTGCACTAAATTCGTTAGAATTTCTCGCGTTATCGCGGCACTGGTATCGGGAAGCTCGACAAGTGTGCAAACATTCTATCGATAAGCCGAATGATTCACGCGCGGCAGTCTTCTCTCGAGCCAGATCCAACGATTCGACCGATCGACGATAGTTCCCGAGCCGTTGATTTTCCCTAATCATTTCCAACGAGCCTCTCTGTCTCGCTCTCTCCAATCTCTCGGCGGCCCTTCGGCGGAATTTTTATAATTCGCCGGCGCAGCGTGTTCAAACGCGACCTCTGTTTTCCCGCCGGCATTGGTGCGTCGACGTGCGGACGAAATTTCGCAGGCCGGTGGTTCGTTTTCCGGGCGGCATTCGAGATTTTCGGGAGGGCGGCGGGGAGGGAAAAAAGCTGCTCGCGTGTCCCCAACGTGATCATTTTCATCGGCGCTTTGTGCCGCGTTTCGATGACGAACGACGGCCGCGCGGCGACCGCTGCCTATTTCGTTCGTTAGAGAGCATTTCGCTCGATTTCAATGGTAATTCGACGCTGTCCCGTGGCGCGCGCGCGACGCTTTATCGGGGGTGTGTCCTTTTTAAGTGACGATCCGTTTGGACATTCGACGCGTTTCCCGGACCCCGACTCTTCATTTCGCTTTTCACCGGACTGTTGCCCATTCACCTGCGTCCCGGCCGCAGCTCCCGGACAGTTTTTCGGAACAACTGTTCTTTTTAGCCCGATCGCCGGCAGAGAGGCGGCGGGGGGCGGGGCCCCGGGGGCCGATACTTGCCGGTTCGTTGCCCGTCGAAAAACATTCATTATCCCCCCGCCGCCCTCCCGGCCGCGGCGCCACGCCGCGTTTAATAAATTAACCCGCTTTGATTCCGCGTCGCTCGCGATAATTGTCTCGCGCCGATCCATTCACCGGCCGTGCCCGACGTTATCGTTTATTCCGAACGGCCGTTTCATTCGCCGCGGAACTTCTATTTTCACCGCGAAACACACGCCCACGCTGCCGGATCAAACGAAAAACATTTTCCGAGCCTAAGATAATGTACACCCCGTGCTTTCTTCTACAAACTGTATAAAGCTGCAAAGTGAAAAATTGCGTAGCGCTATTTTAAAAAAGTCCAGGTGACCCGTGCTCTTTACCGAATAGAAAAGTTCTTCGAAATTATTTATTGTTGCACTTTGTTCTGCTCGAAGTGCTTCTTACTTTTTATTGCGAGCATTTCTTTCACAGCTCAGCGTAAATGCCTTAATGGTCAGTAACGCCCCTCATTGGTCAGTATTTTTCGTTAATAATTCGTAAACAAAGCCGCAGATTGCATTTTCGCAAAGGAAAAAGTTACTTCGAATGACCTCAGCTGACCCCTCATTTTCGGCTGTTAAAATAATTGTGGAACACCCTGTATAATGATTGTATTGCTAGGTATATCAGAAAAATCACTGGAGTGCAAAGGGTTAAAAGCTCCGATCCTACAATCCTCGAATACCAAAGCAAAGCAGATTCTCCCCAATTGTCGCTCAGCTTGAAAAGAAAAGAAAAACGCATCGTTTTCATAGTCGCTGGCAATCGATAGCTATGAAAACGAGCCGCGAAGCTTGAAAAATCGTATCTCCTCTTCTCGAATTATTCTTTTTTGTTTACAAGGCAAATTTACTGTGATCTAGTGCTGACAAAGACCTCGATGCATCCGCGATCTCGTCGAACCCGGCAAAACCCGCGCTGCGATGCCGTCCCGCGATGCTAAAAACGGCGATCACGGGTCGGGGAAATAAATAAGCGATCGGCCGGGGCCGATCCCCGAAGAAAAGGTAGTGAAAGGCAGCTCGCCAGCAGCGAAGGAGCGGATCCTCGTCCCGTTTAACCGTTCCCGGGGCTGATTCGCGTCCGACTGCTGGCTTTCGAGGATCCTCGAAAGCTACTCGAGCGGCCCCCGGCCACGAATGTGCCGGCCACGGTGCGCGAAACTTATAGTACGGCCGTTCGCAAACACGCGCGAACCAAAGCACACGCACGGCCACAGGGCGAGCCACTCGAGAATACTTAAACCGTGTGCCGGGCTTAATTAGGGGTATGCCCGGAGAGCGGAGAGTGGTCGATGCACCAACGGCACACACGGGCACGTGCGTTTTCTCGCGCCGCTCCGTTCCGCTCCGCTCCGCGCCGCTTCGCTCCGCTTTGCCTCGCGAGCGTCGGAGAACACCGTCGGTCGGTCGAACACGACGAACGTCCACCGGGTCCCGGAGTGTTTGCTGTTCGTTTCGTGTTCCTCGCCTGGTCCCGATCCAACCCGGTGTGTTTGATCGCCGTTGCCTTCGAGAGACCCGGCACGAGTGTTTGCTCTCGTTCCGGGGGGGACGAGCGACTACCCTGGACCCTCGGATTTCTCCGCCGGCTCCTCCGGATCGGGGTCCTCCTCGCCCGTATCTCGAATTTTCCATTAACTCGCCTCGAGTGGCCAAACAGCAATTATCAAAATCCACGCGCGAATTTATTTAACCCTCGGCACGCTGACCCCGCGCAACCCCGTCCTCCTTTCTTTGACGTTGTCGCTCCGATCGTGCTCTGCGACTCGCCGCGTTCTGCTCTCGGGAAAGATGGCTGCCGTATCTCTTTAATACTGTTTAATACTTTGCTTTAGTATTTTATTTAATATTATCGTTGTGATTCTCTAGTGTAGCACATTCGGCCCGTCTTAAAGACGTATATTTCAGACATCTGAAATAAAGATGGCCAATTTTGGTCGCAAGACGTTCAGACCTAAAAGTAACTTTAATCACAGCAACGATGAATTTTTCTAACAAAATTCTGCCGTTCTTCTTTCAATTTATTTCTTAACTGTGCTATAAATTAATTTACACTTACATATTATTTACACTAGAACTACCAAACCAGTCAAAATGTTTCTGATTTTTTCTTTTACACTTCTTGACGTTTTGAAAATATCTCTGCCACTTTATTGAAGCATATATTATAATAAAAATTATATGAATTTCAAGTAAATTTAATCTTATCATTATAATAGAGAACAATACATTAATCGTGTTTGAAGCTCGGCACTCCTAGTGTTAATAAACAGTTAGCATTAAACAATTGCTTCTTCCCCACGCCTTAAATTCTTACATATCTTTTCGTATCTTATTTTTTACTGTACACACAGGACTTTCCCCGTTGACGTCGCTAAACTATTATTATCATCATCATCATTATTATCGTCGCTATTATCATTACACTCATACTCGCTGCTATTACGCTTTCCGCAACAAAGACTCCATCCCGTTGGCGCAACGAATAAATCAAATTACAATTAAACGATGAAATTTGTCGTACCTCGAAGGGATGGTTGGTTTGCGAAATCGCGCGGACCGTGGCAGCGTGATTGCGGAAGATGGAGCGCGGTTCGAGGAAGAGAGCGTGTCGTCCGGCATAGCTCGGCGAGGTATAATGAACGGCTCGATGGCGGAATTTCGTGGACCGTGGGGCACACCGGTAGGAAGGAGACGTCGTTCGACGGTGTTTGTAGGGGGTGGCGTCGGTGGTCCCGCGTACTTCTAACGCGCTAAATTATGTGTTCCGGAGCGGTCCGTTTCTGAATGCGCGTGTAGGTTGTAAATTTCGTAGCGTCCGCCGCTCCGCGCGCCGGGTACGTGGGTGGAGTTCGCCGGTCGAGTAGCTCTCGAGGATACTCGAAACGCAGTAGTCGGCCGCGGATTTGCATAGCGAGCGCTCGAACGCTCCAAGATGGACGGGGGGAGAGAGAAAGAGAGAGAGAGAGAGAGAGAGAGATTCTTTAATTATTCATAGAACCGGCCGGGGGCCCAGATGGCGCTCGAGGAAAACGGAATTCCCGTCCACTTTAAATCGCGTTTTCCGGGAAACGCGTTCTCCCAACGCAAACATCATTACCCCCCTCGTCGGACGGCGTCGTATTCGTTTGCAAATCCCCCGGAAATTAATAACGCGTGATTCGCGTACCAAGTGCGGACCGCCATTGTGCCGGCCCGGGATAATTATTTGTAAAACGGGACCAATCGCGAGATCCATTGTGCCGTCGACGCGCAACGTCGCGAGGCTATTGATCCTCTCTTGAAAAGCGGCCGAACAACAAAAAAAAAAGAAACACAAGAAAAAAGAAAAAGAAGTCGTGCGAGAACCAGATTCTTCGCATTGTCTACCGATCGACTTCTTCTTTTCTACTCTAACTCCACCATATTTTTGTTTCCCTTTCCCTCCACCACCGACCCGGGAATCTGTTTCTTTCTAGAGAGCCGTTCTTCCCGTCTTCTTCCCTCGGCCTCCTACTTTTTCGCCGTTTTGTATTCGTGGGCGGAGAGCCACGTCTCACGAGTACTTTACAGGTGGCTCGCCCCGGTGAAAAGGACTCCGGCTTACGTGACACACGTGCCGCGTAAACGGCTCGGATTTGAATTTGTAATCCGAGGTCTTTGTCGATCCTCCCCGTGGAAATTGAATGCGGACCCGTTAATGGGGGCCCCCGCTCGCCGCCGTTCCATAGGACCCCCGCTATCGTGAATACGTCGCTCGTCGACAAGACGATCCTCGCCGAGGGACCGAACCGTCACCCGATAACGCAAAATTACGTCACGGCTCGGCCGGGGAACCTTCGTCTTCCACGCTCGAAACATCCGTTTCGATCGTTCGACGAAGAAATTGCTGGCTTGAATTTAATGTTCCGCGTCTCGGTCTCGGTGCGTGAAATCCGTAAATCAGCAATTTAAGAGCGAATTTCTCGTCCCTCGGATCTACCAGATCAACCCCTCGTAGATTGCACAATTAAATTGGTCAGTTTATACGTCTTTATAACGTCTATATAACGAATATTCTGAGGAATAAATCTTTAAACGTCTCCCACGTTGCTCAGGATTTAATAATTTAAACCCTTGAACTGTAACAGGATGTTCAACCCTTAATAAACCAGAAGTACTTTAAGTTTTCATACCGCCAACTCCGAGCTGCTTTTTATACGAAGTGAAATCATGTATTAGAGGTTTTTGTATCGAGTACAGAGAGAAGATATTTATTTTTTAATAAAAACTCATCGATACATTTTCATACAAAATCGTACTGCCTGCTCTTCTAAACTTTCCTGTCAGTTTTCACGATTTTATATTATGGCATTGGTCAAAATTAAGAGTTAACATAATCTACTAAATAAAACTATTAGTAGATTATTCGATCCTTCTAAATCGAAATAGAAACGTAAGTCGACTTTCTCACGCAGTAATTTACGAATAACGACAACGAGGTGCTAATTGGCGAGAGGTTAATGAACCATCGAACAGCGAAGATAAATTGAACTTGAAAGAAGCGTCAAAGGAAGCGGGAAATAATCGGCAAAAACGTTTTAAACCTCGGCTGTTCCCGTTCGCGGAGACAGAAGGATCGGCCGGTAGGGGAGGATGAATCGATCAGGATCGCGATCGCGCTGGCGCGGCCGTATCTCCGTAACCTTAATTCCTCGACAGCACTCGAGAGGGTGGATAGAGACGACGAGTCGACGGTAATTTCCGCGACAATCGGCGCGCACGTCGATCCGGGACGCGCCGTTGAATACACTTTTTCCCGTTGATTAAACAAACTCTCTCGCGAGTAGATGGAGCGCGGCGCGGCGCCGCTCTCGAGGCCCTTCTGCGAGCGTTCCGCTTTGGCCTCGCCGAGAGAAGAGAGAGAGAGAGCCGTTTTCCGCGCGATACAGCGGCCGGGGTACAGGGTGGCTGGCAGGTAGGCAGGCGCGGCTCCTCCGGGTGAAATCACCGAGTAACAAGTGTCACCGTCGCTTCTAATTAATTAACGGAGCGGCGCATCTGCCGTTCCGCGAGGGAGACAAGGGGTCGCGGGCCGCGCGACGCATCCTGCGCTCGTCTTCGACGGTTGCAGCAGCCGGCTCTCGGCTCCCGGGCTCCTCCACCACCCGGCAGAACCGTATTCAGACGTGAAGTGCCGCGAGGGAGAAGTTACTGGAACGAATTAACGCTGCTTAATGCTTGAATGGCGGCCGAGAATTAATCCGACGCGGCGGTAAATCGCGGCTGATCGTCGGCTCTATCCCTCTCGCCCTCTCTCTCTCTCCCTTTCTCGCTCTCTCGTCGGCTCCAGCCAGCCACGAGCCGCGGTAAACGGCTCGACGGTGCCGCGTCGTGGAAAAAAAGCGATCGCTCGCACGCTGCTCGCGAATCACTCGAATTATCCTTCGATTTGCCGTTCGATCCGCAAGTTTCTCAAGCCCAGGTTTCTCGAGACTTAAAGAAGGTTTCTTAAAGAAACGGTTCGCCGATGTTGCAGCGCGGAGTTTTAATTAGTCGGCGGCGGCCTGCCCGCCGATCTCCCAGCAACCCCGTTTACGAAACGACAGGGCAAATGACTGCCGAGCGTCTTCCACTCGTCACGCCGGAGTGATAGTGACATTAAACGGGACGCGACGAGTCACATAATGTCCCTGTAACACGATATCGTGCGGTCTGACGATACCGGCAGCTAATGGTTCGGCTATTACTTCGACGTCCGACGTCGGCGTCGCCACCCCGAGGAACGAACGAGCTTCTGGATTATTATTCGCCGCCGCTGCGATCCCGGGGACCGTTCCCGGCCGACTTTAGAAAATTAATCGTAGGATCGTCGCAAAAACTCTGATGCTCTCTGGGAGGACGACGAAGTTTATGTTCAACCTGTCCGGAGAGCGTGGCTGCGACATCAGACACGTCGCCGCGCCGGGAGTTTCGAGTTTCACTCGACAAGGTTCTCGCTTCTGCTCCTCGATTACGTGCTCGTTGCACCGCGGGACCGCCATTTTGTTCGTCTATTTTTGAATCTTGACATCTCTGCTTCCGCGACGAATTCATTAATCTCCACACAGAGCTTGATAGAATATTCTTAAAAATCCAAGCCAATTTTCTCGTTCGATTAGAAGTCCTTCGTCGGGGACGTTGAAAATCGACCTACAAAATTGTTTAAAAATTATCTAAAGGTTTCTGCGCTAATTACCACATGCCAAAGAGTGAAAAAATCCATTCAGGTTGTTCTGAAAAATATTAGAAGACAACCGCGAACACGGTTCAGTATTTAAAACAGCTAATTTTTCCAATCGATGAAAAGTCTCTTGCTGGAGTCGCTGAAGACGGACCTCCAAAATTGTTTAAAAATTATCTAAAGGTTTCTGCGCTAATTACCACGTGTCAAAGAGTGAAAAAATCCACTCAGGTTATTCTAGGAAATATTAGAAGACAGCCGAACACGGTTCAGTATTTAAACCAACTAATTTTCCCAATCGACGAAAAGTCTCCTGTTGAAGGCGCTGAAAATAGAGCTCGAAAATAGTTTAAAAATTGTCTAAAGGTCCCTGCGCTAATTATTACATGTCAAAGTGTCACGGGATCGCGCGAACCGATTATTAAAAGTATCGGAAGGGAGTGAAACGCGTCCAAAGACCAGTTTCGAATCTGAGAGGGCATCAAACCTTGAAGGTGTACTCCGTCCAGCACTCGGGTTCGTAGAAGGATCGATTCCACGGTTCATCGATGACTCAGGTCGTCGAGGTGTTAACTGCCCAGTCACGATGCACATGTTCGGCCAACAAAACCCGGCGTGTTGTTCGGCTCGCGCGGGCGAACACGCGCGGAGGGACGAGCGGCGGCGTGTCGAGTGTCGTGAGCGAGGTTATTGACATTGTTCACCAAATATTGGCCCTGAAGAGCCTTCCACTGCGCACAATTGCTACTCTGTGCCTTCTGTTAAGAGCCTGTGATGGGCCCGGATAACTCATTCGTCCGCAAAATGGCCGACAGGGGCATTCCTTTCGAGATCAGTTTAAAACGCGGGACATCCGCCGCCTGGAATGCGCTTCGAGCGGCGATAACTGTAGTTCCACCGACTGTAATCCCGATTGGCGTTTCCCCAGTCATCCACGTTTATAATTGAAGATATCGTGGCGCCGTTCGTCGACGAAACGAGGCAGAAAATCATGAAAATGCGCGCCGGGAGTCGCGAGCGTTCGACCGACGCGACGGCGGAGAAGGCGAAACAGCGTGGGAACGGGGCTGCCGGGTAAAATTACAGGTAAATCGCGGGGCGGTGGTATCGATGGCAAACAGCAGGGGCATCGTGCATCCGCGATTTTACGGAAACCGGAGGCGAGAGGAAGCGAGAAGTATCAGTGACGCCAGCGGCGCGGCGATCCTAGGAAAGCCGGCACACCCACGCGTATAACGTGTAAACCCGCGTGCGTGTGTCGGTGCGGAGACACGGTGGGTGCGCCTGGGTGTCGCGAGAGACCAGGGTGCCGGCCACCGTGACCGAATCTGAATCTGTGAAACGCGGACACCACCGGCACCATGCGTTGCCGACGACGGCGAGCCTCGCGTCGCTTCGGACCTCGCGCCGATGGGAAATCGGAAGAGCACGAGGTACGCCTCTTCCTGAACACGATCTCTTCCTTTAATTAAGAGATCCGATCCTTTTCATCGTTCAAAGATATCGGAAGACACGGATCGACAACCGTCGCGCGTCCAGCTTTTAAATCCGTTGATCGAGAATTAAATTAATTTTGCCGTGTAAAAGAACGATAATTCGAACGATCGTTGAAAATACTAAAAAATTAGCGGGCCTCCAAATGGTCCCTTCTTAATTTTAAAAGTAATGCAATACGCTTGCCGGCCTCTCATTATGGCCCTCCATAAAATCATTATCTATGTATATCATTGCATCAACGGGCTTTAACCCGTTTATGAATAAATAAAAAGCTGCGGCGGAAGAGTAGAAGAAATAGACAGACGGCGAGCAGTCGGCGAACATTTACGAGCACTTGTCAGCCAGGAGAAACAGCATAAATTCCGAACGGGGGAACGCAAAAATCGTGGGACGAGGGGTGTTTCACCTGTTTGCACCTGCACAAGCGCCACCGTCGCGGCGTGCTCGCGCGGAAAGCCCGTTCGCACACGCGTGTGTGGATCCGTGCGATCGCGGGCCCGTCTGTCCGTGTGGCTCGGGCTGTCCATTGTGTAACTGGAACTCGGCGTGTTTTCGCAGGAAACGGAACAGGTGTACGCAGGTATACGACACTGCATATGCAGTTACATCGGTTTCCGTGCTGCGCCTAGCCGTCCCGTGGAACGATGCTCTCGAACGATGCAATTACGTGCTGCGCCGAGGGAGGGACGCGGGTTTAGGGTTTCGCGGTCGCGTGTATCGTGTTTAATCGCCGCGTTTTCGACGTAACTCTACTCACTTGACTCTCTCGCAGACGTCTCGTGGTATACCGGCGAGCTACTTTTATTTTCCCGGCTCCGGATAGGCGGACCGGCACGGACTACGGAGACCAAAGACCACCAAAGACTTCCAAAGACTACCAAAGACCACCAAATACTACCAAAGACTGCCAAAGACTACCAAAGACCACCAAAGACTACCAAAGACTACCAAATACTACCAAAGACTACCAAAGACTGCCAAAGAGTACCATCTTGATTGTTCAGATGTAGTCTGACTTCTGTCTGAAATCTGTCTTCTTTTTTGCACTGCGAATCCTTTGCTACGAAATATTCTAGCTAATTTAGACTATACTTAACGCTTTCGCGACCACGCCAGAAACCTCAAAGATCTCATAAAATTAAAGTATTTTATTCGATTAAATGAAAATCGCAGAGCAAGCTTATATGACATCGATTACTTCTTCAACATTCGTACCTCTTGCAAATCTTAACAAAACGAATCATAACGTCTCGATCAGGGGAAAAGTTAATTTTTAGAGATCAAATGCTATACAATTTTGTCACCCACGTGTAGCTGACGCGGCAAATCGAAGCGTTAACAGGGTTAAATTAAAACCGTATTTTATAAAGAAAGAACATGTATCCAATTGCCTGAGAAGTCCTTTGGTTTTTGATTTCGAACAAGTCTTATCGTAATATTTGCCGCAAGTAACACATACATTGAAAAGATAGCTCATTAATGTATCTTTAGGATCGTAATAATCGCAAATGAAAAATTCGAGATCCGCAAAGCCGGTGTTAAAAAATACCAGAGCCGAGCCAAGACAGTCGTGGTGAAAATCGAATCTGGCGATCCTCCTTCTCCGTCGTCTATCGCCTCGCCCCCGACTCCCAGGAATATCGCGGACGGATGACGGACGTCTTTGGACAGGAAGACACCCCGTCCCCGCGAAGAATCCTCGAAAGTTCCATTAACGACCGAGCGATCCGCGAGAAGTTATCGGCGGCGGTCGGTCCGCGGCTCGGCAATTGCAGCCGGTGCCGTTAATGGCTCGCGACTATTTCGCGGCGACCGGCTGGAACTTCGCCGGAGAAGTTGGCCGGGGTGTGTTCGAGGGGGTTGCTAGTAGGCTTGCGCGAGGCGAGGCAAGACGAGGCGAGGCGCGGCGGGGCGGGGCGGGGCGGCAGGAATTTCAATGGGAGGAAAATCTTGGAGGTGAGACGGAATAAACTGGAGCGCGGGTAACTCGCCTCGCCTTTGCCGCTTTCCGCCGCTATAAATTCATAAACTACAAGTTCGTCCCTCGTCGGGCCGACAGCCCGCGCACCCCCGGCCTCTCTCGCCGCCACCTTATCCCGTGCAGCAGCCGTTGCCGCGGGGAGAAACTGTTGGGAAAGTTTCGTACGGTTACCTTGCCGCCTACGCAAGGCGGGGAGGCCGCGGTCGCCAGGCGAGAAACTCGAGTCGGTGCCTCGATAAATTCACGAGTAGTTAGTTACGGCAAGAAACTCCGCCGGTTTTGACGCACAGCCGGCCAGAAGGGGCCGCGGGGGCGCGCGGGGGCGAGACCGCGTTGGCCGTCTTACCCCGACACCATTATATTTGGAACCGCGGAACTCTCGCCGCGGGCTCTGCTTCGGCTAATTGATTCTGTCTTCAAACGATCCTCCTTCTTTGTGCCCCACCCCGATAATTGTTCCGCGAACTCACCCACCCACCCCTCCGCACGTTTTTCGAACGGCACCAGCGTTCCAAACGCCGCGCCGCTCGGCGTACCGTCGGTCTTTCGACAAGTTTTAGCTTTATTGGCGACGCTTTCCGTCGAGCTTCGTGGCTTTTTCATTGTTACCGTATTCGTCTTTTCTACTCGGAGGAGGTCTTCATCCACGTGGCGCTTCTCTTCGATCTGTCCAAGCAATGATAGTCTTGCGAAGCTTGGCACTTCGGTCGGAAATTGAGGAATTATTGACGAACTTCCGACGGTTTTAATCAGTCAGCTGTTGCGGTCCCTTTGAAAAGTGTACGCGTGGCTGTTATAATAAATAATTAAGCTTCGACGAAATGGCCGCTTTTGTTCTTTTATTTTGCTACTTTTATTCGTTTACCTAACTTAAACGGTTAGCTGTTTCCGATTCATCGAAAACAACGAACCGTTTAAGTAAATAAATAGATGTCAGAAATAAGGGGAGAGTCCAAAAATAAATATCACGGAAATTATCTCGAAGAGACAGAGACAATGTCGAGGCTCGGGAACTAACCCCCCAGGAGTGGGACGGGAGCAATTAAGTGCCGCTAAAAATGGGAGGCAGCGATTCGTCGGCACTGTCGGGCGGAACTTGGAACGGCTCGATTTGCCGGGCACAGGCTGGTTGAAATTCCGTCGGAGATTTAGCCGGGGACTTTGCCGTAGACGTTGCCGTGGAGAGACTTTGTCGGCGGCCGGCCTCTCGTCGATAGTTTATTTAGCGGCCCGTCTTGATCACGCGCCGGTCGTTGACGGTGCATAGCAAAAGAGAGACGGGCTCCCCCACCACGGCGAGAAAAACCAGACGAATGAGTAAGAGGCGCGTGGTCCGCATTTTCCCCCTCATTTCGAATTATCGGGAGGAAGGTATCGTTGCGCGTGAGACGAAAGCCAATACGCGTGCCACGTGGCGCGGCGCATTAATTAAACGATCGTAAGTAGTCGTCCGGGTGGAGGGCACGTAGGTGAGCGGCCCTCCGAGAAAGGGAAATTACACGAAAACGGCCACGTGCCGGCGCACAGGAAACGGGAGTCGATGATTACAAGGAAATCGAGAGAGTCCCTTCGCAGACCCGTCACGTAATTTTCACGTGGGAGGCTCCCTGTCCGCCCCCGGCGACCTCCTCCCCGCTGGCTGATTCAAAGTTGTTCCGAGAACAGGTGGACGATTTCCTCTTTTTTCCAGAATTTCCCGCCGCCAGAAAGCCAATCGGCCGGCCCCTCGGATCGCCGAAACCCATTCTCGACCTTTTCACGGTCCCCCGGAGCCGCGTAATGAACCCTAAATCGCGGGCATAATTCCCGTGTCCCTGCCGAAGGCACACACACCGTTGTCGGAACTCGAGGGCCGAGTCTCTCTCGCGTTCGCCGCGCAGACGACGTTCTCTTAGGATTCTTTCTGTAGACGGTCCCAGGATCGGGGATGATTAAAATTATGCGGTTAGCGGATCCCAAGGAGATCCGGCACTGTCCAGACAGAGACGCGAGATGGCTCTGACAGCCTGGAAATTACCACTCCTCCGGCAGACTGCTATCTCTCTCCCTCGTGCACGCCGCCACCCCCTCACGCGCGGTTACACCCTTTCGGGGCTCGTCTTCGACGGTGGTTTATCTTGTCTCTGTCCTGGACTTTTCTCCGAAGTTTATCTTCGTCCCGGGGGACATTTCTTTTTACGTCGATAACATCGCTGTAATTTTATTGCAAGATACAGTAAATTCTCGCCAATTTTCCTTCGGCTTTTCATTGTTGCCGATTGCCAACAATCGTAGAAACGAGGATTTTAGAATCTTCTCAAATTGTCCAGCTTTTTGTTTACAAGCTGAAAGAATTTGCTCGAGTCCATTAAATCATGGAATTTAGCTGTTTCTGGAATCTATATATCGATTATTTTCGACGTTAACATACTTAGAAAAGTTTCGGCTTCGTTAGAACAAACGGATTCATCTGAAACTTATGTGGAGGAACCAGGGGTTGGTAGCAGTCTTTTTAAATTCAATTGAAAATGTTCCAGGCAACTTAACCCTTTACACTCGAAGCTATTTTAACTTAAAAACTAAGACATTTCGTTCAACGTATAGTATTTCAGCTTATTTTTTCGTACGGTACTTATATTTTTAACAACTCTCCAAAAATGAACCAATTCGATAACAGAAAGATTACTTTCAATTAAAAATTTAAAATTACTTCCAAGAAGCGAAAATTACTTACAGAAAATAAGAATTACTTTCTAGAAATAGAAATTACTTTCTACAAGATAAAAAGTACTTTCAAAGAATGGCTGAAAAAGCTCAACTCTTTCGAAAGTCGACGTATCCAGGGTCCTGAACTATGCATCTGTCGTATAATGTTTCTGTCGTTCGAAAAATCGACGCCAAATATTTGCCCGAGAACGAGAGAGTTCGAGAATCGATGAGCATGCCAATTAAAACGCGGAGGCCCGGCGCGACGCGGCGGAGGGGCTGCAAGGGTGGCCGACGAGGACATTTCCGAGCGTCCCGCCGCGGCGACGGCCCGTTTTGCGCCCCGTCGAACACAAACGTGGGTCCCGACGTGGCCGCAGCTACCGGATTTCACCCCTGGCTACACACTCTACTACCAGGTCCACGATATTTCTTCCCGCCTCGGCCCGGCGAGTTCTCGAGGCCGCCATTTGATCTGGCCCACGATAGCTGGCAAGAGACGCAACTCACCCGGAATATCTCCGTCTCTGGACGCCGGGCCAAAAACTCTCGGAGAGGAAAAAAATCGAGAGAGCGTAGGTGGACGGGCGGAGGAGGGGGGAAGAAGGAGAGACTTCGGCCGGAGCCTCGAAAGAGGGCAGAACTCGGTTTCCATCACGGTTTTCCTGGTTTATCGGCTTCGACAGGCTTCCGCGAGTTTCCTCCGCCTCTCTGGTCTTCTCTCTCTCTCTCTCTCTCTCTCTCTCTCTCTCTCTTTCTCTCTTTCTCTCTCTTTCTCTCTCTCTCTTTTTTCCTCTCTCTCCGATATACTTCTCGGCTGTCTCCTCCCGCAAATCGCGCGGATAATGCGGTCTTGTTTTTGCGGAACCGACTCCTTTGCGAGACGAAGCCTCATCCGAAACCCTTTCCACGACGCTGTCAGCGTCGATAGCGCGGGACACAGGGAGCGGGAATAGTTTTCGCCGCGGAAGAAGCCGGAATTTCCGGGGAAATTGTCGGCCCCGTTATTCGTCACCGCACACGCGGAATAATCATCTTACTTTGAAGTCCCCTCTCGCGGAATAAAACTTCGCCGACGCGGGAGCGACGGGAAATTGGCGGACGCAACCGCGTCGAGCACATCGGCTGGCAAATTGTCCGTTTTATCGGCCATAATTGTTCCATTAACAAACGATTTCCGGCCGGCGCATAAAACGATGGAACTTTGTCGCGGAACGGTCGTCGGGACGATTAGAGCGTCCCTTAACCCCTTTAACAGGCTGCGTTTTCAAAGGTGGACGTTCCACGGCCGCATTGAAACCAAAGAGAATGCCGTCGGAGAGAGAGCCCCGGCGTTCGTGAATTTCGTTAAATCTTTTGGTCGCCGATGAAACCGCGCGATTCAATTTCCCTCTGACGTTGGGTCCTCTCCGCGTTTTTTCAAATACGGCCGCATCGTGGTAGACTAATTAGCGGTTTAATACGCCGGTGAAAAATTCAGAAAAATTGCCGGCCGATTGTCTTCGAAATCGTGCCGGAACCGTTACGTTCGGAACGAACGTGTCGAAGTTTTCTTCCTTTCTTTTTTTTAAGCCGGATACCTTGCCTTTTACAGAACAAATCTTTAGATTCGATTATCCACGAAACTAAGAACATTTAATGGGATCTCGTCTAGACTTTAATCTTCAAGAGTTTTTTTTCAATTAAGCAGAAAAGAACCAGAAGAGTTTATCGCATCGGGTTTCGTTGCGTGTTCTCGGCCCATATGCGAAGAAGAACGCGTACAACTTTTGTCCTCGATAAATATTTAAAATTACCAAAGATGCAGCTGTTTCGGCAGAGTCTCTGAGAAGTTCTTTCAGAGTCGTTAAAGCTTTCTTTGTCTTCAGCTGGAAACCTTGCTCGCCAGGAAGCCATTCGAACGCGTATCTCGTGATCGAATTATCCGCGCAGCTAAGAACATTTAACGTCGTAGAAAGAGGACTGAAAAATTCAGTGGAAGTCGACGCTGAACGACGAGAGTTGACCCGTCGGCCACCGAGAGAAACGTGGAAACGCCGGCGGGGAAGCAGGTCGCGATCGAATTTCTATAACCGAAGACTCGGCTGCACGGTCGTGAAATCTCGAGGTGGCCCCGTCGAACTCCCCGTAGATCGTTCCCCGTGGATCTATAGCAGGAAATCCGTATCACACGGGGCGCATGCGTCGGCCGCGTGATTCTGGGCGAGGCCAGGCCCGCGGACGCGGACGCGGACGAGCCTTCGCGACGACGCTTAATTCAGTAGGCGGAGGACTGTCACGGAGGCTGGTGCTTCCCGATCTCTTCTAATCGAAAAACGCCGAGGAGAGACAGGGAGAACGAGACGGCGGAAGAGAGAGAGAGAGAGAGAGAGAGAGAGATAGGAGAGAAGGTCGAGGAGGGGGCAGATGGGTTCGCGCGCTTGCGTGCCTCCGCTTTTGATTATGCGGCTTCGAACGATAGGATCTGACACCGGGCCATTTGCATGGCTATCAAGATACCGGGACGTTCACGGGACACGCACACACACACCGAGGCGCGTGCACGAGCGCGCGATCGCGCCTGTTTTTCATTCCGAGCCGCGCTAGTTACACGAATGATCGGCCCCCGCTCCCGAGGAAACCGAGCCCTCGAGATTGTCTCCTCGAGGACTTCGATCATTATTGCCTCCTCCAGGCTCTCCTCTGCTTCGTCGACGAGCCGGACTCGTCCTCCTCCTTTCAAATGCCTCCTCCTCCTCCTCCTCCACTGTTTACCGCTGCCCCATTTTCCGATCGGTCGCAAATCGGTCCTTTAAACTCGCTTCTTCCTTACAACGGCCCCGAAAATCTCAGCAACCTCCGCTTCCTGAATTCGTTCGCTGTGCTCTGCGATTTATTAAGATTTCGCTGGTAGATACCTTGGGGATCATTTGAGACAGTGCGATACATTGGTGACACCCCTTGGGCTCAATTCTTAATCGATGTTATCCCGAAAGAGCGACAATCTCAGTTTCCTTCGACTTTCGCGACTTTCGTTTGAAACAGTGGATATCCTCCGTAGCGTCGCGTCTTGCGTCCTCATTAGCGACTCGTTTATACTTCTGCTAGTAGTATCTATTTTATTCTTAGTTATACTGTCTCGTGAATCAACCAACGAAAATGCAACCGTGGTTTATTAACCATAGTCTCCTGTTTCTTCAATTTCCTCGTGGTATGAATGAAAAAAGAACCTTTTCTTCTCCTGCTTTGCGCCCCAAAATCTCTTTAACGTTTGATTTACCCTCTCACTTTGTCACTATCTCAATTTAGAACATATCAATAGCAATTCTTAATTCAATGTAAGCACAGACTAAACATTATTCATTGCTCTCTCTTAACATCTCCAGTCTCACCGTACATCTCTAATAAAATAGCACAAAAATAGCACAGGAACAGCACATAAATAGCACAAAAATGGCATAAGGGGGCGCATTAAAAAATTCCCCCCAAAATATTAAAGTACCCGGAGGATCCAAAGAGCTATACCGCAGTTCTGGATTATGTTCGAGCGACAGAGATCCTGTGAATCGCCGGCGAAATCAGCGTTAGCGGATCGTCCGAGAATTTGAAAATAAAAAAAGTTCCGCTAACGCGGTCGCCCTCTGAATTTTAAAGGCTGCGCCGTTGTTTGCCCGTGGCCGCGTATCGGCGACGGTGCCCTCTCGGTGCCAAGAGAAAAATAAAGCCTGTCACGCACAAAGTGGAATTCGCCGGTGCTCACGCGCGTACGATTAGCATGACAAGTGGAAAGTAATTGTTCGCCGTAGACGACCTGCAGACGAGTTCCAGCACGGCCGGACCCCCGTCGCTCGTGGATCGAAACGTAGTTTCCTTTTCAGCGGCGTGGCGAGCACGGACCCGAAAACGGTCCCCGTTAATTAATTCGATATCCCTGCACGCGCGTCGATTCGCGGCGTCACGAGTCACGGAGCCATCAGAATTCGGAAACTCTGCTCCGCACCTCTTTGTTTCCCTAGTTTCGACGCGCCCGCTTTTTTTACGGCCTATAACGTCCAACTGGCTTTGTTACCATTCTTCTCCGCGGTGCGCCCACTTTTGTACCTAATTTTATCGAGACCTCTCTCACCGAGGATCGTTTTTAGTCGTGTTTCGTTGCGCCTTACGAATTTAGCCGCTGATGAACAGAGATCCACGGGTTTTATTTACGGCTGTCAACATCGATTTTCCATCCCTTTTCGCGACGTTTCTATTTTTATACTTAACTTCGTCGGAATTTCTTTCTCCCACGATCGTTCGGCTGGGTCAAGGGACTGGGTGATCGGAGTTTACTTAAAAAATACGAGACGACGACTGTCAGGATCGAGTCAACGTTTTATAATGTTTTATCGAGCCACGAGAAATGTTTTTGTTCGTGTAATGAATTTTCTGTCGCGGAGAATGGTCCGACGAGGACGCGGACGCAACAAGTCGCCCGAATTTCGTCGGGAGGCCAACATGACCGGCTCGAAAATCGATTACGGGTTTTATCGATCCGCGGCAGTCACGTTCCGGAAGATGAGGCTGGCCGAACGGGAAGGGAGAGACGGTTATATAGGCTAGATTTGATTTAAATCTGAGATCATTCCGGCAGACACGATGCTTCGTGCCAGAAGGGAGGGAAAGAGAGAGAGAGTGAGAGAAAGAGAAAGAGGGGGGAGAGAGAGGGAGACAGCCTGGCATTCTGTGATTTCCATACAGGAAGCTCTGTAACGAGAAACCACCACCCCTCCCCCTTTCTCTTTCTCTGCCTCCCCTAGCGTCTCTGTGCGCCACCCGCTCGAGAACCAAGCTGCCGGTTCTCCGTTTGTCCCGGTGTATGATTACCAATTTCAGGTTACCAGGTACGAGGCGTCAGCCGAGCTCTCGTCGCTCAAATGAACTCGACCCGGCCGCCGGTGATCAGAGAGAAAATCCTCTCGCCCGAGTCCTACTCGGATTCTTTTCAAAATCACGCGACAATCTCCCGAGTATAATCTCGTCTCATCTCCGTCGTCCGTGCGAAGATCGTTCTAAACCTGTTCGTTCCCGTCTGCCTAAAATGCTGCGAAGTCGTTGCGTTAACTACTTGTTGCGTTAATCGCGAAGGAAACGCGATTTTGCAGGTAATTATTCGAGCCTCGAAATCCGGGCACCGTTCGAGGCGAGACGAACCCAAAAGCTGGTCAACGTAGACTGTAAAAGTCCTTCTAAAATATGGCGTTCGTAATTTCTCGCTACTCGAACCGAGAAGCGAGATATACGGCACGCTAAAAGTGACGCGGTGTTGCGTCATCGGCTATGAGCGTGCAAACAATTTTCTCGAT
Organism: Megalopta genalis; assembly: GCF_051020955.1. Taxonomy (NCBI): domain Eukaryota; kingdom Metazoa; phylum Arthropoda; class Insecta; order Hymenoptera; family Halictidae; genus Megalopta; species Megalopta genalis. The sequence continues at coordinate 4,695,995 of NC_135016.1, read as the reverse complement.
TGCCGGATTTCCAGCGATTTCGGTTCTTCGCAACGCGACGAACAACCTGGCAACGTCCTCGGTGCGCCTGTCACTGGAATCATTACTCGAAATCGTACGTAAAGCATCGGCTAACTTTCTTTTCCTCGTCGCCGACGATTTAACAGAAACAAACGACCTAAAAGCCTCGATAATACAAAACAGAATCTCTCCGCAGCTTCGACGGGTCTTCGAAACGTCGCTTTAACTTGTCTCAAACGCTTCGAGAACCTCTCGCAAGTATTTCCTATTTGCGAACGCTCGACGAGAATGTCCGAAGTTTTCGAAATTCACGGAAACGCAGAACCGTGGCCGGGGGACGCGTCCCGAAGCGGCTCGGGGGAGCGGCATGGTCGGCCGAGCGTGGCCGTTACGTAACGATTCATCGAATCCGAAGGAAGAGAATTCGATATCGAGAGCGTGGAATCGGGTCCGAGCATCCTGCGAGCCCTGACCAGGATCGGGCTGCGACCAGGTGCGCTCGTTACCGAGGTGTGCGGAGGGGAGGAGAGAGATCAGGGTGTTCAGGGATAGACGAGGGGCTCCCTGCCCGTTCCCCCGTCGGGCCTAACTGCGAAGGAGCACGCAGGAGGGGACCAGAAACGGAGCTAGGGACACGGCTACCTGAGGTCCTCACGACAGGACCTTCCCGGTACAAGCTTTCGGGCGCCCAACTGTCTGCCGATCTTTCTTCGGTTGTACGCGTCGGTGGAGACCGTTCCACGATACCTTCCACGTTCCGAACGGGTACCTGACCAGTCCCAGTGGCTCTCGATCCTCGCATTTTCGTCACTGCACAACTATTCGCAGTCGCAGTCGCATCAGAAGTTGCTCAGAAATTGCTCAACAATTGCTCAACAATTGCTGGACATGGCTACGTCTGCTTCGCGATTCCAGGTGATCTGATGTTTCCGAGTTTCAGAAAGACAACGTTTATTTATTTTTCGTACACCTTCTAAAACGCAATAACTATTTTAAAACTGAACTAGATGACTTGAATTTGTTTTAGATGATAGGGAGACTAGTCTACTAGACGATGACTGAAATGCTTCTTTTCTTTTAAATTTTGCTATTGCAGTGATGTCTCTCTAATTGACGTTGAAGATTGTCCAAAAAATGAACAATTTTGGAAGAGGAGATACGATTATTCGAGCCTTATGGCTCGTTTTTATAGTTGCTGAGAATCGGTAATTTACTGTACTTGGAATTACAAGACATTACTGTACTTCGAATGACAAAAGAATAAAAATCTCTCGTCTTCTAGCTGTTTTATCTGAGCTCAAAACGAAAATTTAAATGTCTTTCGTAGATCTCGGTAATTTGTATGCATGTCGAAAATTTTATCGAAATCGGTTCACGTTGTTATAAGTTACAACAAATAAAAGATCGCAAAAATCGCTGTTTTATCGAGATTTTGACCAGAAACTGTAAGAAATCTGCGTTTTTTAAAAATCCTTCAACACCCGTAGCTCGACTCTGGGTTAACTGATTTCTACCGAGATCTACAGAAGGCATTTTAGAAATTTTCGTTGTAGGCTCCAATAAAAAAGCTAGCTGCTGTTCGACATTATTATAGACATTATTGTTAAAATATATTCTACTATCAGAGGATAAACGAAATTGAACACATCTATCGAAATTAGCAGTCTTTTCGTAATTTCTTAGGAACTGCAAGACCTAGCCATGTCTGCCCACTGATTTCATTGTTTGAAAAAGAATGATAAAAATAGGGTGCTCGAAGATCGTCATTGCAATACACTTATTTGCTTAGGAATTCTAAGATCTAGTCAAGGTTCGCCTTGTAATTCCAAGTGCTCTAATGAGTCGGGGAAGCAGAATCGGAATGAAATCCTCGATGATCACCACTGCTGTATACCTACGTAAATTCGCCAGCTTGTTGGTAATATCCGAGGATGTCCTTGACGCAGCCAAGGCTGCCTAGTAAGCTACTACTAAGTAGTAGTTCTAGCAGCATAAGCATTAATATTAATTATAAGTTACAATAATTTGTCACTCGTCGTGACAAAAAATACTGCCACTTCTCCACGACGAGTATACTCGTCAAACACAGTTAAATAACATATATAAATAAATGTCTCTTAGGAATTGCTCGACCGGGTCAAGTCGGCCAGCGACTCCGATGCTCTAATGGCACAGTTCGATTAAGTATAGTCCCGAAAGATCGCCTCGAGGTGTTCCGATGGCCCTCCGAAAGGCTGTCCTACGGTGTCTCGTGTCGCGTCTTTCTGTGCTCTTGGAAGCCAATGGCGCAAACGATCGGTGACGCAACATGTTCTTGCCGGGCTGTAAAAGCGTGGGTGCTGGCTGTAAGTTACACGGCGCGGTGCGCGGGCTAGCTAGGTGTCGGCAAACACGGGCACACGGATAACCTCCGGGCAAACATGTAAACGTCGGCTACCGGTGTTACGAAACCAAGCAAGGTCTGGGAATCTCAGTTTCCCGTGTTAATATTTGAACAGCGTTGTTTCGTGCTCGGACGAAGCGTGGCGACAGCCGCCGAGGATCCGCCGTTCGCGATCCTCGCGCGCACCTGATTTTTCACACGTTGCTCGGAATTTTCCAAGCGCGCGCGGCCACCCGCCTCTCCCGCCAAACAGAGCGTAGCCGGGCTCGATCCGGAATATTCGGCGAATAAATCGCGCGGACCGTTTCCTTCGAATTTCCCTTCCGGCCGGGACTAGCCGGGGAACTCTTTCGCCCGGATTTTCGAGAGGCTGGTAATTGTTCCCGGTCCAAAGTCCCGTGGGAAGATAATCCCGCCGCCCGACGGCTGAAGGAGAAAAAAGGAAAGTTGCTTCTCTGGCTGAATTTCTCGGAAGTAGGATTTCTTCTGGCGGTCGCCGAGGCTCGCAGCCACGAAGAGGTGTAGCTGGCTCAGCGATTTTCCCGTTCATGCTTCCAGGATTTACCAGTTCCTTTCATTCACCGCCCCTCCTACCCTCCCCCCGGCCTCCCCGCCGACGCTCTGTCCCGTCTTTCCGGCCGACCCAATTCCTCCTTTTTTCACCCCGAATTTCTTCTATGCCCGCTCCGGAGACAATATCTCCGACTTGATTCGCGCATCGATTAACCTGTTAACCGCCGCTCCCGTATTACGCCGCGTCGAGAAGTCTCGGCCCTCTAATTCGCTCGAGGCTCTCCGGACACTTTGCAGCTCGATAAACCACTTCGCGTCGCGATTTGTTAATATTCTAACGGCCCTTTAGTCCGCGAGCCTCTCGACCGCGCGATTTTTATTCGGCGAGGCTCGCGATTTCCGACGCGGACTTTCGAACCGCTTCGTCGCTCTCGCCGATGCTACGTTTCGAAGGACTTTAAACAATAATCGCAACGGATACGACGAAAATCGCTAATCACGGCTGATTCGGTCTACACAAATAATTCGAAGTACAAAGAAATTTTCCGGCAGTTTTGTCGTTCCCGTCTGCGGTACATTCCAAAAGACTTAAAGGAGACGATGAAAATTATTAACAGCGATTGGTAAAATTGTTAAGATAATTTAGGGTTCAGTAGATTTACGGAACTCGTCAAAACGACGGATCACTAATTTTCTAATTTACGATTATTCATATCGTAATGATATATTTATGAGTTCATTCAATTCATATGTTACTTACCGCAAATGTTACGATAACACTTGTTAAAAATCCGAATAAATGTCTTATTGTTACTTTTATAAACTAATATAAAATAGCAGTTTTTCGTAGATGCTAGATGTACTTCGTAAATCTAGCGTTAATTAACTATATGATTAACTTCGCTCGTTTTCCCATCATTTTGGCATGTACAGAACACATTTTGGAACGCTGGTAAAAATGTTCAAAAAATGTAGTTACTACAGTTCGAATTCGCTACAATTCGAACCCGTTCAATAATATTTCTCTAATTTTCAAGAAAACCTTGAACAGCCAATGAGAGTGAAACGTTTGAATCGGCGCGAAAGCGGCCGGCTTTCCGGGTAAATTCGGTTCCTGTTGGACTCGGCCATAAAAATGCAGCTCCCGGTCGCATGAATATTTATCCCGGGTGGGAATTGGTCGGGAATTTGCGCGTGACTCGGTAACTACGACGTTGTATCTGGCTGAACGTCCTCCTCCGTGGGGCTTTCTGCTGCTAACGTCCTCCGTTAACGTTCCGCGGCCACCCGCAACCCCCTTTCAGGGATTATTTCCTATTAATATGCATTACCGGCGCCGCGGTCGACAAAAGGAGCGAGAGACCGGCCGCGGCACTGTGATGTAAATAAACTTAGGCTTCCGGATCTTCTTCCTCGAGGCGGACACACTTCTTCTTTTGTAATTGCTGCTCCTTTGTCTCCGGGCTAATGCCGCGTGCGGGGGTGAGAACGACTCGAGCGTGGCCCGGCAAACATTTTTCACCCCCTCTCCTGGCCTGATAATTGGGCTGAACGGGGTCGCGGGGGTTCCTTCGGACTGTTAAGAATAATAATGCGTCTTTATCATTCGCGGAAATGGCGCCGGCGTCGGCCAAACGCTGTGTAAACGCGCGCAGCGCCGGTTTCGCTTTTGCATTTAATCCGCCGGTTTCGGAATGCCGGCACGTTCGCGATTATTGCTGCACTCGATTGTCGCTTATTTTGATCTGAAAAGGTTCCGAGAAGGTCTCTCGTGGGTTTGACCAGCTGTCGAACAATTGCAAAAGCTTTCCAGTCATTCTTGAATCTTTCTTTCGGGTCATTGATCGATTCGACAGGTCCGAAATATGATAGAAATATACTAATGTCGCGTCTCGTGAAATTTCATGAGATCGTGTGACCTCTATTATTTCAAATCTGTTGGATAATGATCAGGATCACGTCGCGCTGTCTCCGCATTCTTATAATTTCAAGTGATTTCCCGATTTCAATAGACGTCAATATTAATTGATTATTGGTTATTGATATTAATTTGTCTCGATATTAAAATACTCTATGATGTTTAGAGAGTTGTCGAAAAATGACGGAAGCATCCTGACCGCCTTTCGAAATTTCTACCCGAACGAATTGATCGTTTAGACAAGTCTGAGAGGGAATCGAGGTTGCCACTGCACTCAATTGGTGGATGATGAAAGGATGCCACTGTAAACACCGCTGCGCCTCTTAATTAGCATTGTTGTGGCAGCAGAAATTCGCCGGTGGCAGCAGACGCACGGGAGAAAAGTCTGAATTGTTTTCGAAGAAGTAACCGAGTCGTTTAGAGCCGCCTCGTTAATTGCTGTTTGCCGACACCGTCGCCACCGATTGACGCCGTCAACACCGTCTTAACGACCCTCTCGCGGCCGCAAGATAATGCGAATGAACCTGTCGACCCCGAAACAGGCCCGGATATCCTCTCGTCGGCGACGGACGGGTTTCACCGCGACGGATATCCTCGAAAGACGTCGCGTCGGCATTTATAAACAAATTCTCGGATCGTATATATCACGGTCATTGTTCGGCGCCGCCCCTTCTGAGGCGGCCGCACAAAAGGATCGTAACGCGGATGACAAAGGAGGGCCGGAAAAAAATAAATAGAGAGAAAGAGAGAGTGCGAGAGAGTGAGATAGAGAGAGAGAGAGAGAGAGAGAGAGAGAGAGAGATAGGTGGAAGTGCTGGAACCGCCGTGTCGATGAGTGCCGTCCTCCTGAATTGATCGGCATTTGAATAAATTCACCTGCACGGTGCTCGTCAAGGCACGCAGGAGACGAGAGGATCGAGAGGAGCCGTGAGATCGATCGAGTGGGATCGAGGAGGACTAATTCCGGCAATCCGAGCATCTCCTGCGATCCTTCCGTTTCTATACAAACGATCCACCTCTTCAAATTATTGGCGGCTCGTTTTTAACACGCGACGGTTTCTATTTTAGCGGTAATTGGGGGGGGGGGAGTAAATTTATTGCGAACCTAGGGGTGGGAAAGTAGTCTTTCAAAATTCTTTCGATATTTAAACGATCATGTTCTACGTTTGAAAATGTTTAAATGAACTAGATAATTAATTCCTTCCAGTATCTGCTTGTTGCAGAAGCTTGGGGCAATTATTAGGAGCATTCGTTATTTATTTTCTTTCGAATTAATTATTGAATAGCCAAGATATGAACTGGTTCGTTTTCTTATCGTCCTTTTATAATTTACTAAATACAAATGTTATCGACACATCGAAACATAATTCTCCTATAATAAAAATCTAGAATTAAAAGTGATTAGAAGACATAGAACGGATAAAAATTATCTGGTTTTGTCAGAGAAATTGTTGAAAACGAATACGTACTAATCAACGTATCTGTGAGAGCAATCCTAATGCGAAGAGTTCAGATCATCGTCGAGAATCGACACAGCTACCCCTATAATAAAATCAAAGTCGATCATCCTAAAAAATCTCTAGAATCGAAACATAACCTAGCAATTTTTCCAAAGATTTCAATCCACACCCCTAAATCGTGGAAGCTCGAACCACATCCCCAGAAGTCGATACAAACTTCAAAAAATATTCCAAAATATTCACCGAAAGAATCGCAACGAATCTAAAGGTTCCACGAATTAACACGAAGTAAAATAAGAAGAATGTCGTGACTCGACGGTGTCTCGGGCCCGTGGCCCCGTATCCCTTGTCTGGTATCCGGCGAAGAGGCCGAAAACAATGTCGCCATTTCATTTTTGCTGGCTCCGTGGAGTCTGGAAATCGTTGGCGAGCAAATGCGTAACTGAAATCTCAGCATCCAGACCAGCCTCCCCCCGTCGACCGGGCCACTGGAACCCGCGATGCCCCGCAACGACCCTCCGGTGCGCTCGTTTTTCCCTCCCCTTTTCATCCCCTGCCGGGGGGTGACGGGGGGCTGTAGCTGCAGCTGCACGGCTGCGGCCAGGTGTGCTCTCTCGCAATGTTGCCGCAAGGGTGAATTTCTCTCTCTCTCTCTCTCTCTCCCGCTTTCTCTCTCTCTTTCTCTCTCTCGCTCTCTCGCTCTCCGCCCGGCACCGGTTTCACCGTCTCTCTCCGGCTCTCACCCCTACTCTCCGTTTCTCCGTTCGAGCGAGTCTCTCGGCGCGCAGACCTCGACCGAAAGGACGATTTTGCGTCGATGCGTTTCCTCTGCGTCCTCTCTGATTCAATAACTCTGTCGCGTTCGAATCGAAAATATTAACCCTTTGCACTCGAACGGCGGCTCCGAGACACCGATAAAAATGACCGTACCAGGTCGCTAACTTTATCAACCCTTCGCAGTCGAGTGGCGACACTTGAGGCGCCGCTGAAAATACTCGCAATAACCTTTCAAAATAATTTCGATATTACCGGATGGATTTCTTCGCTCAAATTCTCACGTCAGGTGTCAAAATCATTTTAATATGATCAAATTTGTTTACGTTTCAGGAACTGTTGCGCGAGATTCAATTTTATACGTACAAGTTAAGCCGAGTTAGACAGTTAAAACCGCTTCGACTGCGTAGGGTTTAAATAAGTGGTGTTATAACCAGACCGCGGATCTTTATGCGAAATAGAAATGTTATGTAGCGTACAGCAGTTAAATAAATATGCGTTATTTCTCCCAATAGTTTGAATATATCGAAAATAATGTAGCGAGACTGGTCGATGCTTCCGATGCGTTCTCCGTTCCGAATTTCACTCGCCCTTTTCTGCCATAAATGCGTGAAATCCGCATTTGCAAGTGTAAACAACTTTCCCGCAGAATTGGCAATATTGTATTTATAATTATTATATCTCGTAATATTGTTTGAACGCGCAGCTGATATATTTAGTATTCAGAGAAGAGAAGGAGTGTCTCCTCGGGCCGAGGAAAACGGTGCGCCGGGAAAACAGCGGCTCGAAATCGCAGGGAACGCGGAACCGCAGTGGCCGCCTCTCAAACAATGTTGCGCACGGCTCTATACTTAATTCGCCTAACTGTACGCGAGACTACTATGATTTAGATCGGATTCATGATCACCGCGTGGCCGGTTACCGTGAAAAAAACGGTGAGTTTTCCTTCGATAACGCGTCGAAGCGTCTCGCGACTGCGATTCACGCGTCGCGGCTTCGAGAATTTCTGCGAAGATGCATTCTCACGAATAGAAAAGCTAGATTAAGACAGACAGAATAAGAGAGAGAGAGAGAGAGAGAGGGAAAAGAAGGATGGTTAGACGATGCGCTGTTAATGGCTCGTAGAACGATGGCGACGTGTGCAGGAATTCCGGGTGTTACGCGAACGGCACCGGGACGAGTCGAAACGTATTTTTATTGGCGGTGCCAGGGCAGATAGGAAATTGCGGAAACGAGAAACCGGCGATATCTCGATAAGAACCGCGCCGGGCAACGCTCTCATTGCCTCAATTTCCACTTCCACTTCCACTTCCGGACCCGGTCGCTTTTTCCCATCGGCCGAGCCTAAAAAACACGCTCGGCCCATTGTCCCGCGGATCCGTCCTGCGATAGAGCTGACCGCATGCCATGGGCCGAGCACATGAAATCACATTTAATACGCCAAACAATTAATATAACTGCTACACGCGGTCTTCCAACCATAGCAGCGACCATTAATTTCGATTAACCCTTCGCTGTTTTCCGCTCGGTCAAAATGGTCTGCACTTTTCTCTCGAGAAAGTGTAATTAACAATTCATTCAATGCACTTGAAAACGAGATATCGAGTTCCAGAACGTTCAAATGACATTCTCAAATTTTTTGGTCGCGATAGCATTGCTAGCTTTCGACAGCTGTTTGGAAATTCTCATAATGAAATTGGCATAACAGCGGAAAGCATAGGAAACGTAACAGCGGAGGATTAAATCATTTTCTCGAGTTATTTGAGGAATTCTTTCATCTGTTAATGACGTGGCTTGCAGCGTGTAACATTTTCACGTCTGAATCTTCCTGACAATGGCAGTATTTAATCGAATTTATTTGTGTACACAGGTGAACAGCCATTTTTACAATAAAGAACAAAATCAAGTAATATTAAGACTGACAGAGAATCGGCGAATCACCAGAAAACTCCTTCGAAACTCCTTCCGAAATGATTTCAATTCCGTACGATTTCTATTACAATACATGCTTGCACAAAGAAGTAGATCAAAAAATTCTCCTACAAGCATATTAACAATATCGGTTCGAGTAAAAGAAAAGAAAACAATCGGAATCCAGATAGCTCCAGCGTTAACGAGTTACACCAGGTTATTCTTCCGACACCTCGGTATAAAACAATGAAATAACGGCGGCACCCGATGAACCGCCGCAAAGCGCACGATCAAGGCTATATCCAGGGTGATCCATGAATTTTCTTCGAATTTCACCGTCCGTGGTGCCGGATGGGAACAGCGCAGCCCGTAAATCCCGAGCAATTAGCGCGCGGCGAGTGATCGAGGAACTGGTTGCTCGTCGTAGATGGGAATCCGGATAGCGAAACGCAAATTGCGTCGCGCGGAGCGGCGCGGTTCGGCTCGGCTCGGCGCGCCGTGTCGAGCCTCGGCACCGGAAGCACGAACGAAAACGAATCTGAGGGTCGATCGATCCCGGCGGGGGGAATGGGCGACGACCATCGTGGGTGGGGAAAATGTGGGAGCGAGACGGCCGGAGGAAGGAGGATCCATGGATCCATGGATCCGAAACGGCGACGGGCGCTCGGCTGAGCGTGTATCCCACCTGAAAACCGGAAACCGGGGTTCCCCTGCGGAGAGAGAGAGGTCAAGCCTACCGGAACACCGGAACCGGAAGGGTGCGGAACCTAGGCGACCGACGACGTGCCGGACAGTGCCGGCTCGCACTGATTACCCGCTGATGAAACGTACCGGCTCGTTGACTTCGGCCAGGGTCGTCATTAGGGACGCCCCTGGTCCGGACTACACGCTGGAAAAATCATACGAGGGCCCCCATCGTCGGCCTGCACGAGACCGCCGCGCCGCGCCGCGCCGGCTCCCGCAGAATTCATGCAAATCGCTGGCTCGCTCGCCCGTTCGCTCGCCCACGCGAAATTCATTTCGCTCGGTCCGAATCTCCGTCCGCCATCGGGTAATTAACTGGTTAACCGGCAGCAGGCACCGGCCATTTTTATCTTCACCCGACCCCCGCGTCGCCCTGTTCCTCCTCTGCTTCTTTCACAGGGGGCACCGGCATTGTTTTAGGAAAATGTAGATTTGCGCGAAGTCATTATTCCTGCTCCGGAACGTCCGCCCTTCCGATGATTGAAGTTCCAGTAATTATCCGTAAGTATGGACGTCATTCGGTCGGAGTAAAATTTCGAATTTAGGGCGCACGAGACGTGGTCTTTTTTTTGTTCGAGGTACAGCAAATTCTCCGTAATTTTCCATGAGCTTGTAAACCTAAATTGACAGTTTCGGAAGAGGAGACACGATTGTTAGATAAAATCAATCGTTTCAAATCGTTCGCCACGAGTCGCCTCATCACGAGCAAACTGCAAAATGAATAGCTGCAATTTGACACAGAGTATAAGTATTGCTGTTCAACTATCTAGCGTTTATTCATTAAAGCTTCATAATCTACTTAGTCACAATTAATTTCGCTTCTCAAGTGGTTTGCAAAGGTATCCATAAAATCCAACGAAGAAGTACCTTAAAGAATATGTTACAAACGAACGAATGTGAAAGTTATAAATAATCTTAGCCACACTCGGTTATATCTTTGTAAAAAAAAGATTTTTCTTGGCAATTTGAAAACGAATCGCAAGGCTCGAATAATCGTATTCGTAGTTACAAATTGCCAAGAAATATAAAAACGAGCTGCGAGGCTCGAATAATCGTATCTCCTTTTCCGAAATTCTCTATTTTTCTGCACAATCTGAGCGTCAATTAGGGAGACATTACTGTATTTCGCAGAAAGATCATCCGTTAATAAGAGCCCCTCCTCGGCTAACGCTCGCGCCGTCTAATGAACAAAACGCGGGTGCCGGCGAGCGAAACAACCTGAATAATTAAAGCGTATCGATCGATCGAGGTACCACGATGGTTACCATCGGGACATCGGTATGGGAATTTCGGCCGGGCCAGGGTGGCCGGTTTTAAAAGGGGCGGGTTTAATTAGAGTGGCTCGGCGGTTCCGCGGTTTTATGGGAAAACCGTGGACGCGCCACCTGCCAAAACGGTCGATCGCATGTGGGACCAGGCGACCGACGTGATTCGCCCGGTCGTTTAATGACGGCGAGGTTGTGGGAACCCGGTCACGGGTGGAACGAGCACTCCCCTTAAGTACAGTGATTACGTGACTGGGGACACGGTGCTTGCGTAGCACTCGACGATTATTAACATGGATCGATTCGACTCTTTCCTCTCGAAAAAAAAAGTTCCTGTGGAAATCTGGGAGGGAAAAATCGGGCCGCTGAACCCTCGGCGACGCGAGAGCCCCACCCCCCTTTCGCCCCATCCTCTCTCTCTCTCTCTCCCTCTCTCTCTCTCTCACGGTATAACCGAACTAAAAAATTTCATTCACCCCTCCCCCCGTAAACAGCGTCGAACCTCGGAATATTCCTTCGCCGGCTTCGAGGGAGGTGTCTTTTTCAATTTCTCTCGCGCGGATGAGGCATCCACTCTTCCTGAGTGTAACGATTACGTCGCCGTGGATAGGGGACACTCGTGGTCGACGACTTTTAGTCGGATTGTTGGCAGACCGGGACCTCCGCTGGATTCCGAGAGACGGCGAAAATAGTCCTGGTCCGCGGGGATGCGAAATTTTTTCGAATATTTAGCCGTCGCGGCTAAAAAGAGACCGAGCATTCCAATCTTCGAATAACTTTGATCGATGACGTCGCGCGAGCACCGAGAGGGAGGGAGGGAGGAGGGGGATGATAGCGACGAGGGGTGAGATTGCCTTGTCACCTTGACAAATGGTTGGAGAACGAAAGGTACCAGGCAACGCTGAAACGCGCCGCGTCCTCCAGTTCCTTAAATTTTCGTCCCTTCCATCCACCTCGCTCTTCTCCACCTGCTTGTCTCTCACGAGGCCCTCCAAGACAGACCCCGACAACCCTCGCGACGATTAGTCATTAAGCATCGACAGCCCTGACAAATAGCACCCGGGTTTATTAAATGCGAGGACGAAGGTGCGCCGGCGGGTCTACGATCGGTGCCGAAAAATTAAATTATGAAATTCGACGAGCCTCCGAGGCTCCGTTCTGCCGTCTTTCGCTGAAACCTTCCTGGCCGCTAATTTGCCACTTTTCAAGATATTTTCAAATATTTGGAACGTCCTGCGCCTTTTGCCTCTAAATCGAAGCTAGAATATTCCGTGTTTCTCGTACAGCTCCGAATGTAATTCAAATGTATTCGTTTTCGATTATTTCAAATTGATTTTATTAACAGCGTCAAGATACAGATTGGATAGATTCGTGGGATTTCGCCAAATACTTGTATAAAAAGCATCACCGAATCCGTTAAAAATTAATGGTTATTCACGTTTCTAGGGCGAAATTAATGATTGCTCGCGTTCTCGGACGAAACGATTAATCGTGCGAATTCTAGAACGAAATAAATAATTGTCCACGTTCTAGCATGGAATAAATAAAACTGCAGGTTGAATAGATTCGGCGAGACCTCGGCAAATATTTATGCGAAGCGAATCGCCGTATTCACACTTGAAATTGATAGAATCCGCGAGCCCCATTCGGCATTTGCTATAAATTCGAGTACTCGCGGCCCGTCATTTAATAGAATCTCCTACGGTTCCATTTTATCCGCGGCTACATTTAATCGAGTCGCGCAAAATTAATGGGGGAGCCTTCGATTACTAGCCGGAATAAATTTTTGAGAGCGTGTTCTTTCACCGCGACGCAACTCTGCCGCGAGCCCCGTAAAGCGGCAGATTGCCAGTCGCTATCAATCGCGATTATTAGCTCGCGCATAACAGTCCGGTCGAATTATCAATTTTCACGAGCATTAATGCAGCATTAATGAATCCCCGGCTCTGTCGCCGGTTCCACTTTCTAGGAGAGGGGGGCGGGGCGGGGGAAGAGGGGCCGGCTCTTCAATGATGCATCGTCTAATTACTTTTCCGGGAATGAAAGCCGATTGATTTTCGTTTAAACACCGCGGGCGACTTCATTCACAGCGATCGTCCGCGATCTCGGCGGCGGGGTAGGAGCCTCGAATTTGCATAATTTAACGCGGACGCGTCGAAACGCGATCCGGTCGCCGTTGTAAAACGCGATGTTCCTGTCGGATAGCGGTCGTTCTCCGGTTTCCGAAATCGCGACTCCTGTTCCAACGATTTTCCGCGAACCTGTCAGCGATTTTTTCACCGGAATCCTGCTCGTAATTCACAACGTAGAACGATAGTTGTTGACAAACGGTAATAACTATGAAAACGAGCCGGAACGCTCGAATAATCGCATCTCCTCTTCCAAAAATTGTCCACTCTTGTGGAGAATCCGAGCGTCGATTAGAGAGACATTACTGTAATTGCCTCAAACTAAAGAGCGTGGCTTTACGTTTCGTACAATTATAATATTATTGGAAGGGCATCGGACAGCCGATTTGTAAAATTGACACGTTTCAAACAACGCGTTCCAATGCGGATGCTTCAGGCTACTCGAACAGGTGATAGAGAAAACGTAGGCATTTGTTCAACATTCGTTTCATGTTATTCGATGGTGGAAATACAATGCAACGTCGAGGGTTCGCGTATATTGTCAACGATGACACGTATGCCAGATTCTTAATTCTAATCGAAGTTTCGACCCGTTAGGTGTCGTATTCTCCTTCGGGGAGGTCGCGATCGACCTGTGAATTGACGATGAGGTTCTCAGTTTAAAAAGAGCCGCGGCAGAAGACTGCGCTTGGTCGTACGTTTGCGTTTCGCGCCAACCATTCGAGGTAAAACGATGTTGCGAAAGGAGCTTCTTCTTCACGCAGATCTCGACGTTTGCGTCGTAATGCATCACGCACTTAGCATCAGTACAGCACCGCACACTCATCTGGTTCGGGCGTGGGTGGATGATTACAACAATCTGGTACTTCCGACTCTGGGGCGCATCTCTTGTTCGTCTTGTCGAAACAATATTTGAAATGCGCGTCAACTGGACAAGCCCTTAAGCTTGAAATTCCATTGTGGCACTCGTAGTACTTGTAACAGTCGCTTTCGACAGGGAAGTAGTCAATTCGATCGGACGGAGTATTTGTTGGACAGCTAAAAGCCTCGGAAAGAGCTATCACCGCGGCAACGGTCACCAAAATGCATATCCCTGAAACATGACAAGCATCGATTCACGACTGTCGTCGACTTAAAGAAAGTGCGAATTGATCTGTAGCGCAGAAAAACGGAAATCAATTTCAGCATTTTCATTTCCATCGAGTTTCAACGTAGCTTCAACAACGAAGACCATTGGCTAAGCTGTATCATCCGAACGTTTCTATTACGTTGGTTGGTTTAGTAGATAATTCATAGCTTCTGGCGCAGTTTTGTATATCGTACATAAAATACGGATGCCATCACCGGTCGACCCTGACAACGTATAAAATGGATCACGCGAAGGGTGACAACTAGAATGTTATCAACGAACGAATACGCTGCGAAGAAGATTTCTACGTAAAAATCACCCGCGTTATCTTTGCGTACACATTAGAATTTACCTATGCTTTTTGGGCAAACTGCCTGCAGAATCCGTGCGACAAAGGTGTATAAACGTGAACGTATTTAACCGTTTGAGCCCCAAGCAGCGCGATCGCGCTGTTCAGATTTTGTGTCGCGTCAAACTTTAGTGACGCGCGTACATCGCATAGAAAGCATATGCTTTCTTTTCTTTTCCTTTTGTTTTGTTTGTCGATCTTAACGAGCGCTATCGCACCCCTAGGTTCTCTTCGCTATCAATTAAGACAAGCGCTATCACGCTGTTCGACACTTTTCGACCGTGTTCTCTGAATAACCCCTGGGACTCAAACGGTTAATAACACGATGTAAAATCGTGTCTCGACGTTCGCGATAAAAATACAGTTCGAGATTGATCTACGGAATCACAAAAATCTACACCGATTCGATTATACCATATTCTTACATACTGTCGTTCAACTAACGTATAACTAACGCTGCCATCGTCTAACAATCCTGTTTCGGGATTCTGGACAGAAAGCCGCGAATACTTGCCTTTCATGATCACCGACAACTTTGTCTCCACGATTCTGGTACGCGATTGCCGACTCGTCAAGCAACTGTGAACCACATGCAGATGGAATCATTTTTATACACTGCGAGAAGCCTTATCGGCTACGGAGATTGCCACATGGAATTGACGTACACAGTTTGGATAGTTGTTCACACAAACCACATGAGCGCATCAGGTTTTTATTCGTTAGTTGGGTAAATTCGATGATACGCGCGGTTACGTAACACGATTAGTAACCTTCGCCTGTCCATTGCAAGCACACTTGCAACAGATTTAGGCTCGTGGCTACGTCGAACATATTTTTCATTCCGATGACGCAGACAACTCTAATTTTACCGTAAGAAACACAATCGAGTGGAGATTACAAGATAATCTTATGCAGAGTCGCCGTGTTCGCGACGGAAATAGGCTAAACCAATTCGCCTGAAACATCCGAGTCACTGTCGCGTATCGGGGTGGAAATATCGGCGGGCTGATTTGTTTGCCTTCTTCGTTATTACGTGCGATTTTCACGGCGAATAATTTGCCACGGGGAAGACCGGCTGCGTGCCCGATGCCGGCGAAATAAAAAAGGAACCGCGCGGAAGGAGCCGTTTCCCCGCAGTCACCCGCAAAACCGCACTCGAGGGGGTGGCTCACCCTCCAAAAATCACATTCCTCGCCGGACCCCTCGACATTGCTACGCGGCACCGCGACGAGCCCGCATTCCCATACGCACACCGTCGAAGCCCGGCGACTGTACAGTCGGCCGCAATAATCGCGTGTCCCCCGGCTTTTATTAAAAAGGAGAATCCTGTACCAGCCGGAGCAGGAATATTTTGCTTGGCAAGAGCATTCGTCGAATTCCCGGCGATAAATCCTCGGTTTAATTTTGACGCTGCGGATGAAGTGCTGATAAAGGACGCCGTCGCTGTTTCCTCCCGCGAGATTAAACAACCGACCTTACATCGCGTGATTCACGGCAACGTTGTATCGCGATGCTGCGAATAATAAAATAAACGACGGGACAGGATTGGCAGCAGAGGAAGCCGGGAAAAATTGGCGAACGTTTAGGGGGATGTTCATCTGCAACGGGGTAGCCGGTATTGCAGCACGAATTCATTGGAAATAATTAATTATTCGAAATTAGTTATATAATCGGAATTTATTATTTAATTGGAGCTTAAGCTTTTCTAACACTCGTTATATTTGTACAGTGTTGTTGCACCGTACCATGGAAAAATTATAATCAAGATATAACAATGAAACACTTACAGAGTGCCAAACGGGGTGAACCGATCGTTGACGAGGCTTTCGTAGATTTGGGGTGGGTCGAATTAGTCTGGAAAAATAATGACAATTAGCATAAAGCTTTCTAAAAAATGGACTCGTTAGAAGACGGCTGTGGATCTTTGTATATGTATAATGAAAATGTTCTTAATGAATCGTGAGGTACGTAGGTTAAATAAAAAACTGTATTTCTTCTTTGATTAGTTTTAACGAATTAAGGAACATGCGAGAACGTTATTAAATGCTTCTAATGTCAAGGATAAATTTTAGCATAAATGAAAGAATCCACTAGTCTAGTTATGACGAGAAACGTTACTGACGATCGTTACTGACGCGAGAAAGCCTTCAAGAAGGTCAACAAAAGATATTTATAAATTTGTTATTTCACAAGTACCAGGCTACTCGTAAATTATGAATAGGGCTAGGAGAACGTCGTGAGATTGCAAAAAATGGAAACCACGTGGATACACAGAGTGAATAATAAATGACGAATAACGCTGTAAAATGTCGCGTTAGGGGCTCCATAAAGTTCAATTAATGTTGTTGGACGTAATTGGCGCTTGCGGTGACGGGCCCCGTCAGAGGGAAAGGCGCGTCGAGGTCGCAATTTCTGTCGCGACTGTACGCGGAGACACGGGTTACGCGGGAACGTACAGTGTAAGTCACGCAACCTGCTCGCATGAATGCGTAATGCCTGCGGACAGTGATTTCCACCCTCGACGGGCCGGGCCGCCCCTTTCGGTCGCGGCCAGATGGGGTTCTCACGAGTCGCCCTTAATACCGCTCATAATCGGGCCCCGATAATGCTCGCTGTCACAACAGGCAAACAATGGCCCGCGGCCGATTGAAAAATCAAAGGATTACTCGTGTTCTCCTCTCTCGGCCGGTCCTCGAGGAGGGGGTGCTTTCGCGCCGGCACCGAAAGAAACTCTGCGTCGAGAGGGTGCGGGGGTGTGTCGCGCGCAAACAGTAACCGGTCCACCGGACGCTCGATTTCACGCAATAAAATATTTATGCGCGGATTGATGAGCCAGTTGCTTGGAAACGGGGGTTGTTTCGAGCGTAATTTAATCGATTCGGGGGCGGGAACCGGCCTCGCGCGGACATTTCGTTCTCGAGCACGGGATTTTTGATCGGATCCGAATAATTCGGGCCAAATGATGCACCGGGTGGGTCGGAAGTGATGCTGCCAGCCGTTCGTGGCGATGAAGAAATTTGAAGAACGGTGCAATTAACGTAGTAATGAGTATAACAACTTTGACGCTGCTTCACCCTCGATATGCGATTTATTTGACGACGATGCTCATCAGCGGACCGCGTATTTTTTATGCAAAATAAAAATGTTCTCCACAAATTTCAAGAGATGAGAGTTGACTTAATAATTTTGCACATGGAACCGGTCTCTCCTGTCATCATTTTTTATCACGAAATATTAACTCGAAACTTCTCCTCGCATCGCGTCGAAGTTGCACACGGATCATGTTATAAGCGGCAAGGGCGCGGCAATTCCGCGAAAGCGTCGCCGTCTTTTTTGGCAGGGCCTGTACAGAGGGTCGCGAAAGTTGTCCCTGAAATCCACCCGCGTCTTTCAATCTCGTGTCGCGACTCGCAGCCGGGACAGCCGTCACATTTTTATCTCTGCAACAGGGAAACGTTCTGCCCGGTGAAAGAGAGTGTCGGCTGACACGCGCGTTTAATCGACGATGCGCGAACGACAATGTGACGCGAAACGTTGTTCGCGAAAAAAGCGGGAGTAAGGGAGAGAGAGAGAGAGAGAGAGAGAGAGAGAGAGAGAGAGGGAGAGGAAGAGAGGGAAGAAGCCGGCGAAGGGTGCAAGAGGAGGAGAGTCAAATAAATTTCCCGCGCTCGCACGCCACGGATAATGTATCGTCCGGCGTGAATGGCCGACGAAAGCAGCGACACGTTTTATTCTAAAACGACCGCGATGCAAATAAATTTATCGACACACGTCCCGCTCGGCGACGAGCGCGCCCGTTACACCTTGTC
This sequence comes from Megalopta genalis, assembly GCF_051020955.1. Lineage (NCBI taxonomy): Eukaryota > Metazoa > Arthropoda > Insecta > Hymenoptera > Halictidae > Megalopta > Megalopta genalis. The sequence continues at coordinate 4,677,611 of NC_135016.1, read as the reverse complement.
ATCGTCTTTGTCTCCCATTCAACCGTCCACTCGACTTTGTCGGACCGATAATGACCGATTGTCGCACTAGTTACCTTCCCGGCGCTGCATGCATTTTTCATGGGGCCCGTGAAACCCTCGAACGCGCCGAGCCGCTACGAGGGTGTTAATTAATCGCCGCGCCGCGACTTTAATCGACTCGAATCGACGACCGATCGACCGCAACCTTTTATGCTCATGCGAGCGTTCCGCTAAATGTCTCTCGACCCGTCCTTCTTCGGGAACAGTGTGATGCAACTTCTTCTTTGTTTTTTGTTTATTACGCCACCGAATCCCCGGCCGGTTTATTAGCAAGGTGATGCAACTCGATGAAGAACGATCGCTGTGTTTCCAATCGTTCTATCGATGGACCTTATTATTTTATTGAACGAAGTAGATGCGATTCGATCATTTCGCTCGAAAGAATCGTAACATTACGACGCGTTTTTGTAAAACGTAATCTTTTTTGGAGCGAGTAGAAGTATCCTTGTAGTTCTGTTAGCAAGAGAGATGGCGAAGACGACACCGAATAACAGTGTCAAATAATGAGAATGAGTAGAGACGAGAGAATGCAATTAATTCGAAAATAAAACAGGTAACATGTCAGCTACTGGTTTAATGGTCGTGTGCGACATTACGGTTGCCAATTCTATGTAATTATTTGCACGTTATTTGTACGCTAATAACCCAGTCAGGGGTTCGGTAGCATAACAAATAAAAAATCTTATAGTCAGTTTTTCAAATATTAAATGCATTTCTAATTTAAGAGAAAATTAAATTGTTTAAGAAGGTATTAATACCTCTCCCACACAGCTGTGTGTTATATTATATAACATAATTATAGAGAGTTAATATAGAGAGTGTCCCGATAGCAGAAGCAATTCTGTTAGCAGCAAATTAGTGAAACTTACGGGTCGAAACGACCTGTAGGAGTCTGGGAAGGTTGTTTGACGAGAGCGGATTTTCTGTTGCAGGTCGGAGAGTGACCGTAAAATGTTGAACCCGGAGACCGGCTGCTACTCGGAGTCCGTTCGGGCATGGTGAGTAACCTGCACCGACGAGAAAGGGAGGCGCAGGAGAGACGGGAAGCGAAATCGGCATTAGCGTTTAATTTACGGGACGTGTAGACCGCGTCGTAACGCGGCGTCTACGAGGCTCGAATCGGCAGCGATCGCCGTGCGGGCTCTAATCTACCTGGCGTATCTCGGCTCGCGTGCCGCCGCGTGTTCTCATCAACGCGTAATCTTAATTAAGTACAAATCGGCCGGTGTACGACGACGTGTTGCAGGGCCAAGGAACGAGGGTACCTCTCCCAGATAATCGGACCGCTTAACTTCCTTTTATTTCGAGCCGCCCCGCGGCCCTCATTTTATTGCCGTAATCCTCCAATATTGAAACCACATCCCCACATTATCGCGATATTACCGCTTCCGTATTACTACAAACTTGCCATTATACAGAGGCCGGCTTCAATATCGGCTCGATACCAGCCGCTGTTAAGCCGGCGAAATCGCGGGGCCCGCAAGAGATCATTTTTCGCGAACGGATTGACAAATGACTTTCGGTGCGGAGGCTCTATTCTGCGGTTACGTTTTCGGATCTTCTCTTTGGGATTTTTCTTTTTTTAGGAAATTGGCAGATTGCTCTGCGTCGATTTATTGCACAGTCGTTAAGTTGTATTCGAAGCAGAGGTTTTCGAACGAATTCTTAATCGAATACAATTCCGTTCGGATGAATTGTTATCTAGATACACTTTCTTTTTATTCGACAGCATCGAATCAAATTTTAATCGGCTAAATTGTTATATAGATAAATTTTTACTCGACTGAATATTTACTCGATAGCGTCGAATCAAATTTTAATTCGTTAGTCCTTATCTTTTATCCGTCATCCGAATGAAATATTGCCCAACACTGATTCGGAGCACGTCGTACATTCTTTTTTAAGGCCGAGATACTGAAAATTGTGCGAGCTGCACTTCCTCAAACGAAGTCTCATTCTTAGGCAAAAGTGCTCCAATAATTTGAAACACGACAATGAAGCACCGCCATGATTACAATAAACGCAGCTGCTACGCCAGAAACCAAGCTAAACAATTTATCTCATTGTTTAAACAAAAAAGATCGCAACGCTTTAACTGCACGAAAACTTGACTTATATCGTTTCAAGTTCCGCCCGTATTCGTCGCGTTAAAAGCTCCGTAACCCCGTAAATTATGCGAATCGTACGAAACTATTTCGCACACGGATTTCTCAAGTTAGAAGCGCGATCTTTAAAGGACTCGTAAAGATTTTCTCGTTCGTGCAGGACTAAGCGTTCGCGTTCTCCGCTCTAGCCCGACTTCTAGCGTAAGCGCAGTCGCGTGCATCTCGTGTGCAGGCTGCACTCTCACGCCCATGCAACGCACGCACTGTAATTGAAATCGAGTGTATTTTAATCCTGTCATTAGGATCGTTGCACCGGGAATTCCCTGACGGGCACTGTTTAAGCGGAATGGCACGATGCGCGCCGCGGCCGATACCGAGTGATAAGATTAAATGGCTGCGTGATCGCTTTTATTAGACTCGCTGGCGATTCTAACGAGCCCGTACCGCAGCCTGCACCGTGCATCATTAATGATTCGCACAGGTGCAACTGCGCGAGCTGCATTTTCAATCCCGGCTACCGGATTACACACCCCCTGTTCTCTCGCATAAACTATGTTACACTTGCTTGCCTCCGTTAATTCTTGTTGCAGCATTGACCTCTAATTTGTAATGCGTACACGATGCGCTTTAATATTCTCCTCCGGCGCAATAAATTCAACTGTTTTAATTGGGCGGCCGGTACGCCGGCTAAGATCTCTCATTCGCGGCGAATGCTTCTGTCGATGCACCGGCGAAATTAGATTCGTGCGCAAGCATCGCCGATGGAAATTCATTTATTCGAGCTGTTAGGTGATCGGCAGACTGCGGATTTTTTATGCGAAATAAACGTTCCATGCACCGATTTAAATATACAAGAGCTACCATGCAGATTGATATCGTTCTTGGATCGTTCGATTGCATCGGAAATAATGCAACAGTATTTTGAAATTCTACAACTGTTCTCATTGTTTCGCGTTCGATCTGTTCATTTTGTTTTGTTTTGTTATAAACGTTCCGCGAATTCTGCGAATTCGCGATAGGTAATCGTCAATTATTGATATCGATTCGATTGAACGGATCAACTTCGATGCGAATAAAATGATTCTAAAAATGTACGAACGAATTAACGTTAATCGTAAAGATTCGAATGGGCGCAGCCACGGCTGCCGTAACTGCTCAAACGTGTTCTCCGTTCAAAGGTTAATCGTCGAAGCACGGTCGCGAACGGGTTTCGGCTTAATCGAACGATAATTTTGCGAGGATCGCTCTTTCGTGTGCGAAAACGGGGTTCAGCCGTAAATATGCCCGACAAAGAAACAAACAGTTGGGGGGATGAGAGGGGGGCGCAGGCCGCGGGGGCACGTTCCGCTCGAAATTGCTCGCATGAATTTTAACGAACGGTGAGCTAGCGCACCGGTTCGAAATATCGGGAGCCGATTTTTCATAATTCAGGCGCAAAATTCAATCCAGCGACCGCGGGGCGGCCGTTATTTCCACGCCGCGGGGCCGGGTTTTCGCTGTTTTTCCCCATTATGCCCGGCAAAGGTAATTTCCCAGCTGCGGGCCGGGCCGGGCCGGGCCGTGCCGACCGCCGCTGATGTATTTATAACGAAACGAATTAAACTCGCGGCGAGCTCGCTCGCGCTATAGGTAACAAAACGCTCTGTCCGCCGACGAGCCACCGCCGGAAATAAAATACCCAAATGTTTGCTCGTTTAATTTGAACCACGCTCTCGGCGCTCCGCTCCGCTCCGAACAGCTCCGAGCCGCTCCGCTAGTTGCCCGCGAGGGTTAATAATGAAATGTCGCATTGTCCGCGAAGGGGTTGCGATTCCGTCGCTCCTACGCCGACCCCTCTGCCACCGGAACACCCCTCCTCTGTTCCTTTTTTGCGAGGGCGTTCGCCGCTCTAACATATTGAGAGACGAAGGGGTGGTTTCTTACGGTTCGGTCCTTACGCTCTTTGGTCAATTATGATTGTTCCACCGCGGGACTGGGGCTCCCATTTTTATACGTTCGTCCGAGGGCTTGGAAACTCTTCTTCGTTGGTGTGCTTCCCAAGAAAATGGCGTGACAGTTCGAAATAGGTCCTGAGATGATTGCGTAAAGCACTCGAAATAGAGCAAGATAGGAATTTTCGAGGACGATTGTAAGAAACGGAAATTACATAAAAATAAATCGTTTCTTTTAATAATTTCGATAAGTTGAAAATAGCGTAATAAAATGATCGAATTCTTCTTACGTCTTCGCAATTTTATACTTCGGCCATTCATAATTATCGTCTCTCGTGGACTGTAATTATTCGAACGTGCGCAACGAGACTGTAATTATTGGACTGCGTATTTCAAGCATTTACAATAATAGAGGAATCGAAGGATATCCTCAATTTATAGAAATTATAGAAAAAAGGAACACATTTTTATACTGTCACTTAATATTGGATCAGGAAACTTTTAATTTTGGCGCTCAGATCGTACACAAAAGTGGACAATTTGAGAGCTACCGATTTTTTTTTATAGCTACCGATTGTCAGACTCGAATAGTCGTATCTCCCCTCCCAAAATTGTCCATATTTGTGAACAATGTAAGCGTCAATTACGGAGAATTTACAGTATTCAGATCAGTATGACCAAAATTACGTACCCGAAAAGATATTATCCCGAAAGTGTCGGCGTGCGGATACCACGACGGAATTAGTAAAAACTCTGGAGAGAAAGGGGTTGTTTATGCGGCGAGAGCGGTGGGCGAGAGGAAGCTCTCGGTAATTTCGCAACGGGTCCCCGTCTTCATTTGTTCGAACGGTCGGACCGGAAGACGGCGAAAGAAATATATTAGGAGAGTTTGTCAGGGGCGATTTATCCGCAATCGCGGCGGCGCTTTTCCCGGGACATTAGGGACACGATCGCTGCCGCGGAGAAGGATCGTTGGCGTCGAGGTGCTCGGGGGAGGTCGGCCCTTAATGCGATTAAGGTCGTTATCAGATGTCGCCGGCGTTTCTTGCCCGGTGACGTCGACGTGCTCGTTTGTCATCGCGCCGCGACGTCGTCACGGGGGCTGCATGATTTACTTCCGCCCTCCCCCCGTAGGTTCGCGCCCGTCGTTTCCTGTCGGCGGTTTTCTTGCAGCCGCGATTCAATTTTATTTCATTTATTACCGGCACCGAAATCCCGCCGCATCCGCGGCGGGCTGCGCAACGTTCGCTCACCCCGTGCGAGGACCTTGAAAAATCAGGGAGAGCTTCCCAGCCCTTCGCGCGACGCGTGGGTTCCAATAAAATTTTGATTCCATTTTGCTGAAGTCTTCGACAATAAACCTTACAATTTCCTCTTAATATTTTACCTATGGGCAGGTTTTTACCGATTCGAAGACGAACAATTGAGAACATTTTTGAAAATTTGCTCAAATAGTATTTTAATCTTATCCGTAACTCATCGAATTGCTTAGATTCACGCGATGTAACATTTTTAAGACCGCCTGTGTCATTCAGAAGTGGCGAACAGTGTCGACTATTTTATAGTATCCCTTAATCATCGAATTAGCTTGCCCATTGTCTGCAGAAATCTAACGAAACCGATAAGATCCACGCTTCGACCCTTCTATAGCCGAGAAATCCGTGCGGATCTCGCCTCGCGGCGAATATTTCAGAGGCCGATCGTGTCGCGGGGGCTGGCACACGACGATTGATATTTTACGGCGTTCCCTTTTTAATTATCGTCGCGCGCGATACATATTCAGGGGCGGCGAGGCATCGGCAAAAAATCGATTTGCGGGAGCTCGCGTGTCGCACGCGGCCGGACATACGTGTCAGGAGGCATTTCGAGATTCGTTAAGCCTGGTCGTCACACCCACCCTTCGCTACCCTTCGCGGTGGCATCGGGCTCAGCGTCGCATTAGCGCGGGGGTGGAGAGTCGACGGGAAGAATGGGTCTGCTCCGAGACGGCATAACGGAGGAGAGGGTAGAGAGCAGAAAAAAGGAGGGAGGATAAGAAGAAGTAGGAGAAGAAGAAGAAGATTCGTTGTGGTCAGGTTGCGAGACGAGGGTGTGGCCAGGAGATAGGGATGATTAGAAGCTACACCCCCGAGGCACGAGCCAGGCCCGGCGAGGGTGCAGGAAAATTCATGGAGTTACTTAGCAGTCTTCCAGGGCTCACTCGTTTATCTTCCGAGGCCGGGGGAAGAAGGAAGTCGTTACGTCGTCGAGAGGCCGCCGGGGTCGAGTCGCTGTAATCCTAATTAATAATTAATTACCACGGTGGGGGAATAAATGGCCGATTGAATTCTTCCTGCGTTAAGGGAAGAGCGCCGGCTGATTTATCGGGACGACTTCATGCCCCGGAAACTCGCGCCAATGAAGGGCTCGATTATCGTTCGAGGATTTCCGCGCGTTTCCAATCCCATGGAAACCGATTTAAGCGTTATGGCGGACCGCGGTGAACGCCGCTTCGCATTGTAATCCGCTAAAACGCTTAAACAGTTTCACTGCCAGCACAGCAGCTTCGAGAACCTAATGACATTACAGTATTTTATCTAAATTATTATATTAAATTAATAGTGTCAGTATAAATTAATATTACATATATAGATAGAGAGATGTAGTATACCTATCTATATACTAGATAAATTAATGTATCATAAATTAAAAGCATCGCATCAAGCTAAAATTGAAAAGTTAAATAGCACAGATCATTTTTTCAACATTCTTACAATCTGCGGATCTTCCTGATGCAATTAAGAAGATAAAATTCATCGGCGCAATATTTCATTTTCAAATTTCCGAATCCGAATAATTCCGTCGCAATCTCATAATCTCTCGGCTTGTTCAGAGATTGGAGTACGACAGGATGAATCGCGAATCCAGATGATCGTCCTTCTCGGTGATAAGATTAAAAATAATCATAAATTAGGACGAGTACTACAGTGAACGTTCACGGCGAGCGGATAGACAGAGGAATTCGTTTCGGCTTCTCGGAACGAGATCCTCCGGTAGCAGGGCTGAAAGTGTGTCCTGACATGGTCGACTCGGGCCGGGAGCACCCTAGTTTGTCGAGGCGACCCTTCGGTGTCGTTTACAAGACAGCAAATTTGTCCGAGATAAGCAAAACAAGCGAAGTGCACGGGGCCGGTCCTTTCGGTCCTTTTTTTTCTCCTGCCTGCTCCTCCGTGTCTTCGGTCTTGTCCTGTGAGCGGGAGGACGCGACTGGAAGGGTTTAATTGGTAGCCCGTTTGATCGCCGGGCTGCTCGTCGAGGTTCCGATCATTCGTTTTACATCCTCTTTTTCGTTTCTTTGAAGCGCAAAAGGAACAAGAGCATTTCTCGAGTAACAGGAGAGAATGCAGGAGCGAAGTAAAAGTGTTTGTCTAGTCGTCGCGGAGATCGTTCCTGTGGACGACAAAGGGAGTCGAAAGTTATGGATCGATTCCGCGAAACCTCTGTTTCAGACGCTTTCTCGAACACGGCCCTCCGCGGGGATTTGCATACATTAGATTTTATCCTTCCGAGAACGTTCGTCTTCGAGATGCGCGTATTTATGGGAGTCCCGCGTATAATGGCCACGAGTTTCGGACGGAATCCCGGTGGTAACTTCATTATGCCTGATTTAGGGGACTAAACGACCACTGCGGACCGTGAAAAACATTTCTTTAAACCGGGCCCATGAATTCTCCCTCCATTCTCCGCCAACGCAACGGAAACTCTATCGGTTACTTTTATCGAACGATTAATTTACTTCGGCACAGGCGCTTCGCGTTCGGGAATTTTTATTCTCTTCGCTTGCATCCCTGGACCATTCGCAATGAATCGCAGCTGCAGCAGCAATTGAGAAATATTGAAACCGAACATCGGTCTAATAGAATCGAGGATACATCGTTGAGGCTACAATTGTACCTGATGATAAAATTATGCTAGCCATCGGAGAAGTTGAAAGACCATCGAGAGGCATCTTTGGGTCCTTTTCTAAGCACTCGAGGTGCAGCAGGAATTTTTAAAAATTGAAACCAAGCATCGGTTCGTTAAAATAGACTTTATATTAATTATAGAGAATGCTGCCAAAAAATGATAACCAAGCATCAGGTCACTAACACATTGACTGCCGTGAAAACGACCCAAACAATTTCATAAAATCAAAGTATTTCTCGTAGCAAATTCGAATTGGATCATTACAATTGGATCATTGATTACTTTTGTAACAGACTCAGGTAAGAGATAATTCTGAAATCTGAATGATGTTCTGCCAGCGATGGAATAAGCTAGACAGAGAAACATCAGACGGTTGATATTTGCGAACAGTCTCTCACCCTTTGGCCGTAACGACGTTTTAATACACCCCCGAGAAGGCCTGGATCGAATTCGATCGAGGAAGGATTACGAAGGGAACGATAAGAATCGAGAGGCCCCGTGCGTGGCACTTCGATTAGCTCCGGTGCAGGGATGCCGTTGCGCAAAAGAGGCGCGGAGACGCGCAGCTGCGCGAAATAAGGGGGGCCCGGCTGGTCCCAGCTGCGTAACAGGGTCATCGGTGTCACTTGGGGATCCAGAAAACGATCGCGCGCGTGTCGAACCGACGTCGATCAGGCCTTCGATTCGACTCGGAGGCGACCTTCGATGAGCTCGGCCCGCGAAGCGAATTCAGACGAGCGATTGGTCGTCGAACAGGTGAAAGGGAAGTGGAGACATCGAGCCGATGGCCGAGGAAACTGGACTAATTCCTAGGAAATGATCTAGACCAAGTGTCCCCGGACAGAAATCGTGCTCCCGGTCAATCGGAAAACGTAACACAATTTTAAAGGGTCGCAGGTTCAGTCTCAGGCTGCTACAGGTTATTTTATTTTTGTATCTTCTGCTGCAATTTCAGCAACCCTTAATCGACGAGATAACCTTGGAAGTACAAGAGGTACTCTTCCCAAATTGTCCATTTTTCTGCTCAGTCTGAGCGTCAATTAGGGAAACATCACTGTACCTTGATATTTTATATCAGATTTTTTATACTGCGAAATCGCGATTGCCGTTTGTAGAATCAGTATTCGAGCCAGAGTATGTGTAAAGGTTCGTCGAATGCTGAGATGCAGTGTTCCGCAGTGCAATTTTCTGAAATTGTCAGATCTAAAGATAATCGAATTATATTCGTCAGAATTTGAAGATTGGAATTATTTCTAATCATTCGAAGATTAAAAATTAAAATTGGAAGATTCGTTTAACCTTTTTCAAACGAGTTAGACTGGCTCGAATCCTAAGATCTGACGGAACAAAGAAGATTTGCTCAGATTAAGAAAATAAATTGCGAACAGAGAAGTTATCGCGTAATTAGGCAAAAGAGATAGACCCGTAAAAATGGAAACACCACAGCAGTGCTGACTATTATTATAAAGTAACGAAGGCATCCTCTGATTAACAAAATGAATTGTGGCTGCTCGAAAATCATCTCGCGCCGCGCACCTGAATTATCACGTAATGAATAGTGCTGGTTACCATCGAGCGAGGTAAGCTGCACCGGTTTGAATCCTAAAATCCGAGGGGATAATGACGGTTTCCTCCGATGAAGAGATTGCGGGGCACCTGAAAATCAACTTGTATCGAACGCGGACGTTATCCTGCAATTAAGGGCAGATATTCCTGTTTCCAGTGTGGAGATCGTGTGGGATACGGCGGCGTTGTAATAAATACCACGGTAATTTACGCGATGCGGCCAGTGCAGCGTGAACGCGAGCACCCAAGATGGCGGGTGCGCAGGGTCGCCTCGAACAAAGTCGTACAACTCGTCGCGCGATAAATCGCAAGGTGTACGGACCGGTTAATAAATGAAACTACCCGCGTGTCGGCTCCGTCGAGCGAGCATCGAACGCACGCGAGGGGTAATTCAACACCTCGGGTTTCACGGCCGACGCAATCACGCAACGTGCGGGGGAGGGAGAGGCGAAACACCGTGTCCTAATCGCGATCCGCTGAATGGGATACTCCTCTCGGATTATTAATTCGCCTTTGGAGCTGCGCGTGCCGTGCTTCGACACTTTCTGCGGGCTTTGGGATCTTCGTGGAGCGGGGAACGGGAGCGGCGAGGACGAGAATGGTCCACGATACGATCCAGAATTGTGGAGAGTGAGAGAGAGACAGAGACAGAGAGAGAGAGAGAGAGAGAGAGAGAGAGAGAGAGAGAGAGAGAGAGAGAGAGTGAGAGGGCAGGAAATACAGCACGTTGGGAATTTATGACTTCGATGGTATTTAGATAAATTTATATAATTTATATAACGTATTTATATAATAATTTATATAATTTATTATAATAATTTATCACTACATCCAGTCCTTGAACGAAGAACTATTTTGGAGTTTAACTTAAAACAAAATGGCAGACTATTTGGATTATCATCTGTGATATTTTGCAACAAAATTGATGCTATTAATCCACAGAAAAAGTCTCTTTTGGTTGAACCATTAGTCAATAACAATGATCGCAGTCATCCTGGCAAGTGCTTCGATGGATCGAAACTGCGACTTTGTAACAGATAAACCCTTTTCGGTGAGAAAATTATAGGATACTCTCTGAACTAAGCTGTCTTCAATGCGCATACAGATTTTTGATAAACATTTGAAACATTTGCGGGAAGAATTCACAAAGATTCCTGTATCTGTCAACGTCGCGACAGAGCAGAAGTTCTTAATGGAGATCATGATTCAGGATTGGAGAACATTCTCTTATGACGCACGTGTGTATGGAGAGGATGGGGCAGCCCTCGGGGGGTCGCGTCGAGGGGTAAACATCGTGTAACCATTGGGGAAACAGCGAGGGGATGATCGCGCGGTCCTCGCGCACGATTCTTCCATAAATATTTTATTGGCTCGTCATTCGATTTTATTGCGGCGAATCGAATGACACGCCGCGTTACGCTGCGGTCACGGTGAAACCGTAAAAACAGCGATCATTTGCGCGGGTTAAGAAGAAACGAAGCTTTCCGTTATCGTTGAACAAGATATCGAAATTCTAGTCTAATAAGTATAACACTAGTATAATACTAGTAATGATACACCATTATCATTAGTCAGTGTTTTCCCATTAAAAACTTGTAAACAAATCTGCGGATTGTACCTTCGCCAAGGAAAAAGTTATATCGAGTAACCTTGGAAATCCCTCCCAGGAAGTACCATAATTTTGGGACACCGACCCTGTACCGTCCTTATCCTTAACCATCCTTCCGATATCTCTGTGTCGAAGGCAGGTCCTTTTATGAAGGTCCTTGCCGACGAGCACTCTAACGGGACCAGGACGAAACGACCTTCCAAATCGTCCACAGTAATTTATTGAACCGACACAGGGAATCCAATTTATATAATTATACACTCGTAAAATCATAGAACGTTGAGACAGTCGGAACGTTTGAATAAAATACGATTATAGCTCGCAACGGCGCAATCTCGACGAAACGAAAATAGTTCGTTTCGAAAGTACCGAAAGTACCGAATGCAAGGGGTGTTGACACGGCGAAGTCTCGCGTCGCTCGCGGGACACTTCTGCGAGGAATCTTCGAGTTCGCGAAGTCGCGTCCCGAAAGAAGTCTGCGGGAAAGTGCAACGACACCGCGCCGCGGAGGAAGACGAGGCGGAGGTCGAAGAAGAAGGCGAAGAAGCCGGGCCCGAGAGGAGCAGCCGATTTATTGGCGAGTTTAAAAGAGCTCGGACCCTCGACATAACTCAGCATTCGTCTGATGTTGACTGAGTGGCCGACTCGCGGCTGCCAGATAGGCGCGGATAGCTGGTCCGCGTACCTGAGCTTCGCCGGTCGTCGGCTACCTCGTCTGCCAATCAAGGAGCATTCAACGGTACTAAGTGGCTCGGCTTAATTAAGCGCGCGCCGACCGACCGTGCCGGGGGGAGGGAGAGCGGGAGGTCCGAGGAAATTGCAGGACTCCGAACGCGGGTCCTGAAAAATATGTTTTCCTCGGCGGGAGGCCGCGGGGTGCGACCTCGCGGAAAATCGAACGGACAGCGGCTTTCCTTTGAAACTACCCGGCGGTCCCTGCTTTTCCCGAACACAGCCGTGTCGAACTGGATCTCGCCGGCCGCCTCGTCTCCTTCGGCTTCGGGTCGCCGTGCCGTTTCCATAATTTCGTGAACGCGTCCGAAAGCCTGCCGCGGCAGTCGTCGAATGTTTCGCGAGACGCTAAATTGGGCTCGTTATTTTCCTGCGGCTTTCGTTTCATTTCGCCGCAGCTTCTCCGGGCGCAGGTAGCACGAGGCGGCCTTACCTGGCTCGGCCCGGCGAGCGAGGTGCGAAAATATCGGCTCGTTTGCCCGGTGACTCGGCAGCTTCTTTTCTCTCTCTCTCTCTCTCTCTCTCTCTCTCTCTCTCTCTCTCTCTCCTTTCCTCCCGAGCCTTTTATTTTTCCACGGGCTTCCTCTCGCGCTATTATCCTCCCCGCGGCTTCGGATCGATTATAGTTCTGTTAGAGATTAGAAACGGCTCTGTATACGCTATCTCGTATTAATTACCCCGCCGCGTCGGCTGCCATAATTAATTCCGACGACGCCCACTCTTTCAGCCGGGTCTCTTCCTCCCTAAAAACTCTATTCCACGATGCTCCTGGCCCACTTTCGTGCAATCCGAACCTGGAATTAATCGGGGAATGCTTTTTGTCGGGCGAAGTCGAGCGCGATCGGTGGCGCGAAATTCTTTTACGAGCTTTTCGTGTATTTACGCCGGACGATATTAAAGTACGCGTTTAATAATATTTTAATAAATCGACGGAATCGTTAAAATGATTCTCGTGTAACGCTTTGTGGTCTGAGAAAACACCTTGCTGACGAGTCCTCTCACGGGACCAGGACGTAAACGCTTTTCTTTCTTCTCCTTTCGTCTTCTCAGCCGCCTTCATGTTCGCAGGAATTCAGCGAACCATCGATTTTTATATCAAACGATTACAAACGATTAAAACCCCTTGCGCTGTCGCGACGAAGATTTCATGCACGATCTATCGAATATGAATATTACTCTTCTACTGCGATTTTTCAATAGTCAAAATCTAAGAACGAAAGTGAATGAAGATGCACGAGAAACGAGAATTGTCTCGTTTCATCGATGAAATTGTTGAAATTATGAAAGAAATCGTGGCGCAAAGGGTTCAATTAAAGTATCTAATTCGTGAATTCTCAAAAAGATCAGCGAAATTAGATTGCGCTCACCAAAATGATATCTACGCGAAAACCTAATCGTGGACCGCTGCAAGATTCTATGTTCGAATGAATCGAGTTATGGTACGGAACGAAGTATTAAAAGCGAGAATCGACGAATGAAAATGAAAAAAGGATGGAGAGGAGTAAGAATGAGGCACGGACGTCGATCGGCTCCGGCATGGAGGCAGATGGCTGGGAGATCGGGAATCTTGGCGCGGCGTCGCGTCGTCACCGATTAATAATTACGACATTGTCGCCGTCGGTAAACGCTTTAATCAATGTCATCGGGCCAATTTCCGATCGCCGCTGGCTTCCACAGCCTGTCCCTCTCTTCCTCCATCATAGCCGGCTACTCCGCAGGAAATTACGCGGCACGATCGAAACGCAGGCGGAAGTCGCAATTTATCAGTTTCCAGGCTGGACGACGCTCGTCGCGTCGCGTCGTGTCGCGTCGCGGCTTCGATTAGCACAGGTGTGAACGGGCCTTAACCATCCTCGAAAATCAATCGATGCACGCCGCTGCGCTGGATGGGACGCCATCCGGTCGGCCTCCATTCCGGAATGATAATCACCGGCCGTTGATTAACCTTTTAATCGACGGCTCGATGGAATCTCCGATGCGATTTTCTTTGAACGCGGGATCAAGACTTTGTGGTCCAGAGAACGATGCTAATTTACGAATATGAGCCGTTTATTTCGAAAGTGGCATAAGTCACTTTGTTTTTAAGTCGATATATTTAAGGGTTTGCGTTTTAACACGTTTGAGAATATGGATGCTAACTTTCGAGAAGATTTACTTGTATTTGTTATCTCAGGATACTGATATTTTTCTCGGTATAAATAATTTCGTATAAACATTAAAAAATCACCACTTTTCATTACGGTAAAGTGACTTATGCCACTTTCAAAATAAACGGCTCATATAGTGTACAGTTTGTTGTAGAGATCCGATTCATTCGAATAGAGGAATAGGAGAATATCCTCCAAATTGCTCTTCCAATAACTGCTCTATTATCCGATCATTCGTGTCTCCAGGATCGGATAGCATAATCGAGGTTCTACTGCAATTCCTTTCTCGTAAACAATGACAAATGAAATAAAGATCTCGTGAGTTTGACCAATGATGAAAATTTCACGTATAATTTATTAGATACGAATGATATTCGCATTGTCTAAGCACGATCGCTATTCATTTATTCTAAGCACGAATTCTATTCCTTTGTTCTAAATTCGAATATTATTCGTTTCTTCTAAATTCGAATACTATTAATTTCTTCTAAATCGTCACAAAATTTGATTTCTCTTTTATCAAAATCTAGGAACGAAAATCAACGAAGACGTACGAGAAACAAAAACCGTCTTGTTCTATTATAAAAAATAATCAACAACCACTTGCACTACAAGACAAATAATGAAGATCGATGCTACTCGCGAGCGTTATCCATTTCTTCGAAATCCAAACAGTTTCTTCATACACAAAAATCCAGAAACGAGAGGAAACGAAGACACGCGACAACCAGAAACCGTTTCGTGCCATTTGAGAAATTATTAAGTGCGAACAAGTGCTAATCAACGTAACCGCGAAAGGAATCACGGTACAAGCTGTGCTCAGCTCTTTCTCGGAAATAACTGCCTAACTCCGGAACCTGTCCAAAGCATTGTCTCGCGTATACGAACGAGTTTCTGGCGAATCTTCTGCGAAACAAGTCGCAGCGACGCTCGCGCATCGAAGTCGCTGGATCTCGGCGACAGCGGCCCGTCGATCAATTAAACGCAACAAAAACCGCGTCGATTAGCATTTCCTCTAGCGGCGATAATTTCCGAATTTGTTATGGGCGGTGAGCCAAGCGATCGCCGTTTTTTTCCCCCGAGGCAAACGGTGAGTAACAAACTGACGCCTGCCGGTTGCTCGAGAGATCTCGAGAGTTCAACCTCTGCTCTTTCGCGTCCGGATAACGAGGTTTACTCTTAACGGTTGCGTGGGTGGCTGATAATTATCGCCCGTGAGCGCGCGCGCGCGCCGCTCTGTCCCGAGCAGCATCGGCTTTTTTCCGCTCCGTATTCCATTTATCTCGCGTGTCGCGGGCCCTCGAGAGCACCAGGATTCGCTCCAGCCGATCCGAGCAGCGCGAAGACTGCCGGGTAAACAAGTTTAGGGTGTTTCCCGGCGATCCTCGTCGCGTCGAGCGTTTCATCGAGCACCCGTTGCACATTGCGCAAGTTTTTCCCCGGCAGCAAATTCACGCGAACCTTCACCGTCGATTAATTATGTTACCGGCTCCCGATTTAGTGCCGACGAACCCGTGAAAATGGCTGAATCCGTGCCGCGCAACCTTTTTCGAATGAGACAATGTCTTTCGGCTGAATCAGCCGACTTAATTCGATTTAATTATATTTATCTATTTCAAGTCGCGCGCCACATTTTTGAAGCTGCGCGCATCGCTCGAGATAAGACATAATAACATTTTTTATTCTTTGATTTCGTTTATTCTCGTTTATTTCTGAATAAAAAAATTTAATATATTCTATTCGATGGATAGAAGATTAATTATGGCCAAAAAGATACCAAAGGCACAGACGATTTAATTGTGGGACAGCGAGATAATTTAAATCAGTTGTCCCGACGGTAAAATCAATAGCATCCACGAGATTTCTCTCTCCAGAAAAATTCAGCAGGAAAGTTTCGTGAGAAACGACCTTCTTTGAGATTCAAAGATCGTCGTCTCGACGCAGAACGACACGGGCGACGTTGTGCCGCGTGGTTCGACGAATCGGCGATTTTTCCACGGGTTGATTCGACGAATCCTTGTTTGATCCGGGGCTCTCCGACGGGCCAATAGACTGTCGAAAATGGTAAACCGCAGAGAAAGCGAGCCGCGCGAGTTCCGTGAAAGCTCTCGTCCGGTTTAAGAACACCGCTTTCAGTGGTTTAATTATTTCGGTTCGCCCCGGAGTCACTCCGGCGATTTTTCCGGCGATTTTCCCCGTGGAAATCGGCACAGAGAGGGACCGCGCAGCACAAGATTCGATCAAGAACGGAGCGACACATCGCTGCCGGCCATTTACCGTTGCAGGAAGGCGCAACCGCCGCGCCGTGGAAAACGCTCGCACATATAGGATGCACTGAATCGTAGACACTCGCCGTAGAGTTTCGCATAAGAGAGAGCGACGAGAGAGAAAGAGAGAGAGAGAGAGAAGGTGAGGGGAGGAGAGAGGGAGTCGGCAATATTCACGTGCACAAGCGGCCGGGCACTCGAATAACCCGTCGGCCACTCGAAAACCAGCGGAACTGGCGATATTCCAACGTATGCGCATGCATGGAAGGTCGAGTGCACGCTTTTCCCCCCTTTATTTCTCCGCCTTTCTTTCTTTATATTTCATCGAGCTGCCGCGAAAATATCGCCGGCCGATCGTGCCCGTTTCTTTCCGCGCGATAAATCCGCCGGCTGGGTCGCGATCGATCGCACGGAAATGGAAAAAGAAAAGCGGAAGCGCGCCCGGTTCCGCGTTCGTTGGTTTACCTGTCGGGGTCACTTGCGAGCTCGCTACCTGGCCAAATTGTCCTTGTCCTCGGTGGACTGCTGCGTGCCGAAGATTAAACTGATCTATGTGATTTCTTCAGAAACATTAAGTTGCATAGCAGATGCATAGGAGACACACTTAAGAATAATAATAAAAAACTATAATAAACTGTTAATTTTAGCGATATTCTCAGCACAAGTAATCATAACATTCATAAAAAATCGATCTACACTGGCACCCCAATCTATCAGGAAATCCATCCTACTAGTCTCAGTAACTGGTCCACCTACGTGGACGGCAAAATTTTGGACCAGTTACTGAGACTAGTAGAATTCATTTTCGGGATTTTTGTCATCTGTCCAGAAATCCATCCTACTAGTCTCAGTAACTGGTCCACCTAGGTGGACGGCAAAATTTTGGACCAGTTACTGAGACTAGTAGAATTCATTTTCGGGATTTTTGTCATCTGTCCAGAAATCCATCCTACTAGTCTCAGTAACTGGTCCACCTAGGTGGACGGCAAAATTTTGGACCAGTTACTGAGACTAGTAGAATTCATTTTCGGGATTTTTGTCATCTGTCCGGAAATCCATCCTACTTGTCTCAGTAACTGGTCCACCTAAGTCGATAGCAAAATTTTGGACCAGTTACTGAGACGCGTAACTGGTCCAAAAATAGTAACTTATATGCTTGCATTAGATCATTGTACATTATAGTATAACAATTCGTGCTTGATAAGAGCCTCAAAGAAAGGCAGAGAAGTCACAGCGAGGAAATCTCCGTAACAAAGCCGTTGCTGTCAAAGAGAATGCAAAATCGGCGAGATTTACGCTTAGATAATGGAGTCGGTTATAAATATCCAGGATCCACCCGGTCGTCGATTATCATTGAAATCCGCGTGCGGCGTTTTAATCACGGTGCCGGCTGGTAAAAAGTTTCAACCGGAGAATGAAGATGTATCCGAGCGAATTATGATCGAGAGAGAGAGAGGGGGGGAGAGAGGGAGAGGCTGCCGGGAATGTGCACCGCATGTAAAAAGATCGCACCGGAAAATCATCGATTTTCGTCCGTAACTTATCAAGCCCGACGGGTCTCTCCTTTGTTTCGAGTCGGCGCGCGGCGCGGCGGCGGAGAAAAACAGGTACGGGTCTCGAGGAACGCCTCGTTTGTGTACCCAAACGAGTCCCGGCGGGGCCAGCCGGTGCAACGAGAGCCTCCCTTGGAGCTGCATAGTCATCCGGCCCGGAGGTGCGAAGATTTTTCACGGAATTGCACGCCGCCTTAAAAGCTCGTTACAATCGGCGATTCCTCAAAGTGCGCCGGTATTGACTTGCGGAATCGGGGAACGATGCGATTGGAGACGGGACCGGGTGCACAAAAGAGGCGAAACTCGCAGCTGCGCCGATGCAACCGAAAATTAATTAGCAAGGGATTCCCCGAATTCGGTCAAACGTTATTCAAAGGCTGCGTTGCTCGGCGATTACGCGTTTGGTGACGTGGAAGATTCCGGTGTTCCGAGCTGGTTATCAAGCTCTGGGAGACTGCAGTTGCAGCAAGTGCGCGCAGAAATGCATTGGATGCTGTCGGTTCACCTTTTTTGGAGCAACATGTTCGGAGTAATTTTGGGTCTGTGGTTTTAATAATAATTATTATCGTAATAATAATTATGCCACTTGGTGAACGACCTCGAGGAAGGTTAGGAGGTCTGAGTGCAACGCAGAGGGTGGTTGATGCAGAAAATAGCATCAATCTTGACCGATTCTACTTTTAGTTGTCTGATCGATTGATTCTTTAGAAAACGACAGTTTCCTGACACTTTGCACTTCGAGCTGTTTTAATTCGGAATCCAAGACTTTGTTGCAAGTTATGCGTATGAAATTGAGCACACTGGCATTTACAATATTTTCACTTTTAATAGCTTGCCAAATAATAATTGCCAAGTAATAATAATGTATGCCAAATAATAAATGTATTCATCCAAATTTTAGCGGCGCCTTAACCAAGGGATTAACAATTTGGAGCTTCTCGTCTTTGACTCCAATAATAATTATGTACTTGGAGATACAACGTCCTGAAAATGATGCAGTCTGAATGCAGTCTGAACGCAGCCCAAGTGCATTCGAAGAATTGGTATCAATACAATGAATTTTAGCCCATTCGTCGACAATATGAATCTTTTAGAAACAGCAAATTAGATAATGATCTAGAGCCTCGGGGGGCAATTATGTACTTCGAGGCAGATCCTCCGGCAGACCGCAGTGACCCTGTGCACCCCAGGAGGTGCTAGATTAAGAAAATGGCATAGACCTTGACCGATTCCGAAGTTCTCGAACCAACCCTCAACGACGTGTCGTATTGCAGTGCAAATACTAGAGGCTACCTGTCGCAGGTGCCAAAATCGTCTACACGCTCCTTTTCGGAGAACGTAACCCTCTTCAAGGACGGAAGCACCTTATCCCGTAAGCCCTTCGGGGGCTACAGGTGGCTCCTAAGCCGATTAGACGCAGCGCCAGGGAACAATTTGTTGTTGACGAAATTTAACCCTTGTTTCGCGCCGGCCTCTTCCGTTTCCGACCTCTTCTCTCTCTCTCTCTCTCTCTCTCTCTCTCTCGCCCCCGCTCTCTCACTCTCTCTCTCTCACTCTCTCTCTCTCTCTCTCTCTCTCTCTCTCTCTCTCCTACACTGTTGCCTTAATACCGATTCGACTGATAAACCTGTCGCCGACAGACGCGGATTACGATCGGCAAATCCTCTCGATCCTCTATCGCGCAGCTCGCTGCCATTCAATTTTCGCTCGGCCCGTCGAGACTTAATTTCGACTTGGTTTATCGAGCCCCGATAATAACAGATAAATTGTACTGCCAGAAGTACTCTGATCGACAGCCCACCTCCCCCCGTCTCGAAGATTTGGCACGGTGCTGCAGTACGCGCGACGGTAGATCGCCTAATGTCGGACGTCCCAGCTTCTTTTTTTTGACCGATCGAAAGACTTCGCTACCAAAGAAACGAGTCACGGTTTAATAATTGTGGTCGGTTCGGGAAGTATGAAGGAGTGAAGAAAGAGAGGAAGCGTTTCGTCCTGGTACCGCTAGGCTAAAACTTTCTAGCGGGCCTGCCTTTGCAGGCGAGGACATCGAAAGTACGGTTAATGACGGTACAGTAATTTCTCTCGAAAATGCCAAATTTCGGGTTGCCGTGAATCACCCTAGGCTAATTCTACCTCCATATAATTTATTGCTACGTAAATGGTAAGAGTCGACGGAATCGGTCAAGCGTGTTGTGCGGCACGCGACACGAATTCCAGGAAGACAGTACAAAATGTCCTGTTTGGCTGTGAGACAGGTAAGACGAACCACGGAGCTACAAAGTGCGGTAAACTTTTCCTAACTGGCACTCACAGGTTGTGCATAGAACGGACAACTATGGAGGAGGAGATACGATTTGAACCTTGCGGCTTGTTTTTATAGTTGTTGATGATCGAAAATTGTAAAGACGAACCGCAAGGCTCGAATAATCGTTTCTTTTTCTCGTCAAATTGTCCATTTATGTGCATAATTTGACCGTCAATTAGGGAAAATTTTCTATACTTACCACATACAGGAAATTCACCCTAATTAGCGCCCAGATTGTGCACAAAAATGGACAATTTGGAAGGAGGAAATACGATTGTTCGAGTCTTGCGGCTCATTTTTATAGTCGGTGATAATAGACAACTATTGAAACGAATCGTAAGGCACGAATAATCGCGTCTTCTCCACCTAAATTGTCCATTTATGTGCACAATCTGGGAGACAATTAGGGAGAATTTACTGTACTAGATACATGACCGTCGAAACATGGCATTTGGCCTGCGAATTGCCTTCGAATCGTGGCAAACGATTAGAAATCAAAAAGTTAAGTCATCGTTTTTATTCTAGCATTACTACGTGTTCACATCAATGTACACCGGCATGCTGGCCACTGCTTCTTTTTTCACCGACTTAGCATTCTCAGATCCGTCGGTTTCAATTCCGACCTCCGAACATTTCTGGGAGAAATTACCGTATACAATAATGTCTCTCTATTTGACGCTGAGATTGTCCACGAAAATGAACAATTTGAGAAGAGGAGATACGATTAATTTGAGTCTTGTTCCTCGTTTTATAGTTACGAATTATCAAGAACTATAAAAACGAGCCGCAAGACTCGAATAATCGTATCTCCACTTCCCAAATTGTCCATTTTTCTGCAGAATCTGAGCGTCAGTTAGAGAGACATTACTGTATATACAAATCGGAAAGGATCAGCTAGTTGCGGAAATGTATTCATCCGCCTGCGAACGCTGAAGGCAGCCGCCACATAATCAATCTTCGTTGATGCGAACGCGTAAAACCTGCAGTCCACCGTAGGATTATTTGTCGTGAAACGCCACACCTATCTTCTTGCAACGGCAAACCAAACCAAAGTTTGAGGAAGACTCGCGCCAGCGAATACGTGTCGTTCCACTTCTTACGCGCGCGATTCTTGGAACTGTTAATGTAAATCGGTGTAAGGGAAAATGTTCAGCGCGTTACGCGTGCTGGATGAATTTCTCTTGCCGCTTGGTTTCGGTGATGGACACCGGTTCTCGCGGTTTTCCTTCGCCTAGCCGCGTTCCTCCGGAGTCGACGATGTGGGAGGACAAAAGGGTCGTCCGAATGCCGTGCTTCATCGCGATATAACAACGAGACACCTGCAAATAGGTTAACGATTAAGCGGTTTACGAGCCGGCGAGCTGTTCGCAGGATTTCACGTCCGCGAGAGCCGGTCAACAGGTTGTTCCTCGACCGGCCGACTTCCGGCGAGTCTCCGATAGAGAAAGAGGACCACCGTGAGGGGGGGAGGAGGGAACGACGCCTCTCAATTGCGAACGATTTAAAGCCGGCATTGGCCCCGACCTCCGTTCTCCCCGGCAAATGAAAACTTTCCCCATCTTCTGCCCCTTTTCTTCCTCCTCTTCTTCTACTTCTTCTTCTGCTGCTTCTGCTTCTTCTTCGTCCTCCTCCTCGCGGTTCTCGTCGCTGTCTTCTTCCTCTTCCTCCGGCAACTCCGAACGAAGAGCACTCGCGGCAGAGAACTTCCTCCTCTCTATCCCTTAACTTCTGCTCGGTTTCCTTATTTCCGCGTGCGAGCTGCGGTTCGACGAGCAATTACGTTCTAGGAAGTCTTCGGGCTGGAACTCTCTCGCGAGGGAACCGGGCAAAGTCGTTGCCGATGCGGTCGGAAATGGTTCGAGGAGATTGCGTGCGAAGTTTAAACGACGCCTTTCAGCTTTCCCGGTTTTGACACGGTTTCGCGGGCTCCCCCTCCGGATTTCGTTCGCCGCTCCGCAGACGCTATACTGTCAATTTTCATTGTCGATGCCGCGCCGACTCGCTGCCGTGAACTTCCATGAATAATCCCGGGCCCGCAACGAGTCGACTCTCCTACGGAAACCGTCTCGATTTATGACGGTGTGTAAATAGCAGAGCGAAGGAAAAAGAAAGTAAGCGTTTCCACCTAATCCCGTTAGAGGACTCCTCGGTAGGGCTTTCCAGCAGCCCCTGTCCTAGACGCGAGAATATTCGAAGGACGGTTAATAACGGTATATACGATGCAAATAGGATTGGATTAGGCAGTCGCGCGGAAAAGATCCATCCATCTGTTTACGCGTGCTGATGACACCCAGACGCCTTTCATTATTTACCCCCGAAAACCCTCGTTGACCCTTGTACGGTTCTCGAGCAGTTTAATGACTTCAAATAAACTGCTTATCGTAATTCATGTAACAGGGGGTTCCCCGAGGTTATTTGACGTAACTTTCTCTTTGACGTAAATGCAATACGTCGCATTCCTTAAGAGTTAGTCACGAAAAACAGCGACCAATGAGAGCTCCCGGCACGAGGCTGCCAGCCAATGAGCGCACGAAGTCCAGTTCCGCTCGTCGGCATCAGATAATCTCCCGTCAGCTGATCTCGCCTCTCATTGGTCACTGTTTCTCGTTAATGACCCTTAAGGAAAGCGGCGGATTGCATTTGCGCCAAAGAGAAAGTTACTTCGAGGATCCCCTGTTTATGGATTGCGAGACATCTTTGGGACACCCTGTAGTTTCTCTTCTTGGTCATTTTCGTCTTTCGTGGCCAGCAAAATGACCTCACGCTGTCCTAGAATAACTCGATTTGCACAGTTTGCAAGCTGATTCATTGTCGCAATTCGACTAGTTTCTAAATAGATTGTTCACTGTTATCATTCTTCGAGTACTGGGCCAAGCTTATTCGCTTCTCGGCAATCTTCGTGTCGCAAAAAAGGTCCGAAAATATCTTCACGAATGAACTGGCCATCGCAATCTTATTCTTCGCACCCCGAGCGAAATATTTTCGCATTCACGCGGGCTTTGTCCACCACGAACTTCCATAAAGGTACCACAACATTTTCCAACAGCATCTATCTAAATGCTCGGACTATCAATTTCCTGAATGAACAATGACCAGAGAGCTCGTTCGGCCGGACCAAAGAGATCCACGAGGCCTCGTGGCACTCCTGCACAGAGGAGCCCGGAGTAATTAAAATTGCACGGGTCCATTAAGACGCGTTATCTCCGGCGGATCATCATTCAATCGTAAATACAATGTCGCCCGTGTAAATTGAGTTAAGCCAGGCCCGGGCCGAGCAAATTCAAAGTAACGTCGCTCGTCGTCGGGCACATTAGTCATCCCGCAGGATTCCGTAGCTCGGGCTGGTCTTATTTTCTGCTGCCAGAGATATTGACAAGTATCGATGTCATTAGCATTCCGATCGGGGCCCGTGTTCCCTCGCTTTAATTTCTGACGGGCATTAAGACAGACGGGGCCTGATGGGTCCGGGCGTGCCGAACCCGTCCGTAGAGTGGTTCCGGGGCCCGGCGCGGTCGGGCTCGGCCCGGCGCGGCCTGCCGTGGCGCGAGGATCAGGATCAGGAGGAATCGAGGGATTCGACCGGCTCACGGCTCCCCCGTTGCGAGCCACGGCGCACTTCAAAGAGCCCGGAGACTTCATCATCGATACCGGGTCCTGATCACTGCCGACAGATTAGACGCCTCCGCCGACCTGTCTTCTTTTTCCTCTTTCGCCCGCCTCCTTCCTCCTCGCGACCTTCGCCGGTGTGATTACGGACACATCGATCTTCCACCGCTCCCTTTCGAGCTCTGAGGACGAGGCTCGAGACTGTCGCAACTGTCAGATGTCCCGATGCATTCCTCCGGTGACCTTTTTCGCCGACGATCACGCTCGAAATTGCATTTAACGCCTGGAACCGCGCTATGCGATCCACCGCCGAATTCTAGACGCTCTTCTTCCTCCAGGAATTAGCTTTACAAAGGCTTTCAGTGTCGACGATTCATCGTGGATAGTCCTTATACTATTTGTTTATTTAATTTTCTTCGAGCATTCTTCCGCTCATCTTATTCCAATCTGCTCCGAGTTCTAATTTATTTAACCTTGTTTCTACTGCACATTTTTCCTTCCTTCTCCATTCTCATTTTTCTTATATTTTTAAGACACTTCTCAGATAGTTCAAAGACGTCTTTAAGACGTCCATTTTAGATCTGTAAGGTTCTAGAATTTAAACTGTATGTCTTTCAGATGTCTTAAAGGTATTCTAAGGCAGAGATCGCTTTAACGTCTAAAATAAGAGTCTTCAAGACGTCCCTGTGCAATCTGGATTTAGAATACGTGCAACAACGAATACAATAAGTTGTCCAAGCAGCGCTGAAAATTCTCGAATTTCTTTTATTTTCGAATTCTCATTTTCATACGGCATCGGCGAGGCGCGGGTTGGCAGATCGGTTCACCTGGTCCGTTGCGGCAAAGCTTTTTCCTGTTACATTCTTCGGGATCAGTCGGACAGGGAACCGGTGAACTTACAAATCGACCGGTATCTTTTACGAGCCGGCGGGTGGGGGGTCCCCGGTGTCCAGTTCACGGAAGGTCCGAAAAAAGCCAGTGGGTGATCGATTGGGGCAATCGAGCCGGTTGGTGGAAACGTTATGAGTTTCCTTCTTTCGTTCCGTCCACCCCTCTCGACGTCGGTGCCGAGTATCCTGGCCGATGTCCTGTCGGTCCTGCGGCGCAGCTTCCCCTTTCTGCTTCTCCTCGCCCCGCGAAGGGCTATATTGCCGAGATACTACGACCATAACGTGGCCAGGCCGTAGCTAGACAAAGCTGCCGACCATAAAAGTGTCCACCCTGATGCTCGATGCTTGGTTTATGGCCACCGTGCACGTGGAACACCCGGGGGAACGAGCCAGGTAATCGGCAAGGACTTCGGCTTCTCCCGGTTTGCGACGGTGTCCTTCTTCACGGCCCGTCGCCGGCCCTCTACCAGTGTTCCCGTCCTTCTCTTTGTTTTACACCCGCGGCTTCTCCCTTTTTTTTTTCCTTCTAAGCCTCACCGATGTCCGGAGCGTGACGACAGGACACGCCACGCCTACAAGGGCCTTCGGGTCCTGACTAATTGCCGTTAATCCTGCACGATAGATTCTCCTCGGCCGTCGCCATTTTACGGAGAGGTCCGTCGCGCGATTCTACCAGCCGATAATGCGACACGGTCCTTGTCCCAACGGTCGAGTTCTTAGGCACTTAGACACCCGAACTCACCAAGGAAAGTGCGAGACTTTTGATTGAGTTACGAGGGATTAAGCTTCTGGTAGATGCGGCCGTTTTCCTAAATCGCCCTGGATCAGACAATGGCTTCGGTCGCCTTGTGGAAAAATGTTTTGACTTCATTAGGATCAACGGCCGTCGAGCAACGCCTACATAGGGCTCGCTAAACGGATGCTATAAAGCAGATGATTCTAATATGATTATCCAAGTTGGAGCTCCTGCTGCATCCTTCTAGACGAAATAACGACAGATGCTCTCTTGCAGGACGCTGTCTCGACTTCTTTAGTATAAAGAGCCACGGAAGGTAGCGACCATTGGCTATTTAAATTGTAATTTTAGTGAAAACAAAAACATATTCTTAAATTTCAAGATGTTTAGAATATTTCGGGGCCAATCCCACACAAAGATGTTTACATTGTTATACAAATAAGATTGAAAAAGAATCACGATATTAGTATTCAACGTGCAAAATGTCATTATGTATCGTTGCTTGCTTCGCCCAATATCACTTTACAGCAGCAATTTGAATTTTTAATTTGATTTTTTCTGTGTCTTCCGTTTATTACGTATGTAGTATACGTCAATGTTAGGTGAATAAGTAAATATTAGCATTAAAATTGTTAATTTTATAAAATAAAATTCTTTCATTTTGATTCAATATTTTAACAGAGACACTTGCTCTGTGTTTGACGAGTATACTCGTCGCCGCTTGATTCTCGCGACACGTACAGGTGCGCGCTCTGAAAAAGAGGTGCCACGGCTAACTGGTTAATGCGTTTCTCGCGGCGAAAAATTCGAAAACACCGTCTCCGATCGTTGCCGGACGAGCGCGAATAATTTTCTCGCGTCTCCGACATCGTTGACAGTCCCCCGATGCCCAGAGTCTCGGGATCCAACCACAGCTGTAGGCACAAAAGACGCCAAGCAACTCGTCCCGAAGTAAAATTATGCAAACGCAGACCGCAAGTTGCGCAACAGGAGTGGCCAGGGAATGGGTGACAAAAAGTCGAAAGAATCGTCTCTGCGGGGAATTAGCCTAAACGAGTATCAGGGAGGAGAGATAAGGAAAGGGCTCGGAGACAAATGGACGTCCGCAGCGTCGCTGTTTGTCGATGCTGGTTCTGGGACAGCCGATCGACCAGCGATGGGCGTTCTGTGTCTGTGAAACCGCCGCGATACTCAGCCGCCCATTAAAACTGCCAAAGACAATGGGCAGGGTTAACAAGAGGATAAGACTGTTTTGAGTAAAGTGGTACAAACAGAACCCGGAGCGAGCGTGCCAGGGATGTTCATTCGGTCGCCGCGCCGCCGGAGACGAGGGCGAGCGGACATAAATTTTCGGACTTTCCCGTCCGCTTTCCCCTCGTCCGGCTCCTTCCTCGTTCGGAGCTGCGAAATTTACGACGTCGCATTTGCATTTCCGGCCGCTCCGCACCGCTCCGCACCGCACCGCTCCGCTCCGCGCCGCGCCGCGACGCGAATCCTGCCGTTCGACGATCCGAATGCTCTCGAGGCTTCCATGCGACCGGAGTGGACATTGTTGCGCGGAGAAATCTCGCTGGAACTCGCGGCCTTTGTTTCCAGTCGGCCTCGCCGCCTTTGGAATTGCCCGGACCATTTGTTCGGCCCACTTCCGCTCCCCCCGATTCGCGATTTTCATTCGTCTTCTTTGGAAAAGTGTGTTTCTGGATCGCCTTCTTATTTCCACGTTGGCACGCTAATTTAATTCGACGCTTTAACCCTCGCATAACGGACCGTAGCAGACGGTAATCGGGTCTCGCATGACCCATGTCAGCATCTCTATAGCACTTTATTTCCATTGATACAGTAAGAGGAGATACGATTATTCGAGCCTTGCAGCTCGTTTTTATAGTTGCTGAGAATCGGTAATTATGAAAACGAGCCGCAAGACTCAAATTAATCGTATCTCCTCTTCCCGAATTGTCCATTTTTGTGGACAATCTGAGCGTCAATTAGAGAGACATTACAATATATCTATTTTCCGATTATTGCTAATATTGCCATAACGAAAAAGCGAATACAAAATATTTTCCTTTTTCCTATTTACGATAGTTCGTATTTTTCCTTGTGTGCGAAGGTCACCGAGGACCCGGTCATCATCATGCTAGGATTAACTCTCGAACGGAGGGATTTGGTTCATCCGTGCCATAAATCTTATGTGACCATCTGGTTTCTGTCAATTACCTCAAATTTTCAAGTGTTTTATTGGCCATTTAACCTTCACCAAAACCTCGTGAACCTTCATAAAATCACGAAATTAGTTTTAGACGAGATTACATGAAAAATTCTACTTTCTCAACATCCTTACATTTCGCGGATCCTAACCAAATTGGGAAGAGTGTAACACGTTAGTGCAGAAATGAATTAGCACGCTAATCAGAATCATCTTATACTAAATTTCACCCTTAAACCTATCGAGTATATCTCCTGCTCCCAAAATGTTCATTTTCGTTTCCAAGCCGAGCGTCAATTAAGTAAAATTTATTGCAGCTCCTCGAACACGTAAGAACGTATTCGCAAAAATGTTCCCCGGTCTAACATCGTGCCTGACACCGTTCGGTAGCTTTCCAGCGGCCTCTCATGCACCTGCTGCAGCGACCGACATGCACGCCGCATTTTCATTGCCGGATGAATTACAATGGATACCCCATCACTAGAGCGTTCGAATAAACAGCAAAACACAGTTTCCATCTGGAGTACGGTGCACAGGTTCCAAGTTCTCCCGCCATATTTTCAGAGCAGTTAACGCGGCTGTATCAAGTTCCAACAATTACGGTGCACGCGGCCGGTATCCTGGCGACCATTTGTTACCGCCGATTCTCTCGAGTCGATCGAGCATCGTTTTACATTTTCATAGCCATTGTAAGGC
The DNA here is from genome assembly GCF_051020955.1 of Megalopta genalis. Classification (NCBI taxonomy): domain Eukaryota; kingdom Metazoa; phylum Arthropoda; class Insecta; order Hymenoptera; family Halictidae; genus Megalopta; species Megalopta genalis. Next base: position 4,649,257 of record NC_135016.1, on the reverse strand, counting down.
CTAGGCTCGACGTAATAATTCCCGGCCGATTAAAATCGTTCGCATAATAGCGCGGAGAGCTCCGAAAAATTCGGAGTATCATCGGGGACAATTCCATCCCCCACGGGCCGGCGGGAACAACCCCCTCCCTCGCTGTCAAGTTGTCCGAACACCGGTCCGCCAAGTATCCCAGAGGCTGGTCGTGGCGAACTTCCGGCGATCGATACTCGGAGTAGCCAGTGCACACGAGGGACAGAGGGAACCAAGAGAGTGACCACGAAGAGAGAGAGAGAGAGAGAGAGAGAGAGACAGAGAGCGAGAGAGGGAGAGAGAGAGAGAGGAACGTCCACGTAATTTTACGTGCGGTCCATTGTATCGCGACGAATCAGATAGTGGCCACGCTCGACGTGGACAATTCACCGGGACGGGAAAGTGTCCTCCTCTCGTCTGGCTCCTCGGTTGGCTCCCAGGCGATGGTGTCCTCTCCTGGACCGACCGCCTCCATCCGGTATCGCGTCCTCCTCTCAGACAAGGCTCGCGGGACCGCGTTATCTGCCGGTGAAATCGGCAACAGATCGGCCGCGAGCAGCGCCGGATGGACATCGGAAAGTTTACGCTCGCCGGTATCTGACGGCGATGGTTTACAGGCCTCGCCTCGCCTCGCCTCGCGTCGTCTCGCCTCGCCACGCCTCGCACTGCCTCGCCGCGGCTCGGCCAGCATCGCGGACCAGTTATCGTGTTCCGATGGCTCGTTATCGAGCCACGTTTTCACGTCCGGCCGGCTCGATTCTTCCGCGGTCGTAACTTCGATAGGCTACCGGCACGCGGCGTCGTAAAAATGACGCGCGAGCGAGCCCCGGGCCCGTGGAAAGCGGTTTTCTATGCGTCCCGTTTACTCGCCTCGCGTTCCTACCTTTGTTCAACGGCGAATTTATTCCTCGCTGGCTGCCGCCGATACGTTACCAACGATTTTTCCCGCACCTCCATGAGATACGGCGCCGAGATACCGTCCCGAAAACGAGATTCCGAAACAAGAGATCCCGGCCGAATCCTTTATGGGTCACTCCGACGGTCGAGTATCTTGGCAACTTTGCGATTTTTTGACGGTTCTTCTCGAATTTCGAACTGCCCGCATGCTCTGACGCGTTTTCCGGGTCTTCGTTCCTTTAATTATCGCGACTGCAAGGTGTCCTCCCGACTGATCTTGGTCTTGGTGACTAAGGAATTTGTCTCATACTTGAGGAAAGCTTTAGAAAAGCGTTCCACATACACTAATGTCTCTCTAATTGACGCTCAGATTGACGCTCAGATTGACGCCCACAAAAATGGACAATTTAAGAAAAAAAGATACGATTATTCGATCCTCGCGGTTCATTTTTATAGATACGAATTGTCGACGACTATAAAAACGAGCCACAAGGCTCGAATAATCGTGTCTCCTATTTCCAAATTATCCATTTCTGTGCACAACCTGAGCGTCACTTACGGAGACATTACGGAACGTTACGGACAGAAGCAGCTTGGTGAAATTCGAAACATTAGAGGGCTTAGACAGTATTTAATCTATGCATTATTAACAACTCGCTAAAAACTATTGAACAAAGAACGAAATTGCAGTCTTGTTGATGCTCGTTTCAATTTATGAAGAGAATTTTCATTTTGCATGGAGAGATCCGCGGTCATATTCATTAGTTCTCATAGAATATTCATGAAAAGACATAACGAAGATCTACTGTTAACTCCGAAACAACGGACCATTTACACGAGTGTACAATTAACGATGTTTATAACCGCTCTCAGCTTTATTCGTCAATTTATCGGAACATTGTTTTTAGCAAACTTCTCGTAAACCTGTTACTCTCGCTTTTCGTTCTAATGCGACAGCAATTGATTTGATTCAATTGCCAAAAATAGAGTAATTAGGCGACGATTTTAGCAGAGTTGGAATTAAAGCGATCCCAATAATAAAACTGCGACCAATCTTCATAAAAAGAAATCAAAAGAGATCGCATAAACAGCAACGAGCAGCAGGCGAATAAAAATTTCAGTCGTTGCCGCAAATGCTCAAAAATTCGCAGCCTGTCGACGCTACGTCGTATTTCTACGATTTCTAGCTTTTTGAATATTTTTTTAAACATCGCTCTGGACCGTTTGCAACGAAAACACGCCGGACGCCGATCGTGATTTTCGTTTCGCGGGGCGTCGAAAGAGGAGTTCCCTGTCTCACGGTTCGAAATAAATATTTACCAGTGATATAGGAAACACTCGGTCTCGTTAAAGTCACTAATTGCTTCGCGTGCTCCGCCGTGGGAACGGAATATTTCTATCGTACGCGATCTCCGCGATGTTTGCGCAAACATTCCGGCGGTGCGAGCTAGACGAGCAAGCCCCGGAAACGCGAGAATAATTCGCCGCGCAGGAGCAGCTGTTTGCTGATCGAAATCGCCGCGGATCCCGCAACTCCGGCCATCGGAAGCTATTCGCGACATCAATTGCGCTGAATGACGTCGGACAACAACTGTATTCTTCGTGTTTGCCGCGTGTTTCGAGAGCTCGCTGCACGCGGACGAAAATCTTTTAGTAACTCCGTCGAGTCTACGGCTGGAATTTAACTACTGATCAATTAATTAATTTAATTAAACGCTAATCAAATCGTATAAACTTTGTCGAATTCGGAGCGAATTACTTTCATTTTCTATCGACGATCAAGGAAAGCCAAGTTTTGAAATCCATTCGCAGTTCTAGAATGATAGAAAGGCAGCTGTGCGTGAAAGCATGAGACAGAGAAACTGATTTCTGAGCAAAGCGACTTTTAAAATATTTTAAGAATAGTTTGTACGTTTAGATAAATTTAGTGAACTAAATCTGGTTCGTCCGTTATCAAAGTTCTAAATTAAATAAAAAATTTTCAAGAAACAAAAATATGTCTTGCTTTATCAACGAAATAATTAACGACGAAGAAGTGCTAATCGACGCGGTCGTGGATAAAATCGTTCTGCAATGGATTGAGAAGACTTCGCGTCTGAAACGATAGTCGCACCTCGGAATACCGGGAGGGATCGAAGGAAGCACGCGGAAACGCGTCGTGAAAGGTGTCGGGAAAGCGACGAAAACGCGGACGTACGCGGCGGAGTTTTCCGGAAACGCTGACGAGCCGGGATTTTCAGCGGTTCCGCGGTTATTCCAGAAATATCGACGGCCGGGAAAGACGAGAGATTCGCCGGAATGCAAAGCGGTGTGCATTGCGGCGTCCAGTGACGCGGTGCAACACGAGCGTGGATGCAGAATGCGGCGGCAGCGCACGTGCAGGCGGTCGCGCGACGCGAACGGTGACGTTTCGCGAAACGAAAGCTTCCTGGAACCGAACCGTAAGGGGATATTCGCTAGGCGACCGTCGAGAAATTTGTTCCGCGTCTCTGTGCATGGCTGACACAATGTAAAGAGAATTTTCAGGCACGGCCCTGCGAAGCCTGGGCTCTGCCGAACCCGCAGAAACTCTCTTTCCGCGGCAAATTTCTCATCGATCCTCGCCAATTTCTTCCACTATTCGTTTAACGCTAAAACTACCCAGCCGGTCAAAGTGCCTGGTTTCTGTTTCATTCCTTCGCATTTAGTGCAATTATGAAATCTTTCTGTGAGACGTGTTTTTATAAATCGTACAAAATTCGAATGAAGATAATCTTGTTGTTGCTATAAAACAATATGCATACATTAGTAAGGTTTTATACTTGGTTATTCTAGTGTTAATTATCCCTCGGACCATTTTTACAACTGTACAATTGATCATGCTTGTGACGATTCTCTGATTTATTCGTCAATTTTTCCAAACGTATTTCTGAAGCGTACTTTATGCAACATCAAAATCTTCTGCATCATGTTCAAGAAATAGAAGCTAAATAGAAATTTTTTCCTATTTTAATTCTTTCAATTCTTTTCCCGTTTTATATTTCACTCGCTCATTTTTCTCACAGATGCATAAAATCCGCAGTCTATTTATTAATCTTCCCAGTAGACCCAATAGTTCTGACAACAAGACAAATCGGTCTTAACGACTGAACAAAATGTGCTTCTCCTGTTATCGAAGTTCTGGTTAGCAATTTCAGTGATTCGCGAGCCGCCGAAGGAGCTTACGAAAGAATCGCGCTACGAAATTCGCGGATTCGCGCGCATCTCTCGCGATTGTGGACGAACCGCGTTCGCCCGGGCCGTGTTTCTGGCGAGATCTTGGCCGGCTCGTTTCGGAAAAAGGACGCGGGATAAATCGATCGTGCAGAAATTGGATCGGCGTCCACCGAATTTCGTCGCTTTCTCCGGCGAGGCCCGGCACGCGATGCTGCACGGGGTCCCGCGCGACACGCACACACCAGCTCGAAAAATGAAACACGGACACGCACACAGGCCGGCCAGCTCCGAGAAATCGTAACTTGGCGTGTTTATCACCGGCAGGCCATGCACAGCCGGCGGCGTTAGCGCGAGGAACGACTTCTTGCGTGGCGCGTTAAAATCATATGGGACTTTTTTAAAAGCCCGCGGCCACAGGGACCTCCCGCCCGGCTTCTTGCCCCCCTTCGCCGACTATTCTCTTCTGCCCACCACCACCCACGTCATCGCGAGTATTCGCAGAAAATCCTGTCACGGTACTAACCCGCCCGCCCCGCTCCACCGCGTTAATTAACCCGTTCGACGAAGCTACGTGCTGTTTCTACACATCATCCAACTACTCCTCGATTTTCCTCTTATTCGATCGTTCGTTCGTCTTCCCTATTTATTTATTCTTTGGCCTTTTGGTACGACATACGCGGCATCCGTAGTACAGTAAATTCTCCCTAATTGACGCTCGGATTGTACACAAAAATGGATAATTTGGGAGGAGGAGGAGATACGATTATTGGAGCCTCGCGGCTCATTTTTATTGTTGCCGATTGCCAACAATTATAAAAGCGAGGTGCAAGTCTTGAATAACCGTATCTCCTCTTCCTGAATCGTCCGCCTTTGTTTACAAGCTGAAGGAAAATTAGAGAGAATTTAGCATCAGTTTATATCTTGATTTTTGCAACGGTAGAATTTACGGCGTTTTCATCGGATTCTCCAATTTGAGATTGGAGAATCGGGCAATTATTTTAGAAACGAATTTTTTAATACAGTAGAGACCTGGGATCAGCGTTTGTCACAATCCTCTTGCATCCAACCAGCTCAATCCTCCTTCAGCCTTGTCACCTAATTTATTTCGTCCCTTGTTCGACCACAGATGTCAAGTCGTCGTTAATATTTTTTAAGTTAACCATACTGAAGCGAAGCTATCGATCTTGCTAATCACTGTACATAAAACTGAAATCTCGTGGCATCCGCACAAGAATCTTGTACATCCTCGCATGAACAGTCTGCTCTGCAGGGGTAGTTTGCAGTCAGCAGTTCAAAATCTCCGTGGCTCCCCTCTAAATTCGTCTGGAGGAAGCTCTAGCGTATTTTTCAAGCGCAGAGTCTCGCGTATTTTCGTCAGGATATCGAGGAGAGACTGACCGAACGGTCGGGGGTGGTTCGGCCGAGTAGAGCGAAAGAGAAAGAAAGAGAGAGGCGGAGAGAGAGAGACAGAGACAGAAAGAGGGAAAGAGGAGCGTCGATCGAAGTCGTAGGAAATGTTCCTAGAAATTCGGCGGAGAGGCCAAGGACGAACGGAGCGGAGTAAGGACTCTCTCCTGTCTCGTCCTTCTCCACCTTCCACGCTCGTATCCTCAAGGAGGGCCAAGAGTTCGCGGTGGGGCCGTTCATCAGCGGCAACTTGTCACGCCGCTGGGCATCGGACATAAATTCCACTCCGTAATGTGACAGGTCCTCGCTCCTACCCCCGAGAAAACCATCCTACGGCACTGCGCTACCATCCACCGGGTGTCCCGGAATTTTTTCCGTTCTGCACGCTGACGAAACAATCTTGGAAACCCCGAGGTTCGCCTAAACCTCCGACATCTGTTTCGCACTCCTGCACGAAAATCCAAGCCTCGGGTGTCGGGGGATAACATTTGGTTGTCTCGAATCGAAATACCAGTGTTTCCGGTATCGCTGGAATTTTTCACAGGATCTATCGATTGTCTACTTTCCGAAGATTTGAGAAGAGAGAGATCGCGCGCGGGGTTTCGCAGGGGTCAGCAGGATAATTGTTCCGGGGGTTGAGCAATGGTCGCCGAACGGCGGAGGTCGACCCCGAGCCAGAAGCGATACCTTGTAGACGGATAATGTCGTCGGCGGAGTTTCCAGCAGGAAAGATAGATCAGAGAGACCGACCGGGTAGCTCGTTGTGGCGTTTCCTCCTTTCCGCCGGAACTCGATAGCAATCGAATAGCCACTGCAGTGTCCGGCGGGCACACAGACACGCGCGCGCCTTCCATTTCGATATAAATCAGTCGGGAACGCTGCAGGAACACGCTCCTTTCCCGCTCGTTTTCGCGCTAAACCTTCCTCGGCGTTCTTAATAACCCGCGTCAACCGTGGCCATCGATATCCGCTCGTGGAAACTTCCGGTTATCCGATTCGGTCACGATTCCCAGCCTAATCCTCCTCGAAACTTCGCGGGACTGCGCTCATTCTTCGCGCTATTCTTTCATGTTCGCTGTGCTTAGTTCAGCTTATTTTCAATATTCAATACCGGATCAACTTGTCGTGTTGCAAAAGTAGAATTGAAACTGATGTAGCTACGAATTTTTATGCAAAATAGAAACTTTCTGCCTCGATTATCGAGAACTGAAATTAAATAAAAATGTACTCCTTCTTTCATCGATTTTCATAAATTAAGAAGAAGATAACAATGCGCTAAAATTTACACTTTACTTTTGTTTACACATTGGTAATTTCGTCTAGTCATTTTGATTATAAATGCACGAGATCCGCAGTCTAGTGATAATTAAAAGTGATCTCAATAAATACAGTCTTGTCAAGCTTATAAAACCATACACATCAGTCAGTTTTAGAGCTCGATAGGTTCCTCTTAAGTGTCAATGGACACTTCTATTTATTCCATTCACTTCTTAAGATACTCTAAGAGAGATGATACTGAGATACTAAGATATTAAGATATTAAAATATTAAGATACTAAGATATTAAGTTTCATAAATGTCTCATCCGAATTTGCACATCAAATTATCAGTCGTTTCAAACGTCCGCGCCTTCAAAGGAGGAAATTCGAAAATGATCCAAAGGATGTTCGAACAGATCCAGCCACGACCAAGAATGTCCGAGAATAGTTAAAAGAAGCCAACAGATGCCGTTTGAAAGAAACGGAAGTCGGAATCGAACTTGGCGGAACAGGCCACGATTCGGTCGCAGGTTCACGTCAGTAATTGGATGTTTCGGGAATAGATCGGGCCGCGGCAAGAAAAGCGAACTGCAGTGAGGAGAAGCGGACACGTGGTCGGGCAGGAAGAGGAACCGGAGGGGTTGGGGGGGGGTGCATAGAACTCCGGTAGCACCGGTACCAGGTCGCAAAAGCGACTTAATGTCCCCATTTGTCCTGCGGCTCTCCGGAGGCGATTCATCCTCGCCCTTTGTGCGTCCGCGGGACATGGCGTCCCATATAAGCGACACACCGTATCACCTCCGCCCATTCCGGGACGGCCTTTCGTCCTGGAAACTGTAACTCGGAAGAAATTAACCGACTGGACGCGCCGCGCTTTTTCGCAGCCGCCTGATTTATTTGCGCGCGTAACAGGAACGTTTACGGGCCCTGTCGGTCCCCCTGGACCGATCCTCGACGCTAAACCTACCGAGGTCTAAGAGCGACTAACAAGCGTTGCCTTATAACTGCAGGATAGAATTTATTTAAATTTCTCGCTATTTTTATAATAGCGAGACTATAATACCTGAATAAAAAAATATATTCAACCATTTAGACCTTCTAAAATAACCTCGAGCATTCCCTATATATAGAAGTGTAATACTTAATTAAAAAATATATGGAGATAGTTATTCGGTTGCCCGTCGAGCGAAATGCAAAATAATAAACGAAGAATTATGAAAAACGGAGTCAGAAAGTTTTGGAAACGAGGTAGAAGGTTCTGGGGCGTCCTCGGAAAGAACGTCTAGGGTCTGGGAAGATTTCTCCAAGCTCGAGGACAATTGAAAAGGTCGACCGGCCGGTGGGACGCGGGACAATTTCAATGGCGACATAATTACATTATTTGTTTACCCGTGAGCGGCACCTGTCGCTTTAATGGCGACAGTGGACGTGTCTATTATGCGCGTGGATACGCGTATAAGTCTCGGCGGCGCGGCGCGGCGAACACGCGAATCGCTCGTCAGAAGGATTAGGTCACTAATCTGCCGTTAAGACTCGACGCTCATTAGCCGGGGAGACAAATCATTAAGAGCCTGGCGGCGGTTCGAGGGCCCGTTAGGCACCGCGCCAACCTGTCGACAGTCGATAATCGTCCTTAAGCTAATATCCTTAATAACTTTATCGTGCATTCGGTCCCTTGACAGGAGGGTCCTATCACCGGGCCGGGTCTAACCGATCCGGAAACACATTTTATCTAGCGATCGCCTGGAACGAGCCGCGCGATCCTTGTTGATCTTGTCCCGATCTTCGTTGACGTCCGCGAGTCCTGATCAGCGTCCCTAATTTGGTCCAGCGACGCGAACGGATCCTGATCCGAAGACCATCGGGATCAGCGAGAAAACGAAGAAGAGAGGTCTTCTAATCCTAATTGGTCCTATTCGAGAGCCCGGTTTATCGTGCGATCGTCTGATAATAAGTTCCTCGTGATTTTAACTCCTGAACGAGATCGAGTCGGAGGGCGCGAAAGGATCCAGAGATCCTCTCGATCGAAAGTGAAGCGGAGTGGAGAGTCCCTCGGCCTTAACCAGGGCGACGAAAGCGAACGGTACGTATTAATCTCCTCCGTTACAATGCACCGAGGTCCGATCTCGCCTCATTCTTCTTCGGCTAGCTCCTCATCGCTCTCCGAACCGAGCCGTGACCAATCCGGAATAAATATTGCCGATTATTAACAGCGGACGAACAGACGGAGGAGAGACGGAGCAGGCGAGACGGTACGTGTCTTCGTGAGATGGTTGAGACGTTAAGTGGGCCCATTAGCTACGTTCCTAGGTGGACCGTGCCCAGATGATGGCATTCCTTCGCGCTCCACGATCCCCTTCTTCCTCCCTCTTGCCCGATGGGTTTCTCTCACGCTGCCACGTGTACCTGCCTCGAGGAATCCGCGTCGACTCTTTCGACAAATTTATTACCCCGACAACTGTACCTCGTCCGCGGAACATTCGACGACAGCTAATACCTCCACCGAGAATCTATAGGGTACTGGAGCCGGTTACCACGGGCTGACCAATTACTGCGCCTTTGGCTTGTTTCCGGGCATAATTAACTGCATATTTATCGAGTAAGGTATTTAAAATTCTTTTCTTCTCTTTTCTTTTGATTATTTTTTAATAAAGAAAAAAATATATATGTATATGATACGTCTTTAGTATTATTATATTTTATTTTATATTATTATATTTGTTTATTAAACGGACGATATAACCTTTAGATTTCAGAATATAATATATTATAGAATATAATATAGTGGTTTAATTAAAAAAGTACCCTAATATAATGCTGAAACCGGTTCCATTATCCTAGCTTCGGAAACCCTCTGATTTGTCGAAACAATACCGATGTTCTCGTCATGCTTTGGGGTTGCAACTTGCTAGAGAAATTGCCTAATCGATCCACCATCTTGCAGACATTATCCGGAGCGTTCCTCATCCTTCCACGAAGGGTCTATTCAAACAGATCGAGTCTATAGCCCAAAATCTCTTCGAGCTCCAAAATAATGATAATAAAATAGAAGTGCCTGCTTTGCAGCAGGAGTTAAAAAATGTCTTGATATTTTAAATTAATTCCGACATCCTAGTCACACTTTCGTCGCTCTAACCAGCTAGAAATATTGCTGATTTCTTCAAGGGTGGCTAATCCTTCCAGTAGAAGTCGATTCTATTAAATCGAGCTCAGCGGAGCCGCTTCGATCTCCGAAGCAACCGATAAAACGTAGACACGAAAACTGTCAAACCCCGACCAAAGCACTGTCAAGACCCCGATTTCCGCAACAAAATATTTGCCGGCAGAATCGCGGCGGATCGATGCGTGGGACCCGCCAGACAGACCGTCGTTGGACGATTAATTACCCGATCGCTAATCACAGTCGAACAGGGTCGCGTCCGCATAGGCAAGCCCTATTCATCGTCGCGATCGATCATTCATAAACCCCGGTCCGTCAGGCTGTAGGGTGTCAAAGGGATAAAGTCGTCATCGTGGATCAACCGGCGAGGAATTCGCTGACTCGTGGCCCGGAGGTCACCGCCGCGGCTCGCCAAGGTGACATCTTCATCGCTCCGCTCCCTCCTCCGTTCCGGCTTCGAGTCCCAAAGAAGAAGAAGAACTTCTCTCCTGTCCCTGGCCGCCCTTCGCGCCGGAGGAATGACTATGCCGACACGTCTCTCTCGGGACCGCGCTGTGCTGTGTGCCGGGGCCCTTGGCTCTTCGGGGTCCCTTTGTCGGCCGATCACGGGACACCTGGACACCGGGCCACGGTTATCTGCCTCCTCTGCGGGCCGTTCGAGGTCATCGAAAGGGTATCCGAGATCTTGAGCCGAGGGGAGACCCGGGGGAGACCACGGGCCAGTTAACACCGCGGTGTCACTCTTTGCTGGACGTGTTTGGCCGATGCTTTAGGGCCAGTTAACACCGATGGCGGCGCTTCTGTGATGTCTGCCCGTTCCTCTCTTATCGATTTCCTCCGTGATTCGTGCACCCGCTGCCAAAATGTCTCGAACTTCGCCGATAGATCTGCATCGTAGCTCCTCAGACTGGTTATCGACTCCCTTTGGTCCATGTTCTAGAGCGTAACCTTGACAACATCATGCCCTGGGTTAACCCTTCAGGTTCAGTTAACGTCAGGTTCGAGGTAGAATTTTCTAATACATTGATATTAATTGCATCACTGCGGTACGATGCGATCTTCCATTACACGTAAAGACGTAATAATTAATATAAAAATATAAAAGAAAGCACAAATTTATATTACACAGAATCCGATAAAAGTGACTCGAGTAAGATGATACTTAGAAAAGTTATACGTCCCTAATGTACAGTTTAAGTCACGTAGAAACGAATGGAATTAAAATCTCGTACTTAGGCTCGATCAGAGCTAGCAGTTGAACGAATTGGATTCGGACGAAAACGATTATGAAATTCGTGGCCGTAGAACTCGGCGTGGAGCAAAATTGAACGAGGTGGCGAAGCGCGGAGGTCAGGCCAGGGGTGCAGAAATGAAAATCGCGGCTCGGAAACGATCCCAGACGAGGATCGCGCGTGTACCGTGTGCACGTGCACGCGTCTGCTTATTTTCGGGGCTCCTCGGCAGATTAAATTTACACATAGTAGCGCCGTGAAACAATGCCGGGACCGTTTGCACGCTCCTGCAAATATTTGAGTGGCGGTGTTTGCCTTCTATTCGCGGTAGCCAAGGGCTCGAGCCTCCGTGTGTACACCGATCCCCCAGCGCGCACTCTTCCTGATCGATGTTTGCCCCGGCCACTTCGCTTTAATTGCTCGCGAATCGCGGCGTAATGACTGCCGAACGAGCTGGGGCGGCGTGTCGAGACGCTACGCGTGTGTCCGCCCTCTCCCGTCGATTCGAATCCAATGCGTCCTCCTCTGTTCCATACTTAAAAACTTATGAAATCGCGGATCCCTATCCTTGAACGATCTTCGTGCCTGGGGGGACGAGGCTAAGGGTAGGTGACCCGTAGGAGAATGTTGAAAACGAAGGATTTTTTAGGTTTCTGTTAGTCTTGAAATTGTGTGATGATAGTTAGTAATTGGAGGATTTGAGGTGTTGAGTTGTAACGTGAGAAAGTCTGTTTGGTAGCAAGTGTAAAGCTGTTCGTACTAGTTTTATACTTAGCACTTGAATTTGGTCGAAAGTAGGACTTGAGTATACTAGAATGTACTACCTGTTCATGGACATAGTATCTGAACGTGGATCTGGAACTTCAATATAAATCTAGAACTTGGACATGAACCTATTACATAGTGCATGAACTTAAAATCTGAACATGAATCTAGAAAATCCGAATATGAACCCGGAAAATCTGAATGTGAACCTGGAAAATCCTAACATGAACCCGGAAAATCTGAACATCAACCCGGAAAATCCGAATGTGAACCCGGAAAATCTGAACATGAACCCGGAAAATCCGAGCATGAACCCGGAAAATCTGAGAATCATCCTCAAACCTGTAAAAGATACTGAAACCAGAACGCGAACCTAGAATGATCGTCGTACGAAGGAGAACAGTTGTAGCCGCGTTCGCATCTTCGACGCCGCTGTTTAAAAAGCTAGTAGATTCGCGACACAGTGGATTTATACGTGGACGGCGACGAAAAGTAAAAAGGGACGTGGACTCGTAGGATAGAGGACGTACCGGAAAGAAGCGAGAACGGGAAAGGGTAAAAAGTCGCGACGAGTGGGATTAGCAGAAAATAGAGGAGAAATGATGGATCGATAGCGATAAAAACGCGGCGACGAGTAACGTGGTCAGTTATTAATGTAGCCCGACGATGTCACGGCCGATCGAGAGATCGACGGAGGTCGGGACCGAGGGAGGAGGGAAAACCGGAGTAAAAACGTGGCTGGCAGAGCGGTTTGGAGATGAGGTCGCTCGCCGGAAGTTCCGTCGCACCGGAATTCATAAAAACTAGCGGCGCGGACCAACGTTCGCGGACGTTTCTCTCTTTCCCTCTGGTTATTCTCTCTCTCTCTCCCTCTCCCTCGGGAGACTAGGGGTTGGGGTAGTACGGTGAAAAGCGTCACCAAAAAGCAGGAGGAACACCACGGAGGCGAGGAAACGTTGGTCGTCGACGATCCTCCGCTTCCAGGACCAGGATTTCATTTTAGAGTCCCGGAAAAAGCTAATTTTTGCTCGGCTGCGACAGAACCTGGATCGGAATTTTTGCTTCCGACAAAATTTCATTCTTTCCGCGAAACCTACTGTGAAAGAGGACGCTCTCGAGCGCCAGTCTTCGGTCCTCTAATTTCCTTTGCGCTCCGATACAATACAATTCGAGACTGTTGCCTCTCTCGTAGCTCCGCGGCCGGATGCGGACAGATTTTCTTACAGAGTTTCCACGGGTTTTTCGCCGGCAGATTTTTATTTCCCGGAGAATCTCCCGCGATGAAATCTCGATTTAGTCGCCGGGGCCTGCCCTCCATCCGGCTCGCTCGAGGGGAGATGTAAATTTCTGCGATCGATCGGTCGTCGTCTCGTCAGGGTCAGAGGCGCGAGCTCGACCGCCGGCCAGGCCAGTAAATAAAAGTCCAGAGTTAATTTTTTTCGAACAATGGACCGGACTGTTGTGGTCGCCGGAGGAGGGTAGACACCCCCACGCGTTTTTTTACATCGGACGGTCCCACCCAACTGGACGCAATCCCGTGTCCCCGTGTAAATCGAAAGCTAATGGGATTCGGAGACCAATCTACTACGGAAAAAGTCGCCGGGAAACCCTGCTCACCGCGAATCTCCCTACCCCGAAAATCAATGATCTCGTCGATCCTCCGAGATCCACTCGCAATTTTTAGATTTTCGTTCCAGATTCGGATAAATAAAAGTAAACGCCAAGAATGTCTAATCTTTTCTTCTCATTCCAAGTACATAACAAAATTAAAGAATATAAAAGTATCTCATCAAAGAATAAAAGTACTTTAGTCATTCTCCCTTTAACATTAAGAGAGATTCAAGTCACTCAGTCCGGCCTCAAAAAATTCATTGCGTTTCATACAACAGTTCGAACACTTTTCGCCAGGAAACATAGCGAAAGTAGAATGTCGAAGAATAAAGATCATACTCGTGTTGATTCGCTGGACAGGTCACCGCGCCGCAACGACAGAAGTTTCGTTCAGGGTCAGTGTATCGATTCTGTTTCGCGGAAAGTTCGGGATTCGAGAGCCGATCCGGCAAATTGGAGCGCGCGAGAATCCTGGGAGGATTTCGAGCCGGCTCTAATTAACGCGTTCGCGTAATCAAAGACGGGGAAAAACGAATAAGATCCAGAGGCCGGGCCGAAAACGTCGGTGAAGTGGCGGCGCGCGGCGGCGCGGAGGCCGTCGTCATCAAGACGCGCAGCGTTGCCAAGGATCCCGTAATTAGGGGAAGCTGATTTTTCATTTGTCGGGTATCATTGAGGTTCTGCTCATTAGCCGTCGGCGTCGACGGCGGCGTCGGCGTCGACGGCGTCGGTGCGCGCCGCCGTGCTCTCGCGCCAGCCGAGCATCCGCGGCTGGAGGATGCCTCTGGTTGGCTAGCCTTGCCCCGGTCTGGTTGGTCTCTGGGCTGGCTGATAAAGGCGCATCCTCCTCTCTTCCGCTCTCCTTTTCCCTCGTCTTCTCAGACTACCGTCTCGTCTCTCGTCTCTTGCTTTTATCTCCTCCCTCCCGCGTCCTCCTCCTCCTCCTCCTCATCCGCGCCTCATCCTTCTTCGTCTCTCCCGATTCTCTTTCCGGCACGAGCCCGAGGTCTCTTCGATTTCTCCGCGCTTCGATCCCACCTCGAAACACTGTCCGATTCGTAGGCTAACGATTATCTACACACCTGCAGCATCCGCGTCATTCGTGTACGCGAAACGCTAACGAAGACGTACACCCCCCCGTCCATAAGTGTACGCTTCCTTGATTAAACCTTTCAGCGCCGAACAACAATATATCGTTGCTGGCTGCACTCGAGAAAATGCTGTTTTCATGTTTTTAGAATTGGATATACATATTTATTATTTTCGAATTGCAGTAAATTCTCCGTAATTGACGCTCAGATTGCTCACGAAAGTGGACAATTTGAGAAAAGATACATAATAATTTTAGCCCCGATTATTATAAATTGGTTCTAATAACCAACGAGTTGTAATCATGAATCACTAATCGAATGATTTTTCGTCCAGCTCGGCTCGAATATAGCATTAAGATCTCGTTATCGATTGATACGATAAATCATGTTACGCATCGTTTTAGATTGAATTGTTCAAATGTGAGACATTTTTTACGGAGGTTCGATCGATCGAGGATCTATTGCAGCAACGTCTGCGAGTGCGATTAACCTCGAGTCCGAGGAAAAATGTCACGAGGTTAAAAAAAAAGCCTCTGCGATCCTCCGATATAAAGGATCAACGATCGTGGACCAAGGATCGAGAGAGGCTCGGTTCTCGTGGCACTTTCACCGGCAAGGAAATTCGAGAGACCCGAGCTAATAAATTAGCAGCGACGCGACGACGCGGCTGTCATTCCCGAATCAATCCCACCGGATAGTAGTTTCGGCGCGTGGGCGTGAAACGATCCGCGCGCGGGCGGCGTTAAGTAACGAAGCCGGCTCATTACTTCTTCTCGCGTGACGTCCGCGCGCCGCGCCGCTCCGGGACGAGTAAATGAAAGGCGACGAGGAGAAAAGGAGTTTCTGCCGTGGCTCGCTCGTCTCGTTACGGCCATCCGTCATTTTCACGCCTCGACGAAGATCTATAACAACAGGCTCGAACGGGGCCCTGGCCTGCGCTCGAGGAATTCTCGAAACCTAAGCGACGCGACGCTTGAAAATTCGCCTGCGTTCGATCGTTCCCTATCACAATGAATTCCTTCCTGTCGGTAGTGATCGTGAAGCTTGATACACGGTGTTCAGGTAAGACGGGGATTCTACTGTCCTCGGGTGCTCGGCAATTGGCAATGAACGTCGTTGGTCCCAAAAATCCATTGGCCGATTGGCGTTGTTATGCTGTATCAATTTATTCGCGAGTAGACTGCGGATCTTCGCGCGTTTATGGCGCGTGCTGGTTTGTAAAATGCAAGTATATGTGCATAGGTTTTCATTCATTTATTTATTAAGCCTTTGTGGCCAGGCGAGGACTCTGAGGCATCATTAAAAATTGTCTCGTCACGTTTCAAGATAATTTTATTCGTATTTGAAAAAACTGTTGAAAGTGTTGCTGGTGCATATGTCACAGAATTCAATTTTATATGTGTAAAATGCACTGGGTTCTGTAACATAGAAATACTGCAGGTCGGAAAAACTATTTTGGGTTTTGAGTTGACACTATATGCACCGGAAGCCTATTAATTAAATTATTGTGCTCAATCATCGTGCTGTACGAATAGGAAACTTAAAATTCCTTTGTTATACGATAATTCCATACGAAGTGATCAGATTGCGTTACAAGGGGTGACTTGTTGGTGCACGACTGAAATTGCTATTTACATCGAACAGTTCATTAAAAAGTTTTTCAATGTGAAGTATAGAGTTTGAAGAATTATAAAATATCATCGTCGATAGATAAATTGTTCAAATGGCTCCGAGTGAGAAGGGCTAACTCAGTACTTTTTACAGAGACAAAGAATTTCTCGAATAATAGAACAGACACTCGGTTACAGTGCCAGATTTAATTTTTCTTCATTTACACAGTAAATCATTTTGCATACCGGTTGCCTCGAATTTAGCTGATTATATATAAAACATATTTAATTATATGTTAAAATTAACGAACAATCGGGAAGAATAAACTGTTCGTTGCCAAGTGCCGAGCCGCCGATGGCAGTCCGATCCCGGGCAGGAACCTCGGCGTTCCGAAGCGTAGATTAAGGAACCATGTTTTTTATTGATACCACTAATCCGACACCAGATATCAGTCTCACGGTCACGCTGACTATCCGAAAGGATTCGACTGATCGCTCAGACGTGTCGTGGTGTGTGTTTCAGGGACTGGAACGCGACGGGCAACGTGCGCGTACAAGAGTCCTGGCCGACGTGAGCGTCCTTCGGCACGGCGAACTCGAACCTCTTCAGCACCGAAGGATCAGGCTCCTTGATTGTGTCGCGCCTGACGGTGAGTCCTTTCTCTTCTTCACGCCGCGCCGCGCCGAGTCGGGCCGGGCCGGGCCGGGCCGCCTAGATCGACCGACCCGTTCCCTCGGCTCGATCGGGATTATTTCGTAATCGAGCGAGACGGGATCGACGGGCCTGTCCTCGCTACGCGATCTCCGGATAATTAATAGCACATTGTCTCGGCCGCTACAATGTGCCGCGCGGCTCTGCTGGATTCTTCGGCAATTATAATTATACGGGACTGCAAATTCTAGGACCTTGTCTTATCGCGAATTGAATCGGCGATTCGTTAGACCTTAAGATTCGTTCCCGATTCGAGGTACAACCCTCGGTTATACCGGCGTGTACGTTCGGGTAATCGTCGCTCGGGTCGTGGATTAACACTGAATTTACTGATACGGTTCGTCTTTGACCGGTCCGTCGCATTTTCTATTTCGAGATTGTTGGTTAGACCAGCGTTTGCAGGAAGTTATTGAATCAACATTTCAGCTCGAGCATACATTGTAATATTCTGTTAATTTTTACGTTTAGCGTTAAGGCATTACCGATTCTCCGAATCTGTTTCGTTCCCCAGATGGATCGTCTTAGATCATGCTACTTAATTTAATCGCTGCCATAATTCTTGCCTGATCTTCAAGTGTCCACTTGAATCGCCGCTTCTTTCACTTTAGCGTTCCTCGCGAATAGACTGGAATCGATTTTATGCAAGTCGCTGTATAAAATTACAACTCGCCAGCGGCGATATCATCCTCGCTGTTTTGCAAGGCGGCGCGCGGCAGTTAATAAAACATTGCAACAACCGTCGCCGAAAGAGAGAAATCAATTAAACTTGTGTCGGAGAGAGAGAGAGAGAGAGAGAGCTGGACACGAACGAAGCAGTGGCTTTAAAGATTGCAGCCCCGCGAAGCTAATTTAATAATCCGGGATTAGAGCGGCGAGAGCGACGATTTCGCTCGTCACCGATATTGGACCGATCGACGCGCGATGTTTATAGCTCGCGTCACCCGCAGACCCGCCATTAGCGAAAGTTAATTAGAAATCGGAGGTGGCCGACGGGTTCAGAGGGAACGAACGCGCTGTAGCAGTTCGATTAGATTCGTGTCGTGTAATTGGATCGCCGGGACCGCTGACTTCCCCGACGCGAATTCCAACGAGATCGACCGGGTTTGTTTCTAAACGTTTCGGTTTCTCTCATTTTTTTCACCCTCTCCACCCTCTTTCCCGGCGGACAGGAGGGGGGCAAGTTAGAGCGATCGAGAAAGCAATTACACGCGAGTTAATTGATTCGTGGTAGCAATCCCGAAACCGGCCTCTCGCACCGTGACACCGTCGCGATCACGGGGGCCGATCGAAGATCCGATCGATACGAGGATCTCTCTCATGGCGTGACCGATTCCTCCGCTCGGATTTAAACCGTCGATCGACCGTTTTGCCCCAGTTTCGGCTGACAGCACGATCTCCGCGCAGGCTGTTCCGCTCGGGCAGGCTCCGCGATCGATAGACTCGATCGGTCAGGCCAAATCAGCGGACTCGTACTTTGTCGCTGGCCTTTGATTCGTCGCAAACATCGAGGGGGGAAAAGAGCGTTCGATTCTTCGGTTGAGCTGCGACAAAATTCTCCTTTCGGACGACCTGTTCGTTTGTTTGATTTTATCCTTCGGCCGTCTTCCAACGTTCTCGTTTCTTCGACCATGGCCTCTTCGTTCCTTCCAGCGATTTTTACGAAATACTGGGTCAAGATTCCGACACTCGAAACATATAAATACTTGTGAAAATATTATGGAAGTTCCTCGTCCAATTTGCCGAATTATGATGCCTGCACGCCATTGTCGTGGCTGATGGAACGATCGACAGGTTGAAGCGGGTTGCTTTTCTCGAAATTCTGGGAAATCGACCATTGTCAGACAGAGCAATAATTCTTATGCTTCATTGTTCTACAATAATTCTATTTAATAAGATCTTTATAATAAAAAGATAGGCTATTTTCTTTACGAAAATCAGAAGAATTCGTTAACCATTGTTAGACAAACTAGCAATTATTACCCTTCGTTATCCTGTAATAATTCTCTTTAACAAGATCTCAACAACTGAAAAATCGACAGACAGAACTAGAATGTTTCTCCAGAAAATTCAGTGAAACGCATCGACCATTGTCAGATAGCAATCTTCATGGAAAATCGTTGCCCAGCCCGAATTAAAAATTAAAATATCAGAAGGCATAGCGGTGACGCTGGTGTACGAAAGGGGAGGAGGTGTCATCCTGGATTTTTTCGAAAGGGAAAGCTCGGAGGGTGGGTCGAGAATGCGCCTCGTCATTCCTCGTATCCCCGTTGGATACCGCAGGAACCTTGGAACGAGCCTGCCGAGCATAGAAGACAGCTATGAAATTGCTGACGGTTGCTCCTCCCGTTTCATCCCTTCGTCCTCCGAAATATCGTGGAGCATCTGACAGAAAAATTCTTAACGAAATACCCGCGAAATTGGCAATACTTGCCAATCAATTACCGGGCCCGAACACTGCAATTTGATAAAACCATTGTATTTCAAGTTTCTTTAAGGGTTGAAACCGTAGAGAGTCCGTGACAGTTCGGCCAGAAAAATTCTGCTGCTGTTATTATTGATAATTCTAGCTGTGAATATTTTTGAGGGGTTGAACAATTACTAGGACACATAGATAGGAATATTTCCAAGGATAAATATTAAAAATTGCGGTACTTTTTAATGAGATAGGACCTCCAAACAATTTTACTTGACAACAGGAACTGTTTTAATAGATTCCTTAATTCTTAAGGGGTTGAAAAATTATTACGATACATGGATAGAAATATTTCTAGCATAGCTATTAAAAACTACAATAATTTTTTAATGTGAGGAAACTTTCAACAATGTTTACCGGACTATGGGAACCGTTTTAATAAATTCCTTAGTTCCCAAGGGGTTGAAACTCGTGGTCGAATCGAATTTCGAGACTTTTAAAATCCCATAGAATATTGTTTCGACAGCCGCGTGATTATCAAGGGGTTGACACCTCTGTTTCCCACTTTGAAGGGCTGGAGTTCCAGTAAAAGGCAATCACCGGCCAGAAAACGGCCGGACAAAGGACCCCGTGTGGCTCCCTTAATCGATTTACACGGGAGGATCGAGGGCCGGCCGTCTCGCGGCGTCGATTTTCCTCGGTCGCGGATTTCCGCTGATTCATGGAAACAACGAGTTCTCCGGGCGAGCGAAAAGTGGGCGGTTTGGTTCGCCGAGATTAACACGTCGGTGATGACGCGTCTATCCCCGAGGTGTCTCGCTCCTCGGCCGTGATCTCTCGAGTATACAGGACTAATGGGTTATTTCAGGTAATTAGCCGGAGACCCTGTTTCTTCCTCGCCGCGGCAAAAACCGGAACTAACACAGCCCCGGTCCCGACTTAGCCCGCGATTTCGCGGACGCCCGTGCACACCTCTATTTGCGTGCACCGTTGCGATTTCTTCACGCACGCCCCGTCCGCCGGTTGGTCGTGGTACTCTTGCACGCCTCTGCGTCGCCGTTAATTGGATCCCGGGACGGCCGGTAAACCAACCGTAATTGTTCCGCGATGACAGCTTGTTCAGCTCTGCCCAATCTGCCGGGAAATCACCGGCAACATGATATCGCCAGCCGATCTGCCGTCTTCCTCGTTATCCACTTCGAATTCAACGACTAATTCTCCTTCGCTCCTGTCTAGACCCTGCCGGACACTTTGTAAGAGCCCCGAGTCAGCCGTTCAAAAATATCGCCAATTGCTGTCGCGATCGTTTCGCTCGAATTCGTCAAATCGGGCTTCTCTCAGTTTGCTGGATCCTCGCTCTTGATCCGCTTCTAGTTTCGCGGTTAAATGTTCTTCGTTCTTGTCTAAACACTGCCGGATACTTTACAAAAACTTCGCATTAGGCGTTAGAAAATATTGCTATTAGCTAGCTCGATCCTTTCGCTCGAATTCGTCAAATTAGGCGTCTCCTACTGTTGTATCATCGCGTTATGGTGATTATTCTTGATCCTTTTCTAATTCTGCAATCAATTATTCTTCTTCCTCATACTGAATCCGCTCAATACCGTCACAAATCTTCGAGTTAGACTTTCAACAATGTTTATCAAATGTCTTAATCATCCTGATCTCGCTTCTGCTTTTATCGCATCCTCTGTGTTCCCCGAAGACGGTCCAGTATTTGGAGACAGATTCGAGTCAGGCTAGCGTCGTTCTATCGGCCGTCTCGAGCTCGTCGAATTAGTCTGGCACCCTTGGATCCCCGGAACAAGTCGCCGCGAACGACAGCCAATTAATTACATCGTGGCCAGCGGGACACAATCTCGCGAACGTTCGAATCGCATCGGTATCGCGGGCCCCGCGACAATGGCGGATCGTTTATCGGCAGAGGCGATCGCGATCCACGGTGAACGGGGACTGTGTAATCGGCCGATTAAGCGCGAACGCGGGGCCCGGGACCCGTGAATTTGGCAATTACCGTGCAGTGCTAATGACGAGCGACCCGACGCGAGCCGTAAAAAGGTGTCGGTGCTGGCCGTTCTCGGAGCCCAGCGCCTTCGAGAAACTCGGCTCTGCCGAGTCACGCCGTGTAACGAACTTCGACTCGCCTTCTACCCGACGCTGGCTTCTCCCTTTTATCGAACGCGATGCCAAATCCCGGCACTGACCGTTTCCCTGTCACAGGATGAGGCGTCATTAACGCCCGATACTCCACCCTGACGCCTCCCCGAGCCGGCCTGCACCTTGATTCTTTAATTCACGGCTAAGTGTTATTCCGTTTCTGGCGAAAAAGGGCCCTCTGGCTGGTTCGTTTCTTGCGCGATCGGCCCCGGGCCTGGCCTCTAATCACGGTTTCTTCGGGTGAAAACGAACCTGCGATCTTCTGGCGCCCTAACTGAGTTTGCGCCACCAGTTGGGCAAAAAGTAATCCGATTAATGATTAACGATCGTAACACGTTAGTTATTATACCTTATTTATTTAATATCTAATTTATACCTAATATATAGTAATTTGTAGTCATTTATAATAATTAATGTTCATTTATAATAGTTGATAATAATTTATAATTTGTAATAACCAACGAGTTACAATAGCATCGTGTTGCGATGTTAATTAAATTACCTTTCGCTCAATTTTAGGGCAGCTGCCATCTGGTAGGACTGGTCTAGGGTTTTTAATTGTTCGATTAACCCTTTGACTGTCACGCCAACAACCCCGAACGACACGAATTATTTCTTCAATATTCGTACATTTTACTGATCCTAATAAAATTGGGAAGATGTAATAGATCGACGTAAACATTAACGTTCCGCTCTAAGCAAATAATTCAGTCGAAGTGTTAATGCTTCGTGGCGTTGATTTAGGATCTTCTGGCAGGTATCGAGATGTTTATCTTAGAATTGTTCTGGGTTGTTAGGCACAGATTTCGTTCGCGATGCTTTGTGTGATCTTTTAGCATCCCTAACTGAGTTTGGAGAACTGCCCTCGGCTGATCTTTAAGTTTTTTTATCCCGTCTTGTGACGTTTTGGTGAATCGCCAGGCAGACTCGTTTCAAAATTGCTTTAGGTTGGTTTAGTTTTCTGGATGATCTTGTATCGAAGCTGGACGCTCGAAGGGTGATTCGGAAAAGGATTAGGAGCCAAAGTTGTGGTTCTCAGCCGCGAATAATATTCACAGTCTTCCAAAGTGCTTTAGCTCGACTCTTCTATAAAAATGCGACATCGCAAGTGAACGATCCAGTCCGTATCTCTTGCCGACTAAATTCGATTCTCCAACGTCGCTTGTTTTAGAATCACAGTCCCATAAGAGACCTCGTCTAGACGAAAATCGAAGGAAGAAATGGTCAGCCCGGATCGAAGCGCGTCTTATGCACCGGTGAATCTCCCGTAGCTGAATATTTGCTTCATTTGCCGGTGAATCGGTTTTAATTCGTCCGTTTTTTCCTCGATCCCGTGGAAAATTGGAAACGGTTCCGATTGAGAGTAAAGGGGGAGGGCAGCGAGGATTTATCGACGAGCGATTAGAGACGAGTGGCGAAAACGGTGGTAGCGGATTCCACTAGGAGAGGAAGAGGCCTGGGAAGGGCGGAGAGAGCCCGAAGGTGGCTGGTTCGTTAATTACTGATTTTCCTCGGTCCGCGTCACTTTTTAATTGACGCCAGAAATTGAACCGGAGAGCCAGAGCTCTCGCTCGACGGCTGAGCGGCTGTTCCCGCCGAGTCATCCTTCGTCCCTCCTCCTCGCGTCCTTCTTGACCGAATCATCCTCTGCCGAGTGTATCTTATCCTCCGGTTGAATTCCAAGCTCTTACGAAAAAATTCTCTCTCTCTTTCTCTCTCTCTCTCTCTCTCCTCTTCTTTCTCTGGAAATTTAGTCTGAGAAATCTAGAACGTTTCGGAAGCAGTGATCAGTGATCTCAGGCTCCCACGGCATCGTAATTCTTACTGTCGAGACTTTCGGCTGCAAGCCGTGTCCTGGTGGAATTATTAACCCTTGCGTCAATCACCAAAATTGCTGACGTGTTCTATACCCTCCTATGTACGTTGCTGTTTCATATATAACTTTTACATAATTATACATTCATTTTTATTCATTTCATATTTATTACCGCAATGAAATATTATCTTTTTCATCATGTTATTTCTTTATCATATTATTATATTATTTAGTAATTGTATGGAGGGTTCCTACTCCTTCCTACACTGCCAATTCTCTTCTCTTATAAGGGTGCCCGGATACCCCGGTTATTGAACAAACGTGCATTAAAGATTATCGACCAGTTTTAGCACTTTTCTGATAACAAAATCGTAGACTCGCACGATCCACACGGATATTGGAATACTTTACCGATAGAAACAAAATATTTCGATGAAAATGTGCATGAGAGTACTCGATTATTGTTACAAGAGTTAAGTGGAACACACAGACACGCAGCAGTGTCAGTGAGTGTTTCACCCCCTGACGAAGTCACCAGAAATTGCAAAGATAATTGCAGCAGTACACTGCTCGAACCTGACAGCCTCGCCAGTAAAAACAGCTTCAGAAGCGAAGAGAGATAGGGAAACAGCGATCTCTATTTTCCAAGGAAATCCCGGACGTAACGAAATCGGTCCAAGGTTGTCGCGGAATTGCGTGAAACGGTCCGAGGCACGTTTTCCACTCTCCGGACAGGTGTTTCAGCCGTGTGTCCCGGCTGTCAGTTCCCTGGTTAGCGGAGACACTGCCGATGACACGGATCTTTGTCTCTGCGAGTCCTCCCGTCCGCCTTTTCCACCCCCGCGCCGGCCTCCCGAGGAGCGGAGCGTAAAAACCGCAGGAAAAGGGGTGTGGACGGTTCTCTCTACCTGTTCTGTTCCACCGGTGAGCCCGTGTCTCTGCCGATGGGAACGGTTCGTTGGCTCCATCCTCGTCTCGTGTCTCCGTCAGCTAGATCCTCCGGCCGTGGGCCACGGGCCTGTCACCGGCAGCCGGCTCCTCACCCTCGTAAAAATAATTAGAGGGGCCGGGCGAGGCGGGGGCGAGGTTAGCCCGGGTCTCCTCGATATTCTGGGCCTCGATCGCTCGCCATTGTGCCAATCGGATCGGCTGATAAGCTCCCGAGGGGTTTCATAAAAATTCATTTGTCACGCGCCTTCGGAGACGACGACGCGCGCGCGACCGTCTTCGGCCACCCCGCCCTCCGATTGATTCCGCTACCCTCGTTTCAGCCGCCGGTTCCAACCCCTTCCTAGGCGTCTTGAAGACTGCAGCCGGGAAAGCGGGCAAATTTATATCGAGTTATTAGAGACGATCGTTTTAGAGACCGTCTCTGTCGGCGGGGATCGCGAAAGACGAATCCGCTTCTTTGTGCTGCTGGCCTCTTGGTCATCCTTTGTGGAAGATAGAGCAGTGGTTTATCGTATGGATTTTTTAGTTCTCGAAGGGTAGACAGATGAGTGGTACGAAAGGTTTGTTTCTGTTGTCAACTCTTTGTTCGAGTGGATTGAAATCATAGTTTCTCATTGTGAGAAACGAGGAGCGTTATCGTTTGCTAATACGTGAGATTAGTTATCTAGTTTTATTTAGATGCTTTGGAGTACATATTTACCACCCGCTTTTGCACCAGCCGTTTATCCGTACATCGAAACGAATAAATAATACGACTTACGTCGCTATGATTCTAACATCACTCGTTTGTAGGCGTAGCTTTCGGCTACGAAGAGAAAGAGAGAAACGCGCTAGTTTCCTCTTTAATAGACACGGCAATCGTTCGATGATCCGAAAAGCATTGTAGAGAATATCAACCGTCGAAACGTCAGGTCGAAAATAGCGTAAGAAAGTTGGCAAGATGGCGTCGACGTGCACGACGCCGGGGAAAGATCCCCGTCGAGGGAAATCGGAACAAGCCCCGAAATGGCGGCGAGCCCCCGGGAACGGGATAGGGGTAATTACTCGCAATTATTAATTACGCGATACACGTGCTGCGCGTGCAGGAAACGGGAGAGCCGGGGGGACGAGGGTCCCACGGGACAGACGAGTTAATAACGCTTCTGAGATCGTTCTACCCTGACGCCTCGGTACAATCGATGATCGTCGATCCGCGGAATCGCGAAGACTCTCTTTCTCTCTCTCTCTCTCTCTCTCTCTCTCTCTCTCTTTTCCTCCCACTCCCCTTTTCCCGCTGTTCTTTTCCCGGAGGACACGGCATTGCGAGGAATAAATTAATATTGCCACTTCGACGGTGCCACTGAAGGCTGATCACCGATCGAGCGATTGCCTCTCGTTTGTCCGCGGCACAAAAGTCGTGGCTCCCTCCTCTCTCTCTCTCTCTCTCTCTCTCTCTCTCTCTCACTCTCACCCCGCTCCGCCGCTTCCCATTGGCTTTCGCGACTGCTTTATTATTCGTATCACATTCAACGCGAATCCTGTTTGCCTGTTGAGGCCGTTCAAAACATTCGGAACAGCGGCGAGATCTCCTCGGTTAAGAAATTAACCGGTCCGCGGCACCGGCGCGTTTTCGAAAATCCGTGACCGATTAGAATAGAATCTGTTTCCGATCGATCGATCGACGACACTGACGCGCACTGTTCTCTGGTTTTGTTTCAGAGCGGGAACACCGTGCACCGAAGCGACGCGCGAAGCTGCCCCAGCCCAGAACCAGTTATGAACATATGATTAAGCTCGTTTTAATAAGTTTTTATGTAGATCTTACGCGTAAGGATGTATAATAAAAGTAAGTGTTGAATAAACGAGATACGTTGAGACGGGAGGCCGGCAATTATTTCGACGTCGCGGTGTCTCTCGATCCATCCCGATCCTCCAGCCTCTCGTTTTATCCTGGCGTTTTTATCCTCCACGTGGACGCGGCCTCGTTTATCCGAGGACGCGTTTACGATCGCAGCGCCGTCGTCGGTTATGCGATCTCTTCCGTCGACGTTCGGACACCTCTGTTAACCGAACTCGAAAGCATACCGATCGCAGGTGAGTGTCCAAGCTGTTTGTCCCGATCGGTTCTCCGCGCTCGGAAGAACCGATTATTTCGTTCTCGGACCATTTTTCCGACGTGCACCATTTTCGAGGCGTTTCCCAGCGGAAGACAAACACGAGGAAAGCAGACACAAATATAGACAGAGCCATAGGCGTAGACACAGTCGACGGGGAGTACGAGGAGCAGAGAAGGAGCCGGTCTTCGCCATCGAGTCGTAACCCTGGCGACGAGACACCCTGGCCATCCTCGGCTCTCTCTCTCTCTCTCTCTCTCTCTCTCTCTCTATCTTTCTCTCCTCTTCTCTCTCACTCTCTCACTCTCTCGGAGTTCCACTCTCCTACGGGGATGAGCAAACTCTCCCCGCGGTGTAACCCACCCTCGGCGGATAGCAAGTTGCAAGGACGAGGGTTGCCGGAGAGGTCTCGCCTGATTGGCGGCCGTGGACTATCGACCAACCCGCGACCGGCCCTTTGTTTTAGCCACCACCCTTCGTTATATCGAAGGTACCTAACCTGAAGCCGAGGAAGATGAGCACGCTCTCGAGAGGAGATTTCTTTCCTGGCTGCGCTTAGAGAAAATCGAGCCGGCGAGCCCGGAAGGGGCGGGGGTGGGCCGCTCGATCCGATATAGAATTTCTTTTAATTTATCCGCGCGATGATCGTTAGCCTGCCCCCGTTTGGAAACCTCCCGAACACCGCGCCGCAACGACCCCGGATAAATAAATATTTATCCGTACATAAGCGACTCGACGTTCGTGTGTCGGGGTGCGAGCTTGAGGGAAATTGGGGTTGAGGGACTCTAAGCGTGGATGATTTGTTAATTGCGACTGATAAGATGGAAATACCGATCGATATCTTCGCGAGTGTCACACCACCCCTAGGAAAATAGGGGTTGCCACGTTGTCATGGAAAATATAAGATTCTGAACGTTAAGGTGCCATTAAGAATCGTTGAAAAATGTATTTGACAAATGTGTCTCAAAAAATGCTAATTCCTTGGAAAAGAAATCGTCTGTTTGACATAGAAAGTCCGATAAAAGTGGCAGAATAATTTGGACTGTAAATTGGAACTGGCTGCCTCGAAGAATAAGTAGTATGCATCCCTTAGAAAAATAGGGGTTGCAAAGATGTCACGAAAGACCAAAGATTCCGATCAAATAAACTCCAAGTACAATTAAAAACTCACATTCCAAATCCTGCTGAAGCTCGATATTCTAAGATCCCAAGTAGCCTGTAACCTCTGGAAGAACAGGGGTTGCAAAGATCACTAGCCTCTTCCAAAAATCTGAAAAAATTGAACAAGTAAAAGACGAAACCCTGATAGAATAAATTCCCTGCTTCACATATAAATTCTGATAAAAACGGCCAAAAAATTCAACTCCGGACCTGTCCACCCCCTGGTATAAGTAGCACGAACCCCGGAAGATCAAGGTCGGCGAAGGTGTCTCGTGGAACAGGCGACTCGATTTAAAGGACAAAGAGTCCGCAAACGGGTTCGGGGGTGAAGCACCTGAATGTGGCGAGAACGACCACGTATCAATGTTTACCGGCCCTCGGCGGCGACAATAAATGAAAACGAAGGTGGTGGAGGAGCCGACAGGGGGCGCGAAATTAAGGAATGATTAAAGAATCATTAGGAGCGCGTAGTTAGAGCAACGATATCCTCATTCTTCCCTCCGTCCCTCTCCAATTACGGAGGCGTCGATGCGCTCTCTCACCCCCTGCTCGCTGACCAGCATTCCCCGGAGTCCCCATTTTTTTAATTAATAGAGCGTGCTACAACGAGCCGGGGATGCCTACCGGGTATACCGTTCCACGGTTCTACACATGGAGAGAGCGGTTTTCCAGGCTCGGCGGTGTGTGCGTTGTCTTGGTGTTACCAACACGGGGGTAGTTCTGGCCCGTTGGTGCACAAGCGGATAGAGGGCTGCGGATCGAGCCGAAGGAGGAGAAGAGGAGCCGAAGAGGAAGAGGAACGAGCTGCCGGCAGGAAGAACGGGGGTGGGCGAAGGGTTTTAATGAGGATGAGCGAGATAAACCCACCTCCGGCTCCGTTTCGCCCGATCCCACCCCTCCCCCTCGCCGTCCCTGCCCGTTCTCCAGCTCTCCTTTTCCCACCAGTTTCTCTTCTTTTCCCGATGCACCCGCCGGTTTCGCCCTCCTCATTCTTCTCCGCGGCGCTTCCCTCTTCTCCCTCCGGGTTTCCTCTCGCCGACAACCCCCGCGCCAGCCCCTACAATCCCTCGGCTCGTTCCTCCGGTTTCCCTTGTCTTTCTCCCGAAGGGTTTCTTCTTCGCTCTTCCTCCCGACCTACCCTCTCGCCCGCTCGTTCCTCCTCGGATTCCTCCGGCAACCCCCCTCGACCACCGCCACCCTGTCCCATGACTTCCTCTCGTCCAGGAGTCGCGAGCACGCGATGCCAAAATACAAAGGAGAAAGTAATTTCTTTTCCCGGAGATTTTTACCAACGGGGGGTGGGGCATGTTTTATTTCCACCCCCGACGGCTACGCCGAATTTCGCCGGCGACGCTGCTCCCTCCGGGCTGCCACCGACCCCCTCTGGCCACCCTCCGCTCCCAGCCTTTCGAAAAATCGTACGAAATTTAACAGCCGAATTTTTCCCTCGCGAAGGAAGCGCGAGAATATTCGGACATCCTCGTGAATTTCGAGACGAGACGAAGAAGAGTTTTCGAATTCTTAATTCACGATGTCCTGGATATTCCCACGAAAGTCAGTAAAATCTTTCTATTTGCAAAGAAAGGGTTCCTTGAACACCCCCGCATTATTAAATCGCGGACAAAGAGTCCACGGTCTGAATCTCCCGACCACCCCGATTCACGATATTTCGAAAATTCGCAAGAAACTTGACGGCTCGAATGTTCCCCTCACAAAAGAGGGGGTTCGATCTCCGAACACCCCACGGAACCGAGGCGGAAACGAAGAGTCGCGGGCCCATTGTCATCCGCGGATTGATGACGCAGCGCGTAACGTCCTCCGCTCGGTATAATTAGCGATCGACGATTTAATAAGCAGCAGACGATATATAGGCCTCGGGGATTAATTAATTCCGCCACGGTCTGCCCGGTTTCGCCACCGGCTAGACCAGCTACCGGCTCGTGCCGACGCGTATTTAAGCCGAGATATATCACGTATCTCTGCCGTTCGCGCGATATTAATATTTCCATTGATACTTATATTCTCCGGGCATTGTTCGGCCGCGGACAAAAGGCAGTATCGCGGTATTTGCCCGGCGCCGTCGCGATATTTTTGTCAAAGCTACGTTCCGGCTGTCAAACCCGGCCACTGGCAACGACCACGGGAAATCCTGACGTCGTCGGTGTCAACGATCTTGACGCCGGATTTCATCGAATACCGCGGGACGCTGTGCGAACTAGAATTCAGGAGGCGAACGTTCTTGTTTCGGTGCGCAAGAAAAATTTTTAACCATCTTCGCCGGTTCCTGAAACATTCGCGAACTTCGGATAATTATATTGCTGTGCATCGGCGGCTGTAAGAAGACGCGTCGCGATTTCGAACGCAGGATTTACGGATTTACCAGCAAAAGTATCGTTGAGACAAATTCGATGGAACGAAAGAAATACGAGAAAAATACAATTGCGAAGGATTGATGGAATTTTAAGCAACGGTGTCTCGATAGCGAAAGCATGCGATCCATGTAGGAATTCGTGTAGAACGTAGAATATAATTTGGTACAGAAACCACTCTAGATTTATTCTAGCTATTCTATGATGTTCTATGTTCGTTTAAAAAAAGTCGCTGATATTGGAATCTTGTTCCATATACAGGATAATTTAATGCTGAAATCAATGAGGATTCATTCTAGCACTATAGCTGTAAGTTACAATTACCATGTTTCACTGTCGGAGAAATCTAACCCTTGCCAAACTGACTTGCCAATAAATAGAATACACGGCGACGAAGACATCGAAAGGTCGCAACAATCTCGTTACACAATTTTCAATCTATCGAAACAGCTAATTGACGAACTAGATCATCGTGTAACTCCGTCGATTACTATCTCGCAAAAAATTCGTCCGTCTGCTCATCGGAAACCGTGTCACTCGTCGGTTGAAGTGACCGTTGCTCCGAGAAACATTTCCAAGGAGCTCCGACGGCGTGACATTAATATCGAGCAGTTCTGGTTTTGCGCCGGTTAGACGTTAAACCGTCCGCGGCAAAGGTGCAGAATGTTCTTCTTGAGGCGGGATCGGCGTGCGGCGCGAAGCACGTTTCGACCGATTAGGATCACAATCAATAATTTACGAGGCATTCTTCGCGGGGGCCGGCCGAAAAAAGGAGCAAAATCCGCGCACGTATCGGTCGCGCGGACTTTAATTAACGCTCGCGTGTGGCCGTGGAACCGCGGGGCAGACGGCACCGTCGTCATCCTCGTCACGGTTTCCTCGGCGACGGCGCCGAAACGATCGGATAATTGTCAGATGGCAAAAGGACCGAGCCGATCCGGCGCGGCGTCACGTCCCCGACGCCGTGTCTAATGAAATGAATCGAGCGTGTGGCATTACACGACCGACGAAATCACTTTCTATCCACCACGGCCTGACAACGAGACTGCGCCCTCCCCGCCCCGCCCCTGCTCCCGCGTCTCCCGCTCGCCGGCTCTCTGCAACATGTATTCCACCACGGTGATTTTAATCGCTCGGCTGTGAAGAAAAAGTTTGATGAGGACGTTTCTTGCCGGACGCCGGGGACGGTTAATATCGGGGATTCTCGGTCGGCAGTCGGTTAACGTTTTCTTGCGACACCGCCGGGGAAAGATTGATGCGCCTCCATGTAAAATATGCAAGGTGAACTTCATCTTTCGCCGACGGGGAAAAAACAATTATGTTCTCCGCTCGATCGTCTGGCTAGAACGTCTTACTCGGCCGCTTTGTCTAGGATTCGCCGCCTGGGAAACGGGATTAATTGTCGTTAAGTGTGAGGATGGATTTTAGAAGCGGCTTAAATGGCAAGTTTCTAATGAGCGGCTAGAGAAAGTGCTATGTATTCCAGTGTCCTGTCAGGGGTCCACTGTCGAGAAACGATCGACGATTTATTATTCGAACGCCGGGTAGACGAGGCGAATTAGTTGCTCGATTTTTACGGAGAGAGGAAGCGCACTTGACGCGATCGCTGTCATTATCTCGCATGCCGATCATTTCAGAAATTTGCTTTCGCTAAACTGTTCGAATATTTTCGCTGTATTTAATGAAACATTTTAACGGCGAAGACAGCTGGCGAGACAGTGATGGAAGCTGAAAATAGTGTATTCGTAATATATTGTTTTCTTATGCATCTACATAAGATATATAAATAAGCAAAAAAAATATATATATGTATATATTCATAATTTCATGCCACAAATGCATCAAATTCGCGGTTTAATAATTACCGTCATCAGGAATGAACAAATATAAATGCCTGACGCGTAACCGATTAATTATGATAAAAATTGCCTGACGCATAACTGGACCGAACTGCCTAACGTATAACTTATCCACAGTTGGCCAACAATAAGCAGCGATTAGTATTAACATCGAACTCGAAGCTCGTCGCCGCGATCGTTGTCGAAACGAGCATGTTTGGGGCTGCCGATCGTCTCCGGCGGTTCCTCCGACGTTCTAAAATCCGCGTCGGAGGATTATCGATTAGTTTTAATTAACGTGGGTGAAACAGAATACCGAAATATCCGGTATCTCGGCGGGAGTACACGCTCGCGAGGTATCGCCGCGCAAGTATCGCTCCGCCGAAAGAGAAAAGGTGAAAAGAGAGTGGAGAAAAAGCAGGAGGAACACCTCCGGGGCGGCGGCGGACGTCAATCAGCCCTCTCTCCCTTGCCAAATTACTGTCAAACGCAATTAGAATTGACGTGCCGGTAGTCCGGGGCGAAATCAGAATCGCGAGGCGGACCCTCGATAACGATTCGAACCCCGAGGCCTATCCTCAGTCGCAATTTTCTCTCCCGTCGCTAATTAATACGCTTCTGCTCGCGCACGTCGGCTCGGCCGACTCGCCCTCCCTTCATCCCCCTTCGCGACCCATCCCTGGCCACCTTTGGCCCCTGTGCCGTCGGATACCGATACACTTGGATCGCCGTCGATCGCTGTGAACTCGCGATTAATTATCCTGCTTGACGGAAATCGATACCTCGAACTGGAATTATCGAGATCTTGTCCGACAGAGTGAGCTTCATTGGCGCCGATACCCACCGATGGGTCTCGCTTGTTTTTTTTTCGCTTTTACATTGTTCTCCTGCCTGCGTAAATTATTTAATTTCAATTTATTTAGCGTCGACGAACCAGATACGCTTTCTAATTATCCTGCAAAATTTTGGTATGATAATATGCGATGGCAACATAACTTTTCTGCGAAGTTTCAATATAATAATGATAGATTAATTATACGAATGAAAATGAGGACAATATGAGGTCAGCATACGAAGCAAAGGCAAGCTAAATATTCTAGTTTCTGATAACGTTATGTACTTGATTTTTAAATTTATTAAAATCGTCGATGAAGAAATTGAGAATCCTGTTCAAAGAAGATCAGTTTAATTAAATCGCTTTACTGAACGTGTTGATTCTTTTAGTTGTGATCTAGCAAAGACTTACATATCGCCTCCAACTTGAAAACTCCGGACTACATCGGCTCGCGAACTGAAAGTACGGACGCTGTTTCTCGATCGTCGAGGAAAGTTTCGCCGGAGTGCCGCGGAATTGCAGCGCGCGCGAAATACTTTCGCGGCGAGGAAAAAACAGCCGGCTCGGTGTAATATGTTTACGAAGCGTTCAGCAGCTTTCAGCGGATCAAGTGTGCAGGAGAAACGGCGTAGGACAAGAAGGAAATGAATGAATGGTGAGCAAATAACAGTCGCGCGACGGGCAGGATTTTCGTGGCGCGTAAGTAACCGGTAATAACGGAATAATAAATTGTCCACCGGTTAGATTAACGAGGCAAGAGCGCGTCCGTTCGATTTCGAAAAATCGCGTTCGAACCGCTGGCTCGCGGAGAAGTGTCCGATGGACGGGGCGCGACAGAGAAATAGAGAAACCAGTCTGCGAGAGCTGGAAGAATACTGAATGTCGAGTGTTATTAATGTACGCGCGTCTAACGGCACTCCTGTCCGCGCGGTCGTTTTGCAATCGCCTCGGTGTTGATACTCGACGGTCTGTCGCACATCAACGCCGAAAGGGAGAAAATCAACGAAAAAAAGAAGAGAGAGAAAAAAACGAAGAGGTAGAGAGACCGAGGGGAGGGAGAGGGAGAGCGAGCGAGAGAGCGAGGGAGCGAGAGACAGAGAGAAAACGAGAGAGAAACAGAATAAAAAAGAAAAAAAAGAACTGTACCCTTCTCTCCATCAAACGTTTCAGAGCGGCCGGTCGAAATACGATCGACACTCATTAATCTCGAACCCGGTATTCAACCCTCGCGACGAGTATATCGCGTTCTATAGGCATTCGCAACCCTTAACGTCCATTTACACGAAATTTGCGACGATAATAAGAACCTCCGACGTCCTTTGTCCCCCACCCACGTCCCTCTATGGAATTTATTCGCGAGGATGCGATACGGAAAAAGAAGAAGGAGACGGCGCTCTAAGAGTCCGTGGGAGGCTACGCAAAAAGATCTCGATCCATTCGTTTCGTTTTCGCGGCGAGCCGAAGGTCCCTTACCACTTTTTTGCGAGGAGGACGATCCGCAGCGGCGGCGAGGCGACGATATATATTAAAGAGATGCTTTTTGGCAATAAACAATCGCGCGCCACCGCCGCAGGCAGTTAGCAGGAGCATTAGGGTGAATTATTCCGGCCACCCAGCGTAAAAACTGCCATGAATCACGGGAATCATGGGCTTCTTACCCCGCCGAGGCGCTGCGTCTCGCCGTGTGCAGTCTTCATCTCCGAAACACGAGATCCTCGACCCGCTTCGCAGTCTGCACACCCACACTTTCGACGTGTTCACGGTTAAATTAAAACGATTAATTCCTTGATCTAGGATTTCTTTCGCTGTGAATTTCTGAACTTGTGCTACGTGCGATTCGATAGAAGCACGATTGTGCTGCGATTTGACAATGACCCGGGAGAACAAAGGCGAACGCGATGATTTTTGTCAGATTGCCAAGATCTGCTACAGAGACATGCTTGTGTTCCTTGTAACTTCTTATTTTCCAAATTGAAATCGAAGTACAAAGGGTGACGTCTATATAGCGTAGAAAAAGTTTGCTCTCGCACTTCCGAAGAGCATTTAGTGTTGCGCTGTACTTCGTTATGTTAACGCTATGTTAAAACTATTATAAAAAGAATAAATTATTATTTTCATCCATGCAGACGCTCCAACCGCGAGCAACCTGGAATTCGCGTTCTAAATATTTCGTAATTTATGTTTCTTTTACCACTTCTCGTTAAATACAATAACCATATATCCTGAAAAATTATTAATGAGAAATTCATACAAATTCTTATTCTTCTTTAATTTTTGTTTCTCTTTTTAGATTCTCTCTAATCCAGTTCTCAGAATATATCTGTATAACAAATAAAACTTGGTTAGAGGGTTAACAATTTCCTGAGAGAAGAGAGAAAACCTTTGCTGCACATCCACGCTAACTTCGACGCTTAAATTTTGCCAACATAACGTTCGATTTCTATATATCGTTTAAACGAGGTTCTGTCTGCACTCCCGTTCATTACCGGGGCACTTTCATAAATTCGCAATTGGATGAAAATCATCGGGGCCGACAGACACCGCAGAGCCATTAAATCCGCAGCACCGTCTAGGAAAATTAATAGACTCCGGTTTCTTGCGACACCTCGCACGGTTGTTTGATTAGTCCAGCAACTTCTTGACTTTTTAACGACTTATCTTCGTTCGACCCCTGTCCCGGCGTCGCCTACAAAGGCCTGCCGCCCGAAAGTCGGGCCAGCTTCTGAAAGGCGACAGATGCAATTGCACCGAGCAATGGGGGCAATGTTCACCCCCGCGTGCACCCCCGCCACGCTCGACGAGAGCACACGTACGGCAACACCGAGAGACAGAGGACGCGTGGTGGTTCGAATTACCCGGGGTCGGTTCTTTTTCATTACGGTAAGAGCCGATTGCATTTTTTTAGGTCCGGGCCGGGTGTCCAATCTGGAGAATCGCGTGGAAGGAGGGCCATCTAATCACGTGTTCCTGGCAATCGTGTCCTGCGTTCGGCTCCCCGCTCGACCCCGCGCCATCTTGGACACAATCCTGGCAGAAAAAGAGGAGAAAGAGCGACGAAGGGGGTGTCCCTTTTATTCGAGGACCATGGGGACACGGCCTCCTCGCTCTCTCTCTCTCTCTCTCTCTCTCTCTCTCTTTCTCTCTTTTCTCTTTACACTTCCTCCTTTTTTTACCAATCCGCTTTCTTTCTCTCTCTTTCTCTTTCTCTCTTTTTCTCCTTGGGTGCAGACCGCCCTTTCACCATCCCGGGGACGCCTCTTCAATCGGGCTTACCCGGCCGGCGTAATTAAGCCGCGATTGAAAATTAATCATCGCGGATCGATTTCGCGCATCGCTGTTCCGCTCCTTGCTTTGCGCGAAACGATCAAAAAGAGAGAAGAAGTTCTACCAGAGAGGGTGGGTGCCTACCTTTGATGTAACTGGCTGACAGTGTCCTTGGTCCTGCCGCTGCGTGCCAAGCTCCTTACGCCAATTATAACGGGGCCCCATTATTTTCGCGAGCTATCGGCTCCTGTTTTCTCCATGCCGATTCCATGCCGCCTCCGCAGTTACCCTGCTCTGCTAAGAGGATTCGTCCGTCTCTTGGTCCTTTTAACTCCGGAGTTCTCGTGGGAGTTGCCAAGACGCTGCAACACAAACATCGTGGTTGCAGTTAGTACACTACGGACAGATATTTTTATGCAACGATTCTTCTTAGTTGATCGTAGATTTTCATGGATTCAAAACGTGACCAAATTGTTCAACGTCGGGGTCATCTGTACAATTTAATGAACACCCTCCGTGGAATGAATATTTGGTGAGACTGTGCAGATTTGCAGTCGGATCAAGTATGAAAATGTAACAAAAGTGGTAGAATAAATCGAAATAACGTAGCGCATTATAAATTGTTCACGCCCTTATTATCAATATAACATTCTATATCGTTTAACAGACACTAAGAAATAGACATTTTAATCTATACTAAGAAGTAGACGTTTCAGAACCTTCGGAATCCCTCGCAATTCACCAAATTGAAAAATCCTCCGACTGTGAATGCAATCGCGAGGGAGAATCGAGACCGGGCAGGACCTTCGGGCGAAGACGATCGGCGTGGCGCGGGCCAAACGACGCGTATTGTCCATCGCATTAGAGTTTGTAATTAAAAGCGGAGCTTCGTAATTCCGGCGGGTGAATTAGAGAGCGCGATTGCGGCCGCTTGGCAATAAAAGGAGCGTAGTCCGCAGTCTCCTGGCAGACCGGTTCCCAAGGAACTGTCGCAATTACGGGTCAGTCCGACGGCGGAACAAGACGGAATTAAAAAATCCTGCAGCTCGAGGTTCCGGCAGAAGCCGTCGGAGAAAAGGGAGAATGAGTGGCGCGGGCGCGGGAAGAAAGGGAGACTTAAAAATCGGTGTGGCCGGGCTGTGCTTGCCGTAAATTGTCAGTCGGGGACAATTCGATGAAATCACCGATCAGCGGGGCTCCTTATTTCGGTGCCCGGGCTCCGAAGAGAATTAAAGGCTCGCGCTGGTCAACGAGATCCTCCGAGGCAACCAGCCAGCCAACTTCCTCATCCTCGTCCCCCTATCCGACGAAATCCCAATAATCCACGATGAGACACAGATTGAGTCTCTCTTCCCGGAGACGGCGGAAAAAAAGCCGCCGCGCCGGAAGAACCGGAGGATAAGGGCGGGAGGAGACGCGACCCCGGGGGAAGAAAATTGGAATCCTTCCGGGAAGGAGAGGATGATAAAATTGCGGATGGCCAGGTGTTACCGTAATCCGGATCGAGACGAGCCGCGGACCGTCCGAGATCCGCAGGCACATACACCTTGCGACTCACTTTGTGCCCGTCGCCGTCGCACGTTTTCTTGTTCCTTGCCCCACGGACCAGGTCGTGGACCTTTCCAACGCCGGGGATTAGGATCGTCTCGGTTTCCCCGGGAAAATAGCGCCGGGAAACTCCGAGCCCCGGCTACCGTGGCTCTGCTGACCTTAAATGGAACTCGCTTCGATCCGCCCGAAAAGATAGACGTCCTTCCTTCGCCGGGCAAAGATACTTCTGCGTTCCGAATTTTTTCCCGGCAAATAGGAAAGTAGACCGGCGAATTCGCTGTTAGGCCTCTATTGTGTACACTTCGAAGAGTACCCAGGAATTTTTTTTGGCTATACTTGCAGCGTTCATCATTCCAAGTCTCGAATCTATCTGACACCGATGGATAGACAAGAGCGACGGGAGTATAGCGTCGCCATTTTGTAACGCAGGAACGCGAAGAAAATATTTCCTCACCCTCGAAGGTCCAAACAACAAGTTTCTAATCAGAATTTCTCAATTCCGTCCGCTACCTTCTCCAAAAAAATTCTCAAAGATAGGCAACCCTCTGGAGTAGCAATCTACCCTTCCAGGAAGAAGTTAGACCTTTCGTACCACTGCAAACAACCCTGGACTTTTGTAGCAATTTCGGGCGAATCCTGCTTGACCCATATTGTGCTCCAATGATCCATGGATCCTCTGGATATAGGAGAGCGAAGAAGTTCCTCGCGACGATTCTTCGCCGTGCTTGGGATCGTTATCGGAGCGGGCCGGGCGTGGAACTTTAATTCCGAGGGAACTTATTACTCTGTCCGCCCATAAATCCGTGGGGGGACTGGATGGGGGGCACCGATACGCGCGTCGATTTAAAAAAGACGCGATCTCACTCGGCCCGCTAACGGGCCGCGATTATTCCCGTCCAGCTGCGAAGGACGAGGAAACGGCGGGACAGCGCGAGCAGCGCTCGTAATTTGTTTCGAGATCGTATCTTCAAAGTGGCCCCCACGTCGATGGGGGGGGGGGGAGAGGCGAGATTCTTGGATCCGCGAGGAATGGGACATGGGCGTGGGTTCGCCGGGGTACCCGGGATAGAAGGATGAAAAGGAGGAGCTCCAGATTCGTCTCAATCAGCTACGGGACCGTCCGGAGTGGTCAGCTTCCCTTGTCTTCTATTTTTCCCTGGTCCTTCTCTCTGTACGGAGATTTCGGAGACTTAGTGTCCTTGGAAATTAAATACGAGAAAGACGAGGAATCGTGGCTTTAAAAAGGTACCTCGGTGAAACTAGAATATCCTCGTCGAGTCAGTGGCACGTTAAGACAATTTTATTGAAACGATTTTCGCTCGACATCGTCAGCAGGAGTTGGCTAAAATGTCGCATTCCTAGGATCTTAAAGCGTTCATCAATTCCAGTCATAATTAGCTCCTTTTTGGTACCAGGCAACCCTTCATAGGCTTCAGACACCCCAAAAGAAGCTCGTAAAGTATTAGCACATTTTTCAAAAAAGAAAAATATTAACGGACCGTGTAAATTATTTCAGTGTTAAATTCTATGCTCTAATGGACCAACAAGGTCTCAACAGAGTGACTTCGTCGTCATTTGTCCCATTCTTCCTCGGTTTAATTTATTTCTCAGCATCAAACTAGGAAGATGCAAGCATAGAATAATAAACAATCGCTGCCACGCAAAGACAAATACCAGAATGTATTGATTGCTTCATTAAAAACCAAAGAACAGGATAAAATAACGTAACATAACATTGACAAGCTCGTCAATGCCTAATCGACGCTTGCAATCGCGACTTGAAGGACAACGTCTGTATAAAATCGTAAAGATCGTCCGCGAAGGCAGCCGCCGGCTCAATCTCGGCAGCGAAATTCCAAGGAAGATTGTCCACGGTCGTCAGGACCAAGTAGCAGCGAAGGCATGCGTGGCTTTTTCGCGAGTCCTGCGAGCGAGCCAGCGGGATCAGGTCCGCGGTCCTGTATCGTATATCGCACATATCGCATCGAAGGATCGGTGTAAGCCGGTAGCAGTCAGTTCTCTCCCCAACACCGGCGAGGTGGATGCAACAGCAGCAGCAGTCAGCCAGCACCAGCAACGGCAACGGCAGAAGCAGCAGCAACAGCAGCACCAGCACCAGCACCAGCACCGCCACACTCGATGCGCACAATTAATATCGAGCCGTATCTCTGATCTCTCATTATTACCTGGTGGCTGGCTATGTGTGAGGGTGTAGCCGTTCCCGGAGGAACGAGGCTGCTGGATACTGCGAGGTTTCTCGGCTGTGTTGGTATCGGCTACCGTACACCCCGGGACACCAGAGTCGGCCATGCATCACCCTAACGAGCCGGGCATCGCGTGCCGATCTGTATTAAGGATTTATAATCCTCCGGACGCCGGAGAACTCCTAATGTCCTGGCTGAGCGGGAGATATTTGCCTATAGCCCGGCACCGTCGCTCTGTGCACGCCAACTCCCCCTTTTCGGCGACAAATAGGCACACCCACGACGATTTTTCCCCGCCGATTTTCCCCGCACCTGGACAACTCCCGTAACAACTCCCACGGATGCTTCAGGACCTTCCCGAACGCACTGGACCCGGCAGCTGACTCCGCTTTTGCAATCCGAGGTAGCTACAGGTACTTGAATCGACGATTTTCTACCGTAACGACGACTGCGTCTTCTTCGACGAGCAGGACATCTTTGCTGAAGACGCTAATCCATTTTAGCGTCTTCTAGATACTCCGAGATTTGCCCAGGTCTATATCAGACTGTCCAGCTAGATTAAAAAGCCTTGTACAACATTAGGATGATTCTCTCGAAAGTTATTGGAGACAGGTTCTGGTACTGTAAATTGCTAGCTTCTCGGAAGCTACTGGACGCGATTGTTGGGGATCAATTTTAGTTGCTCAAGCTAGCTAAAGGATTTTTTAGTGCGAGTTCGTTTAGATTCTCTTCAAATCATTTAGAAATCGGGACATCTTTATAGGATGAATCTATTAGGAGCTACTGGACGCGATTGCTGGATCAATTTTAGTTGCACAAGATTCTAGATCGACGATCTTTTAGTGCGAGTTCGTTTAGGTTCTCTTCAAATCATTTAGCAATCGGGACATCTTTATAGGATGAATCTATTAGCAATTGGATAGTTCATAGCTACTGGACACAGTCGCTTGCATCGTTTTAGCGCCTCGAGGGTCCCGGCTACCTTTAAACCCGTCCAGGTCTCCATCGGACCGTTGAGTCTCGTTAAAACTTCCATTGGTAACAAGTAATATTTAGGTGCATTCATTTATGATCGTCAAATTATTTAACATTTAATCCTACACAGAAGAACATAATCTTTTAAAATTGATATCGTCAGTCACCGGTGGCTGACACGTCGCATAACCAGTTAAGAAACCACCGCGCAGCGGTTCGATTCTTTGAAAACCAACCGGAGCCAGATTCTAGTTCCAGAAGCACTTCGATAGATCATCTAGATACCTCCGAACCCGATCGGCCCGTCGAGCAATTAAGAAACCTCTGCCCGGTGC
The DNA here is from genome assembly GCF_051020955.1 of Megalopta genalis. Taxonomy (NCBI): domain Eukaryota; kingdom Metazoa; phylum Arthropoda; class Insecta; order Hymenoptera; family Halictidae; genus Megalopta; species Megalopta genalis. The sequence continues at coordinate 4,608,347 of NC_135016.1, read as the reverse complement.
AAGGATAATTGGCACTCGTTCGCAGTAACAAACTCGCCTAGCTCGTCGTGGAACCTGTCGGACCGTGCTAGACAGACGAGCTCTCCTAAATCCATGCCGGTGATTCGAGCAATTAAGAAATCTGTGTACAGGCCGGACCAGGAACCGCGCGGATGCTTGTAGCCATCAATCGTGCTCGGCGGAGCGATTCGATCGGGCCAATTTACAAGCGGACGATTTACAGGGCCACGGAACCTGGGGGTCCCGGGAACCTCCTCCGGGAACCCGGGGCCCGAGGGCCTCGGGGGCCGCGACGTGTCCCCGGCTAAACACATATTAATTAGACCCAAAGCCAGCAGGAAGGCATAACTCGTTGAGGGACGCAGGGCGTCGGTGGTTGCGGCCGCGGTTCCCGAGTGTCGTGTTACCGTCTCCGGTGCGCGCCGCGCCGTTTCCCCAGGTGCCCTCTCGGTCTCGGGCCCCGATCGGGGCCCCTCGTGGGGCAGGGAGGACCCGCGGGTGGCCCCGGACCCGGCCGCAGCGATCGCAGGCACCGTACGTGGCCAAAGGAACGAAACCGAGCACGACGCTACCGGCGCATTAATAACACTGGTAGCCGGTCATATGTTAAACGTCCACCCTGTTATGCGCGCCGCCGCTGCCACCGTCGCGTCGGTCGGTCAGATCCTGCCGGGAGGGGCAGGAAAAGGCGGGGGCAGGATGCCGGGGCCCTACGTTTTACCTACAGCGACGTGATCCTACGTGCTACGTGCCCGCGGCCATGCAGATCACCTTCTGTCTACCTGGCCAACCCTTCTTCCGCCTCGGCGGACCCTTTCCGAGATCCACCGCAACCGAATCCGTCGAAATCGTCGAGATTCCCAGGGAAATCGACCGACACCGCCCTCGCGCGGCAATTTGCGGAACAATATTCTACACTCGGACGGATTAGACTGGGACGCGCGAAGATCCAGACTGATTATTATCGTAAAAGTTCAATCGTTGGTCGTAAGGAATTCTTGACATTTCGTTCTGCTTTCATAGGGCAGTATGGTTGCGTCACGGCTGCATCGTTTAGCAGCTTTTTTCTCTAATGGAACGGGAACAATGTTCGTTTCTTGAATAAGCTAGTGGAGCCCGTTACTGCAGGGTGACCAATTGCTTCGTCCAATTTATTTAGCATAAACGTGCCAGATCCCCTTTAATTTTTCTACAAAAATTCTACGTAATAATAATAATAATAATAATATTTGTATATATTTTAACGTTATAATATTTGTAAATTTATTAAAATCGCCAATGAAGAAGTCAATGCGGTTTAGATTGAGAATGCTATTCGAACGATTCACGAAAGTGCAGAACAGTTTGCACGTTGCTCCAGCCAGTTATTTCCGAGGACGATTCCTGAACGACGAAGCGGAACCTCTAGCGCTCTAGCTTGTACAATCGATTATTGCTCGGTTCCCCGTAGCTCGGTTTATTAATAGAATTAAGGCCGCGGAATAACAAGTGTTGAGATTGCGTTTCTGTTTTCAGGTACCGGTATCCCGAGGAGTTCCGCAGACTCGCGTCGAGCCAGTACTGTCTGGGGTCCCCGTTGTCTTGAGAAGAGGCCGAGGAGCTCTAACAAGACCTGCCCCGATCGGCGATCACCGGGGGCGAGGACGAGCACGCGGAATGAATCAGTCGACGCGATAAATTGAATCGAATCGGTCGGTGGGACTGATCGGATCGCTCGTTGAAAGTGTCCGTGGACGGTCGCGGCCATTAATCAGCGAGGCTCGGTTGTCGTCCGTTTGGCCAGCAGCGTGTGATTATTGTCGCTATTATTATCATCCGTCCGACGAACGAGATCGACGAACGGTTATCATTACCGGAGATCCATGATTATCGTTATCAGCGGCGCGGCGAACCGCCGGTTGAATAATTCATAAAGCGACTACTCGCGGATCTACGGTCTCTCTTTCTCACACTTTCTCTCTCCCACTCTCTTCTTTCCCTCTCTCTCTCTCTCTCTCTCTCTCACTCTCTCTTTCTCTCTATCATTGTCTCTATCTCTGTCCCTCTAGCACTCCGTCTCTCTCCTGCCGACGTGAGAACGGGAGAGAGTTCTTTTAAATATCGTACGTCACCTGTAGGACAATCTGCAAAATTTCACAGCCCTCCCTGCACAGTTGCGTTGTCATTGTAAAATTCCGAACTGTCTCCGATATTCGTGGAAGGAACGCGGCGCGAGGATTTTTGGAGGTTTAACGGGAAATAAACTGCTTAGAATGCAGGCGGAAAGGAGAGGAACCTGGGGAACAACCAGCCCACCTTTCCGCCGCGCCGTTCTCTCGTTAATTATTCCAGGCGTGCGCGTATGCCGACGGAATATACGCGATCGTAGATAGACAGACGGCTGCGTCCGATCGACGCAACGTGACGATCCTCCGCGATCGAATCTCTAGAATCGCTATACTGCAACAAGTGTACATACAGTTGGATAAATAAAGGCATGGCGAGACGACGAGCGTTCATTTTTCACAACCCTTCCGCAGGACCCGCGACCGGATCTCCAGGACCAACCAGAATTATTCACGATCTCGATAACGAATTATTTTCCTAATTAGTCGAATTTACTCTCTGGAGATGAACTTGCAGCAAGGATCCACATGGACCAGCAGGAGCCATCATTTTAAAGACTGTCTATAGAATGAAAAAATAATTAAATAATTATATCCATAAAATTCATTTGACCTTCTATATGTGAAATACAAAATCGTGGTCGTCGCATATGTATGTGTGACGCTGGTAGCGAATAAAATATTTTAGTTTTAGCGTTGAATAAAATATTTTAGTTCTGTGCAATTTTTGGGGGTGGTGGCGTGGCAGTCGAAGTGTCAAGCTCTCGGCGAAAATGGTAATGGTAAATAGGTACGTTTAATAAAGTTATAGTGGTCTAGCAAGAAAACTACAGCGTTCCGACGTTCCAGCGGAATTACATTCTCTATGCAGTCCGATGGAGGTAACTGACGGTAAGTTGTTTGGACCGAGAGCGATTCTAGGGCGCGAACGGGCCCGAAATAATTGATAGTGGCAACCGAGGCCCGTTTTGGGGAACGGTGGACATTCCTGGACCCCCCGAGCTCCACGGATCCGGCAACATAAATAACGGAAGACGGAACCCGCGGTGGGTCCTCACGCACCAGGAGGAGTCCTTAAAATCCGACGTGCTCCTCCCTCGATTAATTGCGGGAGAAGCCTCCCCGACACGATTAACCCCACGCCATATTTCCTGCCGTTCCTGATACCGCGGGTTCCTCCTCCGTCGTGCCTTACGTAACCATCGCGCCACGAAGAACTCAATTATGCGGTTGCACGTGTGCACCAGGTGACAGAGAATTCTGCCACACGTGTTGCATCATTCGCGCGAACCACGCGGCACCATAACACCTCGAAATCAATGGATTCGTGCGCTGTATTTGCGAAATATTCCCTCAAATTTTCCGTTGAAACAATTTCCCAGTTTCGAGACCGCAATTCGTGTCCTAAATTTTGCAAACGCCTGTCCGATTTATGGCGCGACCGTTCATCCCGAATTTTCGGGACACTTTCTCGTTCCACGTCCCGAACGTTTGTTCTTCGATTTAGTATTAGCATCGATGTAACAATAAATTATATAGGCACAGTACTAGCACCGGGAAATTCAGAGCAACCCGAAATTCGACATTTCCGGGAGAAATTACTGTAGATAGCTTACGAAAAAACTGAAATTACTTCTGCACCCAATATATTTTGAAGACTCGCGATAGAATCTTCTTAATTAATTTGCTCGTTGTCGCAGAATATAGAGAAAGAACTGAAGCAGTGAACTGAATCTAGAGGTTCTACTCCACGCAGCACGTTGCATCGAGTTTGCTAAGCACGTGTCCAGAATTTTAGAGGACCCTTCTCACTGCATGCACTGTAAATATACCCTGAAGTCTGCGGAGGACGCAGGGAGTCCCTGCTGCATGTCCCAACCATCATTCAGTTGCAGAGCTAGTCTAACGTACGCTGAACGACGGTAGCCTCGGCTTCGTTGCACGAAAATCGAGTAGGGAATTTCGTGCGGGGAGGATTCGCAGGGAGGTCGGTGGCGCAGCAACGAGCGCGAATAAATCGTCGTTGGTTAATAAGCTGACGCGTTGTCTTCCTGATTTATGCCGGCCGCGCGACGCGTCCTCTTCGGCCCGGTAAATTGCTACACGCATACACGCGTGTACCAGGCCGGCGTTAAACGCGCCCTGTAAGGACGACACGGCGGGAGACACTGTACCCGGCCAGGACACACCGGTATCCTGGAAGCTGTTACGTTGACGGGAGCCAGTCGCACCGTAAATAACGGTAGATCGATATCTGATGTACAACACCGAGACCGCGCGACAGTTCTTCATTTAAGGAAACCCGATCCACGCCAATTAGCCGATCGGGACTCTCCCGTGACACGTCCTGCCGGTTTATCAATCGCTGACTGATCTATAAACTCGGCTGCTTTAATGCTTGTAACCTGCGTGACTAAAGCCCTTTCGTTTCCACAATGTTACTAACGTGCTCGCCGTTCGCTATACTCTGTAATATTCTGTAATGTGGTATGTTGCAATAAATCTCACGAGAGATTTGCTTATAAGAAAAAAACAACTCGGGTGCTTCAGCGTTACACAACACCAGGGAAAAATTATTCGAACGACTTTTAAAACGGAATGATTATTTTCAAACTGGACCGAATGACTTGAATTTTGTTAAATAAAAAGTTCTCGTTTTCAACTTTCTTTCAATTTCATTGAAATCGGTTCATCCCCAAGCTACAGCCGCTGAAAAATGTAAAATTGGCCTGTTCTTTTTATGAAAATCCGTAAAAAAGACTGCGATTTCGATTCTTTCAAATATAAGATAAAATAAAAAAGATTTCAATCGAGACGAAACAAAATTTTAAAGAAAAGACAGTGACGCCCCTTCTGCGCGTTCGTTAAGAATACGATTCTTTGCATCAGCAACACGCACGCTTTCGTTAACATTAAACGAATATTAATTCTGCCGCGCGGTAGAACGTCGGCCGACTAATTAGGCCTCGCGGAGCCGATCCGTGCGTGTATTTCGAAAGAATGGCGGGGCTGTTGACGAATTCCAGAATTCGCCGGGAATTTGATGGACTCGGAACAATCGTTTTCGTTAGGCGGAGTGCCAGTTGAAACAAAAGAACCGCGGAAGGAGGCTGCGCGAGGGAACGAGGAAGAGAGAGCGAGAGAGCGAGAGAGAGAAAGAGAGAGAGAGAGGCGGGATCGGGGTAATCTGCTCTCTAGCCTCCCGCAGACAATCGTTACCGTGAAATTAATAACCGTACATATTTCACGGTTTTATCTCACGCATCCCCCCATTTATTAGCCCGAGCAAGAAGTTGCACGGTGCATCGGAGGTTAATCAACTTAACGAGTTTGTTTGATGGACTACGTCGGTGGACCTCGATAACTCGGCAAATGGCTCGCGCGACGCTCCGCCGCCACGGTCAATTAAGTCCATAGAAACGTTTCCGTATCTTCGCTCGAGTGTCGGCAGACTTTCGATTCTCCCCCATGAGCACGACCATCGTTGCTAAATTGCCGATAGGCGACGATAAGGACCCGATTCGGCCCCGTGCTATGAAATATCCTGAGAACTTCTGAAATAAGAGTCTGCTTTGCGGGACGTTGCAAAACTTTTGCTGATTTAAACTTGTAGAACAATTAACGTAGTAAGTAACGTGAAGAACAATTTTAATAACTGCGCTGATCTTTGTGCATTTAAACCATTCAGACCATAATCAAATCTGTTAGCACTAAATAGGGTATTATAACAATTATAAGATAAAATAATACCGAAATAAAAATCAACACTGCAGGATATTCTACGGTCGGATACTTTGGTAATTAAACAGGATGATTTTAGTAACTGCACTTGTTTTGTTAGACTAGACAAGGCCCCATAGAAGTACATTTTTAATATTGCAACTATCAAACCGATAAAAATGACTGGTTTCAGATTCTTTCTTTTCCTCCGCAGTTTATAAATCGGTACAGATAATTTTTCGAAGAGGCGCCGCGCTCAAATTGTTCATATTATTATTACTATGATATTAAATTTTTGTAGAAAAATTAAGAAGTCATCTGGTCCGTTAATGCTAGGCAAATGAAATTACATTAGATCAAATTAATATCGAAACACTCGGTTGTATCGAAGCGGAAGCTCCTTCGGTCGAGATCCTTCGGGACCCCGTTGGAGGACGAACAAAGTCGAAGGATCTCGGATCGATCGATCGTTCGAGGCCGTGAGCCAGCAGACCCGGTGTCCTGGGTCCTTGCGTCCGCGCCGAAGGTGTCGATAATTGCTTAATTGACGGCGGTCGCCGATAACCATCGGCTGCGAGTGGTAACTATAATAAGCGGAGGACTCTCACGGGGAGAACGCGCGCGCGAGAGAGCGAGAAAGAGAGAGAGAGAAAGAGTGAGAGTGAGTGGGCCCCGAGTCATGAGAACGAAAGAAGGGAACCGTGGTCGTATCGATGGCCCCGAAGAGACGAGGTGCGTACACGGCTGACGTGTCTTTTCTCCAGGTGAACAAGGCCTCGTTGTGGAAAGGTGTCTCGGGCAAAGAGACTCTCTCCCTCGCTCCCTCTCTCCCTCGTGCTCTCTCTCTTGCTCGTTCCGAGTTCTCCTCTTACAGCTTCTCCTCCTCATCTCTTCACGATGGGGGCAGAGAGGGGAAACGGTGGAGAGATATTAGAGATGCCAGATAGCTTTATTAAAGGTGAGACGACGCCAGCGCGAGACACCAACGAGTCGGTCGCTTTGATCACACGAATTATCGTGACTCCTCGAGCGAAGCTCCTCCGATCCGCGACCAAGTCCTCCCTGTTTATTCGCCCTTCGACTGGCCTGCATCGGGCCCCGTTATGCAACTTGCAACCTCCACCTTTTTCGGTTATTACCCCAGGTTCCATCGAGACCACTGCATCGATCTGCTCCGATTCTGGCCAACATCTAATCTTCGACACGTTCGAACCATCGTCGTTCGTCGCGTATGCCTGACACTATTTTCGTTCGTAGACTGTTGCCTTTTTGTGCAAAATATGATATGTACAAGCTGCAGGCTGCAATTGACGAGCTACTTTTATGACGTGAGAAATGGTAAACGGCATCGTTAAATTATCCAAATGTTTTCAATGTTTTGTGTCTGATCCGTTCGTTTCTCACATGAATGCATCTTAAAATTAACAAAAAATGAAGAGATTCTGGCAGACTTTGTTGTTCTGGTTCTGTTAAATTATTCAGTTGGCTGCAGACTCTTTTCGTTGCTCTACTCAGAAGTGCCGTAATTAAATAGAGATGCTAGAAGATGACGTTTTGACTAATTGAGCTCATTTTAATCAAATGCAGCTTTCGTTCGATTTTATACACACTTCTAGAGCGATAATTAAACTGCAGATTTTTAGAATAAAAATCGTCTGCATCAATTGGAGAATGTAGAAACTACATAGCAGGATCGTTCCTTCTTTAATCATTTTAATGGATTGAAAACAATACATTCACATTCTAAAATTCTTGTCATCTTTTTACTGTCTGAAATTGCATCTATTGAACGCGTTAACGTGTCCAAAACTAGCTGTGCAATTTATAAATCAATAGCACCTTTGTTAAACTAAAATGAATCATCGATATCTTCGAGCCAATCCTCTTTTCCCGAACCTAGAATATCCTCTGCCCTCCACTGAAATGTGCCTCCTTCACCTACAAAGACGCCATCAAACGCAGTAATTCACTCTAGCAGCCCCCCCCCCCTCCCATTCGCGACTGCAAAGATGACGTCAGGCTAAATATTTCGAATCTCTGGATCTGCGACGAGATCCTGAAGTGGCAAACATCTAGAACGGAGTAGCAGGAGTCCTCGGCAGGGTTCTCTCGGTCCCGATCGAAAGTAATCGGCAACGATTTGGCCGTGCTCGCGGCTCGGTCAGCAACATTGAAGCGTCCTCTCGTCCGTTCTCCACTCGAGCGTCTAAACACTTTAAATCGTTTTTTGCCACTCGGGACCGTTCCTAATTTAATCGGAGGCGTGCCCGCCCGGAGATCCGATCGTGGTATTTATGTCCACGCGCCATTGTCCGCGCGTCATCGCCATTATGGACGTCGCCTATAACGCGCGCCTCACGTTCATGTCCGTCTGGGTGTCAGAATCCTCGACGAAATTAGATCCCCTCCGTTTCCCACCGGTTTCCCTCCTTCTTCCCGGGCACACACGACGGTTAATTATGCCGCGTTATCGCGCGTAGCCTGTCGGTTGCCCACGGCACGCACTTTTCGTCCATCTTCATCGCTCCATCTCTTCGGCACCTCCGCGAGGAATCGCGATCGGCATCGACAACGCCCGGCCAACACTGACGGTCCCATTATTTCATACCGTCGCGGCCAGGCTCCGGAATCGATCTCAATTTGCGCGACGATCCACGGCCAACGGACAAATTGCACGCGAGAATTGCAGTCGAGTCGCGATTGCGATCTCCGAAACCGTTGCGACCAACTTCCGAAAATTACTTCATCCTGCTCGGGACTGGACGCGAGCTTTCAACGAAGCGAAGGGGCCCCGTTCGCACCCCGTTTTGCATTTGCGTCTACGTTTATCTTATTCCGCACCGCGATCTCTTACGCAGCTGCAGCGATTGGTACCGTTTCGTGCTCCATAATTTCCTTAATAGAACGAAGCAAGTTTTCTGTCTCGTATGTTTCTCGGCAATTTCATTCTCAGACTTCGTTTTTCGATCTAGCAAAAGTGAGTAACATTCGAATGCGATAATATTTAATAATATTTACACTAATACGACAATGTATTGCACGGGTATCGTATGAGAAAAGAAGGAAGAAAAGAAATAGAGCGATAAAAAGATACGACAGAAGAGAAAATGAGTGATCAAGGTAATTAAATAAAACGAAGAAAGTGAGAAGATGGAGAAAATAATAAAGAATAAAACAATATGTGGTCATATGCGTATCATACACGAAATATTCATCCCTATCCATCTCTGAATGTGGGAAACCTGTGGCTTTATAAATTCTAGGATACCTTGCACTATCCAATCGAAACTACATCCATCTCCATACAATTATTCTTCTATTGCAGCGTGCGAGGCATCCGGCTGATTCGATGAAGCACATAGATGTTTAATAAGACATTTAGATTGCAGCGTCATTTTAGAAACGTCGGACAAAATTCGATGCAGAAATCAATTAAAGCAGTTTATCGCCACATTGAACCACACCTTCGCCCTTTCAAAAATGCTTAACCTTATGACTTATCCGAGACAACATTTTCACAGAGTGACGATGCTAGAAAATCGTCGCAGAATCCCAAAGATCGTGGAACAATCGACAGGATTTTCCACGTCGAATGAAAACTGCATGCGTCCCGCTCGATTTTGCGCGAGTTCAACAATTTCTGGCCGGCCCCGGCCCCCCTCCCCGCTTGTTTATAATCTTTCTTTTCTCTTTCGTTCGCCCCCGTCCCCCGTTCAGCCCTCTGTTCTCGGCGAAGCCGCGCACCGATCGTTTCGTGGCTCGAATTGTGCTGCCTCGCCTCGCGGTCTGACAGCCGGCACGTCATTACACGATGACTCGACGATCGTGGAGGCCCCGGCGTGCGAAGGACCGAGAAAAGGCGAAAGAGAGAGAGAAGGTGAGGCCAGAGGGAAAAGGATCGTCCGAGGAGAGGGAGGAGAAGAAACGGATGATAGGTATGGCATGCACGAAGTTCGGTTCCTCTTCTCCTCGGCCGCCGACGAGGACGAGGCTCGAAAAACGTATACACTCGCGAGCGTGATACACCTCCTCGACGATCCACACCGACCGAACGCTCGCTTTTTGCCGGTTTCTGTATCAACAACACTGTTCCCGACGCCATATTTACCAATACGCCTCCGTTCAACTGTGTAAAGGATTATGAATCGAAACAGTAAATGAATCTAATCTAGCGTAGAGATCGTAAGTTTTTGGTGTGTGCGTTCACTGCACTTGAATCTCTAGATATTTAACTTTATTGTGTCATTTTTTGCTCGATAGAAATGTAACTGTTACTTTATTATCCGAAGTACTAGGTTCACAGTGTTCACGTTTGTGGCACCAGTTTTTTACCACACCCGAATCTCGGCAATAATGATTGGAAATTTTGTGAGACCGATTTTTTGTCCTATTATTCTTTAAAATACAGTAATTTCTCCCTAATTCGCGCTCAGATTGCGCACGAAACTGGACAATTTGAGAAGAGGAGATGGATCCAATCCAGTTAAACAAGGCTCGAATAAAATTGTCCATTTTTGTTAACAAGCTGAAGGAAAATGAAGGAGAATTTATTGCATCCAGCTGTCAATGCCAACGGAGATCAAAGTCCGCACACTTAAAGGACCTAACGGGCTTATTCCCGAGCATGTCATACGATCAAGTTACTCCTCCAAAGAGGACCGAGTTCCGAAAGAACGTTAGAAAATCGGTCCAACAACTTGTTAATGCCGACCAATATCGAATTTCGCGGAGAACCCACATCAGCAGTATCGTGCCGTTTGACGGCAAGTGTTCGGCCCCGCTTTGCAATCGAAGGTAGCGCCCGCTAACTAGCATAAGTACCAAAATAGAGGTCCGTAAACTCCCGATCAACTTCGAGCTGTTCCCATCTAAATGGCCGGAGTGCTCCCGGCGCGATACAAAGCAATAATCTGCGCCCGAACCGCTCAAAGGCTTACGGCATATTAATGGCATATTAACTGACCGAAGAACCGCTCGTTTCCGAATTAAAATTAGTCACGGACGTGCCTGTGCAGTCCCGATTACGCGGTGCACTTTGCAACAATGCGCCCGACCGTTTCAGGAATCCAGACGGAATTCGGGCCGGCGAGGATTAGAATGTTTCGAGGGTAAATGATAGTGTTTCTCGATCGTGGAGCAGGATTTCTTGCGGAGCAAGTCTGGAACTGCCGTGGAATTTTATTCCATTTACGAGAGATACTGTACATCCGATCCTGCGGAGTCATCGGCTACCTGGTTCGAGCTTGCCGGGAACCGGCCGCGAGGTGCGAAGCCCAGCGGGTAAGCCAATCAAAACATCTTATTAGGGAGACGAGATGGGACGATGGAAAGGGTGAGGGCAGATCTACGATGCAACCTCATGCTATTTTAGAGGATTTCCTAGAAATAAACTGGAGAACTACGGGATTACCGTTTCGGAAATTCTCGAGGATCTATCCGTGCTCGTCGGGTTCCTTGCCACCTATGGAAGAATCAACTCTTCACGTAATTAACGGATCTTTGTGCGAACCGAAGATCGTCCACACTGATTACAGAGAGCGGTAACTAGACGCACGTTCATCCGGTTGATCGCTTTTATACTGACAAAATAGCATAACTGTGTTTTCAAACCTCTCTTACGTTTTCATCGTTTTGAAGTTCAGCTGCTCCGTTTCGTCATAAGTGCATCGATCAATTCTTGACATGGTTATCGGATTTCTATTCGAAATAAAGATTGTCTGCGCTAATTGCAAGAGATGCGAACTAAGTAGTCGGATCCGTCGATCTTTGATCATTTAAATAGATCCAAGATGATACATTCGTGTTTTCAAGTCAATCGATCTCTCGGCTATTTCGAACTGCAATTACTCCTAACATTATGTCAAACGGATGATAGATTTGCCACGAGTAAGGCGTATAGTGTTAACGATTGCCCGAAATTTTCGGCTGACCGAACCAGAAACAGCTCGACGCCGCGGAGAAATCGAAAAAGTAGAAGCTGCTTGAAAGGAGTAAGGTTCGAAGTCTGCGGCTCGGTTTCGTTAATCAGAACCGCGACAGCGAAAACTGCTGAGACCTGTTAATGGGCGAAACTTCGACGAGCCGGGGGGCCGCCGTCGCGCGGCGCGAACTTCGGCATAGATAAGACGCGCGCGGACGTTTTCGTGAATTAATTACCGCGCTGATGGGAGCCGGTGCAGGCCGATATTAATCATTGACTTATCGGTGTTCGCCGTGAATCGCGACGCGTCCGTCGGCGGCGAAAAAAGGGAAACGCTCGCGCCGCGGAATTTTGTTTGGCCGCGGATCGGTAATCGTAATTAATGGAATTCTTCGATGATCATCGTCGCGTTACAACTCCGAGATGAAAAGACGTTTCCCAGCGAATTCTACTCGGCAGGACGGCGCGTTGCATCTTTCAAAGTCCGAACTATCGACCCCTCAGCACAGTGTGAAATTTCGATAGTCTGTGGAGAGTCTCTGTATTTGATTGTAATTACCTAGAATGTGTTGATTTATAATCGTTTCTAATTTCTTTTTATTTTTTTTCTTTCATAAACTTTCTTTTCAGGCACACTTTCTCGCAATTTTCTAGCGAATAAGACTTCGTTTTAGACGCTGTTTGCTCATGTTTGTCCTAATAGCGAAGTGTTAGTCTTTAGAACATTGATATTGTCTGGCAAATTATCATGTATTCTGTGTAGATAATGTTTAAATAAGAAATATTAGGAAGAAACCGTAACCAGTGGAATAATGCGCTAATAAGAGGAATAAATGCAATAAAGATCAAAGCTGAAATGCGAACGATCTCGCTGCGAAACAATGTCGGTCGACCAATCAAATTTTGGGATGTCGCTTTCAAATTACGGGTGACACGGAAATGTTCTGAAGAACATTCGATTCCGGAATTAAATCCTGTCGGGTTGTCGAAATATATCACGCTGCGAGCGTTGCATCTCTCAAAGTCCGAACTTTCGACCCTCCGGCGGGAAAATCTGAAGCGAGACGGAACCCGCGGCGAGAATCTCGAAAAATAATGAAAATGGAGTCGCTTGAGGGTGCGGGGCCGGCGAATCGCGGGGTTCGGAGGGGGCTCCGAGGCGATCAGGAAAAGAGAGAAGAAGATCCGGCGAAAAGAAGCCTCGGCGCGGGGCGGGGCTGGCAGAAAGGGGGTTGCTCGATGAAACCCGGGGCCAGGTTGCCTGCCTGCCGGTGAGTCCGGGAGGCTCGCAGCCTCCACCCCTCGCGAAGGTTACTAATTAATTACTGTGATTAATCAGAAAAGTTCGTAATTAGAAAGTTTCTTGGCGAAATTAAAATGGCGGGGAGTGACGGAGCGAGTAGTCTCGAGCCGCTTGCTGCTCTGCCCTCCGGGCTGCCGTGGTCCGAGAGAACCAACATCGCGGGAGTTTCCAATAAACTCATTAATTAAGGTGGATCACCTCGTACCGCGCTCCTACGCCGCGGAGAAGGGGCCGCGGGGGATAAGGGACACGATAAAAAAAGGTCCCGAAACGAGGGTGGAAACGGATTCCTCGATTGGCTCGCGTTTACCGATCTCCTGTCTAGTTTCGGGGATGTCGAGGGTGGAACTTTGCTGTCCGCATTGTCTTTCGTTTTTGGCCGTAGATCGTCGCGATATTGTACGCCGGAAATTCGGGTAGATTTTTCGCCGAGAATCGTTCCGTTGGATTCGGGAAACGCAGCACCAAAGGCAGGCAGGCAAAATTAAAATAATCGCAGAGTACCAAAATAATTGATATACTATTTTCATATTGATTCTATTCCATTCTATTCTATTCCATTCGCCATATTTCTATCATTTTGCTTTTATTGACCTCATAGACCTTATTTGACCAAAGAATTGTGCCGAATTGATACGTGGTTTTTAAGTAACATAAAAGATAATAATGAAAAGTTCTGAATTTTCATGAATTAATTACCATTTGATTAAGAAAAGAAAATTTTTCTGAAGACAATGTTCAAAAATTCGATCTTTTGTCACAGAATCCCGCTTGCCTGATCACTGTAGAGTGCGAGATCCGATGGTTCAAGGGTTGCTCGAGGGAGATCGTTGAACGATTCCGAGTCCCCGGTTAAAAATCGACAGCGCAGTTTCGGTGCCGCGGATGCAGCGTCGCTGCGCCGGCTTTGTTCGCCTATTTGTTTACTCACGTGTGAAAGGATGTCGTGGTTAAACAGGAGCGTTTTCGTGACACGCGAGCGTCTCCGGAGCCGGTCATTGCGTTTGCATCGGCCGGGAATTCGGTGGTGAACGTGGTCACGCGATTTACAGCCCTTGGCTACTGTGTCCGAGGCGGCTTAGGTGAACCCGAAGCGTGTGCACTTTCTCGCCGTTCGAGCCGAGCAGCCCGATAAAAAGCTGTCGGCCGAAACACGGGCGCGTCCGAAAGCAGCGTTTAATTATATCGGAACAGCCGGAGCTTTTCGCGGATTCAGCGAATCAGCACGGTCCGGTGACACCGGGGCAGCCCGGTGCTTGTCAAAAATTGTTTTTGAATGGCCGCGTTTCGTTTCGGGGAACTCGCGCGCGGAATAGTTGAAATGCAAATGCAGCTTGTCGGCGTGCAACAGGCCGGTTGGCTCCCCCTGATAGCCGGTATCGTTCTGACCAGCCAAGTCGGGGCCCATTCTTTTCCTTCGGACGCGGCTGCTCGCATTTTCACGGGATTTCACACGGCCCGGCCGCCGACACAGCGCCGAGAAAATACGTGAAAACAGTTGGCGTGCTCCGCGCAACAAAGGCCGCCTTCTATCGTCGCGCTGAAAATTGATCCGGCCCGACAAACGCCGTTGTCCACGCGAGCGAATCATCATCCCCACAATGAGGAACGTCGAACGCGAACAATTTATCCCGGACGGATACGATCTGCGAGAACTCTGTCCCAGCGACGCGTTTATCTTTCGGATTGGAAAAGACCAAGTCGACCGTAAGAGAGATTGATCTTTCGATTAGCCGGCGCACCGACGGATCGGATCCGCCCGACGCCGGGCTCGATCATTTTTTAAGTCGATTCTCGCTGCCAGCCCGCAACGAAATCACGCCGCACCCCAGAGAAGGGACACGCGAGCCAGCCACCCTTCGGCGCAACCCCTCGCTCTGACCGCAGATTGAAATTCTTAGGCTCTCCAGCGACCATAGGGTCGATTCGACTCGACTCGACTCGTTTACCCTTCGAGATTTCGTTATTTAGCATCCCGCAGCCACCAGAAAACCCCGGCCGGACACTAATGGCCTTTGACCGTGGCGGCCTCCGTTCACCCCGTTACAAGGGTAATTCAATCTTTCGCGGGCAAACGACCGGGCAAACAAACCCGACGGAACTCGAACTCGAAACGCGAAAAATCGATCGCGAGAATTTTCCCGGGAACGTCTCTATTCTCCTGCGAAAATATTTTGGTACAGCGATCGCTCGAGTTTCAGAAGAGTCTCGGCGGATTTTTTCGAGAGTTGCTCGTTACATGGCCGACTATCCGCTTAATTGAAACTGTAATAAAGCCCGCACCTAGATCGCCGCGATCTCAATACGACGATGTAACGGGCACGGCTATTCACTCGGACTCGGTTAATTTTCATAGGGAGCCGGCGAGAGTAGAGCTAACTGATCAAAAACCAGACATTGAAATTTTATCTGGGTTAATAAAACTCGTCTGGGGATAATTGAATCTTTCGTGCAGCGGTTGCAATCGTTTTTGTCCATTTTTCGGGCCAATCGCACGGAAATGGCCATGGAATATTTCTGACTATTAAACGGCTATTTTCGGAGAACCAATATTGTCCCCCACGAATAATCGAAACTCATTGAAGAGAATGACAATGCCTTCCGAGATTAATTGACTTTTTCCTCGTATTTGCATGAATTACATTCGGACAACCAATATTTCCCTCACGAATAATCGAAACAATTTGATGAATGACGACAACACTTTCCTGAATTGTTTCGATACTTTTTGTTCATATTTTTAAGCGGGTCGAAGCGGTGACGGACATTAATGAACCAAGCAAGAAACAATGAAATCGTTTAAAAAATGCTCAAACAGTCACACATTACCGTCAGTTTGAAAATCAACTATTGAAAGTTGTCGCAGAAAGTCAATCACTGAAAATTTAAAACAACTTTTCAGCAGAGACTCGAAGAAGACAATTTTTATTTCGTCTGTTCGTCGATCTTCTGAAGCCGCTAATTATTTTCACAGCTGAAATTTGGTCCGAAACTAATCAGTTTCAAAGCCGACGCGGTTAAACGCGGAATAATTTTTACGCTGATGCCGGTGTGAAAAGAAGAAAGTACGACCCGCGTTTCTTCCAATTTTCGTCGCGCGGATTCCACGGTTACTTCGTCGAGGACGTTGTTGCGCGAATGATTTGCGAGTCCGCCGGCGCGTTTTAATTTTGGGATATTGGTAGCATTAAGCCCGTGAATACGGCTGATAGTCGGCCTTCGGGTACGCCCGGCTCCCATCTACAGGGTGTGTGGGAAACGTGAAAGCGACCGCACGCGGAATCAAAAAGCTGCGGAACGTTCGGCTTCTTCTTTACGGCGCCCTTATTGCGAAAGGCATTTGTAGCTGCTTTGCGGCACAAAGCTGCAGGTAAACTTCGAGTGTTTACGATTTTATTTCCCCGCGAAAGTGTAACCTGGGAACTTCCGCGAGAATATTCGAGCGAGCAGCGCGGTTCGGGAGCCTCGCCGTTTCAGCTTCTTGCAGGAGGGGCGAACGCTATGGCAGTCTTTTTTGCTTGCACGAAATTACGTGGGTGCGAATATAAAAACCTGCCGAATCTAATCGTCTCGCGGCGAAATTATTTCGCGGCTTTTGTGCTCTTGTTCTGTGTCTGTGCTCCTTCAAGAACGAAGCGCAAGCTAGCTTTCTCGCGCTATGATATCAGTTTTGTTACGAAAATATGGAACACGATATACAAAATATAGACGTTGCCATTTTTTAATCGAAATAAAATCGTACTCTTTCCTTGGCAATATTTAAACATTAAGACAAATAATTGTCATGTAATAAGTATGAATCATCTCTGTCGTCCAAGAATTTCTGTTTAGAATGATTAAGTAAGAATGAAAACGATTATTCCAGAAACGATTATTTTCTGCTTATATCTTCGATGAAACTCGCGCAAAGTTCGCGGAGACCCGACGGAGACGGATAGTTTCCGGACACCCTGTGTACAGATTATAGTAGGTCGTAGTTCGGGAACGTATCTGCCCCTCGTGCGACGAGATTTCATTCGGGGCTCGGGCTGAGATCTTTTAATTTGAGGCCGAATTCCTCTCGAGGATGAAATGCGGGGAGCCACCGAAGTGGTCGTATTGCAAGGAGGGTGGCGCGTCTGACGGTTGTTTGCCGGCCCACCCCTGTCCACCGATTCTAAAACACCCCTGTTTACGAGGGCCCCGCGCGGCGATACCATCATCCAGCAAGAACTTCTCCGAGTTCCATCGAGTTTCACACTCTCGTTTTCCCGAAAACTGAAAAGTCGCGAGGGGTGGTGGGTCGCGATCGAGGCGCGGAACGGCTGCAGGTGCCGACCGCGGGGCCAATTAGAGACGCCTCGCCGGGATCCGCTCGTTGTCCGGTAAAATATGAAAATTATAAATATTCGGGGCAGGAAGTCTGGCGAGCGGAGCGCGAGAGCTGTCCTTAAAATAAGCGTCGATAAACGTCGCGGTAAAATAGAAAGTAAAATCCTTTCGACCGCATTCCTGGAGGCCTGGTGCGAGGCCGGTCGGAAAGAAATATATGAGAGGCCCCTCATAGGTGGCCCCGTGGCCTCACACTTTGCCAGGATCGCCTACGACTTCTCGCGGGGCCCGCAGGTGCGCGGAGGCCCGCAATATATTGCGACCCGGGCCCGGCCGCGCCGCTTTTAGGCGAGTCATCGAATAATGGACACTTCGCGGGCTTCCTCGTCCCTTAACTCGAGGCGACCGATTTCAGGAGATCCTAGGATCCGAAGCTCTATGCTCGGGAAGACTATTTTAATCCTCGGCTTGCGGTTACCGGGTCATTTTCACCCAATCCAGTCAAACGGTCACCTAATTAGTGAATTTTTGGCATTTAAATTGAATGAATTCGAAGACGTTAAAAAAGCGATCTGGATCCATCGTCGAGGTCATTCCTTCAACAGGTCCCACTTTCGGTCATAGTTTGGCATTAGAGTCGATCGACGATCCCGCGAGTCCGACCGAAAAAACCGGCGATCTCGCCCGACGTCGCGCTGGGTCAAGGGTCGCGAAGATGAGACCGTTGAAAGTTCGCTCGCTTTCTAAGCGGCGAGAAAGGAGGGAAACACTTCCGGAAGGGAAACGAGTAGAGCGTTACACGCGACGCCGCGAATTTCGCGGCGATTGTTCGGGACGCGACGGTGGAGTTAAACAAAGATCCGTCGAGTTAGCAAACAGAACCGGCACGCCGAAAAGATCGCTCGTCCTCGAACGAGTAAACCTGAATTTGTATTATTCGCGCGTCGTACTTTTCGCCCGGGCTCTCTCGTCTTCTTTTTCCGCTCGCTTCCTCTTGCTCCCCTCGGCCGCTTCCATCGCGAGCAACTTTCTTTTTCTGTTTTTACGAGGAGAGCTCCACGGATAAACTTTTTCCTCCCCGCGAAAGAGAGGGAGAGAGAGAGAGAGAGAGGGAGAGAGATCCGAGGCGATGCAAGGCGCTTTCGTGTAATCAACGAGGTGAAATTTATCGAGCAACATCGCAGGATAATTCACGCCCCACATTCCGGCCCCGCGGGATAAAAACGAAGAGGATGGGAGGTCCTCTTAATTATGTTCCTGGTTAAACGACCGACTGGTCACGCCCCGTTCGAGATACTCGAACGAACGTGTACCCACCGAACGTGTATACTCGGGAGAACACAGAGACAGAGAGACAGAAAGAGAGAGAGAAAGAGAGAGGAAGAAAGAGAGAGACGATTTACCTGTAACATTTTGCAACCGCGACTACCTTAAAAGTTTGGAGCCACGGCTGCTACCCGAAAGTTCATCGAATTCACGCAGAGCCTTGCACGATCTCTCCCGGATACCGGCAAATGACGAGGCGGATTTTGCTCGCGAAACAACACCACGATGTCCAGCCACTATCGCCCGCTACGGTCATCCTTTAACCCCTGGGTCAGTGCCAACAATTTTCTAAGTCTAGCAGCACAGTAAATTTCGTAAGTCTGGCGCATATATGTATGTCTGCCTTGTACAAAAACACCAACGTCTCTCGACTTTCGTGCGTTCTCTGGATCGCATAGTTTTTAAAAGAAGATTCCTGCGATAATCAAGTAATGTACGCTTGCAGCATTTTCGATCTTTTATTACTCGACGTCGAGAAATATTCCTAGAAGCGTAATGAGTCTCTTGGCTTCTATAAAAGCTAATCAAATTTCTAGCAACGTCGGAAAACCCTTTCCTCTCGTAATTTCTTGAAGAAATGGAAGTCGCGAAGAACTGGAAATTAATTAGATGTTTTAGTGCAGAAAGGTAGAGAATGTAGAAATTTTATGAAGAAAAGAAGAGAACGTGGATACTTAAAGAAAAATAGGAAGAAAATATAGAAACGTGGAAGCTTAAAGGAAACGAAGACGAAAGCACAGAAACTTAATAAAGAAAAGAAGAAAATTGCGAAACTGGATGCATAAACGAAAATGTCTCGAGATGCAAATTGGCGCGTACCCTGAACAAACGAGCACGGATCCACGAAGCTACAATCCGACGGAACGATCCTGAGCAGGATGATTAGAGGATCGGCGAGCGGAGAAGATCGGCGAACGCGAGGAACGGAATCGAAGAGCGTCAGCGTGTTAATATTACCCGAGTGGCAGAAAGTCGGTACAAAGTGGTCGGGAACGACGCGGAGCCGAGCCCGAAGAATAAGTTAACACGTATTAAATGCTCACCCCGGAGCAGGGAGCCGAACGGGTTTTCGAGATCCGGCGTGCGCATTAATTTTCACGGCGGGTTGCACCGAGAATGCATAAGTAAGGAGCTTACGGGGCCGCCCACACGCCGCCCACCGAAACCGACGCACAAGTCAAACACTGTGTAGACGTTGCCCGGTGTTAAGTGGTCCGTCAATTGATACCGGCTACCAGACACGGTGCTTGGAACTTTTTCGCCGGGGGCACACTTTTCGCTCGTATCCTCGGCCCCGCGCCGTTCTAGCAACGCTCGAAACCTGGCTTCGACGACTTCGTGCAGCAACTCTCTATAGTAATGTCTCCCTAACTGATGCTCAAGATGTGCACAAAACTGGACAATTTGGGAAGAGGACATAAGATTATTCGAGCCTTGCGGTTCATTTTTATAGTTATAGAACTGTCAACGACTATAAAAACGAGCTGCAAGGCTCGAATAATCTGTATATACTGTATATACAGCGTATGCTGTTCACAGTAATCTTGTAGCGTATGTATAATACAACATTTACAAAAAATCGATCTACACGGGTATCCCAATCTATCAGGAAATCCATCCTACTAGTCTCAGTAACTGGTCCAAAATTTTGCTATCGACCTAGGGGGACCGGTTACTGAGACTAGTGGGATGGGTTTCCGGACAGATCCCAAAAATCCATCCTACTAGTCTCAGTAACTGGTCCCCCTAGGTCGATAGCAAAATTTTGGACCAGTTACTGAGACTAGTGGAATTGGTTTCCTGGATTCTTCCGATCTGTCCCGAAAATGAATTCCACTAGTCTCAGTAACCGGTCCTCCACGTCACGAACGCGGTAATCGCGGGATTCGCAATCGAATCGCACTTTTCTTTGGTGATTATTTTGACAAGGTTGGCCAGGATTCTAGCTCACCGGTTTCCTCGAAATTGTTGCACATTGAATTTACACGCATCATCCTGCTGATAATTCCTCCGGAGAACGCGAATCCGCAGATTCGTGCATCGACGACAACGATGAATTCGAGAAGCCCGAAACACCGAACACGATATTCGAATTCGAGGATACTGCAATTCATTAAAATCGTCAATCCCCGCCTAAATTTTTCCCTCCCGAACGTCCCGGTGTTTACGGTTTTTTTCTAGAACACCATCCGCGTGTTTCTCCGGTCGGTTAATTAGATAACGAACGCAATTTCGGCCTCGGTTCTCAATGGCGATGGTATCGAGTGGAACGGGGAGAGCGGCGTATCAGCACGCAGAACGCTTTATCTCCCGGCGGCTGAAGAATCTATTTGGTGGGCAGCCAAAGCAATAACGTAAATCCTAATGGAAATGCAAAGATTAATTAAGAATCCCATTCTAGCGTGTCCCCATGTGGGCGTCCCTAGGGCAGATCATCGGCTCGTCATTTTCTCCGTCCTCCTGCCGGCCCCCGTGCGCGTCGCCCCCGTCGCCCCTCCGTTTTAGGGTGAGTTCACGCACTCTTTCTCGTCGATTCTGTCCGGAGAACGGTCGATTATGAGCCGGCGATAATGGGAGACCGGCGGCACAATCGGTGAATGATATTTATATGTTCCTCGAATAGGTATCTCGGCGGTATTGAGGCCGCGTTTAAAATGAAAGGTCGCGGCTACGAAGGGTGGTAGCGGCGAAGACGTGTTGCCACTCGTCGCGACCCCAGCGCTCCGGTAACGTCGTTAATTAAGCGAATGAGACAATGTGCGCAGCAACGGGAAGAGTGGCGTATCGCCGTAAATTACGGACGTAACTCGTCGCAGCGTCGTAATAATAAACGTAAGCGACGAGCGTCAAAGTGCAAGCAAGGATCCTCCTCTCCGTCTCTCTACCGAAAGCCACCTCGAGAGTTCGGAGGGTGTCGGGGCGTCGAGATATCGCGATTCGCCACGTAATGAACGAGGGGGAGCAGACGTTCAGGGGGCGAGTGTGTGCACGCGCGCGCGCGCGCGCTCTCTCTCGCACACGCAGAGACACGCGCGACATCCTGCGAATATGCGACACACGCGGCCCCGCGTCGAAGGAAGCCGCTGAACAGCCGGCCACCGGCACAATGCGTGTCTCCCGGGACACGCTTATCTGAAATTACAACGTAACATCCCTGCCGGGGACCCCAGGACCGGCTAGAGTCCTGCGAGATCCTGGAACCGTGCCCTTCTACATGGAAAGAAAGGCTTCTACGCGCGGCCACGTGACCGACGCTCGGTCAAACTTCGGAGACTTCGTGGTCGCGTGGATTGAAACCTGTCGATTTTGTTCTAGCGCCTTCGCAGGACTTGTAGGTTATTCGAGGTCCTCGAGGCGACCTTAACTGGTTCGAGAAGCGTTCGTTATCTAATTAACCGACCAGAGAATTAGAGAATTGGACCGCTGTGTTCAAGGGCCTAGAAAGGACGATGACGAGTAGGTGAGTCATTCGAGTGATCTCTAAAGATCTCGACAGACTCCTCGTGTTCAATGAAAAATTGTTAGAGTACTTACTGAACTGCTAGAAATTGTTGTATCCTAGTAACGACGCTAAGGAATTATTCAGAGGATCGGAGAACCTCTAGTTGCTTTGATAGTCTACCTGGATCCTTGAAGGACCTTTCGGTAGACTTCGTGAACTATGAAGACCTTTGATGACTCTGAGGAACGATCTAGTGCTTTCGAGAAGTTTCAGAGATCCTGGTACTCTGCCAGACACTTCGAGGACCTACCAGTAGAGTGGTAGCCTTAGGAAAAAATGTTCAAGGACCTCGGAAGACGCTGGGCAACCATTCAGAATTTCTAAGAAGATTCGAAGGTCCTGCTACTGTACTCAGAGCTTTCGAGGTCCTACCAGTGCAGTTGTAGACACACGAAAAGTGTTTTAAGGATCTCGGAAGACACAGAGAAACTACCCACAGCCCTCGAGGGACTTCAATATCCATCAAAACATTCTGCAGTCCTTTAATCATGTTAAGAAGATAACCGAAGTCTTGAAACACTCTCAGACGTCCTAAAATTCTATCAACCTATTTTTAAATTGTTATAAAAATTCATCAAGATTCTCTAATGATTCCGAAGAAGTGTCTGAACCCCTAGTAGATGTTTAAACAAACACAGTAAATTCTCCCTAATTAATGCTCAGCTTGGAAGTAAAAATGGACAATATTGGAAGAGTAACTATAATAATCGTGTCTGCTCTTCCCAAATTGTCCATTTTTGTGTACAAGCTGAGCGTCAATTAGGGAGAATTTACTGCAACTACCATTTAGCTGAAGAACCAGTTGCTCTAGGATGAATGGAACATGGAGGATCACTTTCTCGATGATATCCCTGTAATCGCCGCGACATCCGACGGAACATTTCCGGCGAATTTGCCAGGATCTCGAGAAATTTCGAGGAGAAGTCATCCGGATCGTTGGATCGGCGAGCGACGCGGAAGCCATCAAATTAACGGGCGAAATTCCGCGTGAGAAATAGATCCGTTGATCAAATTTTAACGAGCTCTTAGGCGTCCGCGTGGCGACCGTGCGCGTACCCGGCGCGGATTTCCCCGACACCCTGCGAAATAAAACCGCAGGGAATCGCGCGAGTTCTCCGCGTCGCGACGGTACGCGCGCGTGTCGCGCGCATCGCGGCACTCATTAAGCGCCCTCGGCGGCCATGTTTGCAGGTTGAAGCGCGTCCCGAGCGGTGAATGACGCCGTCGCGCCACCTTTTTATACAGTTTTCCGCATAATTTGTCAGCGGGCTGCGAGACGGAGCGACCTGGAATCGGGGAAAGCGTCAGGAAAAACTCAAAAGACCCGCGCTTTTCAGCTCGCGCCGCGGCCTCATCGCCGAGCGGATCCTCCCCGTTCCGCGGCGCGTGCACCAGCGTCTTCACAGACGCGCTCTTAACGTTTCTACGGCGTGTTGAATGCCTTCTTTAAGACACCGTGCCCTCCTCATTACTCCCTCGTCTTTCGAATGCGGAGTCCTCGCGCAGGTAGCGTCTAAATGTTCGCGAAACCGCGAGCAGAAGCGTCGCTCTTCCGCTTCGGGCGCGCGAGCGGAGGAAGAGGAGTCCCTTAACCGGCGAGAAGAGAAAGTGTAAAAGAGGGACGGCCTCAAAGATGCCTCTGAACGTTAACGACTCGACGTCGGCGCGAGGCATCGCGGGAAACTCTGATCTCGGCTCGCATCGGGCCCCGTTAACGCGATAATTAACCCGTGACCGGTGACGCGGCGCCGAGTGTCCCGCGAGTAATTAAGTCGCTAGCAATTTACACGATGTAGCGTGGAATTGCCGGGCCAGCGACGTTTTCCCTGCGCTATTCCGCGGGATGTAACGAAAGTGGCTCGCGAAACAGAGGTAAATTCGTTTTAGGAAGCTCTGCGAAAAAGAGAGGCAGCAGAAGAGCAGAATTACATCCAAGTATATATACTTTCTACTTATAAATAAATTCTGGTACTTAAATCAGCGTATCCGTTGCTTTCTTTACACCCATTCGCTGAGATATAATCTCGTCTTTTTAGAAAAAAGATTACCGAAGGCATGTAATCTACCGAGTTTAAATATAAATCTGCGGAAAGGTAGATCTTTCGATACACACAAATAACGAAATGTTGTTTCGGGTGCAACATGAGCCGGCTTCTCGGACTTCGCCCAGCCAGCAAACCTTTAGCCGTGCCACGGTTAATTGGGGATTAATCAATTTCTTGTTGCGGCACGGTGGCTCGATCGGCGCGCTCCAGCTGCGCTATTAACGGCGTTTAGACGTCGATTAAGGTGCCGGGAGGTGAGAGGCGAAATTTCGAAATAAAACACGCGCCGCCTCCTTTTCCGTGGAGCGCGGCCCGAAATTCCCTCTGTCTTCTCGTCGTGCGGCCATTATGCAAATGAGGAAGCACCTCTCCGGGAGCGGAGGATGCACGCGCGCGGAACAAGAGAGAAGAAGCCGAGAGCCGGGATCGTTTATTTATATTCCGGCTGATTTCCAATTATCGGAGATACGAAGGAGAGCAACGTCGCTGCCGAGCCGGCAGGCGTAACGCCGCGCCGCACAGTGGTCTGGCGAAGCAGCCATCCGTGGCCAAAATTATTTTAGCGTTGTTTCAAGGCTTATCAAGTGATAGTATACTAGGTCGTTAAATTCGTCTCGAGGCCGGCTAAAATATCATCGAATCGAAAATATGTATTACCGTTTAAAAGATCGAGGCGACCAGCGGTGTTTATGTAAAACAATATCGTTCTGCAAGTTTTTATGTATTAGTTTGTAGAAAAGTGAATACTGACCAACTTTTGTTGGACATATTTTTTTGTCAGATTGTCGGAAATGTCTGAGAAGCATGGCGCTTGAAATCGATATGCCCTTAATAATTGAATCAGCTTGCATGTCAATTAAATCTCGTTTGAACAACTTTGAACAGCTTTTCCGTAAGCCTTTGTAAAGTTTAAATTGTTATATGTATATTGCTAACATAATAATATTCAAAAAATTAGTTGCTTGAAATTCTCATTACTTGATCTTCGTTGTATCTTATTGCAGAAGTGTCTGAATGATTTTAGAGCTCCGGGGGTTGTAAACCCTAAAGGAAAAGTCCACTAGGAAAAATCCTTGAAAATATGAAAGTTGCAATATTGACTTTTGGCCATGGATCGGTGCTCCGGCAGACCACTGTGCGCCGCGCCGAGCCGAGCCGAGCAGGAGAGGACAACGACGACGACGACGACGACGACGACGACGGGAGCGTGCGTGATCAAGATTCATCTTTGCGCTCGCATGTCCTGTCGCAGTTTGCCGTCTCGCCTTCTGTTCCTCTTTCGCGCCTCGACCGGTAGCTTCGGCCCGTCTCTCCGCGCTGGCTTTCTTCTTTGTCGCTTTGCCTTCTCGCTTCTCTCCCGTGGCAACGTCCGCCGCGCCGCGCCGCTCCCCCACGAATATTTTGCAAAAGGGACGCGGCCGGACACCGGCCGAGACAGAAACGAGCCCCGAACTCTCTCCGTCACGCGCGCACGAAACTTATCTTCTCGCCCCGAGAATACCTCGAGCCTCCGACACTCGATATTTCTGCCACCGCGTGTCGCCGAGATACCATAATTGATACGTTACGCGGCCAGGCCTCGCACCGGCCTTGGAGCCCCCTCTTTCATTCTAATTGCCGACACGGACGCCAAAAATCCGCTCAGAGATTTAAGATCGTTGCTTCTGGAACGACCTGGGATCCGTGTAAGATCTGCGATCTCGGTGCTTCGTCTATTCGAACGAAAGAGTTGCTACCCCGTTCTCTATGTAGTTGACGTTGAATGTTCGATTCCCTGAAGGTATTGCGAAGCTTTTCGAACGTAAGGGAAGTCTACTTGTATAGTAAATTGCCCCAAAAGACGCACGTTAGAGCCTGGCACCATCGGACTGATTGCGAGTCACAATTAGACTATAAGTGGTCGCTAATGACTCCATAGTTAATGCGACCGCGGTAAAATAAATAAATGTATCTTTGTTCAAATTAGTATAATATAATTAATATAACATATACACTGGAACCCTCACTCCATATCCACTAATAAATATCATACATAATAAATAATTAAAATAATATAATATAATATAATCATAATATCAATAAATAATATCATAATATAATAAATATCCACTAATGATAATACAGAGTGTTCCACAATTATTTTAACAGCCGAAAATGAGGGGTAGCTGGGGTCATTAGTTAAAACTGAGCTATACGGAACAACCAATTGGACAGACAACGAAGATCGCCGAATCGAGGCGGGAGAAAAAGGGGTGTCTAAGCTCGCCGAATAGAATGAGCCTAGCATGTCGCAGCAAAGTGGCACGATCGACGCGACGAAAATAATCCCGGCAAGCGGGTTCGCGATCCCGCGTCTGTTAACTTCGTTTCTAGGGATTGTCACGGGGAGCGAGTGGCAAGAGACTCAGCCGGTGATCGTCGGTTAAACGAGAGTCGCGGTTCCACGTGAAAGTAACGCCACCCCCGCGGGTCCTACGGCCGCGCTACAACAACCTGCTGGTCGTTCGAGTGAAAAGACCGCGTCGAGAGCCGCGGCGTTATTATCATACCTTCCCTTTTAATAGGAAACTTCGCGGACGGTTGGAAGGCTCGCTGAAGGGTGAAAGGGGTAAGCGATGCTCCCGGGGAAAGGAGAGCTCTCTGTCAGAGAAAAAGAGCGAGAGGGAAAATACGAGGCCGATCCATTGGAGAGAGATGCAGAGACAGAGATAGAAAGAGAGAGAGAGAGAGAGAGAGAGAGAGAGAGAGGGAGGTAGGGAGACGAATTCTCGCGGTAGCGGATGACGGCGAACGGGGTTGCCGGGGGTTGGAAAGTCGGGGGCGGTTGCGGGAAGATGAAGAAAGATAGAGAGAACGAGAGGACTCTCTCGCGATTAATGAGCGGTGTTTGTTGTTAATTGCTGCCGCCATTAGGTTGGCATCTCCTCACGAGTTCCCACCACCGGCAGCCACCCCCTAGCCATCCTCTCCTCGTCCCTGTCTTTCGTTCTGGCTGTTTGGCCTCTTTCTTTTTTCCTATCTTTCCCACCTTCTTCTGCTCGCTGGCAACCGCGACGGGGATAGTACATGGGGCACGGTTATATAATAAATACAGAGATACACGAGCGGGGGCGCGCGCACACAGACGCAACCGCCGCGCAGAGCATCGTACACGTAGTTCCTTTCTGCCCGGTAACGGTGGATCAGTACATAATGCCATCCAACTATATACATATAGCATGTATACATATATATATACGTACATACACACGCACACATTTTTCCTCCTTCTGTTTATATAGACTGCGGATATACAGAGAGCCGTGCGTTCGCGCGCGCGTCTAAATCTCGCCTCGGCTAAGCCTACCACCCCTAGCAAGAGAGAGAAAGAGAGAGGAAGAGAGAACGAGAAAGAGAGAGAGAAAGAGAGAGAGAGAGAGAGTCGGCCACCCCCTCGAGCGGCTCCTCGAAAGCGGAGCGCGCATGTTAATGATCGCCCGCCACGGCCTTTATCTTTTCCACCTCATTTGCGCGCCACGAGTGGGCCCGGGGAGCTGCGACTCGCCGCGAGGAGAACGACGCAGGGGCGGAGAACGACTTCAACCCCCTGGCCTCTCCCAGCGCGCAGCCACGCTAAAATATTTGCTCGCGAGAAGGATCCCCGTGGTTCTGCGAACTCCAGAGAAAGGTGTACATGTGCCGCGGCGCGAGAAGTTCCGAGATGAGTTCAGTTTCCCACCCCGCCCGCCCCCCGGCCAGCCCGCATTTTTTTCGATCCCCGGCCCCCCGACCATTTTTTTTCCGCCCAACCACCGGCAACCGCCAGCGTTACGCTCAAGAGGAACTCGAGCGAGGATCTTCTTACAGATCCCGGCGTTGCGGCCGCGCCGCGCCGCGCCACGCCGCACCGGCGAGCATAGGTGAAAAACGCGAGAGGGTCGCGGACTACTTTCTCCCTCCGATCCTTTATCCCGCGGCTTTCCCAACCCCGTTGCTCCCACGCTGCTTTCATCCCGAGCCGACAGCGCGCGGTTACCCGCTGCTTGGACGATCGCGCGATTTACGGGGGAATTAAGACTGAGGTTGTTTCCGCAATCCTTACGCCGTCGCTTTTCATTGTCACCGCGCAGTTAAGCTACGCTCTTTGTCGAAGCGGAAGAAATTGTTGGAAGATTCTTGGGAGCTGGAGGATACAATGGTTGGTGGGTCTTGGGGGTGACTAGAACTCTCTGAAAAGATCGACTATCAGCATGACTATCGAAATGTAATTATTTTATCTGGGCTGACTTGGATGAGGGTGAAGAAATGTTTCGAGATCAATAACCCTGTGGATTCTGAGAATAGTTAGCACCCTAAGGATAACTTGAACCCTGAAGGTGGCGTGAGCCTTAAAGATAGCTAGAGGCCAGAAGGAATCAAGCACCGTAAGTATAGCCAGAACTCTGAAGGTACTAAAGACACTTCAGGTAGATGAAACCTTGAAGATAATTAGGACTCTGAAGATACTAAAATCCCTAAAGATAGTTAGAACCCTGGAGGCAGCCAGAAATCCTCCCCAATTGATCCCCAATTGAACCCCAATGGAACCCCAATCGGATCCCCAATCGAACCCAATAAAAACCCCAATTAAACTCCATTAAAACGTCAATTGCCGTCAATTCGCAGGAGCTCGCATAAAAATCCAAGGGTCAGTCGAGAGGTCCGAAGATTTTTGCAAAAGTTCGGGATCTTCTCCTGCAGGGGGAGAAGATGAAATCGGGATGAAAGCGGTCCCGAGAAGGATGCCGGCACCGACGTAGCCGGCAACTTTCTCCACCGGCAAGTAATGCGATAATTACTCGAGCGGAAGTAATAAAATTAATCTCGGCACCGCCTCGCCGCGCTTCCACCCCCTCGTCTCCTTTTCACCCACCCGTTGAATTTTGGTGGCGCGCGCGACTCTGCCCTCTTATATAAATCAAAGCCAGTTTAGCTTTTAATAATTCGACGGAGGGGGTGGCCGACCGGATAATATACGCCCCAAACTTCCTCCTTTATCCCGGCCCGGGGTAGAGAGTGGCCCGTTAATATCCGCGGGACAATAATTCGCAACAGTCTCCGAAACTTCGCGACCGGAAAAATGGATTACTGCTTTATTGGACCCGCATCGTCTGCGAAGTAATTGCAGGCCATCTTGAAGAAGCATAACCACAAAGCAGTGCGCATCCTTTGGCTGTGAATGGTCGGCAAATCGGCAGTAATGAATCCTGGAGAACGTTTGACACCCGAAGGCCACTGTTCAAATTTTCTGAGAATTTTCTGAGCTTTTTCTGTCAACTATCAGCAAGTTCATGACGTCTTTTACTTGCAAAAATGTAGATGGCAACGGTTACCAAGGCCCCAAAGCGATTGCAATTTTCCAGTGAACCAAATCGGTGCTCTGAAATTTTCCCGGCCCGTTCTACCAATTTTGAGGAAACGTATAGTGCCTCTTGCTCTATGGGCAATCGCCAAAATGTAAATAGCAAGCGCTCCGAGGTATCTCCCGATTTTCCTAGAAGCGAATCGGTGGTAAGGACAAAGATCAAGGAAATCGGGGGCATGGTCCCCCATCCGAGAAAAGTTTCAGGGCACACTGGGTAGGTGGCTCCGGCCTGGGCCCGTGCATCGGGTAAGTATCAGTAAATAATCGCGGCGGACGTTACATTACTCGGCGGAATTTATGATTCGGACCCGTCCGGCCACGGTTTGCCGGAGGGCTCCTTCTCGAAGACGCGACGAGAAGAAAAAAGAAACCTGGAGGATGGACAGAGACGGTCCACCCGAGGGAACCAGCACCGACGAGGAGAGAAAGAGGTCGAGGTGATGAAAAAATCGTGGGAGAGGGGGTTGGAGCAGGTACGAGACAGCCCCTTAAACGTCCCGCGAGCCAATTTGCCACGGCGTGTCCGCGAGACGATAAATATTAGACGAGTTTAGTGGCCTGGTGTAACGTCGATGCTTCGGGTAACCGCGGATCCGCGTTTCATTCCAAAAGACGAACCCATGGAGAGCGGAACCGCCATTAAACAGCAGGAATTTATCATCTACACCTCATCTAAAAATCTTACATCGCTGTTCGTTAAGAACATGGTCGCACCTCACACGATTTCACGTCTTAATTTTACACACCTTATATCACCTTAACATTTACAAGATATTAATTTTCCTACCAATTATCAGGACTGGTTTTCGTTCATTCGTGTAAGGTCTTCCTAGAGTATCTTCCTAGGTCTTATTACGATGCTTTGTATAATATTAATTAATATATATAATATATATAATTATATATATAAATATTTATAATAATTAATACGATTGGGTAATAGATAAAATAACAAGAATAACAGGTAAAACAGAATAAAATATTGATAGATAACAACGATGACTGATTCAACCCTCTACTATCACTATTTAATTCTGCCAAATTTGAAGAATCAAAATAAATTTGGACATACGATCAATATAAATTGTATTTTTCCTCTAAGAAATCATCGAGAGAAAAAAGGTTCTAGTTCCAGTGACTATGAACAAAATTATAAAGCAGACGATTAAAGCAAACACAGATTTTTCAGATTCACGTTAGTTTCATAGCAATTCGACGCTAGCCCTGTTTGAAAGATAAAGTACGAGAATCGTAATGAAATGTCAGCGTTTCGCTGCACGTACGCCTGCACGCTTTGTCTCCGATTTAATAAATTCGATGCGAAACGTGCCGCCGGAGAGGCGCTCGCGGGTTGAGAAAATGGCGGTGCCGGGGTCCGGCTTGGAAAAGGTATAAAACGAGGGGAACCGTCCGATGACTAGGATCTCGTGCACGGACGGTATTTTAAACACCTCCCGGGCCAATTTGCCACGGCGTGTCCACGAGCTGATAAACACTAGGCGGACTCGGATGTAAATGTTAGCTCGTACGAGCGTTCACCGGCATTCACACCGGACACGAACGTCTTTAACGAGTATCCGGGGCCCGATCCGAATGAAATTAGGAACCGCTCGTTCTGGAAATTCGTGGGGACCACTGCGCCCGAACAAATCGCCGGACCATCCGAGCGACCAGTGACACGCGATGCAATTATCGAAAGAGAACGACGATTCGCCGGGCGCAACAATGTATCCTTTCTACCGATGGACCGCTTCGACGAAGATTAACGGACTACTACGAACGAATTATACCCTCCCAGGGTACGCCAGGGTTCTTTAACCTGTTAATCAGACGATGTTTCGTTACTACAAACACGTTCTTAACCCTTGGAGGCTGTCACGACACCGGGGCCAAAGAATTCTGTACACGCTTCCTCGGATTGGGACAATTTCCTACTCGAAAATTGTTTAACTAGTGCTTTCGCTCGTGACATACTCGAATTAGCAACGCATTAAATGCAACAACAAAAATTAGCGATGTAAAAATCCGAATGGATTGTTCAATGCCAAATCTTCATTGTCAAGGTGTACTTTGAGACGTCTCAATTTTTTTTAATATTTCACCCTTCGCGGTTCAAAGTGTTTCCTCCTCGGAACAATTAAAAATTAATGCTACAATTGCGCTTTTACGTTTCATATAGATATGACATTATTCACGAATGGACTTCTGATTTCGTGCATTTATATTAAAATTATTATTGTAGTTAACCTATCAGCCTGAAATAATTCGAACTTTGAAAGCACCCTCGAAGGCGGTGAAACCTTTGAACAAGGAACTAGACAATCGTCCAAATAATCATTGCGAAGATTAAGCAACGGTGAAACAATGCAAACAAATATTCGAGGAATTCGGAAGAACCGACCGCCAAAGCGGACGATGCGCCGAGGAGATTAATTTAATACCCGAGTAAAATCAATCGGCGGTAATTGATGTCGGTTAGGCGAGTGGGTGCCGACCGACCGGCCGAACTGTGGGGGGTGAAACGCGTCGGTGGGGCGGCGGGGGACGTGGAAGAAGGCAGTATTTGCTTTCGCGACGTGACGGGGCCCGTAATCAGTGTAAATCAGGGTACACGTAAATCACACCCTCCGCGGTAACAGGCTCTCTAACGGGTGGTGGCGCGCACTGCGAAACGAGAACGGGTTCCCGAAGAAGCAGCAATTTCGACCCCGCTTCTGTGATACTTGCCGATCGTTCTTCTCGATAATGCTCGGTCGCGGCCTGCTAATTATCCGGCCACTTTCGTCACTTTGTAACGTCGGCTAACGGGGCCACCGGATCGGCGAACCGACGATGGCCGGACGTCCAATAAACAATAAAGCACACACGGTATTTTTAGGTGCACCGGCATGTGAATCATGCCGGAGGTCTGCGTGTGGTCGACGGCACCGCCCCCAATCGCTCGGCAACCCCCATAAGGGAACGGGAAGGGAAACGGGACTGGTACCACCTGTTAATCACAAATGATTCAATTACTTCGTTCGCGGCCCGGGCCCCCTCCGAAATATACAAACGCGACTCGTGGAAATCGGCGAGTTCAACCCCGTTCCGCTCAGGGGAACTTGATTCCTTCGGATATTGCACCGGCCCGGAGAAGGACCACACAGGTTGCTCAACGCATTCGGCTATCTTTATTTT
Organism: Megalopta genalis; assembly: GCF_051020955.1. Taxonomy (NCBI): domain Eukaryota; kingdom Metazoa; phylum Arthropoda; class Insecta; order Hymenoptera; family Halictidae; genus Megalopta; species Megalopta genalis. The sequence goes on along the minus strand of NC_135016.1, from coordinate 4,575,555 downwards.
AGGTTAGGGTGAAACGTGTTAACAGTTCATGAACCTACAGATTGAGTACCACAATTGTCTGTGGATTTTCTATTTGCAAGATTTAGTTCTTGTAAATATTAAAACCAGGCTGTAAGAAATTCACGGAGGATGCCCAAAAATTAACGAACCTACGAATTGTATTTGCAAAAATATCAGAAGAGTCTCAAGAGATAAAAGCTTGATGTTGAGTATCCCAATTCGGGATTTTTCACTTACATCGTTCCGATACTAGTTCGTTTTTTCCTTAACATGTCTAATAGGTTGTAAATAATGTAACAGAATGTTTTGTGTTCCATCTACACATTTTTCTTATAATGCATCAAATCCGCAATGTAATAATAATTCCATGTACAGAAAATTCTCTCTAATTGACGCTCAGATTGTACACATAAATGAATAAATTGGGAAGAGAAGATACGATTGTTCGAACCTCGCGGCTCGTTTTTATACTTGTCGATTGTCAACAATTATAAAAACGAGGTGCAAGGCTCGAATAATCGTATCTCCTCTTTCCAAATTGTCCGTTTTACCAGCTGAAGGAAAATTAGGAAGAATTTACTGTAACTTGTAACTAGCCTAGACAAAGTATAAGAAGTATCTCCCAACAGTTCCAGCGTCTCTCATTCCATCCGGTTACTCATTTGCTAAAATCATCGAGCAAAAATTGTTCGACGATTCGGAGAAGGAAAAATGCAGTTCCCGAACCGCTCAAACAGCCTAACAGCGTTACAAAACGCTCTCACAGGCACTTACAGGCCTCGTACGCGTGCACCTCCGACAGAGGAGAGAGGCTCGGCTCTCGTAGATCGTTGGATTGGAAATCCGTAAATCATCGGCAGGAAGAGGCGTTTACGCGCAAACGAATTAATTGAAAAGGCACCGTGGGTCCCTCTCGTCGTCCTCTTTCTTCCTTTTCTCCTTTTCTGCGTCCCTTCCCCTCCCGTTTCGCCTCCTTCCGTTACCCAACGCGGCACTCGATCTCCTCTGCCCTTCTATCCCTCCCTTCTTCCTCTGTTTATCTTTACCCCGCACACTCGCGGCACCGAGGATCGAAAGAACGCCAACGTTTCTCTCTCTCTCGTTTGCCGTCGTTCCCGCTACCCCCGCGCGCCGCAACGTCGTACAATGCTCGATTCGATCAATGCCGATTAATTCGTTGACGTGAATCGACGGTTATTTAGCTCGAGAACCGAGAGATCCGCCGGATCGGCCGGCTAATTTCTCCGTTTGCTCGCCGTTTTTTTTTTCTTGTTTTACGCAGATCCTCTGCTTTCTGTCGCGACCCGAATTCTGTCGTCCGGTGAACCGCGTGTTCGCGATTTTTCTCGGTCGCAAAGAACGTGGCAGATAATATACATACAGTGCGATTATAAGATATAATAATTATTAGATAATATAGTGCAATTATTTGATGCGTTCCAATGACGTGTCTGTGTTTGTAATTTTCTTATGATTTCTTGCATTTTGATGGGAAGAGGAACTTGTCGAACTTAACTCTACCAAAGAAATCTACATAGTCGAAATAATGTGAAAAATCTGACCAGGTACCATCTTTATTCTTTTCTGTACTATGTTATATAGCAATTTTCTCATGCTTTTCTCGTTCACACAATCATTGTTTTAGAAACTTGTTCACTGTCGAACAGCCATCCAAAAAGTGTCGCATCTTAGACAGCGTTGATGAGAGTGGCGTTCGCAGGTCGAATCAGGTGAATAACTGAGAACGAACGGGTCAGGCGGGACCCGAGATCGGCGGAACGGGGAAGGACGTAATTGCTCGACACGGGATCCACGGTTGATCCCGCACGATGAAATTCGAATCGGGGAGCGATCGTCTCTCGGCTGATCCCTCTTCGCTGCTCCATCTTTCTCGGTTCCTCGCGGAACCGCCTATCTATCTTCTTCCAGGCCCGGTCAGATACACAATATCCCGATACCTTATCGCCCACATGATTTCTGGTTCGTCTACAGTCTACGTCCTCCGAGGAACACACGCGCGCGTCCTCTCCTCCCACACTCGAACCTGGTCTCGTCTCCCTCTCTCTCTCTTTCTTTCTTCGTTCTTCCTTCGTGTATTCGAGTCCATCTTCCACCCTCTCCCTCTCTCTCTCTCTCTCTCTTTCTCTCACCGTTCCCCTCCTCGCCCTGACACTCGCTTACCATCTCAATAACGCGAATGACTGAATGGCCCCGGAGCCTCGAAATCCCGGCGAGATAACCTTTATTGTAATTACAATAAGGCATTATGCGTGCTCGGGATCCGCGGGGGTCGGAGGTCACACTCCGGCTGAGGTCTTCACTCGTCCCCCTCCACGGAACCCTCTCTGCCCCCCCTCGAGAACCACCTTTCTTTACCGGCGACTTGATCGATATGCCGGGGCTCGATCGCCGGAGGAATCTTCTTCGGTATCGGATTCGAATGATTATTTTGTTGCGCCCGGTGACGAGTCGACGCTGAGATCTCGCCGCCTTATGCGACGGATTGTCGGCGGATACTCGAGTCATTGATACTAACAATAAGTCATACTGAGTCATTGATGATGTTGATGAAAGAATAGCGGATGAATTGGTTTACGAACGCCGCGATTGCGTTGAAACAATTGAAGCGCATCCGAAGGCAAGACCGTCGTCCTCCTCGTTGGCATACGCTCAGTTTGTACAATTTACTTTATTATGCACAGTTTTGCGACATTCATTACGTATCTGTATTTATCGTTAACATATGAATAGGTCGGAATCGTAGCGACGTAAGTCTTAAAATGTGATCTGTACGTGCGAAAACGTTAAGAAGACAAGAGAAATGAATTATAAGTTTTCTATAGATTAACTTAATTCTAAAGTATTTTAATAATAAATTTGTTCGGTCGACGATAAACGTGGACAATGACGCTCCTAGTTTGTCACAATGAGGAGACTGTTACTTACGTCACTATGATTCTAATCCACGCAAATACAAGTCCTCGGTTACGATGGAATACGGTAATTTCTCCCTAATTCGCGCTCAGATCGCGCACAAGAATGGACAATTTTGGAGATACGATGACAATGGGTGACTGTAAGCGATGACTTAACTTTTTTATTTCTAATCGTTTGCCACGATTCGAAGGCAATTCGGAGGCCAAATGCCACGTTTCGGCGGTCACGTATCTAGCACAGTAAATTCTTCCTAATTGACTCTCAGATTGTGCACATAAACTGACAATTTAGGTGGAGGAGATACGATTATTCGTGCCTTGCGATTCGTTTCAATAGTTACCTATTATCACCAACTATAAAAACGAGCCGCAAGGCTCGAATAATCGTATCTCCTCTTCCCAAATTGTCCATTTCTGTGCGCAATCTGAGCGCGAATTAGGGAGAATTTACCGTACCTCAATTCTTATACACACCTACACAACAAATAACAATGACGAATATTTCCACGATCGAGCTATTATATTTCTCATTTTAATGAAACATTTGTATAAAAATCGGGAAGAATTCTGCACCCAATAGTTCCGACGAAGTCTAGGTAGGATGATGAAAGAAATCGTCTCGCGAAGACACCGAACTGGGACGCGATCGGTTGACCGCATTCCACGAATTCGGGATAGCGTACTTTTTTCGGGTTTTCGGACCAGAGAGCGCGCGGCTCTGTCATTACGTTCGCCCCTTCAAAAATTGCGCGTCTTCAATGCACCGGCAGCACGGCGGGATGGCGAGGGGGAGTGAGAGAGAGAGAGAGAGAGAGAGAGAGAGAGAGAGAGAGAGAGAGAGAGAGAGAGAGAGAGAGAGAGAGAGGTTGACCGGATGCGAAACCGACGCGAAATCGTCCACGATCGGACGTACAAATTAGCAATTTCGTCGTCGCGTTCGACGACTCCCGTGCGATCAAAGAAAACGGGAAAGAGGTTGGCCAGGGCGACCAAGAAATTTACATCCCGGGATTCGGGTCCACGCATGGCGTGACACTGAAAGGATCGGCGCGCCACCGAAAATTATTACGAACAATCATCGTTAGGTCTCGAGAACGGACCAATCTTCTGGGCTCCCAATACAATGTCGACCGAAGTACGGCGCAACGATGGACCTGGACCACGTCACAGATTCCCCAGCGAAGTTTTCGTATACTCAAAACGAGAAACAGGACCCCCGGTATGGAAATAACTCGGTATTTAAGAAAGGTGGCGAACCATCCATGAACAATGGGGATTGTGCGTTTAGCCGGAGATCCCGCAGTTTATAAACCATTGTCGTGCTCCCTGAGACTCTATCAATTTTTTGAAGCACGAAACCTCATTTATTTGCTTATTTGTTTAATTATTTACTTATTTTATTTACGGGCAACAGCACGCTACGAGGTAAATTAAATCAAATTCAAACGAGTACTGTAACAGCGAGTACATGGAACATAGAGTGTAATAGAAATGTAACAGAATAATTTTGATGGATAAAAAGTAAATGGCCGAAACAATATAGAATATAAGCATCTACGCACCTGTGATCTAGATACGTTGATATTAATAACGAAAAAGTCGATTGTAGGGAGAAGATCATTATGATTAACACCACTAAAATAGCAAAAGAGGGCCCAAATAGGGGAAAGGAAGTTTTGTTAGCCTGAAATTAGCATCGATGCGAGATGAGACTAGATGGAATAATTAAATAAGTACAATAGGATTGAATAATTGTCACAAAACGATCGCGTCTCCTCTCAGAGATTTTTCGTGGCTTTGTCAGTCGGATATTCAACGAAAAAAGCGCGGCGGTAAATCGTAGGAAAGCTGGCTGGGTCCGGAGACCGAGACGCATCGAATGCACCGAAATCGTGGCGGAGAGCGTATCGTGGCGATATTATCGAGAAGGAGTGGCTGGAGCCGCTGGTATACGCGCGTATCGCGTTTCACGGCACGGCCATCTTTATATATGCGGACGGGCCACGCGTGGAAGGTCTGCGGTAGGCGACATGTTCACCGGACATGACTTATTGCCTACAAGCGCCACTGTAAATCTCGGCGTTACAACGTCTGCTTCTGCCACCGAGGCGCAAGGGCGGCAACCGCACACCGGGACGCACGGGGATCCTTTCAGGAGCTGCGTGCATGCGTCCCTCTTTCTCCATTCAACGAGCAATCGGGCCCCGCACTCGCTCCAATTATCGCCCCCCTCCTCAACGAGCCGGCGAATTTACGAATCTAATACACTTCAAGACCATTAGCTGCACGAACAAGTCCCAAAGTATCGGAGGTGACCGCGGGAACGCGATCGACGATGCGCCATCGAACATCAGCTTTTTGGGACCGACTTTCGTCCGACTGGGCCCTTCGTCGAAGCTCCGAAGAGCTTCGTCCTAGCCAGTTAGCTGTTTTCGACGAGCATACTTGTCGTAACACACGAAGTCTCGTCGTTTGTTCGTGACTAGCATAGAAAAACGTCGGATAAAAATTGGCTGACTTCGACTGACGATAACTCCGTGAAAAATTGTCGTTGGACGATGATTCTTTTTTCAAATTAAAGCTTGAAACCTTCGCTTTAAGACACTGTTCCTCGATTTTAAGTTAGACGCACCGTCGCCACTGTAACTCTTTAAATGCGAGACTGTGTTTCTCACACCGAAAATCGCCAAGTTTGACAAAATGCACAGACTTCGTAAAATTTTTTTCGGGGATGCCGTTTGCAGGAAAATAAAGTTCAATTCTTCCTCTTTAATTTAAAAAAAGAGGGACGTGGCTGTGATTTTTCTTCGCAAAGCTGCAGCACTTTGAAGTAACCCTTGTCAAGGGTTTCTTTATTGAATTTATATATTTTATAGTGATATTGTATTTTAACAAAATATTAAGAAAATCAAACGAATACGGTATAATTACAGTAACTTGCACACTTTTCAAAGAGATTAAAACAGCTAATCGGTTAACTGCATCTAGATCATCCATCTCTAGCCTCCCCTTAACGAAGCTCTCAAGTAAAAGGTGGGGTGTTAAAAATTGGCTAACCGATTTCGTAGAGAAAACGAAGCTGCATCAGTTTTCAGCATCGGTAGAATAACGATGCAATTAAATGTTGCGCAATGATTGTGATACGACGGAGGCAGACAACAGTCGTCGTTTCACTTTCCTTCGATTTTTCTGTAAGACCATTGTCGATCGTACGATTACAATTCCGGTGTACTTATCCGAATACCTCGGACTGTCGGCCATGCGATCAGCTGCATTATGCGCGCGCCATTCTCTCCTCTTCCGCCGGATAAGCGGTGGCCAATTTAAAAACAGTCTGCGGTGAGAAAACGTCACTACCTCTGATCGACTAGCGCCACGGATTTGACGAAGTTCACTTGAAATTGCACGGAAAATTATGGGTCCAACTTCCGGCGCGAACGGAAGCCGTCCGAGAGTCCCCGTTCTCAGGAGTTCGGGGCTGTAATCATCGATGACTGACATGTGAAATCAATGATTCACGTGTTGCGCAAAAGTTCGCTTTCGTTCGATCGCAAGAAAGTACCATTTCATCGGGGATTCTTCGGTGGATTAGTTCGCCCGATCGGACGCCATGAGAAGCACTCGAATCTCTTCGGGGCGTAATGATAAGGTTACCCTAATCGCCGGCTGATTTCAGGTCTGCGCGGCGGAATCCTAATTGAATTAGAAGATCCCGAGGATTTTCGAGGCGGGCCCGGGACCAGGCTAACCCGACATTTACGAGCAACCCTTCATTTCGCCGAGAAGACTACGCTGCACCCTCTGTTTGCTTGACAAACGACCGGACAACAAATCCGTGTAGCCGTTCGTGTTCATAATCGTCCCGGCGAACGGGATACGATGAATTTAATTATTTAAATATACGAAAGACGCGAGACAGTAACAGGACGTCGTCGGGAGGAAAATTTAAGGAAGACGCCGGCCATTCATCGCCGCATTATCCGCCCGTATATGTAGCCCCCGCTTTTTTCCTCCCTAATGAAGATTTATTACGTTATCTTCGAGGCGCGCTTTTATTTGCCGGCGCGGGTTAATCTTGCCGGTATCGTTAAGCGTCGTAAAAACGCCGGAACGAGCCCCGCAAAAAGCCCCGGCCCGAGCTTGCGACCATCGAAATTTGCAACTAAACGTCCCGACGAAACTCCGCCCGTTGTCAGGCCCGAAATCGAAATCTTCGAGGCGCCCGAATATCGGATCCAACGAATCTGATAAATCCGACGAACGCCGAAAAGATTCCGGTAACGAAAAAATGAAGGGTGTCCGTGCAGGAGCACCGTGGACAAATTGAAGCGAAAGGAGAAACCAGGAAGTTCATGAATCGTTAATTTCGGCGTATCTCGGGCGTGCGGTGTTCCCGTGGAACCATCAATTTCACGAGGGGCCCCGGTACACCCGCGGGAATTCGTCCTCACGTGCAACCGGTGACCATCCACGAAAAAAGCTCGGCCCCTGACGAGTGAGACGCTCGGCGGAAGGAGAGGGGAGGAGGAAGAAGGAGAAGAGAGCGGGCCCGGGCGGACGCGCGGCACGTCGCGTGACGGAAGGGCCCGTGATCGCGAGCACACGCACACGCGTATTTGCATCTTGCCCGCGTGCGTACCGGGGCCCAGGGACCCTGACGGAACCGACGAGAAATCCTTCGACGACGTCCACGGAAAATAGCGGACGACGAGGACCTTTCTGCGACTGGGTCCCGAGTCCGTTTCTTTGCGATGCTTCGCTAGCAAGGAGCTTCAATCTGGGACTATTCTAATCTAAAGCAACGTCTATTCGTTGTAGCTTGATTTTAAGGCAACGCAGATTACTTTGTTTCAGAACGTCGAAGCAAACGGGGCCCCAGGCCCTTCGTCTTATAGCACCACCACGGAAATTCCATGAATCTGGAATTTTTAGATCGATTTCAAAGCGACAGAAATTACAGTAAATTTGAGACCCGATTATTCGGGCCTCATTGATTGTCAGTAATTATAAAAATGAGGTGCAAGCCTCGAACAATCGCATCTCCTCTTTCCAAATTGTCCATTTTTGTTTACAAGCTGAAGGAAAATTGGGGAGAATTTACTGTATTCCCAAACGACAAAGTGACTCGGATGACTTTAATCTGATTGAAATCGCGAGGCAAAGGGTTAAAGTGTGCTCTCGGCCAGATCGTCGCGAAGTTAGAAACTTATTCGCGAGAATCGTGGACGATTCCCGTGGATCGAGCGGCGTACACACAGGTACGGGGACAGCATCTGAGGATGTAGCAATTACGTTAGGACTCCTTGCCACAGATGGACGAGACCGCAGCCACGAAACGCCCCTCGCGTTACACATATGTTACAAGCTCCCTTCTATCCCTCTTCCCTTGATCCCATTCCACTCTTCGCTCCTTACCGCTCGGTCCTTCCTGACCGAATTAATGTTCGTACGATCAACACGAAAGAGGCTCCTGTGGGAACTAAGAGACGCGGCTTTGTCGACACTGGGCCCGGGTCAACGAACGTTTCGCGACGTGGGACTGGACCCGGGATCATAGACGACGCGGTTTTCCTCTGTAACGTCGCCCTAGAAACCACGCGACCCTCCGGAACAGTAAACACTCGCTTTCCCTAATTCTCATTGGATGGTTAATGATTTCTGGCTTGCGATATGAATGCGACAGTACGGAGGAAAAGCTGTGTCGAAGATCTAAAAGCGATCGTTTGAAATAATTTGATGGAACTTCTTCTTGGAGAAGTGCAGTGATCGTTTCTTAACATATTCGCGTCGCTGACCTGAAATAAAGATAGCCTGATGCGGATGTGTTAACAATAAGAATCGGAGTCATTAAGATAATGACTGCTTGCTCATATTGGATACAAAACTTTCCTGTTTGCTACAAAACTTTCCTTTTCGCCTGCGTTTCTAAATAGGGGAAGTACGAACGTGACACTACGGAGGGAAAGCTGTACACTTTTTAGAAAAATCGTTTCCCCTGCTCTATTTCGCTGAAGATTTGTCGTTGGTTACCTATGCATCGCAGATGATTGCAGCGCGCATACGTGCGCTATCGTCTTTCTGATAACCCCCAAATTTATATGCTAGCTACAACACGCGGTTCGATCTCTTTTATCATCGATCAAAGTATCCAACAAGCTACAACAACACGTTAAAAATTGCCTGTGCAGTTTAATAGACCCTATCTCACGGATCACGCTTTCACCCTGCCGTCGGAGGAACATCAGCGAAGAAGAAGTCAGCGTCACAAGAGGAAGACTATCTCCGCAGCAGAGAGAAGGATTACGAATCTTTTTGGACTCGTTGTAGAAGACAGTGCGGCCAGTTTCTGTAATCCAGAACGCAGTAATCGTCACGCGAAGTTACGGAAATTCCTCGCGCGCAGTGATAAATACCCGGGCAGCAGTTTCGCCCGAAGAATGGCCGAGGCGGCCACGCGAGAACGAAGTTCCCCGGTTGCAGAAGGGGACCGCAAAATTGCTGCGAAGTACGGTTGAATCTCTGCGGGGACGCGGCGAGACGAAGAAGTCAACGACGAAGGAAAGAGAGGAGAATCGCGCTCGGGACGCGTGGAAATCGTGGCTGGTTGTTCCAGTTTTCGCCGTGCGTACGACGATCGTTGGATAACGGTGACCTCCGGGGGACAGCAGGTAACCCCATAGCCGTGAACCTTCCTGGCTCTCGTGTGCCGTTGACAATGGAGATCCGCGATCGTCTCGCGGGGGTCTGCACGCGATGACCCGCGCGCTTCCTGAGAAGAGGACGGGTCTCTCCCCTCGCCTCGACTCTCGAGGAGGAAACCCGGCTAACGGGAGCGTGGCCCCGCTTCTAGCTGCCTCGAAGGCTTCTCACCCTTTGTTCCAAGCCGCGGAGGCCAATTCCGGCTAGACGGACGGCGATCGGCGCGTTAGACACGCGAAACGGATCCAGGCTGCGGAACGGGAACGGCCGCAAAACTAATTCGCCAAACCGCCGCGCCAGAGAGATACCGCCGTGCCGCGCCGATACAAGCTAGTTACCTCTACCGACAGGACACTCGAGAGCCCCGACACACCCCCGGGAGACCTCAAAGGGATGAAACGCCGGTCGCGTGTGCCCGAGCCCGCCTGCCCGCGAGATTACAGGCCGGCACGGGGCTGACTTCGATGTAAATCAATCTGACCAGCCTCTCCCCATTGCCTCTGGCCGACCTGCAGCGGTCTATGGCGAAAGGTGAACGACAGAGGCCCATTGCCGAGTATCGAAGACTCGGCTTCGAACTGTGAAGTAGCCTTCGTATCGCCTGTCTACGGATTTCCGATGTTCGAGGAAGATTCGTTTAGAATCTCTACAGTGAACTAATTTTATCTTAGTACAATTGTCTTAGAATATGATGGTTCCTACTTTGTGTTACCTTCTCTTATTGAATCAAGTACATCATCTGAATTTAACCTGTCTACGGATTTCCGATGTTCGAGGAAGATTCGTTCAGAATTTCTACAGTGAGCTAATTTTATCTTAGTACAATTGTCTTAGAATATTGATCCTGCATGAGGGTTTCTACTTTGTGTTACCTTCTCTTATTGAAACAAGGACATCATCCGAATCCGCAATTACTTCTTAACCGCGGCGTACAAAACGTCGGACAATAAAGTATTATATATAGTAGTATAGTATTAGTATTATATATAGACAATAAAGTATTGTATCAAGTCCCCGTCAGCTCTTATTCTTATAAGGTGAGTCGCACCTTACCGGAGCTCAGACGTTCTGATGTACAATGTCACGAACGGTGCCATGTGTCCGACAAGGGTTAAAAACGTAAAACACCTATTCCAGCTAAGTAGCTCGTAAAAAGAACCATTGGGCAATAGAGGAACACAAAATTCCTCGCATTTGAATATAAAATAAGAGGTTGACTTCGGGGGGGGACTCACCGGAAGGAGAAGGACGGCGTATGGAGAGGGCCCGGCGTACCAAATTAGATCAACGACAAAATGGAGGCCGGGCTGCACTTATTGAAAATTACTCCTCGCGTGCTCCGGCCGCTCGACGATGGGAGAGAGAAAGACAGAGAGGGAGGTAAGGGTGAAAACGGATGCTCCGCGATTAGGCTAACAGAACGGCATCCGGCTTAATGAGTTCGAACGCTTTAAGGCGCGATATTTTCACACCGTAGCCGCAGAATCCAGCCGCGGGCGATGTCTGAAAATGGCGGGCCGCTGGAAAGAAGGAGAAACATGTGTAGTTAGTATACATATAGACGGACGGAGCCGAATAAATGGCCATAACGGCCTGCTCGGCTGTGTCCACGCGCGTATATTTGTTAATTTTCTTACCGGCGAAGGTCATTCCACGGGCGGACGGGCATCGGGACGCGGAATCGGCGAGATGGGACAAAAGAAGGCACGAACCACGGGCCGTTTAACGTCACGACCCATCCAATTTTCCAGAGTCTGACTCGGACGATGGTCAGCGCGTTTGGTTACATGCCCCGGAGTCCTCCTCCTCCCCTGCCCCCTTGGACGTTGGAAAGGGGGATAGCTCCTGGACACAGGGCCCGCTTTTGGTTCCATGTTTTCCGGCTTAATTAACGACGTTTACGTTCATCCGATCACCGTGTTTATTAAGCTGGTCACTTCAAAGCGGCGATTCCGTTTGAACGGAACCCGACCGCGGCATTAATTCCGCTGGCCGATCGACGGGTCGCGGCTTAAACCTCGGTCATATTCCATTTCTATCCATTGTCCCTCGGGCAAGTCGCTTTAACCCGTTTGCCGCGCGATTTGCTGGTCATCGACGTCCATAAAAATCCTTCCACGCGATTCCTCTATATGCGTAATTCACGCTAAAAGCCCTCCGTCGAATGCCGGTCGCGCCGCTAAAAATCACCGCGTCGCGGACGATTCCGAACGATTTTCCACAGATGAATCCTTGTGGCTGGGGTCGCGCAACCCTCCGCGACTACGAAGTCACCTAGTAACTTTCTCAAATCAAATAACAGGTTGTATTTCAAAGGCAAGGCTACTATACAATCCATTAGAACCGATGCTTTTCTTATTCTACGCGTACGAACGAACGTCGAGTCGGCGGGATCCTCGAAGCGACCACAAAACGGCGTTGCCATCCAAAGAAATGTAAATGTATGTACGTCGTTTGGGTGTTAGACGGTGATACGGCCGGGTCCGATGGAGAGGAGCCGGGGAGAGAAAGCAGGGTTTCGTGTAAAATTGCTAGAAAATTACAGATAATACCGTAAAGCGGATCGATGATCGTTAGCCCGATCGCCACAGACCATCGGGACCTAGGAGCACCGAAATGACGTGTAGAAGTGCTCGGCCGGGTCTGTCTAGGATGAAAAGAGACCGCCGTGCCGCTTTAGGCGGTCCCCGTCTTCGGGTAAGCCCGTCGGCATATGCGGTTCGCGTGCACCGATGCATCCGTAGGATCGCAGTAACAGGTGCAGATGCAGAGGAAGCGATCGTTAGCCCGACAGCCCGCGGTGCATGTGCGCCTATTATGATTTCTTTCGTAATTAGTCCCCCCAGCCTGACCACCCCACAGCCGTGATCTCCCTCTCTCGTACGCGTTATTCGGGCGTGTACCTATTATTTATTTGGTCGCACGCATGCACGGGCCGGGGAACCATGTGCCGCCCTTTTGTCATTCATGCTTCTCCGCTCCGCGTCTTCGGGCCACGGTGACGTTAATGACGATGACCTTGAACTTCCCTTCGCCCTGTCGCCGTTGCCCAAGTCTCTCTCTCATATTTGATGTGTCGCACTGGAATATTCCGGGGACTGTTGTGCGCGATCCTCTCGGCGTGACCTCGTTACGCGCCGACGAAATTTTCATCTCCCAGCCCCGAATGCCGGAGGTGTTTATGGCGATCAAGCGATTTACACAGCTTTGGCCCGTTTCAATGGGCTAATTACCGACGCTTAAAACGTATTATTGTCGCGCGCGAGATTTACCGAAAGCGTCCCGTGAAAACGGTTTAGGAAATCTACGAGCTGGCAACGCGTCCAATTTATGGATGCCGCGCGGCGGGGGTGGTTGTGAATGGATTCCCGATTCCACAGGATCCCATTCTCATGGAAAAATTCGCAACCGAACCAAACGGTCCGCGCGGCCGCTGGAAATTCGTTAAGACGATTTTTCGCACCTGCTCGGTGTCTCTTCCGTGGCGATCTCCGAATCGCCGGAGACACCGACGATGATTCCGGATCAAACGGCGGAGGACTACGGGCCAGAGCCGGGTCTCCCGGCGAGGTATATATCCGAGAAAGCGTCTTGCCAAGGGATTTCGCCGAGGGCTGGCTGTTTGCGCCTCTCGACAAATAAGGGGAAGTCGTTATCCCGTGGATGGGAGGAGTAATTAACTGCTTCTACCTCCTTTCTGTCCGCTCCACCTCTCAGCCAGCATCCTTCCTTTCCGGCTTCGGCTTCTACTCGAAGGAGCAGACTTAAGGAGGCCCGCTTAGGCTTTCACGGGGTCGTGTCTTCATTATTCACGCTAATCTGCTTTCGCCTCGCGCTCCCGCCGCCTCGAACTCACCCCCTGCGCGCCCACAGTCGCCTAACTCTACCAACTGGCCGGCAGTTTACCGGCATTTCCAGGGGAAAACAATTTTCTTAGAATAATCGCCGCACACAAAAATCGTTTGTTCGCAATCTCGTTCGCTTCGGAAAATTTACGGCACCTCCGGTCGAGCACAGTGCGCACTGTATTCGATGTCAGGGCCTAATTACTCCCCCGCCTATTTACAACAATCGCTTCCCTCGGATTTTTAATAATTTTCGTTAATTACTGTTTTGTTCTAATTGCTCGACTGCGATAGGCTTGGGAAAACATAATTAACACCGAGGAAATCTGCTTAAACACTATTAGGTATATACTTTATGCCTGCATGATTCACGTTATACAGAAAAATTGCAGAGCAACCACCCTTCCAATATTCTATACGATCACGATAATTAAATAAGAATTCTGTAACGCTAAAAGTATTTCGATCGGATCGGTAGGTTTAGTGTTAAATCGTAGGGAAACAGACGTCATTTTTAAACCTACAAAACTGTATGACCGTATCGAAGTCGAACAATTGGAAATTTCTTCGGAGTTGAGCCTAAAATTGTGCTATTTAATACCTTGCATTGCTGCCGACTCCGGTGCGAAATGCTCGCAGAGCGAATGCTTAAAAATCGACAAGATGGAGGCACGAGTTAGGAACGCGTGTTTCCAATATTCGCGGCGGACCACCTTCGGGAGGCGCCCCGCGGTGCTCGCCAAATTATGATGAATTGTTTTCTCTGTTAACTGGCAACGCCGACAAACGTGGCACCGCAGCACCCCGACCGAGATAATCTTTCACCAATTTCGAGTCGCTGATTGATCGTTCGTGATCCATCGGGCGATCCGTGCGAACGCATATCGCCGCGATGCAACACCCCCAAAACTTTTCTTTTCCCCCTCCGTCGCGCGGTGTTACAGGTAAGAATGAACACTCGCGGTCTATTGCGGTCTAAAAAATAATGTTTACAATTTGGAACTGGTTTACAGGCATGGTCTCTAATACATACATACTACTTGCCACAAATATGTTCCGAACGCAATAATTCGGGGTCGGCGTGTTGAACATTGCACACGCGTCTCTGCGTTATGGACTCTAATGGTACTAATTATTCTTTAGTCCGTGCTCGGGTCTACATAGTGTTATTACTTCCCTTATTACCTGAGTCATGTACAAGCGAACTCGGTCGACGATCTATACAATGTTGGCAATCAGAGTGGGGCAAAGACTACCTGGAATGGACAGTGTCACTCGCAGATTCGCACGGATTACTCAGGTCAAGGTAGTGAGCCGAAAAAAAGTATCAATTGCCTTTCCGATCAATCGGTTGCTAAAAAGCTGGACAATGAAGAAAAATAAGGAAAATGCTCTCCTTGCTTCGCAGGTCAATCGCGACGAACCTAACGGTAGCACTTGGCCTATCAAGTGTCTGTTACGTAACCGGTTGAAGCTACAGACCTAGAAGGCACGGGAAGAATCGTACGAGCAGTTCGGGTCGAGTACAAGGTGGAGAGAAACGTGTCGAATACCGGACTGAAGTTTGAAATGCTATGAAATGTTATATCTGTATTCCTATGCAACGCTTCCACGAAACATCTCCCAGCAACATTATCTCATACACCAATATAGCATCAAAATGCTATCATTTAGGATATAAATGCCACAACTTATGTCTATAGTCATTCGTAAGGGTCGGCTGATCTCTTTAGTGCGGTAGGTTTAATAAGACGCTTTGACCTTGCGGCAGGTAGGCGACTTGGCGGGATTTGGAAAGATTGTGTGCGATATCTTCGGCGGCTTCGATTCTTCGCAGCTCGACAAGACCATCGCCGCATTCACCTAGGGACTTCGCGATTAGGCTAGCGGCCTGAGCGTCACCCTCCGCGGTGATGACCGCTGCTTTTTTCTGTTGCTCCGCCTTCTCTACAAGGAAACGAGCCTTTTCAGCTTCTTGCTGTGCTACTTGCTTCAACTCGACAGCCTGCGTGAATTCTTTGCCGAACGTTAGATGTGTCTGAAACAGAAACAACGCGAATATGTCAATTCCTACATAGCGGTAACAACCTATGTCGTAGAACTGAAAAGGGATGTTGGACTTACAAGGGAGATGTCATCCAATATCAATCCGAATTGAGAGGCTCTGTCTGTCAACTCTTCGCTGACTTTCTGAGACACAAGCTCTCTCTGCGTGATCAATTCCCCAGCATCGAACTGAGCAACTACAGCCTTCAATACCTCGGTAGTGATAGATGGTAATACTCTTTCATCGTAGTCTACTCCAAGAATAGTATAGATTTTGGGCAGAGACTCTGGCACTGGTCTAAAGAGGATACGAAGTGTGATGTTTACGTTTTGCAGATCTTTGCTTCCAGTTATAACGGGTACAGTTCTTGGTCTAGATCGAATATCAAATATGATAGGTTTCTGTACCCAGGGTATGTAGAAATGTGTCCCTTCTCCCACCACTAGGTTCTTTATTCCAGCAAATCTGTCAAATATAACTGCTCTGTGACCACCATCCACTGTAAGAAAGAAATAAATGCTTTGCAAAACAACTATCCGGCGAACAGATAGCCCGATTACTATGAAAGACAGAGGAGAACTCACCGTTATATAGGGCAGAGTTAACAACAGTTCCAGTCAGAGCCACGGCTAGGCCCAAATGCCCCATTCTATTCATGAGCTGCGCCATTTTCTATGAATATCTGAAAGAATTCAATAAAACAGCGTAATGAAGATACTTGACCCTACTCTGATGCAATCCTGGTAACTGGGTTCAACCATAGCCGAGTAAACCTAACCTGATCCTCTACACGACCAGCAAGCAATTTACGAAACAGTTAAAGGGGAATCTTAGATACTAATTGTTCTAAAACGAAGAAATGTATTCAAATTTCACGATTAGGATTGTATCAAACGTTTGTGGCAGGAAGATTTGGATAAAAAAACCGGCCGGGAGGAGCCCTAGTTCCTAGTCATTCTACGTTTAAGATTGGAACCACGATGGCATTGAATGATTGTAATAATAACGGAATAGTGCAACGCCGGCGGTTGTTTAAACAATAGAAATAATCCTTACGTAATGAATCCTATGGTCTACACTGGAATTATCACTTTTCTCCTCGTGCGGGGTACATGCGTTGATAAAAGTAAAATGGAGTCTGCGCCCGGCTTTAATGGAGAACTGAACTGCAGCGCCCTCGAGCGGCCGCTTCAGCGCGGCAGATTTAAATGCGTCCGCTCTGCCCACGGTCGGAATTCGATCGAACGATGCGAGCAAATCGATCTCCAATGCTAGACAGACGCGTTCAGGTGTTCTTGAATCGTAGCCGACGCAATTTATTGCAGGTACAAAATGGAAAAAAAATAAACGCCCCCGGGTGGGCTCGAACCACCAACCTTTCGGTTAACAGCCGAACGCGCTAGCCGATTGCGCCACGGAGGCAACCTGTTTCTCCAGCAAACTTCCGTAAATTTAACCGGTGGTACAAAAAAATAGCACATGAAGTGTATTTTTTTACCTGTTAATTAATAAAATGGTTCTTACTAGTGTGGCAAGTGACCCAAAGTATCTCTCGGTATCAATAGGATTGCATTAGTAAAAGTAAAACTGGAAAATTCTTGTTTTTGACAAGATGTATTTATTTCTGAAGGAAGAATCTATTAAGAGGAGGGAAAGGAAACATAACTTCGGTTAGGTCCCCGGAAAATCGGAAGTTGGAAAATTGCGAATTTGATATGTAATAAATGAGCAAGAGAGTGTGCGAAATAAAACTTTTATTCACTGTTTTTGCAATATGTTGATACATCAGCGACTAGTTAGCGCCCTAAGGCATGATTTCCAGCTTCAATCAGGGTCTGAAGGTGGTTTAGCAAGACCCAGGATCGATAATCTAGTGGTAACAACCAAAGAGAACATTAACCAAATCACTTCGAGATGTTCCCATCTGTCGTTACCTACCTTCAACACGAAGTTTTTCACCACAAGTGCGTCATCGAAAAATTTCGTCGTGGCTAATTAAATCATAGCTCTGATAGACCTGTTCACGTTCTCTGACCAAGATTCCTCATTGTTCAATCGAGTTTTTGGTCACCTCGCAATATTCACTTGAGGCAGCCTGCCGAAAAGCAGATGATACTGCGAAGCAATTGGGTCTGCGGAGAAAATGATTTTTGCAATTTAGCATCAACGAATCACTTGAAAATTGAACTACATAAATTATATAATATATAATATATAATATATAATATATAATATATAACATATAATATAATATAATATAATATAATATAATATAATATAACATAATATAATATAATATAATATAATATAATATAATATAATATAATATAGTATAATATAATATAATATAATATATAATATAAATTATATATATTGTTCGGACAGTTAAATGTTCTGCTTAAATTATAGATTGCTCATCTCTGCGTCTTACTCACCCATTAAGAAGTTCATCGTGGCTCTCCAAGGAGGACTGATACCACGGAACATGGATTTCCCCTTTTATACGGCGAAAATTGGCGGGTTTCGATAACAAGAGAAAAGACAATCGCTCGCGATAACCTCTCACAAAGGATTGGTGTGAACTCCCCACGATGGAGTAATCAATGCAAAAGATAACCCTCACCGGTATCGTTGAACCGGTTTGCTCTTTTCATTACAGCTTCGTTAATTGTGTAAATATGCGTTCGTCTTAAAGCGAACCGTAACGAACTTTTACCACGTTCCCGACTTTTCTAATTTTCCCAGCGCCCGAGGCATCGAAGTCTCCGTGATCGCGAACCAAAATGCTCTACGAAAAATCTATGCAAATCGAAGAATCATCCAACATCTCAAATTAATTAGAGACTTGTTTAAACGATAGCAGTTTAAATAACAAAAAGAGAATTGCCGTTCGATAAAAGTATCGCGAGTGCATGCAATTCGTTAAAAATGTTATGTTACTGCGAAGTCACCTTCGATAACGGATGGAACCATCGCGGAGATATTGGGTCAAAGTACCCAGTCTGTTTTCTCGAGATATTCAGTTCTGTGATTGAGGAAATAAATAATCGTGAGGGGAAGGAGGGGATAATAAACAACGTATTATCATTCTTCTCATGTCTATACTTATAATTACGTTAATACTGCCCCGGTGGAAAGAACGCGATCAATGTTCGACATCCTTTAGAAAATGATCCTTCAGCTTCTGCAACGCTTTGCCGCGATGAGAGATCTGATTCTTGACTTCTTTCGGCAATTCCGCGTACGTTTTGTCGCTGTCCAAGGGTTGGAAACAGCAATCCCAGCCGAAGTCCCGCGTTCCTCGAGGACTCACGATGGTTCCCTGTGTTCGACCTTGAAATAGTAGAACGGGTTCACCCGGTTCCCCGGTGGAATAAGCGAAAGTGCAAACCGCCTCCGCTGTTTTGTCCTCCCAGCCGTGAAGCATTTGATGAAGGCCCTCCGGACCGATTTTTTCCAAAAACCATTTGATGTAGGGACCGGGCAAACCCTTCATCGCGTTGAAGCACAAACATGTGTCCTCGACGATCACCGGACCCTTCACCAAATCCGCGGCAGCTCGACATTTACTGGTACAAATGTTGTCTATGCTCGCTCCCTGATATTCTGGAAGATCGATCGATTTGCTCGTAATTTCCCGGGGGAAATTTTTCCCCAAGATGGCCACGAATTCCTCGAGTTTCTTCGCGTTTCCGGTTACGAACACGATCGGCTTCGACATCCTGTAAAGTTCTGAAAAAAGTGGAAGGTACTTGATGCTGACATAAAAATTTCGCGCTTTATATTTGTAATTTAAGTTGGCAGCTCTTGATACGATTAATTCACGAATTTTGTACCAGATGGCATGTAGGAAACACGACACTTGTGTGCTTTGCACACATTGTTGTGCGAGAAACGCATGGAATCGTTGCCATTTTTTGGACAAATTAAATGAATCTTTATTTAGGTGTCTAGCCTGAGAAGTCTTGACTTAATCTTTGTCGAATTATGTCACAGAAATTTGATGAGTTGATTGTTTTTATTGAATAAGTTACCTTTTATCATCTGCTGCAACAGAAAAATGTACACACTCGACAACAACGTGCTCCTCCAACAGTGCTGCCAACAGTCCATCCTTTGCCAGTTTTTTACTTTCCCTAGTTCTCTTCCTTTGCTAAATCCGCCCAATTTCTCTACCAATCTGTTTTCTAGGTTTCGTCGGTAGTAGTCTTTCTTAATCGCTTCCCAAAAATTAGGATCATTAGCATAACAGTCGCTCGCAAAAGGATGCAAAGACGTACGAATTGGAACGCCTTCTTCAAAGTTAAATAAATCAATGAAGAAGAATCGTATATCAAATTTTAAGGGCTCGTTATAAAGAGGAAGCTTCAATCTACAAGTTTATGGTAGACTCAAATACGGAAATCATTTTGTAATGTTTTTTAAGACATTTTAATTTGTAGCATTTTTGTAAGAAAACATGTCGCTGGTTTCCCACGCATTATGCCACCTAAAAATTTTTTGGAGATAAATGAAGGATACTATGCGAAAGTAGAGAGTACAAGCTTTAAAATGAGATCAAGTTTATTGTCCTACGATTCCTAATAAGAAAGTTATAAGAATTTAAATATCAACCATTTTTTGGAGATCGAAAAGCTGTTTTTCTTGAGCAATTGCACATCATGCGCCATCTAGCGGCGGAACTCGAAAATACGAAAACAGAAAAACTTGAATAAACTCAGAAATTTGTGCCTCGCAATTAATGATTTATATCACAAAATATTCACGGTGAATTTGTGCACCATAATCATATCAAAATACCTCATAATTATTGCGGATTGTTATTTATTAAGAAATTGCTTCCCCGATACTTTATGTCCTATATAGAATACAGCATGGTTTGAGAACATGATTGAATATCTATTTATTACTCGTTTTTTATCGGACTTCTTTGCATAATATATATGCAGAAGATCATTGCGATCATTCCTGCATCCGCAAAGTATCTATTCTAGCACTAAATTTTGAGTTTTCATACTTTTTCCGAACATATGCATATTCTCATGGAACAGATTTAGTTCGGGAGTTTCACCGCTAGATAGCTATAGTGTTTCAGTGCTCGTGGACAAGCGATTTATTAAAAATTAAAACTAGCAATAATTATGAGGCTTTTTGGTATGAATGTGAAGCGTGGATTTACCACGAACAATTTAAGACCAAAAATATTAATTTTTTGTCACTAGTTTACAAGATATTCTGTTTTCTGTAAATTCATATCGCCACGTTTCATCGCTAGATGGCGCCATCGTCTACTTTTCGGCGTTTATATAACTATTTTGTTAAATATTTATCTATTGCTTGATTTTCCGTAGAATTTTATGAATGATATGGACGCAGGAAGGTTCAATGAACATTTTCCGGTATTTTTCATGTCGTTTTATTGTATAATAAAGTTATACGAACCGACCAATTGTTACGCAGAACGTGTGCTCAGAGTACATACGTACTTAAGAATAATATTTTCATACTTTCCGTAGAGATTTTATAATTTTTAAGGATTGAGATTAATAAATAAAAAATCTACACTTCTTCTTTTATCCATTTAATGCGATTGGTGCAACATTAGTCTTGAAATACAACAGAAATTTCAAGAAGAAAGAACTTTTGTCCAGTATCGGGCATAGCTGTACGGACCATATAGTCCGTGGTTCGTCCACACGTTCGTTGACTAACTAGGGATTTTACTTTAGTAAGAATTTAAGATCACACAGAGAAATTTGTTCACTGTAAATGCAAAGCAGCAGCAGCGCAGAAATCTGTAGCAGCAGCTCAAAAATGCCGAGTCAAGAGGTAGTGACAACAAAAGTAGTAGTACATCCGCTGGTACTACTCAGCGTGGTGGACCATTATAATCGGATGGGAAAAATCGGCAATCAGAAAAGGGTTGTCGGTGTATTACTTGGATGCTGGAGGCCTAAAGGTGTTTTAGACGTGTCAAACAGCTTTGCAGGTTAGAATGACTCCAGCATTTCTCATTTACTCATGCAACTTTTACTTATTTTTACAATTTACTATCTGCAACTTATCACACACCTCTTAGTTATCACTGGAAGTGGATGCAAGTGTGAGATTTAATTTTAAATAACTCAGCCATTGTTGTTTTTCTTACAGTACCCTTCGATGAGGATGACAAAGACAAAACTGTATGGTTCCTCGACCATGACTATCTGGAAAACATGTATGGAATGTTCAAAAAAGTTAATGGTGAGCACCTACAATAAATTTTAAAGGATCAGAAATATGTTACCACATAAACTGAGTTAAAATTGTACCATTTAACGTTTCAGCTCGTGAAAAGGTAGTAGGATGGTATCACACTGGACCCAAACTACATCAGAACGATGTAGCTATCAATGAATTAATTAGGAGATACTGCCCTAATTCTGTGCTGGTCATCATTGATGCTAAGCCTAAGGACTTAGGTCTTCCGACAGAAGCTTATCAGGCTGTTGAAGAAGTGCACGATGTAAATATTTATTATACCGTATATCATCTAAAACCTATAACACAGGTAGTATAATGCTTGGTTCTTTACAGGATGGTTCTCCAACATCCAAGACATTCGAACATATCCCCAGTGAAATTGGAGCAGAGGAGGCTGAAGAGGTGGGTGTCGAGCATCTGTTGAGAGACATCAAGGACACCACCGTGGGCACCCTCAGTCAGAGAATCACAAACCAACTGTTAGGTCTAAAGGGTCTGCACGAGCAGATCAGGGAGATCAGAGACTACCTGTTGCAAGTTGGTAGCGGAAAGCTGCCGATAAACCATCAAATCGTTTACCAGCTCCAGGACATTTTTAATTTACTGCCCGACATGACTCAAAGCAAGTTCGTCGACTCTTTATACGTGAAGACGAACGACCAGATGTTAGTCGTCTATCTGGCCGCATTGGTCAGATCTATAGTAGCCCTTCACAATCTAATTAATAACAAGCTCACCAACCGCGACGCCGAGAAAAAAGAGGCTGACAAGAAGGAGGTGAAGAAGGACGATAAGAAAGAGGAGGAGAAGAAGGAGGAGAAAGAAAAGGCGAAAGCGAAGAGCCAATGAGCCGAGCGAGACCGAGACTAACACGTGCGGTTCTCAGACTGTTGATCTAACGAAAGTTCACCAAACTCACGAAGTTTGTCCATACATGTACAAATGTATTTCTGTGTTTTGAGACGGTCGACATTTTCGAGCTAACACCAAAAAAAAGAAAAAAAGAAAACGCTAAACAGATACGAAGAATTTCCCTCGACGAGGTGTTCCAGGATAGTAACGAAACTCGGGCGAGTACTTTGCATTAGATAAAGGGTATCGATTACGCGTAGTTCCTTGTTACCTGTAATTAGGAACGATCGACTGCCACCTGCAACTTTTATGTAATGCACACCTCCCACAGTCTAGACGGTTCGAACACTGCAAACATGTTTTTTCTAAAGAAATTGAGCTTTCATAAGTAACGTGACGCTGCGTTGTTAATAAAAATGTAAAGAAACGGAAACCGAGAGCAATACCGATCATTCGAGCACACGACTTTATTTATTCTTCGTCAATACTCTGCGGGGGGCCACGGTGAACGGCTCGCATTTGTGTCATACGAAGCTTCAGACGGCGTAGCGTCGGGTCTCGAGCCTCGAGCCTTTCTCGATCCGTTCGAGCTTCGTCTGTCTGCAAAATCTCGATCCGGAAATCCTCGAAGGCCCGACGCTACACGCAAAGCGTACGCCCGGGGAGGATCGAAACTGTGTACCGTAAAACAGCATTTTCGTCATGCTTGTACCTGTACGATACATAATTTGAGATACACGCTGTTTTTCATTAATAGGCTTATCTCCTTACTTTATCCTTCGAACAACCATACTCTGTGCATGAAAAGAGAACGCGCTAGATATTCTCCGCGACGAAACAAACTTTCTTCTTCTCTCTACATCAAGGTGTACAGAACCAGGCACATCTGACTCAACAAAGTCCACCGACACGTCCTCCCGCTTCCACTGTACGCGATGCCCACGTAGGGCTCCAGATTAGTGTCGTTGTAATGCTGGAAGTACCAGTTGAACGAACTGTCCTCGATCACTTCGGCATTTTCATTCGAGGCCTCGTCCTTCTCGACGATCTCCTCCGCGGTCCCAACGTTCCTCTGAACAGCCTCGGCCACCGATTTCTGCCTCTCCGGCTCGGACATGAGCCCTAAACGCGGCGAAGGGACCTTCGTTATGGTTGGTCGACCTAGGGGACGCAAGTTCGCCGGCGAACCAGAAGAAGGCACCTGGCCCCCTGGAACCAGAAAAGCTGAAAGAGCCGAAGCTTCCGTTTCCCTGGAAAACTGCGACGCTGACACGTTCTTCCGGTTCTCTGACGTTGGAACTGTACCCTCGGTTGCCATAACACTCGAGACATCTAAAATCACACAATCGTAACTGTTGAGTACTTAATATATATTAATATTATTATATATATTATAATATATTATATATAATTAATATTATTATATATATATATATTATAATATATTATATATTATTAATATTATTATATATATTATAATATATTATATTATATTAATATTAAAATGTAACTCGTGTGTTCACCTTCGCTTCGAACAGTCGTCGTCGGCGTGGACGTCTCCTGGAACTCGACTTCCGGTTCCCAGAAGACGTTCTTCTCTCCCTTAACGGTCTCCGTTGACGTTCCTTTTACTTCTTTCGTCGCTTCTGTTGTTTTCGGTGTTGTCCAGACGACCCTATTCGCAAGCTCAGCTTCAGGCTTCTCCTCGAATCTGCTGGGCTTCTGGTTCACCTCCGGGCCATCTTGGATCTCAACAGCCGCAGAAGTCTCGTTTGCTTCTTGGGGCGACTCGTCCGCCGCTACACTCGAATCCGACGTTCTCGTCGCGTTCGTATGACTGGAACTAACGTAATCGCAATTTGATTAACACCTCGCCGTGTAAAACGGAGTCAGACCGTGACGAAGATTGCTAATATAATCTAAGAGAATGATTATTCAAGTCGAAATCAATAGAAATCTCCATAAGTAGTTCACGAGGCATGGTTTAATAGCTTCAAGGGGAAACTAATTATCGGCTCTACCAACATTTCCGACTGTTTACCTGTTCCTTAGATCGTGCTGTTGCTTCTTATAGTCCGCCTCGCTCGTCGCCACAGTGGACAGTTCCTCCCTCTCCTTGAATCCCAATTTAGGCCTGCTCGCCCTCAGCTGGGTCCTGTCGATCTTCACCACCGTTCCGTTTCCGCTTTTCCATCGTCTCTTCTCCTCCGGCACAACGCTAGAATTCTGCGACCCCGAGGTCTCATTCTTCGCCTGTTTCTGGTACGTTATCCTAGGGTCTGCGATAGGCACGAAGCCACCCTGTCCACGAGGCAGAGGCACGAATCCACCCCTGTGGATTTCCGGTTCCGTCGGCGGGAAAGTCCTGTAGCGACCTCTTCCAGGTCTTCCGGATGAATTCTTCCGCTCCGATTTCCTGCCCGAGTTCCCCCAGAGGTTGAAGTTCAGACTGGGCAAGGGCACCCCAAAGAAGGTGAAGCCGGAGCTGCTTGGGGACGGTGGCATCAAGGTGTTCTTCTTCACGGGGACAGTGGTGTTCGACTGCGGTTGAACCTTCTCCGACGATTGAACGACTTTCGTCGCGTCTGTTTGCGCAGTCGGCGAGGACTGATTTGTCGCGTTCGTGGTTTCGTTCCTGGTCTCTTGATAGTCTGCGTATTCGTAAAGGTAGTCGGAGTCCTGCGACGGAGGTCGCGTCGACGAGTCTTTTATGTTCATACGGAGCGGTACCACTTCCGTTGCACCGTACACTGTTGGCGAGGAAGAGTATGGAAGAACAATGTAAAAAATCTTGCGTCGTTCTTAAAAGAAACCAACGAAACCGTCGGACTCACGCGAGGAGGACACGGGGTACGGTGCCAAATCGATCATTTCAGCCTCGCAGCCAGGGTGAATGGGATCGATGTGTCTCTCCCTTTGGCAGTCCTGGCGAGACAGCCTGATTTCTTTGAACAGCGACCCATCGGCACACCTTGGACCCTCCGAAGACGCCTGTTGCAGCCACCCTCTTAGCCACAGCATCCCGCACGAGCAGGAAAGCGGATTGCCTTGTCAGAAATTGCGATAGTCTAAGCATCGTCGTTCGAGCAGCGCTCGTCATTCGAAGACGATTCAATCTATTAACCCGAGAAGCTAAGTAGCCGTTTTTCCGTTCGTATGGAAATGCGCGAGCGAAAGTTTCTCGCGCCGTAAACTAATCCGGCGAACGTGGCTAATTACCATCGATGTCCAGAACCGCGATGTTCGATCGCAATCGTTTGAACGCCGCTTCGGAAACGGAAGCCATCCGGTTGCTCCTCAGGCTGAGCACCCGGAGCCGCGGCATTTCGTCGAAAGGCGAGCCTTGGATGGCGCAAATCCGATTGTTATCCATCTGCGGGCAAAGTGGAAAACGTGTGTTAAACGATCCGCTATCTCCTTAATTAACGATTCAGCCCGTACGAATAATTGCTCCGCTAGCATAACGAACGTGGCCTCGCGCACCACGGTTCGTGGAGAAGTTTCACTCTCGACGAGAAAGTATTCTGCCCGTTATTACTAAAGACGATCCCCACCAAGCATTTTTCTTTCGTTCCACGGCGCCGCTGAAACGCGATCGTTACGAAAAAGAAAAAAAAAGAGAGAACCCGCGGCGCGTCGGAAAGCAACGAACCGATTTCGCGGGCGGATGTTTCGACGACGACGTCGACGGCCACTCACTTTCAACTCGACCAGCCATTCCATCGATGCCAGACTCGTGCTGGACACCCTGGACAATCGGTTGTTGCTCAAGTCCAGGACCTCCAGCGACCGGAGGCTCTCCAGACCGACGTAATCCAGCGCCGGCAAATGATTGTAGCTCAGATTAAGAAAGAGAAGGTGAGGCACGTTAATGAACGCGTTGCTCGCGATTTCCTGGATCCGATTCTCCTGCAGTTCCGCGCTTTGCAGCAAAGGGAGCTCGGTGAAAGCTCCGCTCGGGATTATCTGATGGAAGATCGATCGATTAATCTCCGCTGTTCCGACCACGAACGCGATCTGAACCGTCGTTTTCACCTGCAATCGATTCTTCCCGAGCCTTATCGCCTGCAGCTCCGGCAGAGATCTTATCGCGTTCCTCTCGATGATCCTCAGATCGTTGCTCTCCAGATCGATCAAGGACAGTCGCGGCAGCCCGTCGAAAGCGCCCTCGCGAAGCTCGCGGATCCGATTCCGGACGAGCTTCAGCTCGAGCAAGGCCGACAGGCTGCTCAGAGTTTCCGGCGACAGGATGTTCAGCTTGTTGAAGCTCAAGTCGAGAACCTGGAGCGCTGTTAAGCCGTGCAACGATCCGGGTAACTCGGTCAAAGTGTTGTGCGACGCGTACAGTTCACGAAGGTCTCTGCAATTAACGCCGTTTCCTCCCTTTGACGTCCGATCGTTAATAGAAACGGCTGTTTCCGCCGCGGCCACGTCGGACCACCGACACCTTTCTATCGGGAGCTACCTTCGCGCGGGATCTCGGCTCGTCTTCGAGAGAAAATTTCGCCTGACCGCTGAATAAATCTGTTTCGACCATTTCGCCTGGTCGACTCTAATTAAATATTCGACGCTGTCAATCGATTCTTGGATCTACGATTTCTACCATTATTTTCCTACCTAACTTGTAAGGAACACTAGGCAAGCGTGCCTCTCTGATTTTGTTCCGTTTTCGCATATGTTCTACTACTCGAAAAATTAAGCGATACGTGTTTTTTTCTAGCGGCGGTAATTAGCTTCAACAGGGTGAAACCGACCCTCAAAAGTTTACCGCGTGACGAGAATATTTCGAATTTCTCGTGGATACAACAAGGAGGACATTATATGCCGTGTTAACGCGGCATAAAGCCCGAGAAAATGGCGACACGCCAGGCCGATGGCACTCCACGTCTAAAA
This sequence comes from Megalopta genalis, assembly GCF_051020955.1. Lineage (NCBI taxonomy): Eukaryota > Metazoa > Arthropoda > Insecta > Hymenoptera > Halictidae > Megalopta > Megalopta genalis. Next base: position 4,548,040 of record NC_135016.1, on the reverse strand, counting down.
GGGGACACTTAAACACGAGCACCGACTTTCTAGGTACCAATTTGCCGGTGACGCAACCGAATGGCCACGAGTGAAACCGCTTTTCTGTGGGCGCGTTAACGCGTGGAAAAGTGCAGCACCGCGATCGCCGAGCTCTCTTACCTGGTGTTGGAGAAGGTGGCATGAGGGATTTGCGCCAGATTATTCCTGCTCAAATCGAGCCGCTGCAGTCGGACATTCTCCTGGAAGATGTCCGGCCTGAGGACCTCCAGCCGGTTGCCCTTCAAGCTGAGATCCATCAGCGATCTGAGAGGCCTGAAGCTTCTGCCATGGAGGGTGACCAAGCGATTGTACTTCAGGTCCAACTGTTCGAGCCTGGACAAACCGTCGAAGGTGCCGTCCTCGATGATCCTCAGAGCATTATAGCCTAGATTCAGCTTCCTCATGTTCGGCAGATCGGTCAGAGTGCCGGGCGAGATCCGTTCGATCCCGTTCGCGCTGAGATCGAGGGACCTCAGCACCGGAAGGGCTAGATCCTGTGACGAGACGGCAGGCAGGACGACGATACGGTTCATGGGCATGTACAGGTGTTCTATGTTCCCGGGCAGGCCTGGGACGATCTCGAGCATCCGATTCCAGCCGACGTCCAGCTCGTAGAGGTTGCTCAAATGGTGGAAGGTCAGAGGATGAAGTACAGAGAGCGCGTTCCCGGAGATGTTGATGTGCTCCAACGCCGGCGTGCCTAGGAAGGATTCCGGCTCGATCATCCCGATGGCGTTCCCGCTCATGTCCAACCGCCTCAGGCTCGGCAGATTGGTCAGCAGTCGGGGCTCGATGTGTCGGAAGTAGTTCCCGGAGAGATCCAGACCTTTCAGCGCCGGCAGGTTCCAAAATGGCGTCTCGAGCTGGTTCGACAAAGAGTTGTTCTTTAAACGCAGTTCCCTAAGAGCGGGCATTGCGGTGAAGGTCTCCCTTTGCAGAAAGGCCACTCGGTTGTGATCAAGGTGAAGCCTCTCCAGCGTCGGATGGCCTCTCAGCGCTCCGAACGGGATCTCCTCGATCTGGTTGTGGCTGACGTCGAGGAGCTTCAGCCTAGGCAGCGCCTCCATGATGGACCTCAGCTCGGACACGTGGCTGAGGTCGTTGTCGATCAGCCAGAACTCTTCCAAGCTGCTGCTAGGTCTGCGCGGGAAAAATTCCGGATGTATGCGGTGTATTAGATTGTGATTAAGATCCACGGTCTTCAACGCCGGCATTCTTTGGAACGCTCCAGCGAACACCTCGGTGATATGATTCCTCGATAAGGAGAGGCGGGAGAGGACGGCCAGGTCGGTGAAGGCCCCCTCGTCCAGCCGATTGATGCGATTCCGGTCGAGTCGGATCACCGATAGCGAGGGTAGATCCACGCTGGCACGGCCGATCATCCCGGCATCGACGATCGAGTTCCCCACCAACGAAAGTTCCTTCAGCTCCGGCAGATCGATCATCGTCCGCGGATGAACCCAGTGGACCCCGCAATCGGTGATGTTCACCAGCTCGAGCCGCGGCAGGCCTCGGAACAGACCCGCCTCCAAGCGTATCAGCCGCGAGCTGCCGAACACGTGAAGCTGCTCCAGGCTGGGCAGGTCTCGGAAGTTCCTCGGAGCCAGCTCCAGCAGAGCCGGCGAGTTGATCTGAAGGTATCTGAGCTTCGGCAGGCCGGAGAACTTCGGCAGCTTCTTCATCACCCGACTCTGCAAGGTCACCGCCTCCAGACCTTGCAGATTCTCGAGGCTGTCCACCGGCAGGGATCGCAGGTCCGGCTCCACGACGAACAATTCCAACAAAGAATCGTGCAAACCCTCCAGCCAGCCCGAAGACACTCTCTCCAGGCGATTGTTCCGCAACATCAGCCGGAGAACGCGCAAAGTGGCGAACACTTTGCCCGGTAGACTAGGTAGATTGTTGTTCTCCAGGATCAGCTCGTCCACCGGCCGGTCCAGGTAGTGGCTCACCGCTTTCAGACCCTCGAGAACCTTTGGCAACTCGCTGTGACTGCACCTAGTGGTAGAAGCTGGATGAGCGAGGCTGCTAAGAGGGGAGCAAGATCGTCGAGCAGGTTTGCACTTGCCAGATCTGGATCTCCATGTCGCGAGTGGAGCATCTACAAGGTAGGATCCTCTCCTGAGTAGGACACCCGTACTCGGCGCTCAGCTGGCCGCTGACACTGGCCCAACACAGTGCCAGAAACCAGCCGGCTGCAAAGAGGCCTCCACCTTCCGGTGGTTTAACCATCGCGCATTTGGACCTTGGTCTACGACCTTGGATGCCGGCCCCGCATTTTCTGGAAATAGGCCCAGGCTGGAACGTTATCTTGATCATTCAGACTCACGGCTTTTAGAGATGAGAATCTGACGACTAGACTGCGGATCTTTGTGCAAAATAAAATTGTTCCAAGACGATTGTATGAAACAGAAATTGGAAACAAATAAATTATTTCTTTTAATAATTTTGTTAACTTGAAAACTGTTTGACAATATCATTCGATTGTTCTCGTGGCTTTATGATTTCATATTTCAGCTACTCATTTTTGGCATAAATGCATAAAATCCGCAGTCTACTAATGACGATTCTATTCGTTTCTCGTTGATCTAATTTTATAGAATGACTGTCGCCACTTTTTCGTTGTCTATCATCATTGTTAATGTATTTTATTAAACACTCTATTAAAGATTCAATCAATCCGTCGAACAAAAGTTGCGAACGATTATGCTTTCGTATGTCAACGTGCAATACAATTAATTCGACCATTTTCGCGTAATGTACTAGATCGTGAACGTGTCGCATACGTGTGACGCTGGTAGAACATTATTTTTAGCCGATGAAAGTTAGAGAAATCCCCATGTGGCCCCATCCGAATCTTTTCACTTTGGTTATAGAAAGCTCCGTCGATTTGAACGTTTTAACATCGCAGGCTCGAAGCAGACTATCCGAATAAAAGTTTGCACAGATTTCAGGCGGATTCAAGTGTCACGTTTCACGGTCTGAAAGCACCGGAAGGAAGAAGAGTGTCCCCCGAGTGTTGATCGCCTAAGGAAATTAACGACGAGGAGCAGTCTTCTTCCCTTTTTGAAAAGGGAAAAGTATCCCGATCCGCACGAAAGTAGGCGGTCCGAGCATCGGGCGTTAAAGTGGCCCTGGATGTCACGGTGGTTTCCGTGCGTAAATCGGCGAACGCACGTGTGTAGACTAGTTGCTTACACGTCACGGTACTAGACGACAAAATTAATGCTTCGTACCGTAAGCAAAGCTAAACACCGCTAGGACAATCCTTCCCCGTAACGACCGCTGTCGTCTGGAACCCGTCGCGATGCGAATCGCGCTGACGAAACCAGCGGGGGGATTTTGAAACCGCGCTACGATCGTGTCACGATCCGAAAATCGAATTCGAAAGGATCCGCGGAGGCTCGAAAGGGATCGACGCGGAAGAGAAAAATCCCTTGGCCGTTATCAGATGGCAGGAGAACAAAGGTGTTCCTCTGCGGCTGCTGTCACGGGTGACCACGTGTGTTTCATAACGCGTCTTCCGTAAGTACGAACAATTGGTCGGCCTGGAAAGCCAGCCGAACATGAAGAATGCCGATACCAGGTGACCATTAACGAAAGGAAGATTCAAAATCAAATCTGACGCGGATGTATGTGTGAGTGCGCGCGCGCGCGCGCGTTCGAAACGCGACCGTAAATTTAAGGGAGCGCGTCAGACGTGCGAATGCAGGTCGCCGCACTCACGTGACTGCATTAGCATGCTGCTGAAACCAGTCCGATTGTTACAAAATCGTTTCTCGTTCGTTCCATCGACCATTAAAGTAACCCCGATCGCGTTCAATCGCGTTCGCCTCTCTCGATCGCGTGATTCCGGCCGATTCTGCGATCCATTGACGCAATCGATGCGACGCTAATTCGCGGCTCACAATGCGAACAAATGACACAGGTGCAGCAACGATCTCCGTCGTCGTTGCGGTACCGAGCTTGCCGCGATCGAACCGGCGATCGCGTATGATTCCAGTGAAAGTGACATATACTTCCTTGGTTGTCCTGCGCGGCTATCGTTCCGAACCCCGCAGCAATTACGCAACTTGGAAAAGAAGTCGGGTACCTTTCAAAGGAACTGCACCGATAGCGCAACATACTGTTTAGTTTAATTAGCGAGCTGACACGGCGTCCGCTCGCAATTCGACTAACTAGAATTTTCAGAACGAGCTTATGAATCTAGTACTTCCAACAGCATAAATACAATTGCTAGATATTAACAGAGATTGCTAGATTTTTCTAGGATACGAGACTACGATAGAAGGTCCAGAAAAATATTCTCCCCACGTTTTGGAAAGCTCTTCGTCTAGAGTCAATCTCTGTACCCTAAATTTGGTACCCTGCCCAACAAATCGAGGGTGAACACTGAAATTTTTAGGACTCACAAGATCGCCAACCCCCGAGATCCTCGAAGCCCCTCCTACTTTCGAGTTCGCGTTACTCGTCGAATCCTCGTGTTATCCTCCGGTTGGAAACGATCGCTGAAGATCCGATATCCTGCAAGGGGAAGATATCACTGCAGCCACTGTTCGTTCACAAACGAAGAAGCGACGCGATTCGCGCACAGAGCACAAGAGCCTCGGCGCTCTCGTTACGGACAGGCACGGACTAACTACACGAAGAACTTTTGTGCAAAGCGTGCTGATGCACAAAGTCGAGGGGAGAAGATGACTGTGGCGTGGGCGATGGCGAGCGGGACGAAAAGAGAATTGCGAAGTGCTGTGTCCAGCCACCGTGAAGGCACGCTTCCAGGAAATTCTTCCCTTTCCACCGAATCTTCGCGTCCGAATCATTTGGCGACAGTGACAAGTTTCGAATTTACGGTTTCTTCATGCCCGGGACTTCCTGGTCCGAAGGTTGCCGAAAAACGTTGCGATCGACAACCGCTAGAACCGCGCGGCACGCTTTGTCAACGTTGGCGACAGAGCACGACGCGTCTCGGAAGGCCTTGTCACACGATTTTTCGTGAAATTTCTCGTTATCGTACGCGAACTGCTGCCTGCAGGATCGTTCGATGGTTGCTTCGACCCGAGGACAACGACGATTCCCATGATTTTCTGACGAACGTGCAGTTAAATAGGTTCCAGTCCAGATGACACGAGTTCCGTCTTTCTTTATCCGCCTCTTACGAGATACAGAAAATATACGGTAACAGACAACGGGACCGACAATAGATCTCGCTACGATCTCAACAAGCTTAATTAGAGTACAACAAACAAGAAAAATTAATCACGGGGCAGGGCGGGCGACACGCGTTGGGAAGTTCCACCGGCGTTTTCTGGACGGAACGATTCCGACGAATTTTACGTGGCACTTTCATCCTTCATTCGGAATTTAAATATGCGTGTATTGCAGAATCAAAACATAGCGATCAGCGATAACCGGTTCCGAACGATCGAGACCGTCTGGTGGCTTGTGCTAAATTTCCGAAATTTCCGAAACCGAATTACATATACCGTTTACTTCGAAAAATAAAATACGTAGAAAAACAACTGTTTATCTCTCGTTCGTGTCTCTTAACTGATTATCATTTCGCCGTTAACTATTAATTCGATCAATTACCTTAACGCCGCAACAATTACAATAATTCTTCAATCAACCGTTCGCATATTTATGCGACAGACTTGCGAGGTATTTCTTCGGTAGATTCATCATTGCGCCAAAGGTCCAGCGCGGATCGACTCACAGACGCACACACACGCGTCAACGAAAGAAATCGGAGTTCTAACTGGTTTTCATGATCAACCAAGCTATAATATCATAAAATCAGGTGTGTCTAGGCCAGTTGTTTATCGACACCGCGGCTGGAAAAGGCAGATCGATCTCGCAACATCGTGGTGGCATAAACGACAACGACAGTTCCACGTTATAATGTACTGCAACAACAATTTGTTGCGTGTCTCCCGGCGACTGTCGAGAAGCGTTTTCAGGGATTTCCATATCGGTAACGGTCCGGCTTCCCAAGGTGTTAAAGAAAGCAGGAACAACGGGTCGAACGTGCTCAAGAAACCGCCGAGGATATTGATCACTGGTACGTACGGACTAAAGGCGAAACAATTATAATCATCGTTGCGAAACCGGTCACGGTCGCTACTGTCCGGTGCCGTCTCTCGAAGAAGCTAACAGTGTTATTAGAATGCATTGTTTTAAGGGACTCATTTACCTAGCAAATTACCAATGATAATCGAACGGTTGCAGGCGGTCTCGGCCAGTTGGGCACCGAGTGCGCGAAGCTGTTGCGAAAGAATTATGGCAACGAGAACGTGATCCTCACCGACATCATCAAGCCGACGGAGGACAGCCTGTCCTGCGGACCTTTCATCTTCGCAGACATCCTCGACTTCAAGGGCCTGCAGAAGATCGTGGTGGACTACAGGATCGACTGGCTGATACATTTCAGCGCTCTGTTGAGCGCCGTCGGCGAACAGAACGTCCCCCTCGCAGTCAGAGTCAACATAGAAGGTAAAACGACGACTTCGAACGTTTCTAGAAGCGGCCGCATCCCTGCCGAACGTATTGCGCTCGAGTGAAATGGAATGCCGTGACCAGCGAATATCGTCGTTACGATAATAATTATATTGTTACCGCGGCGCAGAAGAAAGTGGCCCCCGAGGGAAAGTGGATTTTTCCCTCGGCCGTTCTTGAAGAAATCGTCGGGCTAATTCGGTCGTCGCTGATGAGCCAATTTTCTGTTAGGTATGCACAACGTGATCGAGCTGGCGAAACAGTACAAGCTGAGGATATTCATCCCGTCGACGATCGGCGCTTTCGGCCCCGATTCGCCGAGGAATCCCACCCCCAATATCACCGTGCAACGACCAAGGACGATTTACGGCGTCAGCAAGGTCCACGCGGAGCTTCTGGGGGAATACTATCATCATAAGTTCGGCCTCGACTTCCGGTGTCTTCGGTTCCCCGGGGTCATCAGCAGCGACCCCCCCGGTGGCGGAACCACAGGTATTCGTTAACATTTATTTTTCGATTCGTCGAGGTTTGACAATTTGATATCAGAACATTTTCTATTTTACTGTCTGATGAAAAATCAATAGAAAATGGAGATGCTAGAGACAACGCTATTGCGAGGAACCGGAGGGCTGCTTTTACAGAATTTATCCGGTCCGAGAACACAAGCTTTTCTGTCACAAGATTATGCGGATACTCGTTTCTCAATGGACGGAATACCCTAATCGTAATATAATGAAGTACTTCGTGTTTTATATTCCTATCTGTAGGTCCACGTTTCTCGGCAAAGGTACCCCGGGGTACGAAGTAGAGCACGTTCCAAGCGCGATTAGGGTAACTGCGTAATAGCGCAATCCATCGCTCCTCAAGGACAATAGTATTAGTAAATTGTTGAGTGTCTCTTGATCACAAGCCGTGAGATCGTTCCTTGCGTTTCCCTTATCTCCTGATGCGTAAATCCGAGGGTAACCGCACGGGATCGTGAGTGGAACCATAACGCAAAGGCTATTTCCTATGCGAGCATTTGTTTTCTTCCTCAGACTACGCTGTCGCCGTCTTCCACGAGGGGTTGAGCACCAAAACGTACGAGTGCTATTTGGAGCCGTACACGAGGTTGCCGATGATGTACATAGAGGATTGTCTATCCGCGCTCTACCAATTCTTGAACACGCCGAACGATCGGCTGAACAGGCGAGTATACAACGTCACTGCGATGAGCTTCACGCCGGAGGAACTCTTCAGCGAGTTTAAGAAGCATGTTCCTGATCTAAAGATCACGTACAAGCCGGACGGACGGCAATATATAGGTCGGTGATTTGTAATTCGTCTCTGATCGTGGTCTATTTGTTTAAAATCATTTTAATTCTAGCTGACGGTTGGCCGCAAGTGTTCGATGACAGCGACGCGCGACGGGATTGGGGGTGGAAACACAAGTACAATTTGCAGAGACTGGTGGAGTCAATGATACGCGACGTGAGATCGAACTTCTTGTCGAAGAGATCGTTGAAAGAGGTCAATAGCTACGTATAACGGAGGATAATTGAGAAAATTATATTTCTGAGATTCCGATGAAATTATAAAAATATTTATTTTACAATAAAGGCAATTCTTAACGCATGTTCGGTCGCGTTCACATGTCCTCGCTCATCAGCTGGGCAATGATTTCATCATTTTGGAGGGAAGAAGTGTCCAGTCTCTTCGGGGTTGCTTTGGGCGCCCTCGATGGAGTGGTGCTTATTTTTTCCACTTTCCTTACCGGTGTCATTGTTTTGTCCATGACTCGTGACGGTGTGCTGATCGACGTATCCATAGTTCTTGAAGGGGTGCCAAAATTCCTGTCTCTTCTGATCGGAGTGTTGCTCAATCTCTCGCTGTATCTTCCGGTTTGCGAAAATTTCTCTTGCGTATCGGGTTCTGTAAAAAAAGAAAAACGTTAGTTGAAACCGTCGAGGTTCATCCTCGGTAACCCGAAACAATTACCTGTGACTTCTTCTTTGGCTAATATAGCTCGACTTTCTATAAAGTATCCATTAGGATGAACAATAGACTTGTCCGGCAATCGATTGTGCAGAATCTCGAAATATTTGGTGCAAGCAATAAGGTAATGACCATTTTTGGCCAGATCTGCGATTTCATTGGCGCTTATCACTGGTATACCGATACCAGACAATTTCTGTCTCAATATTTCGTTATCCATATGTTTGTATGGACAGCCATGGTACTCCCCTGGACCCACTGCGGACGTGATAATTTTTGTGCAGCCCATAGGGGTGTAATTCGTTTGTTTACCCTCTTTGCCGAACGTGTGCCTTATGGTGTAGGCGTACTGTTTATCGAATTTGTCTGGATCAATTTTTTTCGTGAACTCTGTTTTCCAAAAATGCAACGCATCTTCCATTATCACCCCGATACCCTTAAGAAACAGACCGTACTGAATACGCCCGCTATTTCGGAGATGGTGCTGAGCCATAAGACCTTCATGGAGCAACCTCATGCACAGAGGATAAGATGTTTTCGACAACTAAAAATGATTGTCAATTAGACCGATGGCGCAACCTTGCGAAGTAGGTCAATTACCTCGTTCAGCTTCTCTACAGGTGTAGCAGTCGTCGTCCAGACCACGCGGGTCATACCAGAGAAAGAACCAGGCAAGGATTTGAGGAAAGACATCAATCTTTCGTCGTCAGATATATTTGAGACGTAATACTTTGCGTACTAAATGGTACAAATACATTCGATTGTGGTAACCGAGTTACTGCTAGCTACGTAATATAATTAATAGCTCACTTACCGTAATGCCACTAATTAAGATGTTCCTCAAATAAGAAACAAACAGAGACACTAAGCTTGCCTGGGGTATGTATGCCATTCCATTTGTCAGGTATACTTTGCGTGACTTGACTAGGTCAGTCACCCTCAGGAAAGGTACTTTGTAAAACTCTGATATATCGACATTAGAAACTTTTGCAGTGGATGAACGAAGTTCTTCCCTAATTGCATCTTTTTCCTCTCTAGTGATCTGTGCAATGAATAATAATATAATTACCATGATTAGACATTTGATTACATTATTTTCTTTCATCCCTTACTTGCTGACATTCGATATTATGCATGCCAAGGAGCTTTTCTATTCCCTCAGCATCTAATGAACTAAATCTTAGTTTAAATAACTCTAGTTCTTGACTAATGAACCATGCCTGGCGATCTAGATCTTGGCTACATGACAGTCTCAGTATAAAGTGGGACAAGTGATCCTTCCTTCTACATTGCAAATCTGCTTCTGATGGTGCGCTGGACCCAGTTGCATGAAGAAGGTGCGCAAAATATTTGAGCCCATCTTTTCCTAAAGATGTGCTCAGATTTTTCTTGCGCTCTTCCACTTGCTTCACGTCTGTTCGTAGAGCATTACTTTCCACATGTTGCAATACTAGAAATTGCATATTCTCTCTCTGAATAAGTCTCCTTAGTATCAACTAATTTCAGACCTTAATTTCTAATTACCGAGAAACTTACGTTTTACTCTGTCCATACCCAACTGTTGAAAATCCACGAACGGAATATCGCCGGATGGAGGAAAATCGTACATTTGTAGATCATGTTGGTAAATATCTTTAAGATCGTCCGTCCCAGTATTAACTGTATACCGTCGTCGCTTAGTGTATTCCATTTTCTGAACGAATGATAAGTATTAAAAAACCTTACCTTATTATGCTCTTACGTTCTTTCAGACATGTCGATTTTTCGGCATTATTATTAATAAAAACTAACGATATAATTAGAAGTGTTAATTGGCAAACCATGCAGAAAACTATACCAGCTATTTCATTTATTCGAAACGATTATTCTTTATAGTTCTTAAAAATTCACGTACTCGATGTCACACACAATTTTCCACTTGTGAACTGCAGCGTCAGTTTAGTAGATGTAAACCTCCAAAACTAACTCCAGTCTATGTGTGGTTTGTCATAGCATGCGGCGCGTTCTCTCCCTTAAGCAGCCATTAGAACTTTCCCTAATGTTTGGCGTCTTTTTTTCCCCGCGAATATTTGAAATCGTTTAACGGAGGGAAGCGCAGAAGAACAGCTGCGCAGCAAAGGAAAAAGGGTGCGAAATACAATCACGTGTGAACCTTTATTACAAGTTATTGTCAGTTCATTGTCAATTTCATACAGTACAAGTGATCAGACGAAGGACAATGCAAATACTATTTTTGGTAGTTTTGTATTACACGAACGTCCTCCAATCGCATCGGCGCTAAATGACCATCTTTATTGTCAAAATTCTGAACGAATAATTTCCTTATCTCACAATTATAAAACTCTACTCTGTTCTTTATAGGCGATATTTCTTGAAACTGTTCGATGGTGATATTTTCCCTGTTGATAATTTGTTCCTCAAATAAATTCGCCTGTTTCGGATACATCGAATCCCCTGGAAGGACATACACGCTTCCATTTCGCAGAAGAATCTTCACCTAATTGTATAAATTCGATTAAAATCGTTGTAATCCATTTGGTAAAGGGTGAACAATTAATTTACTTACTGGCAGAGTTTGTAGCACACCCCTTTTGGTCCGATCGATGGCGAAATCTAATAAATTATCAATACTCTCGAATTTTGCGATCCTGGCTATTTCATACTGTTGCGGAGGTGCTAGAGCGAAACCGGCATTGGCGAATATGAAGTTCGCTGGTAGATCCCACTGTATTCAACAAGAATTAATAACAAATAATTTCGGTATCGTACAATTTCGTATTTCTTACTTTCGAATCTTCGATTTCCGATGCTTCGCAGACCGTTTCTGGTGGCTCCTGCATGCAGGCCATGTAGAAAACAGTGTCGAACCGACTGCTGCGATAACATGTAGGTGTCAACCAATTACTCCATTCGTAAAGCGACCATAAATCAGGATAGCAGCCGAAATTTTGGCACAACGAATAGAATTCCGTCGCGTCGTTGTGCACTCTCTTCTGCCAGGCTTGCACCTCGTCCTCAGGTACTGAACAAAACGAACGATTGACCTTAGTGTTGTCGCGTTAGTTTCAAATTGAATTTTCGTATCGTTTCGATAATCGAATTACTCTCGACATTCTGCGCCCAATCGGAGTAGGTGCCGCTGTCGTTCGACTTCCTGCAGAGGAGGATGCCGCACTCTTCGAAGGTCTCACGAATAGCACTGATACGAAGTGAAATTTCTCTTGGCAATTCGTTTGGTCGTTGATTAAAGATAATTGGACGTGTTTTAACAGTTGGTACCAAAGTGGCGAAGCTGTTCTTGTCGAAGCCGAACGTGGTGTAAAGATTGTGCCACTTGAGGTCTGCATCCGACGAATGGATCATCCCTCCAGGAAACACATATTTACTCGGCATGAATTTGGAGTTTGCTTGGCGTTTAAGGCAGAGCAGATCGTAATTATACTGGAACTGAGAATTATTACATCAGATGTTCGCAAGACGATTCGAGTTTCCCGCGTTGTTTTATCTAAAGCCAGAAATTTCGTCGTATCGATTGTAAGTATATTTTCCGTTTGATCGTAATATTCATTTCAGATAAAATATTTTCATAGATCGCAGGAAACTAACGGAGTTTTACAGATTTCACCGTACGTAATTAAAAAGATGAATTCGTACTTTGTTACATACGTTTACTTGAGGCCGAGAACGAACGCATCTCCTCATATGACGTGCTGTTAGGATTAAACTTGCAGATTCTTTAAATCCTTTCATTTCGTTTATTTTCAAAGGCACACACGATTTGGCGGTATTATGAATCTATATAATCGAAATTCAAAACATAGCAATTAAGGTTACGTAACCTAAATAATTATGTCGGTTACGTTACAACATTAAATTTCTCGAATGACGTTGTGAGATAAAAAGCGAGTATCGATTCTTCGAGTTAAGTTTTTCGAGATTCCAACTTTAAGTTAAAAACTTCTACCAGATAATTTAGCAACGCTTTATCGGATTTTGTATACAATGTTTTCACAACAATACTTATTACAGAATGCTATATTTTCTGATGAATTAAGTACATATAATTCATTGATGAGTATGTACAATTTTAGGTAATATTACATTTCTGTAGCATGCTTGGTGGCAAAATATGCAAATAACATCTATGTACATGAGAATTATAATTATCACATTCACAACCTACAATGTGAAACAGCACATGTTCACAAAATGAGCTATGTGCAAAAGTGATTACACACCATTTAGAATACAATAACTTTCTTATTTGCGCTCCTTTTTGTAAATATTTGTAACTCACTGTCTAGTAAACAAATCAGTCTGGAATCTACAAACAATTAAAATCATTTGATTCAATTACTCACTTTTGCACATCACTGTATGTTACAATAGACTATAGCGTATAACAATTTAGGAACTGTACAGAGCAGCACTATTAAATATCTGTATGAAATTAGAAGCCTATTAGTCTTTTTTATTTTTGCTGTCTTTACCAGTTGCTGTAATCATTAGTTCATAGAGTTGACACATTTGTTCATCCCTAAATTTTTCAAGATCTTTTTTATCCAAATCTTGACCTAATGGTTTGGCTGTATGTGGTCCCTTTAGTCCAAGCTGATTAGCAAGCATGAGAGCGTACTCCTATAATAAATAAAAATTATGTCCATCAGATTAATTAAAAAGAGTAATATCCAATTTTTAAAAAAATTATTTCTGCTGAATGGAACCTAACCTATCTTCCCTCCACGAAAGTATGTGAAATATTTAGTCCTACTTACTGTCCATTCATGTAGAAAAATAGCAGCTTCAGCTTCGTTGCATGTTTTATGTCTCTTAAACTCATCTTTGAGATAACTGGTTCCTAAAGATTGAACTTCCTCTGGTAAACCACGGTGTAACCTCAAAATTGTTTTGTACAGCAGTCTAACCCGCTGCACGTGTGATAAACTCGCCATAATTTGGTGTAGTGAGATTCTTTTTACAAATACATGTTACCATAAAATATATACATCTTATAATTTTATAATAAAATAATATATCATCCAACAGAACGTAGCAGACGAAAATTCAACAGAATTTTCGCGCCAAGTGTATACACAGATCCATACAATAAATTACTGATTAGGGAGTAGGGAGGGAGAATATTATTTATAAGCCGCATCTGTAAAGTCCCTTAATTTTTATCTATATGCTAAGAGATAAAAATAATTACGAGCTTCGCTTTTTTTGCTCGTTGTATATTCGTCTTCGGTTAATCCCAGCGATAATTAGCCGGACAAAACACATTGATAGCGCGTTAATTAACTGCAATCGATCCGCCTCCGTTTAACAATCTTTTCCATTTCGTAGTCACAGTACGATAACATGGCCACGTATCGACGTCTCAGGAACGTTATCTCTCAGCATAATTAGGTCCTTAGAAATACGATTAAATACTAAAAACACTTTATACAACTGTGAACTATTAAAACCGTCTAAAAATATTGAATTCGCCTCGTCAAAGATTTAAAAATATAATGCAATCGCAGCCAGCCTCCTCGTTGTGTTAATTGTCCTCAGGACACCTGGCGTCTTGAATGTCCTGCGAATCGAGAGAACAACAAAGTTATAGCTTATTTAGGATACATTTCGGATCATTTAATACAAATATACGAGCTACGAATTTTACCCGATTTCTCTTTTCTCCGTACTTAGACCAGAAAGTGACTTTGCTCTCGGTTTTTTGGCCAGTTTGTTTGTTGAACACCGAACACGAAGAAAACGGCGGCGAGTACAGGTGCAAGGAGATTGCAGGATTCACTGCACTGGGATTCTCCACGCGATGGAGACCCATAGAGTCTGTAAATTATAATTAATTTATTATGAAACATTTTCCGAAGGGAAAAGCATTTTTAGGAGGTATGTATGTAATTTCAGCGTTGTACCATTGATGTAGCATATCTCGTCGAGGTCAAGGGTAGTTCTGTCCAATTCCTTGAGCTCTTCAGCTTCCGTCGATATGCTTATGGTCCCATTCTTCTTGGGCCATGCGTATCGCGTCTATAAACCAACATTAAATTAAGCAACCTACACGAGTCGCGCTATTAATTGTTAGCGGTTTCGTAAACCCAGATAAGGAGCCTGCCTTGCAGATTAAACTTGTCAACTAGTTGTATGATTATCGAATTAAGCATACCTCGCACAGTTCACCCTGCAGGATCTTCATCACACAATGCGCGTTCGCGTGGTCGTGTATGGCTGATCCATGGCCCTCACCCCAGCATAACACCATAAGATTGAACTTTCCATTTCCCTCGTCGACCAAGTTCCTTGTGTACCTGCGAAAAATGATTCATTCATCGTCTAGCTTAAGAATATCCGTGCCGTTAGATTAAGTGAAATGAGTAATGACGACTTCCGTTCGGTCGTGTGATTGATATACGTAATGAAAGGGCAATTAATTACTCTTAGATAGAATAAACACCGGTGATCTTATCTTCGAGCACCATAGAGTAATGATAGTAATGATCCAAGCAGAAGACGAAGCGATTCTTACGCAGAAAGATAATAAACTAGGGCAACAAAATGGCGATCCAAGCACAGGGAAATTCTCGGAATACCAGAAGAAAATCGCAAGAAAGTTCTATAGCGAGAGGAAACGTTTGTTAATTTAGATTGCGCAGAAGGATAATAAAGTGAGGCAACGACGATTAACTTGTCCTCTGATGCAACGGCTAGCTCGCAGATCGTTTCTTCGAACACCGACGGGAAATCGTGAGGATATAATTGAAAATTCTTGCGTTAATCGCATGGAACGATTTCGATGGATCATTGCTCCCGATCGTACCTACGAGTGTCGCGTGTCGGAGAACCGATGTTTTGGCTCAGGTGTAATGAAAGTAGGAGAGGCAGGTGGTATACGTGGAAAGTGTGCGTAATGCCGGGCCCACACTGCTGTTTGCGAACAGCTCGCGAGCAGGTAGCACGCTCAGGTAGCGGTACATCAAAGGGATTGTTCGCGAGTTCGAAGCATGTCCGGACGCGTTTGTAACAATTTAACGCGTTTGTAGCCGACATTAATTCAAAGCAGAACAAGCTTGTAACTGTTCGCGAGCAGTTTGCAAGCTAATCGCGTGCTCCAATGTTAACACGCCGATGCTTTCGGTGGCGATCGACTCGCGAACTTTCTACGAGCAGTTCGCCAGGACTGTTCTGTCCAGTGTGAATCCGGCATAACCAGCCGTTCACCGAGCGAACACCACTGATTTACGTGCGATACACATAGACTTTGAACTGTTCCGCATACTTAGGCTCAGATTGCAATGATGCCGTCCCGATCGTGTTCTTTGATTCTCCGATTCACGAGCGACATGTACAATAAATTCTCCCTAATTTTCTTTCAGCTTGCGAACAAAAATGGACAATTTGGGCAGAGGAGATACGATTATTCGAGCCTTGCACCTCGTTCTTACAATTTCTGACGAGAGTCACAGAGAATGAAAGACTTGTCATCGATACACGTTCCTCGAAATCCTTCGAACTACTTCGAACCTATCAGAGCTTGAAAGCAACCCTTTTTCGGAATTATTCAAGCTCTAATCGCGAACATAGTTGATCTCGGCAGTTACAGCACTATTATCGATACTACCGCGAGTCGCGTGGACTTCGGTCACGTAGCCAATTACGCGCGATAATTTCGCATTACAGCCGTAATATTCGTAATAACGGAGACAATTTCCTTTCTAGATCGGACCGGGAAAGAACCGGTTCGAGATTTCATGGAAAATTCGGACTGTTCCACTCAATGATACTGTGCCCTTCGCCATCGTTCAATTACGTTTGTAGAACGAATGGCTCGAGTTATGGGGTAACGCGAAGCTTATCGACTAGCTCATTATTCACGACACTGATTCTGGAATCCCCAGGGTTATCGTTCGACACTGTCGTACACGTTGCGCGCGTGTCGTACCCTATTTTTTGTAACGGGATTCGCACTCGATAAGCCTGCCGATACACGCGATCCCGTCGATCGGCACGCGATCGCGATCGAGAAAATGCGCGAAGCAGTTTCTAGTCGGCGTATCTCGCGAGGTCGTTCGCATTCCCTCCTGGTCAACAAGGTTGCTAAATTCCTCCGGTGTCGGGCACCGGAACGGTACGAAAATTTACGAGACGCTCGCGAGACGGGGTTGCAGAAACTGTAACGGTTGCGATAACCTATCGTGAACTCCGCGAGCATTAATCTTGTTTCACAATTCCGGCGTAGCTGGACGCGTTTTTGTTTGCCGTTTGATTGAATGTTTTCTTAGAAGTCCGATTCCTCCGATGACAAACAGACTGTGGCAAACACCTAGTTCATCGACTCCTCCAGATACAGCGGATTCAACAGGTTGATCTACCTGCTTGCCTATCGACGATTTCAAAGAGCGCCTATTGGTCGAATGCTTGAATTTGTAGAACTTCAAACTGTTATTTTTCGGTTCTGGATTTGGGCTATGCGTTGCGGCTGCGCATTTCGGTTCTATCTCGAATTTAAGGCTTTACGTTCACACAATAACATGCAATATACATTTTACTTCGACAACCTCCAAACGTTTGTGTACAAGTTTTAAATTACCTATAAATGTATGTGTGTAGTATGTGTATATAGAGAGGTGTGTACTTATAATATAATAAATTCATTATTACTCTATACAGTAAAATCTTGGTTATCGCTAAAAATATAACGCTAAAGTATATGGTAATATTAACTTATTAACACTAATGTCAAGAATACTTTTTTATTCAAGAAAACGTTCGATCATTTTTCATGTGCTATTATCTCTAATAAAAAGAACAATTCGCAACGAACCAATGCTGTTTTTAACAAACGACATTATTTGGTAGATGTGGTAGACAAAACAGTACAAGTATTTTGATCTTAAATATAGAATCCATATTTTAAATCCCCGAAGGAAATACAATGTATTTGTTACGTGAAATAGAATTAAAACCGAAATTCATAACCGAAACTCAGAACCGAAAAACAACAGTTATAGAACCGATATAATAACGGTTCTAAAGAACCGAAACTGATATAAGCCAGAACAGATATACCTCATAACGGTTATGAGAACATTTCGGTTCTGTTTCAAGAACCGAAACCGAACCGAATCATAATCGTTTTCAACCCCCTGGCGAGAACGTTTCACGACCTTTTCCCGAGATTTCCGCTCCTGTTTACGTGTCGAGAACTTTCTCCGGAGCAATTACTTCGGTAATGACCCACGGCCTCCTCGTCGCGAAGGAATTTTGCTTCGATCCTAATGATCGGATTGCGGATCTTTATGCGAATTCTCATTTTCATAAAAATTCGACTTGAAGAGACGTTTCCTTCGTCGGTTGAGAGATTGCTTATCTTGAAAATAAAGTAAAAATGCTGTTAGACCTTGTTAATTTATACGTTCTCTTACGTTTGAAAAATCTGCGCATGCCATTAAATGCCATAATGATCGTCTGAACAATCTGTTCGTTGAATTCGTAGTGGATAAAATTTGATCCTGCGGTTGGTAAGGGTGTTGGAACTCCGTGCGATGGCCTATAATAGTTATTGAAATGTTCTTCAGATGATTTTTACTCTGGGATAATGGAGCCAGTTACTGTGTTGTGTACAATTGCTGTGCCTCTCGTTCGTTTTCGGGCCTAATTAATTTCATATATTTATCGAATAAGAGATATTCAATTCTTTCATTCTGTTTATTCTGTAATAAAAAGAGTTCAATATACTTTACTCGATAAATATAAAGCGAATTATGTCCGAAAACAGACCAAAGGCACAGCAATTGGTCAGCCCACAGTGACCGCCTCAACCACCCTATTGTATGTCTAATTGTAAATGTCTAATAGTGAGTGTCTAATTGTAAGCCGATCGATGTAAGTGCGCAGTCGATCAATAAGTCCATCCGGCTGCGTTGTCAGCAAGGTCAATGTGTCGTTTTGGACTTATCTCTCGCTGGCAATATTGCACAGATGCTAACGGTTTCTTGTTTGGCCTATAAACTCTAAATACTCGTAAAGCGAAAGTGAAAACCAGATCATAAGCCATATCAACCAAACCATAAATCACTCTCCCCCGATCCCAGAGGAAGGTGGTTGTTTGTCGCAAGCGGAACAAATGCCGGGCCGATTTACCTGTATCTGTCGAACTTGGCGTACTTCTTCCACTCGGCGGGATTGCTCCTGTAGGATGCCATCAGCTCCTGCACGTCGTCGATGTTCACATGGTCGGTCTCGAAGGCCTCGTGCAGAGCGTCGACGAGCTCGCGCAGCGTCAGGGATTTCTTGGTCTCGTAGCATTTGCTGCCGGGAATGCGGCGCGTCGCAGGATCTTCGGGGCAGACCTGCATCCTTCTGTAGGTGTCGGTCACTGCTCGGTACCGTCCTCCTTCTCGGACGATTCTCGGCCGGCGGACACGCTCGAGCGGGTTTTACGGGAGGACGAACGCCCAATGACGACGGTCGCTGACGAGAAGGTCTCTCTGTTCCGAGAGTTTCGTCCCGTGATCACCGGATGGAACGCAGCTGATCGAAAGCGAAGCGGTTGCCGACGATGGAATAACACGTTGCCGGTCTACGGCTCGTACCGGTCTAACAAAACAGGGGAGACAGCGGCGGCGAGTAGTAAGCCTAAGATACCCCCTACTCTGCGGCTCTTGAGCAGTTTCGTACATTTCGTCCACGAAGAAAATCGAGCAAAACAGTTGCCGATGATTCCCGCTCGTGCTCGCCGCTGCCTCGATTCCTTTTTTCCCTTGTTAATGTCATCGGCGATCGGGGGTTACCTAACTCGCGGCAGTTAAGATACCGTAGGAATCTAGAATTCGTTTCCAAACTGATTCCCCCCTCCCTCCTCCCCACCAATAAACCATGAACGTTCTCAATAACAATAACAACTATTTAAAAGCATGTTTATTAGTATCGCCACAATGAATGTGGACGCGTGGCGGCGACATCGATCCTGTCGCGCGCAACTTCTGACAGATGTTGTGAGATTATTTACGAGATTTTGTTTATCTCTTATTTATTATATTGGTTCTATGAACCTACGAGAATGGGAAACGGTCGCGTTGTATGACGGGCAATACTCGCCAACGGGGCCAAACACGCAATCGTTAGGAACTATTGGTAAGATCGCGATAACGAGCACAAAGCAAACAACGTGTTTGACGTTAGCAATATCGAGCACAGTCTTAGTTGCTTGAATATCGTAGACGAGCTAGCTTATCATTCATAAACCAACAAGGAACAAATCTAGCAACCCTTTGACTATGACGTGCCATAATTTGAGGGGGTCTTCTGATCTAGAGGGCTATTTTCTTTACTTTCTTAGACAATTTGTATTTTTATTAAATCAGTGGATCGTATGGCATTGTAGCCGTCAAAGTCGCTGGAACGAAAGCTGCTGTATGCCCAAAAATATATTTGGAGTGGTCAGGAACGATGCTAACAGCAACCGGTTGACAAAGCAACCGCTCGAGACTCGAACGTATACCTGCCGGTGCGTTATGACGTCAGATAATAATTTCCTTCAAATTACGGTGCACGCATATTTTCGAAAGCATATACTTTAATTAAACGTTTGAGTCCCAAGCATCGTTTGACACCGTTGTGTCGAAATATCCCAGGACATTTGAACGCCATGGACAACTGACGGCGCAGTCATAGACAATGATCTTTATTCAACTGTGCCGAATACGTTCTAGCCGAGATCAGGACAAAACACTTATTTTCTAAACAAGGGCTTCACAAACACATCACTCGCGTGGCAATCGTTGTAATAAAATGATTCACATAGAAATTGTAGCTGTGGTGAGAGCAAGAAGCACATTGTTGCTGCAACTTTTGTAGATATTTCAAATAAGTAGTAATTTTTGTCTAACAAAAGAGCTGCGAACCAATTAAAATTCCTTGGCGCATATGTGGGGTAGTAGAGCCGGTTACTGTGGGGGTGACCAATCGCTGTGCCTTCTATTTGTTTTCTGGCGTAATTAACGTTGTATTTATCGAATAAGAGATATTTAACTTTTTCGTTCTTTTCTTTTGTTTACTTCTTACTAAAAAAATTTAATACGTCTCATTCGATACATAAAAAGATAATTATGCTCGAAAACAAACAGAAGGCGCAGCGATTGGTCACGTCACAGTAACCGGCTTCACTAACCTACGTTTTCCGTATCTATTAATCGACGTATACAATACGTGCCTCGCAGTCAGAAGGTCAAGCTTCTCTTCCAATTAAAAATGTTGCTAAGTAGCCCGAAGTGGATCACTCCGTCAATGCCAATAGTTCTTGTTTTCTGTTTCGGGAAAGCTGGTCACACGTGTCGCTCACCGGACACAAATCATCTTCTCCTCGTTGTTCTTCGGCTTCGCGGATGTTTTTCCACAAACGGTGATCTCCTTTTCTTTCGCGCGACAAGGTGAATCAGCGCACCTGCACGACCTCGGCTTGCTGCGTTCTCTGGCCGCAATGCAGCTATAGCAAACGCGCGGAAGGAAAAAATCAGCAACTGGAAGTACCAGATCTACGTTCGGTTCACACAACGAGGGAACTCGCCGTCATTAAAACGAACGATTCCTTCCTTTCTCTCTCTCTTATCTCGTATTTCCCTCGCTCTCTCTCTCTCTCTCTCTCTCATTCTCGTTTCGATCGCGACTCCGAGCAACATCGACTTTTACTGGTCGATTTTCGTGAAACTTACACGCAAGGCGAATTCTTGCAGTAGTAGCACTTCATTCTCGGCTTCTTCGACTTGCTCTTCTTGCATCTGCACGGGGACGATTTGCACTGGCAGCACACCACTGTCTTCTTCTGTCTGTCGCCCCTCGATTGAGGATCGCACTTGCAAATCGTTGGCGATTTACTTCGAGGCTTGTCCGGGCAGACGACCGTCTTGCGTCGGGACTTGGGGCTGTGATCGATGTTAGAAATATGGAAAATCTCTCGATTATCTAACAACGCTAACTACGATCCTTCGTTCGCATTCTCAATATTTTAATTTCTTCCGCCACTAATCTCTAAGAATATGTGAAAGTAATGCATCGAGAGTTTGTCATTCGACTGTGTAACAACTAGATCAGGATATAGGATCATTCTAGAAAGTCCGCTATTGATTTCACGTTCGCGAGAGATTTCCAAATAACTCACAAACTCATTCGCCGTATCTCTTTTATGCCATAAGTACATAAAAACCGCGATCTAGACATAATTAACTTGATATTTATCGAATAAGACATATTAAGTCATTTCATTCAATAATAAGAAAAATAAAAGAATACAAAAATTTCATACGTCTTATTCGATAAATATAAGGTTAATTTTGTCCGAATGCAAGCCAAAGACAGAAGAATACTCGCGTAAAATCATATAAAATCGTATAAAACAAGAGAACTTGGTTTTTGTTTTCATCGAATTAGCAAGTTATTTGTCGATCCGGATGAATCAACGGCTCACCTGACACAACACTTGATCCTTCTCTGGTCCCTTCCCTCGTCGACCTTGAGGTTACAGCAACAGGGGACCTTCCGGCACTGGGTGCAGCAGACGGATTCGCTGATCTTGCGCTGCAGCTCGTTCATCACGTCCGAGAAGCAGCTGAGCCTCTGATAAGGCAGATCATCGGAGTTCTGCGGCTTCGGTTTCTCGTGGCAGCAACACTCGTTGATGGAATCGCGTCTGAGATCATCGAGATTCCGCGAGAAGTACCGGCGAACGTCCTCCCGAGGCTTCCAGGCGGTGACGTACATGGTGCGATCGCAGTCAGGTTCCGCGGCGACCGGTCTTCCCTCGTGGTAGGACTTCCGGTTCGGCTCGCAGCAGCACAGATCCACGGCCATCTCGCAGCAGGAGCACTTCCGGA
The DNA here is from genome assembly GCF_051020955.1 of Megalopta genalis. NCBI lineage: Eukaryota > Metazoa > Arthropoda > Insecta > Hymenoptera > Halictidae > Megalopta > Megalopta genalis. The sequence continues at coordinate 4,525,679 of NC_135016.1, read as the reverse complement.
TCGGCGAACTACAAGTGCAGCCGTCGCGAGGCCTGTCGCAATAGAGACAGACCATCGACTTCATGCGCCTGCAGCTGCCCCTCTGGGGGCACACGATGTTGCAGATGCACTCGGTTTTTGGCTTGTAGCAGGTCACGCAGGGAGGCACCGGCCTGCAACTGCAACATCGCAATTGCACTTTGTACTAGGAATACGGTAAATTCTCCCAAATCGTTTCTCAACTTGGAAACAAAAATGGACAACTCGGGAAGAGGAGGTACGATCGTTCGAGTCTTCCAATCGACATAGAAGCGGAGGTCGGAAACGCATCAACGTAGTAATTGCAGTGTCGAACCGCGCGATCTCTCACCTGCACTCGCTTCTCGGCCTGCAGCATCCCTCGCAGAGGACAATCCTTCTGCAACCGCATTCCTCCCAGCTTCTGTTATCTCTGTACAAAACCGAGCAGTTGTTCTCCTGCGATTCCATCCGGCAGAACTGCCGCTCCTTCTTCAGGCAGCTCTTCGGGTAGCTGTTGAGCCTGTTGCAGCTCTGCGGTGCCGGCACGCAACAGCAAGTGCATCTGCTGTCCTCGATCCTCTCGTCGGAACGGCCCACGTTGCTGCACACTGAGAGAGGTTGATTCGTGCACACCGTGTGGATCACGATTTCTTGAGAAGTGCATCGGGATGCAGGCTGTCGCTGGGGATGTCGTGCACACACGGTCACCGACGGTTGCTTCAGGCCTGGACACACTTCGGTGTTTCTTGCTTCGCGAGCGTCTTCGAGAATTCTCGGCTTCGAGAGCTCTGGTCGCATCTCTTCGAGAATTCTCGGCTTTGAGAGCTCTGGTCGCATCTCTTCGAGAATTCTCGGCTTCGAGAGCTCTGGTCGCATCTCTTCGAGAATTCTCGGCTTCGAGAGCTCTGGTCGCATCTCTCCGAGAATTCTCGGCTTCGAGAGCTCTGGTCGCATCTCTCCGAGAATTCTCGGCTTCGAGAGCTCTGGTCGCATCTCTTCTCGAACCTCGGAGTCCTTTCGATCTTTCGACTCTTCTCGAATGTCCTGGGGACTGATCTTTTCTGCTGCATCTTGAGCATCCATTGTCCTTGAGAGATCTTTTGACAGTGCGTTTGTTTCTTCGAGATTGGAACTCTGAGGTGTGGGGACGGAAATTTTGCTAGCAATGATAGGCGACGATGACAAGTTCGTTTCCTGTTCTTCAGGAACTTTAGGTTGGTCCTTCTGGTCTTCATCTTGCTTCTCTTCTTTGGCTTCGTCTGTATTGGACTTGCTGTCTGGGTCAGTCTCAGTGGACTGTTTATTCTTCTTCTTGGACGCAGTCTTCTTCTGATCCGTTGGTTCCTTTTTCTTGAAGAACTTGTTTATGTCCAGCCTCTCAGCCAGTGTCATCTTCTTCTCCCTCCGAGTCCCTTCAGTCTCTGACTTCGCAGATTGATCCGCTTCGACGCCGTTATCAGGTTCCTCAGATTTCTTATCAGAAGCACTAGTCCTCTTATCAGTGTCCTCGGAGTTCTTGTTCTTCTCCTTGCCCGAGACTCTTCTGAAAGTCTTGAACAACGATGTCTTCAGCCTTCCCGGGAATCCCTTTTTCTCCTCAGCACCGCCTTCGTCCTCTTCCTTCTTCTCTGTCTTCTTTTCCTTAATCTCCTCTCCACCACCTGCGACCCGATTCTCTTCTGGCGTTTCAGAATCTTCAACGTCTTTAAGGTGCTTCAGAAATTTATCCTTATCACGAAGGTTGAACTTCTTCAAGAATGCTGGCTCTGGCTTCTCTTCTGCTCGAGGTGAAGTCGATTCTTCCTGGTCAGGAGATGGTGCAGTAAGAGTTTGATCAAGGCCGGCACGTTTAGCTTGTATCAGACGTCTGAGAGCCAGAGCCTCGGGTCTTATCAGCTTCTGGGATATCACTGAGCTTGGGCGACGATCTAGATCATCCTCTACTTGTTGCTCAACCTGGGTTTCCTCCTCCGCCACGCTTTTCCTTTTATCCTCATAATCCAACGTGTCTCCATCCACCTGAGCCTCCAAGTCGGCCGATACCCTAGGCTCCTCGCTCTCCTCGCTCTCCTCGCTTCTCCGACAAACCTGTTGTTCCACCGGTCTTTGGCAGACCGTAATCTCCGGAGACTCCTCCGCAGTCTCGCAAACATCCTCATCCTCTTCAACGATGCAACTGCAAGTGTTCACCGGTTCCCTAGATCTACAGACCCTCCTCTGGCTCCGAAACCCGCTGTGACACTTGCAAACATTCTTCTTTCGCACTCTACAGCTCTCCTTCTCAGAATCTTCCTCCCTCTTCAAGCTTTCAACATAGTAACCACCGTAATCAGGCTTGGGACCAGGTGCACGATCAAAGTCCCTGCGACTCTGATCACATACGACAGTCTCAGCACCGCTGCCGGACTTCGACGACCATTCCTCGCTGTCGGAGACGACGGACCTTTGGGTAGGATAGATCGTGGAGCAAGGCTGCTCTACTTTGTCGCAGACGACGAACGTCGACTCTATCGACCGGTCGGATTGCACCTGATCCTCGTCCTTGCATCGGCAGTCCGTCAATGTTGACTCTGTCTCCTGCGTGCAAACCGTGCTCGCCGATTCCGCAGCCACGTCCGAGAACTTCGAGTCGCAGCTGCAGGGGTTGCTGGGATCGCTGCTGTCCTCGGTGCTCCTCAGGAAGTCCGAGGACTCCTGCTCCTGCCGCTTTCGCCGCTTGCTCCGGATGCGGTTTATAAGCTTGCAGGAGGAGGCGTTCGACGGCTCCGTCGTTGTCTCCGAACTGGATTCTGCGGCGGGCGGTGGCTTCTTCTGCTTGTTGGCCGGCTAGAAAATGTGAACAATCGATTGGTCAACGGTAGTCGTTCAGTTAACACTCTGACTAGTTAATATTGTTAATATATATATGCTAATTTTTAACCAGTTTTAAAAATGCATCGTAATATTTTCGAACAAACTGAATTTTATTGGAATGTTCGGCTGGTTTCGGTTTCATTAATTAATTCTGAGAAAACGATCGAACTTTTTGGGTCGACTGATTACAGTGGCGACCTTGATGGAGATTACTGGAGTTACCTGAGCATTCTCAGTGGCCTCCGAGCAGATGTAAATGTTCACATTGCCGGTCATCCGGCGATTGTCGGTCTTGCCAGGACTCGGCTTCGGCTTCGAATGTTTCTTGACCTTAGCGCCCTCGCAAGGGGTCACCTTCTTGCAGTAACAATTGGCGATCTCCTTCTTCCTAGGACACGTGCGAGCCTTCCTGCGCTTCTCTGGAGGTCGACTGGACTTGTGAGCGTTCGTGACGCGACTTGATCTACGGGAGGAATATTCCTCGGCAGATCGCGATCTCTCGCGCTTAGCTTTCCGCGAGGAATCTTTCCTGCGGCAGACTGTTTTGTCGATGGTATCCTTCGACTGCTTCTCGGGAGTCTTTCCAGCATCTTCCTGTTTCTGGAAAGAACGGAGGTGTACTATAATTCAGCAACGATAGAGCTTAGGGTGACAGAACAAAGAGATTGTCTCGAGGATCTGACTTCGACTTCAGTATCGTGGATACTTGCTTCTTAGGTACCATTCTACACTGCTTCGCGATAGTCTCGACCGCTTCCTTGATCGACACGTTGATCATCTCCGTCAGTCTATCACGGCTGATCTTGTCCTTGGACTCGTGCTGTCTTTTCGATGATTTTTCGCAGGCTTCGAGGTTGGGACAAGTTCTCCTGTCGCAGGATTCCATCTCCTTCTTTTCACCCGGGTACGAATCTTCTCTGACGATTTTTCCATTTTTCGGGATAGCAGCTGGCTCTTCTGGAATTTTCGGCTCCTCCGGAATTTTCGGCTTCTCTGGAATTAGCTTTTGAGGTTCCGTGAACACGGATGCGTCGATGCTCAGCGGAGGAGGGAAACTTGTGGCTTTGACATCGTGAAACGAGTGGTCAACGGTCTTGCTGAGTCTAGGGGATTCTTCTATCTGTTCAGGTGGGAGATCCTTTATCACCTCATCGGGAGATTTCGGAAGCTCCTCGGGCTGACCCTTCGTCGGTCTTTTGAACAAATCTGCAAATCCCATTTCAATTTGGAAAGGATCGCGAACTCTTTAAGGAACCCCTATTTTTTCCTTTTTCTTCTGTTGTTGATTAAACTGGCCCTATTCATCGAATGTGCTCCCTTTCCCGATGGCAAGGAGCTTCCCGAATTATTTCTACTCGGGCTTCTCACCACCGACATTGCCAGAATTAAAATATATTTGACGCGCAATTTTCGAAAATCCGACGCTCTTCGAAGCAGTTGCTAAATCATGCTTCGTCGACCACTTTGGTTTAGTAACTCGCACACCATATTCTGGCGTGGGAGCAACCGCCCGATGCTAATTTACAGTCATCTCGAAATATCGTAATTTCACAATTTTACTCCAGAGGTTATGCATTTTAACCGCATCGATGGTTCGAAACAATCGACGCTCTATTCGATTAAAATATCCCGTCGAAAATATGCGTGAACATACAAGAATGTAATCTGAACGCAATTATGTGTAAGAGTTACCGCCAGGATTTTCATTTATTTATGCGAAGATCGTACAAAGCTTTAATATGAACACTGTAAATCTGTACAAGTACTTTACATAATTGTTATATAAGAGAACTTTTAAATAGAGACGCCTAAGCAGTCGACTCGCTATCACTCGGTTCTCCAGCAGATGAGCAGTAGCAAGAAACGTTGCTCAACAGTTCCGGATCGAAGGAATAATCCACTCGATCTATCGATCGATCTCGCGTGTTCTTGTTGCATCTGTGTCTCTTGCAAGGCTGCACGCGAATGTTAATGATCAGGCAACTGATAACTAACTTTTCTATTCTCAATGCCGCGTTACCTTGAACGATGAAATTACTCGATCGGCAAAGTCCCTCGCCTTCGCAGATCTGTTCCTTGGTGGATACAATTGTTTCACTCGTTTCGTTCTGTCAGCCTTCTTGGACAAATGTATCAGAGGCTTTTCCTCTTCGAGTCTTCGGTTCCTAGTCCGTTTCTCCAGCTCGCGTAACACGTTCCTGTAGGCTTGCGTCTCTTGATAGGCGAATTTGGCGTCTTTGCACACCGATTTGCTCTGAAAATTTTGCAATTAATTAGCGTAGATCGTGTTACTTATTCAGATTTCTCCTATTAATACGAACTGTGCCTGGGAGATGACACATTGTGGCGCGTTGTGGTTCTCTGGCGGCCATTTTGGGGCGCGCAGATGCCGGAGAAGATCGAGGACTTCGTCTCGCGGCCTCTCTTTCTCGAATTAATTTCATTCGATCGTGGGCCTTCAATTCCTCTATCAATTCGGGACTCTGGAACATGGGTAAATATTTCCTCACCACGGGCATTTCGAATCCTCGTTGCGGTGCTTCTGGAGGATCTCTGGAATGTCCTGGATGATGGTGATAAATCCTGAAGAAAATGTCTCGTTAATGTTGAACGTTAAGTGGACGGTCGAGACTATTTTGAAATTTGAAGAACACCTATCGCAAGGAATTGGAGACTGGCAAACGTGTTCATGGTAGTGGCACTGCCCACAGAAACACTCGGAATGTTCTGCAGAGTGTCTGTGATACATCTCTGACTCGTCTTCGTATCTTCTTGTTTCGTCTTCCTCTGAGACGTCTCTGCTTCTTCTGCTCTTCGAACACTTCCGCTTGTGTCTCCTAGGCTGTTCTTCTTCGTATGGTGTTCTGTATTTGCGACAGTCTATTGTTTATAATTTTACATAAAATTTCACACGCACTTCATTCAGTTTTTACCTCGCTTTTCGCTTTCTCTCCTTATCCTTGTCTTTCACTGGATAATGTTCCTCTTCTTCTCTCTTTAAGCAACGTCGTTTTCTGTCCTTTGAAGACTTATCTTCTTTGTAACTGAAATGAATTATACTTATTTAAATTATACTTTAAGATTCTCACTATAATTTTAATACCTTTTCCTAGACTCCTTCTTCTTTCTGTAACGCTTCCTTCTCGTTTCCTTCTCTTTGCCAGAATCCTTAGGAACTTCAATCTCTTTCTCAGAAATCTTCTTGCTATCACGTTTATGGATTTTAGTTTGGGTGTGCCTGCTTCTATCAGGTAAATCCGTCGCTTTGTCAATCTTCGATGATTCGACCTTGGAATCGATAGACACTTTTCTTCTCTTATCCTCATCTTCTGCAGGCTCTTCAACTGTATCAGTTTCTTCGGGCTTTTCTCTTCCTTCGTCTACGTCCACGACGGGTTCTTCTTTTGGTTCTGGCTCTTTAGATTTTTTACTCTTTAATCTTTTTTTTGGTTCTGGTTCCTCAGACTTTTTATCCTTAGATTCTTCTTCGGGTTCTGGTTCTTCGGACCTTTTATCCTTAGATTCTTCTGTTCGTTCTTGCTCTTCAGGCTTTTCATCCTTAGATTTCCTTCTTGGTTCCGGTTCTTCAGATTTTTTGTCCTTAGATTTTCTTCTTGGTTCTGGTTCTTCAGATTTTTTGTCCTTAGATTTTCTTCTTGATTCTGGTTCTTCAGATTTTGTATCCTTAGTCCTTTCTGTGAGTTCTGGTTCTTCAGACTTTTCATCCTTAGATTTTCTTCTTGGTTTTGGTTCTTCAGGCTTGGCATCAGTATCATCAGATTTTTCAGCTTCGTCTGCTGATATTGCTTCCGAATCCTGTGCCCCGTGATCCTCTTCTTCTTTATCAGACAGTGCAGATTTTACCTTCGAATACAATCCTCCAAGCTTACCAATCACCTTCAGTTTCTTATCGTCGCTTTTGCTTAAAGGTTCTTCCAACTCCTCAGATTTTTCTTCCTTTTCTTTCTTCTTTCTAGCTCTTCTATCTTTCTGTTTCAAATACAGTCCTTTTAATTTACCTACCACCTTCGTCTTCTTCTCAACATTTTTCACTTCGTTCGGATCCTGTTCTTCAGGCGTCTCCTTTTTATCCGATCTTCCAGCTATTCTTTTCGAATAGAAGTTTTTCAACTTTCCAATCGTTTTCATTTTCTTTTTGAAACTCTTCTTCTCCTTCTTCTCCTTATCTGCCTCTTCAACACCTTCATCGGCACCACCCGATTGCCTTCTTACCTTAGATCTCTTTTTTAATTCGTGATCAGCTTCATCGTTCTTCCTAGACACCGAAGTTCTTTTAATTTCCTCTCGAATCGTTGGTTTTCCACGTCTTTTCGTAGTTATATCCTCAATCGTTCCTTCCTCCTGACTGCTCTCACTCGCCCCTGTTTCTCTCGACTCTTCGACGTCCTCTAACTCTGAAGAGTCGTCGAATATGTCCTTTGCTCCTCGTCCCTCCACAATCACCGACGACGACTCCGTCTCATCCGTATGCTCGGCATCACTTCTAGCAGTGGACGACACTTTCTCAGTTTCTGAGTCAACATTCTGAGTCTTCGAGGAATCCGTTCGCTCGGTTATAGTACTCATTCCCTGAGAATAAACGTCTCTATCCGCCGTAGCATCCTGAGTGATGTCTGACGTGCAGGAACAAGGAGGCTGCAAGCGAATGAAACCAAATAACGCCGCATCAATTTATTTCATCGATGAACGAACACCGTTACCACAAATTCGTCCTCCGTCGTATCTCGCCTGCTTTTCTTCTTGCTACTTATCACGTCCGACGACTGCTCGACGTCCTCCAATTGCTGCGAATCCTCCGTCTCATCCACTTCATAATAGGACGTACACTTCACAGTTGACTCCAGGTACCTACGGACCAGTTAAAAGTCGTCTACCGATTTTAAAAAATTTAGTAAAACCGCTCGACTTACTTCGGCACTTGTTTCGTGGCGAACTTCATCTCGCGGGGGTGCCTGAAATCAAAGTTCTCCGTGTCGTCAGTCTCATCCCGTCTTCCGACTCTTCTTCGTGTCAAGCGGCCGGTGTCGGTCCTGTCTTCGTCCCGCAGCAGAGCCTCGCTCTCGTCGTAGCACGAGGACGACGAAGATGACGAAGAATCCTTGATCTTCCTGGACCTTTTGTACGTCTGCATCGGCAGCTTCGACTTCCCTTGAAGCATGCTGACGATTCTGCTCATAAGCGAGGGTCGCCTCGTCTGCAGTCCCCGAACTTTCCCCTCGACATCCTGCCGGTACAAATTTCCTTCAGCAAATATCCGCTTGTCGCGGATTCTAACGATGTAGACGCAGGGTAAACCCCGGCATTTCACAGGGCCGAGTCGCGAACGAATATCGATGGGAAACGAGGAACGAGGGCGGCACGGAATTAGAGGACTCGGTTCGCTACCTCGCCTCTGCCCAGCCAAGGAATCCTCGCGACCGCGCCGACGATTTTATTTATACGACCCCGTTTTTCTTGATCCCTTCGATCCTTCCCCAGCAGCTCTTCGCATTCGTCGTCCACCTCGACGTGTATTACTTCCTCTTCGTCGACCTCCTCCGTCGACCAGGACTCCGTGCCGGCGATCGAATGTGATGAATCGGAATCCCTCCTGCGGGGAACCGGCCTCTTTTTCAATTTAGAGTGGACCTTCCTACGAGCTCTCACCACGAAGCAGGATGTCGGCGATTCCTCGCAGGAGCACGACTCTCTCGCCAAGGGCTCGTTGAATATCTGGAGACGTTCGGTGTTATTGGTTTTTAAATTATTTTTGTATCTGATTTTATGCATCTGCGAGAAAAATTGGTTGGCACATTTTCAATTACTCTTGACTCCTAATCGAGACAGACAATTTTTATTTCGCATAAAGATTAGTCTAATTATTAGAGCGCCTTGTTAATGATTATTAATTAATTAATAATTCCTAGTTTCATTGTGTCGTTGTGTCGTCAATTCCACTCGATACTAAGAATCTCAATCGCTTAACATGAAGTACAAACTTGCTAATCGTCACAAGCTACCTAAAAATTACTATCATTATGTAACGATAATTGTTACTACTTACCTGGATCGTTACATCGTCCCTAATTCTTTGAGCTTCCACGTCCTTGAACGGTTCTCTACGTTTCACGTCCTTCGTTACTCTCGGAACCTCGTCTTCATAAGCTGATCGAGATGAAATATAACATATAAAAAATGGTAAAAATTCTCGATCGAATTCTTACTGTAACTGTAAACGGAGTCGGTGTCTTCTTCGAATCTTTCTTCCGTCTGTTGAGCCATGTCCTTCTCTATTCTATCTTCTTCGTCTTCCTCCACCTTCTTTCTCAGCTTCTCCAATCTCTCCCTTTTCTCTATTTCGCTCTCTGCTTCCTCTTCAGTTGTTTCGTCAATTTCCTCTTCCTCTGCAGTTTCTACTTCTCCTTCGATCTCATCTGCTTCAGCTTCTTCTTCTTCTTCCTCGGCTTCTTCACGTTCTTCGACTTCATCCTCCTCTCCAACTTCTTCCTCCCGCTCCCTCAATTTCGCTTTCTCATCTTCCTCCGTCACTTCTCCAGGTAGCTCTTCAGGCTTCAGCTTGACCCTCGGATACTCATCTTCGGAAGAATCTCTGGTGCAAATAATACTCATCGAATTATCCCAAGAAGCTAATAATAGTAATAATAATAATAATTTTTATTCGATCAACGAGAGAAAAGAGATAACACAATAAAAAAAGGAGAAAATACAGTAAGTGATCAAGATATTTAAACAACGAGAAACAGAGAAAATAATTGAGAATAATGGAGTACGAGATCGTTAGCACGAACAAAATAGGTCTTAGTTAATTAAGTTAGTTAGTTAGTTAATTAGTAGGTAGTTGACGACTGCGATCTAACTTACAACTCCTCGCTGAGGTCCGACAGGTCGCCGTAGTCGACCGGCGACCGGCAGATGGTGCAAATATTTTGCAAATCCGCGAAACACGGTGGACAGAACAAGCCGACGCAGCCCGGGGTCGGACACTTTATGTGCGGATCGATGTCGGATCGTTCCACGGCGCTGCACAACAAGCACATCTTCTGCTTTCTCGGGAACAGAATGTTCAAGAAAGGACACACCGCCCAAAGTCTGTCCTGGAGAGTGACCTTCTCGATCTTGTCGTCTCCGGCCATGCCGAACTTCCGGCGCAGCTGCCGTCTGGCGAATTTCAGGAAGTTACCCCTTGACCTACAAACATCTTCCATTAGCTAAATTTCCGTTTATTCGTCGCGGACCGACACACGATTACCTGATGATGTGATTGTACAGCCAAGTGGCCCTCTGCTTGGCCCTGTCGGGATAGTACTGGCAGAGAACCACGTGCCTAAGACGCAGGCCATACGGTTCGAAGAACGCTATGAACCAGCAGAGGATCAGCAAACCAACGATCTGAGTGTACCTGTCCAGATTAGGCGGCACTGGTTGAGGTAGACACAGCATCGTGTTGATCTCCGACTCCTTCCCGCGGGGTGAGAACGATCTAATTATGCTCCTGTATAGATCGGACATGTAGCCTTCGCCGGCGACATGAATGCTCACCACTGTCGGCTTCTCCACCTAGAAAGTACCGACTTCGCTCGTGAAGATGCTCCGAGCGATGAAGATTCCGATGGTCTACCTTGCTCTGGAATCTACCGTGAATCTGTATAGTGTTCAACACCCAGTAGAGACTGTAGTCTATGACCAAGAAGGCGATCAACTTGATGGTAGCCAGGCCCAAAAACACGGCGGACCTGACTAGCTTAAGCCTCTCGGATTTCACCAGCATGACGGAGGACAGGCTCACGTATTTGTGGCTCTCGCGAGGATTCAGTGGCAGGACGGTTTCTTTGTCCTGCCGAGCCCTGATTAGATCGATGGTGCGTAGATCCTTCGTTATGTACTTGTTGTCGAAGCGCTCGCTGGTCATCCATTTGAATCTGTAGCGCAATACTCTGGAAAGAAACGAATCGGGACACTTGATTCTAGAGTCCAATTTGGATTGTACACGCAGTCTTTGATTAAATTAGGTTATGCCCGAAGATGCTCTTTGCATTCTCAAAACTTAGATGGCATTGACTCATTGTATCGAAAAGTAATAGGAAAATACTAGGATCTTGTTCCTTCAAGACCTTGAAAATACAGGAATCTTATATTATCAAGATTATAGAATTAAATTAAGTTAAATTATATAATTTGTAAGAATGATATGACTGTAGACTGATTGCAATTGAACCAGTTGATTATATCGTTACTTGAGGACGATGATGAAGACGAAGAGGGACGTGACGAAGCTGATCGAGTCGAAGACAGTGAACAACGTGTCGGTCCTCGATCGTATCTCGGTCGCAATGCCGGTTGAAACATCCCCTAACGACTTGCTCTGGTTCGTCTCGAAATGAAACGAGTGAGAGAACTTCACCTTAACATAAAACATCGCCTTCATGTGCATTGTGAACCTTTTAACCTCTGTAAATCATAAAGATGAGACCGTGGAAAGATACGAGGTAAATCATTGTCACAGTTCGAAGATATAAAGAACGGGCGAGAAGTAGTTCGGGAAAGCTTGGACAATAGACGAAAAGACTCACTTCGTTTCACTGCACCGACCACGGTGTCAGCCACATAGGACACCAACATGCAGATGAAGTCTAGCGGCTTCACTACGTAACAAAGTGTGCTGACCACGTAGGTAATGTTGCAGACCACCCCGAAGAATGGTCCAAGCTTTGCCTTGCAGTCGGCCACTGCACCGTCGAACACTTTTTGACACCTGTCGAACGGGGTGCCCAGTTTCTTGTTGCACATGTTGATCACGCTACCGAGCCATTGGAACACCGACGTAATCACCCTCACTGCAACAAAAAGCCATCGTTCGCAGTGTTGCAACGTTGTCCCAGTTTCTGCTATGAATTCTTTAGTCATTGTTTGTGCTCCATTCTGGCAAGAAATGAATTCAGTATTTATTGTTACTGGAAAAGCATGGGGAACCAAAATGGAGCATTTTCTGCTGAATCAAAAAATTACTCCTACTTTTCTAACGCTAAATTGTTCAGAAACGATTGAACAAATTCCTTTATTCAAGATTCCATTATAATCAAAATGGCGAACTGTGTAAATAGATTGAGCCTTATTCTTAAAAAGCAGCACACGTTAGTCGCTTTAAGAGCTCGGTAGGTTCAGCGCTAAGAAGCTTTAGCTCCTAAATAAGCTAAAAATTGCTATTCGCCTAAACACGCATATTTTGCACAAGGCGCGCGTTCTTACGTATACTGAGAACGATCCTCTTGATCGCGAGAAGGGTCTGCTTGATCCTCTTGACGACAGCTTTCACCGACTTGATGACTTTCGTTATCGCGTCCCTCAGTGCGTAGAACGGCTGCTTCGCCAGATCTATCACGGTTTTCACCGCCTCCTTCAGCTGCTCCTAGAAAACGAAGTAGATGACAGTGGTGTGTAGACCGCGACCATTATAATGAACCAGCCCTAGCGGTCGGCGATACTTGTTCGCCGATCGTGAAATAATGGGATGCCAGGATGGTAAATGATAGACGTACTTGCACGCAGGCCAGTGACTCCGTAAGAACGGCGGTGTTGTGCAGAGTGTTCTTCACCGGCCCGGTTAACGCTAGAATAAAAGCGTACGCGACCAACACCTGCCGCCCCCGCTTCGAGAAAAATTGGGGTAATAACAGGAACACTATACAGCTGCGGGAGAAATGGTAGAAAAGTCTCGCGCGAGAACCCTCGAGGGAAGCGATCGCGGTAACTTTAACCCTCGGCTGATGAGCTAGAAGACCCTGCTCGACCTCTTAAACGACTCCGCGGTGATTGCTGTTTTATACGTTTCCGGAATACACGGGCTCCGGTCCAATTAAACTGAAAGCAAGGCTCGACAACCTTTTCATTTCATATTTAGCCGGCTCCGCAGCTAAGTGTCTTCGATCATGAACTCGCTTCCAAGAACGTCTAATCGTTACCTTCCGCAATGTTCGTTAAAAGAAGATTTGTATGCTTTTTTCCTAGCCCCTAATAGGCAAAGTGTTCGAGTCGGAAAGGATCTCAAGCTTGATCTCAAGAGAGATGCGAATGCGGTGTGCTCTTCATCAGCCGGGGGTTAAAGAGCAGTCGCAATTTCTGTCTTATACAGGTTCTACATTGATCTTGGAGGTCACCGACGGGGAGACTCTACAATTGTACCCCCCGGGATTTTAATGAAATATTGTGCGACTGATCGCAGACAATTTTATTAAATTCCCGGAGGGTAGAGCTGCAGCCCCCCGCCCCTTGTGACTAATTATTTGAAAGCCGATTGTTCAGAAAATTGCTGGATCATCTTCCCAAGAGGATGCGCTTGATGATCGATCAAGTTGCACTTCGTTATTTGATTTTCCTAACCGAACTCTAGGGGAGAACGCCAAGCCGAGGGTGAGAATCACCCCTATCGCGGAGCAAAGGTACGTAGCGGAGGAGAGCTTGAATCCGAGCTGGATGACGAAGAAGCCGAAGAAGATGTAGGTGAGGAATATTCCTCCGATAAAGCCGGCGAAACTTTTCGCGACGTAATTCTCCAAGGTGCCGTCTGTGCGGACATCGACGATCTTCCTGTAGATCCAAGAATCCTTCGGGATCGCCAAGATCTTGGCGCAGAGGTTTCTAACTTTCTTCTTCAATCTACCAAAAATGAATCGTGAACGAAAGTCGACGAAAGGGAGAATCTTTTACGCATTCGCAGAAGATCGCAAGGGATGACAGCGAGTTCTGGACAGATACTAAACGTAAATTCGAACTGCGACTTGGCAGCGAAAGAAACGTCGAATCTCACCGTAACTTCTGACGGCGGATCCGTTGCTTCAAAGTGTACCGAGGCTTGGCACCGCCCGAGATCTCGATCGATCTCAGTTTTTCATCCTCGTACGTTAGCCTCGCTTTTTCAAGCTTCCTGGCTTTCAGAGCTAATTGGAAGAATGCCATGATCCGAACCGTCTAATAGATCATACCGCTAAACGGAACTGGAATTAATTCTCGCTTCTTCTTCTATCGGGATTTATCGCTGAATTTATGGTTAACGTGTCACTGCAACCTGTAAATTAACCGTGGCAGCTCGCCTGACGTCGCGATAGTAATTTATTTTATAGCGCTCCTCGCAGTGGAGAAGTTCGCGCTCCTTTCGCATTGGACACCTGGAAATTATGGCAATTGCGAGAATTGCGGTTATTAGACAAGATGCGCGAGAGTTTCCCGATGCACTTTTCTGCAGCATATGTACTGGCTACATTTCATGTATCAAGTTGTATTGCAAGTATTTCAGACGAAACGCGCGTTATTTTACGTTTCGTACACTCGTGTTTTTTTCGTATGCGCGTAAAACCCGCAGTCCGTTCTGATGAACGAATCATCGTTTATTCAGTTTTGCAATCGTCGCCCACATTTGTTAATCTCTCTGACAGTTTATCAACGATGCCGATAACGTATCCTAGGAGCACCGCGTCATTAGCGCTAAAAACTGCGAAGCGGTCGTACAATTACAGACAAGGTGTGGGCGTAGGCTCGACATTCGATGCATTATTTTGTTATCTAAAATTGGGGCTTCGGAAGCCCCATTACCATTGCCGTGTCGCGCTCATCGTTACCGATATTTTAGACATTTAAGCTTGTTAGCGAGAATCGAGTATTTTATATACCTCGTTTGTATTGAGGCACGTTTTACGATTTGGAAGCCACAAATTATAAACTGCAGAAGTTGAGTTCGCCTGCAATTAAGTTGATCAATTGTATCATTAAAAACGGAGGCTATTAGAATTATTATAAGTTCATTGTGCACGATTTATTTCTATACATATATACATATATATATATATATATATATATATATATATATATATATATATATAAACAATTCAAATCTGTAGACATTACAAAAATTGCAATCAATGTCCTTAATAAATGAAAGGTTTTCCGTCGAATCTAGAAAGCTTTTATCTTACGATGAAGCTCGCCCTCGTGCACTGTAATTAAAAAAGAACCTTGACACAGTTTAGTTGGTACAGCCAATAATAGTTTGAAATACTTTTGAAACATTTAGAAACAATTTCAAAATGTTTTTCGAACGATGTATCCAAATTCACGCGGTCAGGAAACGAAAGAATATTTCTAATTTAGAAAGGAATTTATATCGTGGCGCTGATGAAAGAAAGTTCGAAATATTCCAATATATAATGCACACATCAGGTTTCATTTATTACGTAAATATAACTCCTAAAATCTGCACTGTTTTCCCACCACAGTGTCTCGAGCTCGGCGAGGCCTTACCTCGGTAGACAAGGATGAAGACAGACTGCAGTGAAACGAAACAAGACAGACATACATCAATAGCGTGCTGCGGACTATACAATGCAAACATGATGAAAGAAAATTGTACTTTTAGTAACATTCTGTTCATATTCATAATTGCAGGACAAATCGATAGCCGAAATTCTTTCGATTAAGACGACACCAAACCCGATGCAGATCGGATTGCGTTTATCGAAGAAGAGCTTGTTACATACTCGAACAATCTGAGCTGTCCATCGATGCTGAATTACGAAGGTTAGACGACAATTATCAAAAATGAAATTTTCATTGTTGCAAGCTCATATTTTGTTGGCCGTCCCATCGAATGCTGAACCTCAATGTCGGTATTTCAGAGCATCGACACGGAACTCCGTATATGCTGTGCAGTCTACTCCGACAGCTCGTTCGTGGTAAAATAAACTCTGGCAAAGCCTCGTTCCACGGTCGCTCCATCGAAACAGCTTTTACATAATACAACGATATCAGCGAATGCGGACCTGTTATCACCGGAAACTCCCGCAAACCGCGTTACCTCGAGGCAACGTTCCCAAACCGCCGTGAAATCGAACCAAAGACAGCAAACGTTGAAAATACTTCTCCAAAAAGCTGTTGTAAAGAGGATCGAGGGTGGAGAATCGATCTAAATCGACGAGATCCGCGATCGAGCGTCGCGTCGCGGGAACAGGTTTGAAACATGCGTTTCTAGATTCAACGGTGAGATGGCGTGTGTCTCGAGGTTCGATCATCGAAGGAAGACAGCGAGACATACAGCGAACGAGCTCGAGAAGGATCGAAGCGGGTTTCGCGTCGACTCCGAACGAGTCGGAGAGTGGTCGAGCGTGTAGGCGAAGAGGGGCGCCGAATCTAAACCCGATAACGAACCAGCTGGTGGCAGTGTCGTCGTGCGACGTTTACGTGGAGGTACGACCTTCGCGAAAATCCATTTCCCGGTGGGCCACGGTCGATGATACGGCGGGTCGAGTGGCTTGGACCTAGGGATCCATCCTCGAGCTGAAGAGGGATCGAAGGGAGCGCGGTGCAGGAGCGTGCCCCTGCGAGATCTACGGATCGGCCCGGCCCGGCCCGGGTACGAACTGCCAAGCCGAAGGGAGGCGAAGGGAAGCGAAGGGAGGGCCGTGCGGCAGGAATAAGAGAAAAAAAGAATAGAAATAAAAACAGAAACATGCCGTGACCGCGCCTCGGTTGACATCAGGATGTACTGTAGATCCGAGGGAAGAAGTCGTCCGCGGCGATCGTAGCGCGAACCACACGATCGCGACGACAAATGTCGTAGGTACCTGGTTATCTGTGCTCAGGTGTGTGCGTGTGTGCGTGAAGAGTCGTGTGTGCCTGTGGCGGCGGCTGCTGCTGCTCATCGTACCTGACCTGACCCAGGCCACCTGGACCAGACCACGATGACGACGAAGGAGCTGTACGTCAAGGTACGATCCGCGGCCGCAGAGCTTGAAGAACGGTCCCCGTATTTCGATTGTTCAAACTGTTACGGGAGCACAGAGAGACACTCTCGCGACTGTTATTAGGTGTATCAGTTTCGATCTCGTTTCTTCAGAACCGATATCGCCGCGATGTTATTTCACGACTGTTATTTTTCGGTTCTGCGCGGTAGGCGAACACGTCCGTCCGGTGTCCATAGTCGCAGTTTGTCGACAACGCGATGAGATGCAATGCATTTGTTGCGTGAAATAGAATTACAAACGAAACGCATAAAGGAAAACCATGATCGAAGCACACACACAAACACAGTACCGAAAATGAACGGTTTTAGGACCGATGCAATATCGGTTCTGAAGAGCCAAAACCGAAACCTATAGAAGCCAGAATCGATACATCTTACAACAGTTGCGAGGTTTTTTCGGCTCTAGATAACTGCTTTAGTCCGGGACCGACGTACAACACAGTTTGGAACAGGTATTTTCGAACCTTTTCAATCTCTGCCGCTGCCTCTCTGTTGACACTTCTTTTTTTCATCTGACCACGACACCTGAGACCACCGTTACCTTCTCGTAGTTACCAGTCTAGGCTCACCTGAACACCACTTCCTGACCAGTCTTGTTTCGTAGCTCGTCACTTTTGTCCTTCCATCGCATTCTTCCCTTCATTCCAGATCCCCGAAGAAAAACCGTAAACATTGATGGCCCGAGACTGTACGCGACGCTGATTGCTTCGTCGTACGAGAGATATTTATTGCGGTTTATTGCGAACGAAAGAATCGATTTTGTTTGCGAGATGACCCTGGTAAACTTTCGACGCTTTGGTTTGCGACAGGCTGCGGACTGCGAGGTCTTAGTTGCTTTTTTACGTTCTTTAGAGTGCAATAAAATCTGTTTAGCTCGTTAGCTCGTATAGGTTTATAGATAGTTGCATGGAAGTCTGCAGTCCGGCGATAAAAGTTGCGAGAAAGTATGGAAACTGACTTCAAAAGGTATATAACATCTTCGCCACTTGAAGTTCCAGGGGAGTCAGTGTTCGAACATTGGAACAGCTGCTCATGCTACTAGAGTACATGTTCGGTGATTTGTACAGTGAATTAATTTAAATATTTAAAGTTCTCTCGGGAAATCGGTGTTCGAATAATGGCACAGTTACTTGGCTGTGCTCTGCCGGAGTACACGTTCCGCGACTCGTCCAATAAATCTAGTTTACAACTTTAAACTGTTCACACATGATAATAAATTTCGAAGTCAGAGAATTCGGAAGTTCTGATAATCCAGAAGCCGGAGTTCTGATACTCTAGGCTTTACTACACTCGTTCTCAATTTTCTTATGGAGCTGCGTGCTTTCAATTCACCAGCATCTGTCTTCCATCGACGACTCTTCGTGTCCGATGAGACGTAACAATTGACTTTTCTTGTGGAGATTGCCTCCTCGTTCGAGCTTGACATTTAGGATTGCCGCTCGAGTACTTTAAGGTCGTCGGAAACCTGGGATTTTCCAGCGAAGCGACCAGTCCCCAGATGCAATTTCCCGAGACGCAATTTTCTGTGAACGTTGTTATGGAGACCGACGGTCCTCCAACTTCTGCGCCGGATTTTCGTGTCTCGCGGAGAAGTTCGCCGGCCTGTCGTGTCTGGAACGGGTACGATGGCTCCTAGCTCGTGGCGAACGATCGCGAATCGTTTCTGGGAACCGAGAGGGTTCCGCGGTGCCAGCGTTTTCCGTGGTTTTCGTGAAAGTGGCACCGGCCAGTCGGTTATTCCGCGCGAGAATATCTGTCGCGGATGTTTAACGAGTCCCTATCGATTTTCTGTTTGCTCGCGGCACGCTTCGAATTATGTATTTCCCCGCTCTCTCGGCCGCGTGCGCGAATTCCCGTCGAAACTTTCCTACGCCGTCGGATGCAAGGTTAATTGTTCCTGAAAATAATTGGATAGATATCGTCCCAATTAGGCGACCGGCATGCATCATCGGTCGCGAGCGAAGGTGTCTTTCTCAGGCTAGGAACAACTTTCACGAGGCGGCTGCGTCTTTGGCCTCCGATTCGCGATATTCCCGAGCGTGATTGCGTTAGATTCTACCGGCTGGTTCACGGAAAATGATCCTCCTTTCAGCCACAAACCCGTGACGGCATGCGATAGTTGCTCTATTTCTAGTTGAATCGTTTATCGACTTCTCGGACAATTTTGCCCCGAAGCCGAACGATTTCGTATCGTCTGACTGGCGGGGGATCGCCTCTAAAATATTTCCACGTACAGGCTCTTCAAAAGCAGACGGTCCAGTGACTCTCTAGAATATTCCGCTCCGATTGCAACATTGATAGATTTGTCGCCATGATTATCGACAACCTAGCCTGTCCGTTGCGGCACTCTATTTAAACTTCGCAAATGTCTCGGGTTATAGGACGTTTCGGAGCAGCGTTAAAAATAGGGGCGAGCGCAGTGCAAACAAGTCGCGATTCTTTTCGAAACAAAAATCAATAATCGTCGTCGGGAGGCTGAGCGCCTAGAGACCTAAATTCTGCTTCGAGAACCAGACTTGTGCGATCGTTGCGGTAAGTGCGCGACAGTTTGTCCCGCGCGAGAAACCGCCCCCTGTAATCGCGACATCGTCCCTGAACATGAAACACCGATCCGCTGTCCATAATCGCGGTCATTTATTTCTGCTTTAAATGTCGCGCCGCGTTGCGTCGCCTCGCGTCGCGTCGCGAAATTAATAGAATTAATGCGGCGGAACCGAGCGCGTCGTTCGGGTCGGTTTAAAGGTCGCTTAACGTAGAAACCTCGGTTAGAAAGCGACGTTTAATCGGACAGAGAAACTACGCGCGATTTTCCGAAGAATTTCGTAGTCGAACGAGCCAATAAAGGGACATCGTCGACACGCTCCAGAGACTCGGGATTTTGATACCCCTATGTTGTTGACCGGCCACGTTATTTGTCGTCTTTTGATCGCCGAACGTAATTGACTGGGTATCGTATGTCGAACGTGGGAGCATGTCCACATACTGGACAGACTCGTCGAAATTCTAGAATGTTTGCAAATAGTGATTGGTTCATCTACTCAGGAAATCTCGCTGGAATTGAATGTTCGGCATATTACGAAATAAGAGATCCTCAAATTTTGCAGGAGTCTAGATTGGCTAGAGAAAATGGTTGAAGATTCTGCCAATTGTTCTCTGTTAAAATCGCTTTACTCCATTACGATGTACCAGGGACTGTATAAGATTCTAAAGTGACCAGCGACATCGATTAAACATTCACGTACCTATTAAATCTCGCTCAGACCGTTTTACACCGTCAAATTGTATAGGATGGTGTAAAATTGGTGGTCGTTTGCAGCATTTTCTAAAGTACGCAGAAAAATTCATTGCAATTCCATTCTCTCACTGGTTCTACCTCGATCGTATTTACACCCCGATTCCCATTAGGGGAACACGTCCTGCAGGAAATGATACCCACAGGAGATCGTTCCAGTACAGTCTGTGACACTCTTAAACAATTTTACGATACTCTTAAAACTACAAAGCTCCAAATAAATACCTTACGCGATGGAGCGCCAGTTTCTACAAGAATCCGATGATCAATGACGTGTTAATATGACACAGAGGTCTGCTAATAGTAATTGCAGGTTGCGTAGAAGGTACCTGAAGAAGCGTGGGTGATCGGAATCGGATGCATACTCGAGATAAGTTGATGTTCGACCGGCGAAGAACGAGGCTTAACGCGTCTCAGACCTGCCCCTTTAAGATCGTACGGCAAGCTCTCCATCTTGGCTGATTTGCTGCCTCGGGCAGGTGAACTGCGAGGGTTGTCCGAGGTCCCATCATGCATTTTATGGAAGTGCACCTTCTATAGGCCGCATTGATCCCTGGGACGGCGCCTTGTTTGCTTCAATTTACTTCGATTCATATCTCGAGTCGCTGAAGCGTGGCTTCGTTAGGGATGTGAAACGTTCCGGGCTAATATTCATTGTTAATAGCACTGTATTCACGTGCAGCAGTCTGTGCCCGACAAACAGGCACTTGAATGCGCTATTTGCATCACTGGTTTCCTTCGCAACCGGTCGCTTCCACGACGATCTTTGCGATTCTTCCAAATTTCTCCTCCCCCCTCCGTCCTTTGTTCTTCTTCCGTCTAATTGGAACCCCTCCTCGTCCTTCGGTTCTTCAACTTTCGCTGCTCTTTAACTCTTTTATGGGGGTCTTCTGGTCCAGACGGGTATTTTCTTTACTTTCTTAGGGAATTATTTTCATTAAATCAGTGGATCATAGTAAGCCACATTTTTCTCGTTGCGAAAGGCAAGGAATATTTATTAACATGAATATCGCTTACTAGTCGAGTTTATAGTTATCATAATTTAAAGCGAAGTGCATTCATAGTAATTATTATTTGGTATTATGTTTGGCATTTAGTTATTTATTATTACATAGCATATAGTTATGTTGTATTAAATGCTATTATCATACAGAATTTATTTCACTAGGTTTTTAATCATTTTGGTACGTATAGATTGCATTTCCAGGCATAAGTGAAAATTTTCGAAAATGTTACTTACGCCACTATGATTCTAACCCATTCACATGTTTGACAACGTTTGGAAAGTACAGAAAAATACAACTATAAAGTAAAGAGGACAATCCTCGAGACCAGAAGACTCGTTTAATTAATTTCATCCTAGAGCTGAGACTCCTTGGAACATGATTTCTCCCGAGCTCATTTGTCCACTTGCTTGACTTCTATCTTTCGGCTCTTTCACTTTCCCTGATCCTTTAACCCTCCGAGCCGATGTTACTCATCCAACGGAGAGTCCCTCGTCCCTCTTCCGGATTTCTACTTGCCCATCTGCAACCGTGCAACCGCGCGAACGTGGCAGAGCGCAGGGCAATAAAAGTCGCGTTATGCAACGAACCGCAACGCGAACCGGAGTCCCGATCGCGCCTTTACGTTTAAAGGTAAGCCAAGCCGCATTCGAAACTGTTGCTCGCACGATCGGCTCGAGGAACGTGATCCGCGGAGGCTAGCTCACCGGCAGCCAGTTATCTCCCTTTCTCCCAAGGAGCAGAAAAGCAAAACGTCTTGGAATAGGTCGTTCTCCTTGCTTGCTTCTTCCCGCAACCAGACGGAGGGATACGCTCCGAGATTCTGTTCCTTGTTCGGGCGATATTTCATCCTAAAGGTCAGAGAAGATTCCTTTCTAGTCGGGAGAGCGCGCCGATGAAATTCGTCTCAGAAACTCCCACGCGGCCTCCCAAAATTACACGCACACAAATGTCAAGCGTTTCCCCGATTCGCGCCGATGACATCAAATATATATACGCAATCGGAGCCGTAGAAGAGCATGATTTTCTGTGAATAGAATCGTCGGAGTAATCTGGAAAATGGAAAGACCGTTGCGTCAACCTGTTCTCGTCGGGTTACAGAGGCAAGGTAAAATTGCTCGAGGACAGGTTCGCCGACGATATCGCGACTCATTGCACGACAAAACCCTAACCCGGCTAAATATGGCGCCGCGACTGCTCTTTTGTGCAGTCCCCGTGAAAAGCCAGGATTCCTCGGAGCAATCTCCCACGAACACAGCCCGTTTCGCGATCTTACTCAACGGGGACGCGCCGTTGAATGTTACAGACCAGCGTTCTCACGGTTCCCGAGCTTCGCGCTGGACGAGGATTGTCCACGATGGTCCGCGTTGTCCTGTAACATCGTCGCTATCTGCTTCATAATTAAAACGGATAATGATACAGTGGGTCAAGCGCGACAGGAAGTTCGCGAGATCTGGAACAACTATCATTTCAGCCGGAGAACAACAACGCGACCTTCCAAATGTCGACAGACTCGATAGAACCATTTTAATTCTTGGCGAAACCACTCTGCATCGTCCGAGTGCTTGCGGGATCTTGCGAAATGATAGGTCTGGAGATCATGCCGGGCTATAAAGCGTTTGCAAATAGTGATTGAAGAGTCGCTATCCCGTAATTCGTGCTGAAATTGCTTTGCGCCATTTCGATGTAGAAGACGCTACTACAAAATAAAAGGATACGCAATGTTTGCAGTAGTTTAAATTAATTGGAGAAAAATGATCGGCGATGCTTCCGAGAATATCAATTCTCTGACAAGATCGCTTTGTGCAACTCCGATGTACAGAATGTTGCAAAATGAGAGGTTTGAAGATGGCTCTAAAATGTTCGCAAATACAGTGGTTGGAGATTCAACCGTCTAATAATCTTTGCTAAAATTGCCTCCGCACCGTTCCAATACGCAGGATGTTGCGAAATAAGAGGATCACAGATTATGCAGCAGTTTAAATTCGCTGGAGAAAATGATCAGAGATTTTACCCATTATTTTCTGGCATGATCGTTTTATTCGACTCCAATGTACGTAAACATTATTCTCTGCTAAAATCACGTTACGCCACTCCAGTGGGTAGAATTGTTACGAAATAAGAGGTCCAAAGATTTTACGCGATTTTAAAGTGACCGGTGACATTGATTAAACATTCGTGTGCCTATTAAATCTTGCTCGGACCGCTTTATACCGTCGAAATGTACAGGATGGCGCAAAATCGGAGGTCCAAACTTTGCAGAATCTTTTTAAGGAATTCGGTAGAATTTCATCCTCCCACTGATCCAGTCTGCATAGTTCTTGAGATTCCAACGCGTGCACATACATGATCTTTAAAAACAAGTGATCCAAATATCTTCTACCTTTGTCGCAAATCCTCGTCAAATGGGCTTCACACTGTTCGCAAGTATAGAGAAAAGGTTCCCCTAAGATCCGAGCAAGCTCGCTCATCCTCTTGAACCCGTTCAGCCGAGGAGCTCGAAGATCGTCGAAATAGAAAGTGCTCGGCCCAAAAACTTTCTCACGCGACTCATCATGCAAATTCGCAGGTCTTCTCTTCTTCAGCCTGCATGCAGTCTCTTGGGTCCCTATGAGAGGTGTTCGCGAGTTCATTGTCGGCCCGTCGAAAGGGAAATCTCTGCCGAGAGAGCGCAGGGTGCAGGCAGCTGGTACGCGACCGGGTGACGATTGCTACGCACGTGGAAAAAACCGTGCGTGTGGGCGGGAAACTTGACCTGGTTATTTCCAATAACGGAGAACCCGGCGCCTTTCTCAGGAGCAACGGTGCCGAGCGGTGTCGATCGATCTCGCGGCGACGAGTACGACGTCAAGCGGTCTCTCCAAGTGCAGCGTTCTCGTTCCGACTGCACCTTGAATTCATTCCACGAGCACACGATAATCTGCCCCTATGCAAACCCCGGACGAGTGCTACCGCACGTGCTTCA
Organism: Megalopta genalis; assembly: GCF_051020955.1. NCBI lineage: Eukaryota > Metazoa > Arthropoda > Insecta > Hymenoptera > Halictidae > Megalopta > Megalopta genalis. Next base: position 4,501,755 of record NC_135016.1, on the reverse strand, counting down.
CGACCCTGCGAACACAACGCGTCGGCGATACGCCCGCGACCATCAACAGTCGATGCTTGTTGGCGGATTTCTCAGATCTTGATCCACGGAAATATATAATTAGACCGCGTATCTCGGAACAGGAATCGTTTGCATTGGAAATTAGTTTCTTTCTCCGAGCATTTGCATAAGTTGAGCGTACTGTATCGATGTTCTTAATGAGGAAGCCTCGAGCAAGCCGTTAAAGCGAGGGGTGATTTCCGGCAATTCTTTCACAACGGCAAAACTTTTCGCCGCTCTCCGTACATTGTCATTGCTTACTTTTTCGATTACATTTTACGAAATAATAAATCTTGTTCCTCCTAAAGTACAAGAAATCTTCCTATAGTTTACTATATACTCAGGTCATTTGAAGTTTAGCACAAGTAATCATAACATTTACAAAAAATCGATCTACACCGGCATCCCAATCTATCAGGAAATCCATCCTACTAGTCTCAGTAACTGGTCCAAAATTTTGCTATCGACCTAGGGGGACCAGTTACTGAGACTAGTAGAATTGGTTTTCCTGATTTTTGGGATCTGTCCGGAAATCCATCCCACTAGTCTCAGTAACTGGTCCACCTAGGTCAATAGCAAAATTTTGGACGAGTTACTGAGACTAGTGGAATTCATTTTCCAGATTTTTGAGAATGAAAAAAGGTATATCATTACTTCATCTGGACACGGCACTAAAATGAAGTCTTTTTTACTCAGTAACTGGTCCACCTAGATACTTTAAAAAGTATCTTCCACCAGCTTCAGCGATTGGCGCATAGAAATCTGCACGAATTCTCGGGTCTTCCCACGAACAAGAGCAAAGAATCCGAATTTTCACAGCGAAGTGGAACGTTCCATTTGCTCGAGGGATGTTTCGCTCTGGATCGAGCGCGGAGGATAAAGGCGGAAAATTTCGCGGAGCAAGAGGTGCGGGCCGTAGTCGTAGGTGTTCCTCCATTGTTCGCGTTTCACCGGGAAGAATAAACCGTCGGGACAATTTTTCTGACAAAGGGCATTCGCGATACAGGCGGCTCCCATGGTCAGCGCAAATATTGACGAACGTTACGTGTCCGTAGTTGGACGACAATGGATGCGAATGTTATGTAAAATGTAACGAGTAAACGATTCCGGCACCGCGATAAGCCGTAACGCGGCTATTCTGCCGTTTTTAAAGGTGACCGAACGGTGCAATTTCTATGCTTGTATCGCGCCCCCGACTCTTTTGCTTTATTACGTTAGAGTCTTAATTTTCAAGAGAAAGGTTTCCGCGTCCCGTTCCGCCGCTACCTTTGAATCGATAAGCAGACAGAACGATCCCGAACGGCCACGTGTACACGTCGTAATCGCGTGCGTGGAGACGTCTGCAGCCGTCGACGCCCGTTATCAATGTCTGTTCAAATGGGAGGCATCTCTGGCAAAACTGATTCACACACTCGCGTGCGGCCTCGCAGCTGTTGATAAGATTGCGGGCTTCATCCGCTTCCTACTTTCGCGAGGAGGGACAGTACGAAACGTGGAGCTCCCGATGACGATTGACGTTGCAGCCGAATCTTATCTCTTTGTTAAACGCAATTAGGTGGCGCGAGCAACATTGTTCTATTAGCACTGTGTCATCGATCGGTCGATAAGAAAGACCGGCAACTTCCACGAATCCGTCGATGAATCGTTTTTATTTTTGCAGAAGGCGTATCTCGGAGATTTCGTACACTCGTTGTAGCTTAATTAATCGTGGAATCTTTTGAAGAATTTTTAAAGCTGTTCTTTTTTATCTGTATGTTTACTCAGCGAGAGATTCGATTGTATGTAGATCGATATAGAATTAATCGGCGGTTCATCGGCGTAACAGCGGACAGCAATGCTGCGGATTGTTTAACGACGGCCGGGTTCGGTAAAAAGTGATGCAGTTTGAACATTGAAACGCGGCGTGGGTGGAACGCGACAGAAGCCGTAGATCGGTTGGCAAAGCTCAGACACAACATGCGAGTGGTCTGCATTCGCACAGGCGCCAAGGCTGCCTTGATATTCAGCAACACTGGGAAGCTACATTTTAAGCCGCCGTTCAAGTACAATCCAATATTTAAACTTCCAGGAATCGTAATCCGACGCGAAAACAATTCATCGTTGGTTCCGTAATTGTTGGAGCCCTTCTGTTTCCAGTAGACGTAGCGATGTTGCACCGAAAGTACCATTGTGACGGTGCAACTTTCTAAAATACTAACTTCGAGTTGCCATTCCGAGGAGAACTCGGTGTTTCAACCCTCAAGGACTTTCCCGGTATATTTCTACCCCACACATAATATCTGTATTCATAGTTTCAATATAATAAATATAAATAAATTCAAAATATAATACATATTTATTATATATACTGGTGTGAATAATTATATGCTCGAAGTAACTTTTAAATTCTTAATAATATTTGAACAAAAACTTAACGGAACATCATGTTTGTATATTTCTATACTAGAAATAATAGAAATTATGGTATGGTATTTTTGTTAACTTTTCAGATATCAGTAACGATGTGAAAGTTACTAACGCACACCGCTGTATTACGATTATATAATATATTTATTTATCCGAATGACAAGTTTTGCGCACGGGGTAGAAATCCGAAGAATCGAAAACCCTCGCGGATTAACTTCGCGCGGAACATCGTTCAAAGAACGATATACGAGAAGAACATCTTTTTCGCGGCACAGTCGTGTTGAGAAACGGTGACCTAAGAGAGAGAACGCAGGGTCGAAGAATGGTCCCAGAACGTTTGCGTGGCGGACTCGTCTTTACATAAGTTCATGGGAGTCGCGGCATGCCTCCTTTCTTCGCTTTGTCTGATTAATTCGCGCAGGAAAAAAGGGAAAGTCATTCTCATCCGAGACGATTGTCGCTCGTCGAGCGGCCAGTCGAGCTATTCCGCCGGTGTTCTGATCACATTTTCAATGAGCGAGCCGCGTGGGAACCCGCCGGGGTTCCGCTTTTTCCGCGGGCAAGCCATAACCGAGTAATCGCTGCCCGCTATGTAACGTAGAAAGCATGGGAATCGCGTCTGCACGCGCGAACTTCATAAATTAAACGAGACTTTAACCGTGGATTAATCTTCAAAATCGTGAGAACAGATTTATCGCGAGTCCCCGTGGAAAGGAGCCTAACTCCTCATTCGGAACGCGTGACGCGGCACTTTGTATCGGCGTCTCGAATCGGTTTACCCGCTCGATTTGCTCGCGTGTCGCCGCGGGATCCGCGAGGAGTCCTGAAGGCCGTAGTTGGGAAACGATGCATGTAATTCGCGGACGCACCGGTGGACCTCGCGTTACGCAATTTGATAGCGCGAAGTCAGCGATCGCGAAAATGGTAACGCGGTTTCACGCGGCGACCGACGTTCTCTGCGGTCGCGAATAAAAGTCCTGGGCCCGCGACAGGCGTCGAACGGTGCCGCGAATTGTCTTCGGGCGTGATCACCCGGCCGCCATTCGTCAATTCTTTTTTCTCAGCGTTCTTCGAGCCGCGTGTTGCGTAACAGTTGACATACAAGATTAGATCCGCGATAGTTCATGGCTGCTTTTCACTTCTTTCCGAGCACGCGGACTCCGTTCGGCCGCCTGGCCGTTGTTTCCCAGCGGCGAAGACAGGCCAGTCGAAATTGGGTCCCTCGAACCGGACCTCAGCGTCAAGGTGAACAGTGGGAAATGGTAGCAGTGAACTTTACCGTTGTCCGATATTTGTTCCGATCACGTAACCGCTCTTTCGACGGCGCGGTTTCTAAAGCGGTAACAGCACGTTTCGGCGTTTCATGGCTCGCTGTCGCGACATCGTTCGCCCATAATTCCTGGGGAGACCGTTAGGCGATTCTTCCACCGTATAGGAAAATACAGTACGCCCGCGTTCAGGCTATTTCCGAGTGCACGTACAGATTGTCCGCGATCAATAATCCCGAACGCATTCTGAATCTTAGCACTGCGGTCGTGCTGGCTGGAGGATGTTTCGCTTAGAAGTATGCGCGAAATGTTAGCTTTTCTGGAGGCGAATATTCTGAGCTTAACTTCGAAGTGAAGATTCAGTGCTTCTATCGCTTGATTTTCGGGAAACCGATCCGGTGCTCGTATCCTATTTTTATTTGAATGCTTCACCTGTCGTGCCAGTTCAAATGACCAGTTTCACATTCACTTTTTTAAACTTGTTCTGATTATAAGGACACTTTCACAGGAAATGGCTGAGTAAATGTCTTAATTCAAGCATACATTATGTCTATATCGGTTACATTATTTCTGCAAAGTAACATGGAATTACTCAAAGGGAAGAACTCTTTGTTACACAATGTACAGTGAAACGTGAGGTATAAAAAGATATTGTAAAGAATAAAGAAATAAGGAAATACTAAAAAAAGAAGCAGGAAATAATACAATATGTTATACTGCAGAAACGATTACAAAATAATAAGTTTCCTTATTCTTCGTTTAATCTCATGTCAACCTTCGAGCAGAATAAAATCAGCCGTGCAAGCTACATTCTTTTCGATACTTTTCTAATCCATTTGCACAAGATAAAAGCAGGCGTGTAAACCATGTCTTTTTCAATATCCTTGCAGTCGGTTTGCACAAGATAGAATCGGCTAAAAATGTTCCCCGTTTTAAAGAATCCGTCGTTGTCTTGGCTCGATTTTTCCACTCCTCGTTGTGCGTCCGAACCCCCGTCGTAAAAATGGCGGACGATTTTATCGCCGTTCGCACAATAGGAACATCATTGCGGCTGTTAACACGATCACCAATCGCGATTTGGAGTGTTCGTGGCCGTTGGAATCGATACGGGTATCGCCGACCTCATTTCCATACGTGCGTCGCTCATGAAAATGGGAAAAATGAAAAGGGAACGAGGAAAAGCGGGTCATCTTTTCAAACGGGCGCGACAATTAGACGCTGAGTAATTAACCTGTGTGCGAGCTCGTTCGCGACGTTGAACAACGTGCTTCGGGAAGCCATCTTTGCAGTCGATGATTCAACGACGGTCGACCAGCGAGCCTCTCACAGTGTCCACAGGTAGTTCCATTCAAAACTATCACTCCTATCGCAAATTAAAACGCAAGGACAGTTAACTCCGCCGCTTCGTTGCTATTCTTGGCTAAGCTACGCTTCTGAAACATTGCGAACAGAACGAAAATAATTTCACGATTTTAAAGAGTTCAACCCTCTGCAGCAAGATTTCTTCCACGGCCACGTTGATTGGCACTTTTTCGCCTAAAATAAATTCTCCAATTTCTAGTTGATAAATTTCTAATTCTATTTTCTAATTCTGTTCGATAAAATTCTCTCGTTTATCTTTATTCCTAGATTTTGATAACAGAAGACTCGAATGTTGTTTCGATTCAATTCATATTTAATGCATTAAGTATAATGTGATCGTGCAAGGGGTTAAAAACCGCATCGAAGTTCACTGGGTTCAGAAATGAATTGATATTCTCTATTCAAGTAAATTTAATAGATTTAGAGGATTTAGTGGTTTTAGAGGATTCACAAAGGATTCAGAAAGGTCGAAGATGCAACGATCCCACCAAATCATCCCCCTCCGAATCACTTTGACTTCCGCTGAACCGAATAGCAAAGCAAGGCCATTGGTCTCATTTCCGCGACACGTCCCCCAACCCTTAAATCGACCTAAGCGCACGATGATCGAACGATGTGTGTTCCCCAGGGTGGTAGGGTGTGGGTGCCGCATCCGGAGAAGGTCTGGGAAGGCGCGGTGCTTCTCGAGGACTACAAAGTGAAGCAGCCAAGCCTAAAAGTTCGGACGAACGACACGAAACAAACGAAGGTTCTGAAGATCGCGTCGGACATCGATCTGCCACCCTTGCGGAACCCGGACATTCTCATAGGGGAGAATAACCTGACGTCCCTGTCGTTCCTTCACGAGCCGGCTGTCCTATACAATCTCCAGATACGTTTCCAGAGGCACTGCATCTACACTTACTGCGGCATCGTGCTGGTCGCGTTCAATCCTTACAACGAGCTTCCAATCTACGGAAATGACACGATCTGGGCATACAGGGGACAGGCGATGGGCGACCTTGAGCCCCACATATTCGCCGTTGCCGAGGAGGCTTACACGAAACTGGAAAGGTTCGCGATTATTCCCGTCGACACGTTCACTGACCACTTTCGGGACTGCCGATCAGGCGGCGACTTTCGCATCCCGAACGGTCAGGTATAGACAGAAGGTCAACGCGTTGAGCAAAATAAAAATGGACCGCACTGATTGCAATTTCAATTGTTCCTAATAACGTCGATGAGTTGACGACAATAGCATCTTTCAGTCCTATTCGATATTTCTACTATTTTTCCTTCGATCTATTAACTTTGTTCATTGAAAAATCCGACGTTTCGTGTACGCCAATCTAATAATGGTTGTTCTTGTAAACGCATAAATATCGCGGTCTACATATCGAACGTAATTAAAGGATAATCGAGTTGACCCGATTGAAATAGCGTGCAGAGAACGCGACAAAGTAGTTCGTTCTATTTCAGAAATTACTGCCTTTCTCAATTTAATTATTGGCATTCCTGACGTCGCTGATTGTACGCGATTACGAAATCGCGTTCAAGATATGTGGGAACAGTTACGGCAACGATTGCAAACGGGGCGAAGATGATTGAAAGAGAAAACCGGACCAGATGACTGAAAGAGAAAACGCGAACGGGATGACTGGTCTTCCTGGTCAGCAGGACCTACCTTGGGACAGTGAACGTGTCGATCGCGGCCCGATTTGCTGGGAGTTCGCGTGTTAACGATTCTCGCGGAATGAACGCAGGGAGGGCCACGATCAGTCGATCATCGTTTCCGGGGAATCGGGAGCCGGGAAGACGGTGTCCGCCAAGTACACGATGCGATATTTCGCGACGGTTGGTGGTTCGACGACGGAGACACAGGTGGAGAAGAAGGTGCTGGCCTCGTTGCCGATCATGGAGGCGATCGGGAACGCGAAGACAACGAGGAACGACAACTCGTCGAGATTCGGCAAGTTCATCGAGATACAGTTCAACAAGCACTATCACATAACCGGGGCCAGTATGCGGACCTATCTGCTGGAGAAGTCGCGGGTGGTGTTTCAGGTAACGATTACGAGTAGCGATTCGAACACGATAACGGCCGGCGGTCTGGTTTCTCTGATGCCGATTACTATAAACGAGCAATTCCCTAGGCGAATGAGGAAAGGAATTATCACGTATTTTACCAAATGTGCGCAGCCGCGTCTCGCCTACCGCACTTGCATCTAGGTCATCAGAATCAGTTTCACTATCTGAACCAAGGAAATAATCCGTTGATCGACGGTGTCGACGATCTGACGTGCTTCGACGAGACGATCACCGCGCTCACCATGCTCGGTTTCACGTCTAAACAGCAGGACGACATGCTGCGCATTTTAGCGGCCATCATTCATTTAGGCAATGTTGATATCAGAAACACTGACGTGCAGAACGCGAATGTCAACGACACCGAGGCCAGCTACATTTCCGTAAATATCCGCGGTCTCGAGCGGTGCAGACGGTCGAAAGGCGCCTGACCTCCATTAACAATTTAGCTACCTTCCCTTCGCGGCGAGGCCCCTCGATTTCCACTGCTTACCTCGGCTAAAGAGATCCGGCAATTCCCTTCTCCAGAGAACCGCCGTCTTCCTTATCAAAGGGGCTACGAGATTCAAGAAAAGGGACCAGCAATTCCCTTTACGGAGCGGCCTTCTTTTTCTTTTTATCTCCCAGCGAGTTTCCTTTCTACCTTCGGATCCCGCTCAGCGGATCAAAGGGACGGCTTTCTCGCGCAGCCCATTGAGCTTTCCTGCTCCGAAGGTGTCAATATCTGGACTCTTTACGTGAACAATGAAGCATTTATTCCGCAAGGAGGTCAGGCGCTTTCGCGGCCAACTCTGCTTCCACGGCTGTTTTACAATATTACCGTGTTGCTCGATCTTCCAGCCGTCGGACAAGCATCTCTTGACGATATGCGAGCTGTTAGGCACGGACATGAAGGCGATGCGAAAGTGGCTGTGCCACCGCAAGATCGTCTCGATGAGGGAGGTGTTTCTGAAACCCATGAACGTGGATCAGGCGATCGGCGCCAGGGATGCCCTCGCGAAACACATCTACGCGGAGCTGTTCAATTGGATCGTGGCCGGCATCAACAATTCGTTGCAGTCGCAGAAGAAGCCGCAGTGGTTCATCGGGGTCCTCGATATCTACGGGTTCGAGACGTTCGAGGTGAACTCGTTCGAACAGTTCTGCATCAATTACGCGAACGAGAAGCTGCAGCAGCAGTTCAACCAGCACGTGTTCAAGCTGGAGCAGGAGGAGTACCTGCGGGAGGAGATCGAGTGGACCTTCATCGACTTCTACGACAATCAGCCTTGCATCGATCTGATCGAGACGAAGCTGGGCATCTTAGACCTATTGGACGAAGAGTGCAGAGTCAGTAAGAACTTCTAATTCCAGTCGAGGTCTAGCCGAGGCGAGTTGTCTAAGCGATTTGCTCGAACGACAGATGCCGAAAGGGTCGGACAGTTCCTGGGCGGAGAAGCTCTACGCGAAGTGCGGGAAGTCGAAGCACTTCGAGAAGCCGCGGTTCGGTACTTCCGCTTTCCTCATCCACCATTTCGCTGACCTGGTGCAGTACGAGACCATTGGCTTCCTCGAGAAGAACAGGGACACCGTGATCGAGGAGCAGGTCGACGCACTCAGGAACGGAGATGTGCGTTAACAGAGCAATTCGGCAACTTGGCCAAGGTGTAATAAATTTGTAAAATTACTTAGGTCCGGGTCCTGGATGGGTCGAGGGATATTTTACGAGTTTGTCGCACCTTGACCATTTTTGCCACAATCGGACTTGTACAAGCTTGACCGATTAGAGGATCAATCTAGTTCAGTTGTTCAGAACTAATTACAAGACTTCAGACTTAATACTTTGTAGACGTATTTTCGAGACTATATTCTATATTCTAACAAATCTTTTATGAGTCCGGCTGTGTCAAACATCAGCAGCCAGTATTTCCTTGAGAGTTGTTCAAGTGCCTCGTTAAAGAACCTGTGAAAATTGTTTCAGAACAAAATATTGAAAAAGCTTTTCAGCGATGAAGACCCAAAGCTATCCGTGCCGTCTAACATCAGGCTGAAAATATCGGCCCAGAAGCCAGCGCCCGTGACTCCCAAGCAAAACAAGAAAACGGTATACAGAGAATTGTTCTTCGTGTTTCTAGTTAAAGTGGCAGAAGTTACATTGTCGCGATTTGATCCGCAGGTGGGATCTCAGTTCAGAGATTCCTTGAACATGCTGATGTCGACATTAAACGCTACCACGCCGCACTACGTACGCTGTATCAAGCCGAACGACACGAAGGAGGCTTTCGAGTACAATCCTGTTCGAGCTGTTCAACAGCTGAGAGCCTGTGGAGTGCTGGAAACCATCAGGATATCTGCTGCTGGGTTCCCCAGTCAGAGGACGTACGGGGAGTTCTTCCTCAGATACAGGTGTCTGTGCAAGTTCAAGGAGATAAGACGCGATGACCTGAAGGAGACCTGCAGGCGTATTTTGGCGAGGTTCGACCCATTTTTTATACTACCGAGACTAGCACGGAAGGGTTTTTTAAGTCGAGATGACTGGAAACCTGATTTTTAGACTCGCGAAACTCGAATCCAGAACTTCGCGAGATTTCGAAACTCTCAAAACCCGGAACGCTTATTGTTATCGATCGGAGAATTTAGCATTTGTTCTGCTTTAAGCTCCTTTTATTTTGGTAATGAATTCTGAGTGCATGAATGATGCGAATACATCTGTCTAGAAAATTAAGTATATAAGTTCTAACTTGAGTGGTGGGGCTTTAGGAATTGTAAGGATTAGTATGGCAAGGTCAGAGTTATGAAGAAGACGTGGCGAGGCTTCACAGACTCTACAAATTAATCACCTGTGCAGATACATCAAGGACGATGACAAATTCAAGTTCGGCAAGTCGAAGGTGCTCTTCCGGGCCGGCCAGGTTGCCTACCTGGAGAAGCTGCGCGCGGACCGGCAACGGGACGCCTGCATCATGATCCAGAAGACGGTGCGAGGTCTGATCTGTGGTAACAGGTACAGAAAGATCCGGCGTGCCGTGCTGGGTCTCCAGAGACACGGCAGAGGCTACATCGCTAGACAGAAGGCTCAGGCGGTGAGAGAAGAAAGAGCCGCGATAAAGATCCAAGCTCGCGTGAAGGGCTGGCTGAAGAGACAGCGGTACCTGAAGATCAAGCGCACAATCATCGGCATCCAGAAGTACGGCAGAGGCAAGATGGCGAGGGAGAGGTACAAGAAGATGAAGGACAACGCCGCTGCGATCACGATCCAGCGGTTCTCTCGAGGCTACCTCGTGAGGATGGCTTGCAAGAAGAAGCTGGAGGACATCGTGATCGTGCAGGCCTGCATCAGGAGGCACCTGGCGAAGAAGGTGTTCAGGAGGCTGAAGGCTGAAGCTAGGAGCGTGGAACACGTGAAGTCGCTGAACAAGGGCCTGGAGAAGAAGATCATGACCTTGCAACAGAAGATCACTGAACTGGTACGTTTCCACTAGTGTAAACGTAATTATAGACTCAAAGTAACTTTTACATTGTTACCGACGTCTAAACGAAAATTCAACAAAATATCATATTTGTATATTTCTATTTTCTATTATTTCTAATATAAAAATATGCAAATCTGCTGTTTCGTTTAAATATCACTAAGAACGTAATAGTTACTTCGAGTCTATAATTATTTACATTACTGCATCACTTCAGGAATTTACCAAGTTGACCTTTTTCCAACTGAGTATGGCATGTTTCTGTTAGTCGAAGGAGAACCAGTCGCTGAAGAACGTCCAGAACGAGATGACGGAGCTGAAACACAAACTGGAGGTCCTGAAGGCCGTGGACGCCGAGAACAAGAAGCTAAACATCATCTTGCTGGAGAAGGAGAAGGAACTGGAGAAGATGCAGGGGACTATCAAGGCCGAGAGAGACGAGAAGATGGACATCTTGCAGGTGGGAGAGATTTTCGATGCGCTTAATCATTTTCTTGACGAAGGAAGTCGAAGACGGTGTAAAAATTAATGACAGACGGTGCTGAAAATCTTGCTCGTTTCAGGACAAGGAGAAGAGTAGTCAAGAGAAGGAACTACACAATAAGAAGCTCGAGGAGGAGCTAGAGAGGCTGAAGAAGGAGCTATCAGTGGTCACGGAGAGGATGAAGACCAACCAGCGCGGCGCCGAGGAGAACTTGAAGCATCGGTTGGAGCAGGAGAAGGACCTGCTGCTGATGGATCAGGACCAGGATCGTGGCGCCTATCAGAGATTGCTGAAGGATTACCACGATCGGGAACAGTATGTGGAAACGCTTGAGCAGAAGCTGGCGATGCACGTTCCGGCTCATTCCCGATCCCTCAGCAATGCCTCCAGTAGCAGCGGACAAATCGTATCCACGGAGCTTCCAACGGACGATCAGAACTTGGTAAGATCTCTTGGAACTTAGCTTGTGATCTCTAAAAGCTCTCATTTCCTCGTCGAGTTCTTCGACTCTTGCTAAAGACTGTTCCCAATGTAGCATCCGCGAACACGTTACGATTTCTGAGCGACCTCCGAAATCACAACAACCGATCGGTGCTCGCGGACTCCCGTGCGTTAACCTCGTGCAACGTATGTATACATAAGCATCGCGATCTAAACATCGCGGCGCTGCTAGGTTGATCGGCGGGCATTAGGCGCTGATCGAACGAAACGGCTAAATTCGAAAGAAGACTCGTAACAGTTGACCAACGCACTAATAAAAGGATGCGCTCGCAGGGCACAAGGCAGAACGCGATGAAGGTCGACACACGATTTTCGATCACGCTCACGAATACGGTTACGATTACGATTACGATTTACAGTCACGGCTACGATCAGGATTACGATTACGGTTTACGATGCAGAATTATATTATAATGAACATGGTTTTTAACCACGGTTCACGACTTCGGCGTATTGTATTTTACGTGTGTCGCTGTTTAGTAATATGCAGAATAGTTTCCAAAATCTACTATCTCTACACCAAGTTGGTTCATTATTCTCTAATCTTCCAGGACCTGGGTTACGGATCGGTACGGTCAACAGCCTCCTCTTCAACTCCCTATTCAAGGGTGGAGACGATCGACTGGACTCCGCAGCATTCGGACAGTCCGCCGGACGGAGAGGTACACAATCAGAAATCGCCTCCAGAAACAAACGGACCAGCCCACGCACCGGTGGACGTCGGTCTCGTGCTGAAGCTTCAACAAAAGCTGAAGGATGTGGAGAAGGAGAAGGGAAGGTTGATCAGGATGGTCGAGGATTTGGAGAAAGACGTTCCGGAGGAGACCTCGACGACTCAGGACACGTTCAAGGTAATATACATATATAGGACGTTCTAATACATGATCTGCGGAATAATTTCTGTCAGAACATTAGTTTCTGTTAGAATCGCGATATCTCTCAATTTACTTGTATATTAGATCTATATGTACAGTAAATTCTCCCGAATTCGCGCTCAGATTGTGCACGAAAATGGACAATTTGGGAAGAGGAGATACGATTATTCGAGCCTCGCGTTCGACCAATCGTCGACAACTGTAAATTTTTAAATAAATCGTATCTCCCTCGAATCTTCGGACAATTTCGAACGAGGACTGACGGCAAGTTTTCTGGTTGCAGCTTCAAGAACTAGAAATGGAGAACGCCCAGCTGAAGAAAGACTTGCGTACGCTGAGAGGAAGCGTGGCCTCGGCGGGCCTGGCCGGCGCAAAAGAGACTCTCATGGGTAATTTATTAGCTTTCGTCCATAGAGAGGTCGTTTACTATTTCTGCGATAGATTGTACAATAGAAAGTTATAACATTTAGTTCGGTAGGAAATTATAGAGAGTTTATTTCGACAAAAATTGTAGAGTTCAATTCCGTCAAAATTGTAGAGTTTAGTTCAATACGAATACTGCAAACTGTTTTGTTTTCTACGCTTTTATTTACTGTAACAAATACAAATACAGTACACGTTCGTAGCTCGCCTATTGCTTTCGCAACCCTCTGCCCTTCACAATACCACGCTTACGCACCACCTAAGCCGCCTTAAACACTTTCTGCTTCCTCTCGCTGTCTGTGCATGCCTTTGGGACTTTAGAAATTAATGCTAGAACTATCGGGCCTTAAACGTGACTACTGCATATTGTTTTATAACAGCGCCAAGACTGGATTTATTTAAACTTTCTATGATTTGTATTATAATATGTGTACTTCGATATAAAGAAGCGTACCTAAAAAATTTCCCTAGAAATATATTCACAATGTCAGGGACTGTAAAAATAAAATATCAGAGACCAGTCATTTTTAGTGGCTTGGTAGTTCTAGTGTTAAAATTGGACTACATAGATGGGACGAGAGCTTTAAGGAAATGCTGGAACTTAAAAGCCACCCGTTGCACGACGCTCTGCACCGTCCACCGCTTATCGCTTATCATGCTATCGCAAGATATAAAACGCTTGATCGGACGCGGGCTATTTGTTCGACTTGTTTTCAAGTCACGGGATCATCCGACATCGATCATGCGATAGTACGATGAATTATTTCAATTTCAGGGCAAATCGCCGCGCTCCAGGAGGAGCTCGAGAGACGGCGAGAAGAGTGCATACAGCTGCATAGCGTGCTGGCGGACAACACGCGCGGGATGAAGAGCCTTGGCTCGAACTACGGCCGGGACGTGGACATCATCAACGAGGACGGTGAGCTGGTGCTCGCCTTCGAGACACAGAAGAAGATCAACAGGTAAATCCCGGGTTCCCATCGTCGTCCGATCACGCGGAACGCTGAGAACAGAGTGCAGCGGTGTCTAATCGTCCTTTTGTCCTTTGTGCATGCACCTTCGATTTTCAGTAGTCTTAAGACAAAGCGAAGGGCCTCGAGAGTGTGAGTTCAGCTGACAATTTTGCCCGCGAATAGTCGCCGATCCGCTTAATGCTGTCGATCTCTCGCACTGTTCAATCGGCGGACGCCAGCGTATCATCCTGATTCATAACGATCTAATTCATCGCTAGTTTGAAGAACTGCGGCTGTAACACTCATTCAGGAGAGCTGTCCAATTTCGACCAGCGTCTGGAGCCATCTTGTATCTTCAGAAAGAAGAACACCTGGCAATTTTATTCGTACTTAACGCACGAGAGATATATCAGAAGTCCTCGAAAACGTTATCAACAACACACGTTCGAAAAACTATACTAATCTCATTTATAATCGATCAAATTATTTAGACCGATATCACGTAAGAAATAGGAAATCTTCAACAGCAGACCGATTCGTTATAATGCAAGGGGTTAATTAAATTATGCTGATCTTGGTTTAAATCTTGAAGAAGTAAACTATTTACAGTGCAGTAGTTCTACCAGACACCGCTCCGAATTCGACAACTCTCCCCATAGTTGCGAATCTTTTCCTCCCTTAACTTTCGATTGAACAACTCGTAGTTGAAGCGCGATACATCGTCGGGTGGTTTTATCTTTGTGTTTTCCGCTTTGAAGACAATTGGAGGATGAGCTGCAGATGAAAGAGAAGGGCTGGAGGGAGCAGAGGATCGAATGGGGGGCAGAGATCGACCGACTGCAGGAGGAGATCGAGAAGCAGCAGAAGCTGCTCTCGGTGAACCTCAGCAAGTCGCCGCAGACACAGGCCGAGGCTTATATGCAGCACGAGATCGTCAGGCTGACTACGGAGAACTTGGTATATAAACGAATAATCAAATAAACGATCTGTCACATACTCCTGGGGAACGTACAGCGTTTAACGATGCCTTTGAATCGATAGGAGCTGCAGGAGAAGTTCGACAAGATTGCGGAGGAGTGCAGGAAGTTCAAGCGACAGCTGAAAATACTCTCGAAACGTCTTCGGGATGCAGGCTGTAAGTGCACGATCATTCTGTTGTGTATGAAAATTGCAGAGGATGTTTCGATGAACAAAATTGCGAAGTCAGAATTGACAACAGTCGTTCCTCTGCAATTATCATGCACGAGTAATTGTACGTAAAAGAAACTTGCTGTGTCGGTGAGTTTGAGGATCGGTATTAAAGTTTTGTGGTATTTGAATGCTTGCGAAGATGAGGGAGACGATTCGAAGGATCATAGGGATCGCCCTTACACTTCGAGGGGCGCCGGTGAGTCTGTGGTCCAGTGTTCACTGCCATCGTACTTCTCGCAGACCATAACTCACCCCTGCTCACGAATCAATCATCGCATCTTTGACTATTCGCGTGAACAATTAGACAATACGAAACTGAACTGTTTCATGTTTCTCTCCCAGTGCCAGATACGACGGAACATGCGAGCGATTCCCCGATGATGTCTTCCACTGGGAACTCCAATGATAATGGTAGCAACATGCCCGCCATCAGGAAGAAGGAGAGGGACTACGAGGGTATGTTCGAGTTCAGGCAAGACGACGTCAACGTGATCATACGTCACCTAGTTATCGGTGAGTCTGCTCCATTTCATTTTCATTCGCGAAATCAATTATGATATTCTTGAATCTAATTATCTTGAACTGCCTATTTAATCGTTCTGAATTATAAGTCAATAAATAAATGTTTTTTATGCCATGCTAAATTATAAATCAATAAACAGTTCCACAAAATTACATTGTAGCATAATATAATCGGTTTTGTGAAAAAACGATAAAATAAGAAAGAAATATCGATCCAACTCCGGAACCATCTTGAACCTCTATCATTGTCATTGCAGAGTTGAAGCCGAGAGTCGCGGTGACCTTGCTGCCCGGCCTGCCGGCATACATTCTGTTCATGTGCATCAGACACACGGACTGCGTAAACGACGACCAGAAGGTGCGTCTGCTGCTCACGGCCTACCTGAACGCGGTGAAACGCGTGGTGAAGAAGCGCACGGACTTGGACTCGAGCGTTTTGTGGCTGAGCAATACCTTGAGGCTGCTGCACTCCCTGAAACAGTATTCCGGAGACAAACCGTTCCAGATCGAGAACACGCCACGACAAAACGAGCAGTGTCTGAGGAACTTTGATCTGAACGAGTACAGAGTTGTGATGAGCAACGTGGCGCTCTGGATCTTCAATTGCATCATAACAAACTTGAAGGAGAAGATCCAGGCGCTCACAGTTCCAGCTCTCCTCGAACACGAGGCTATAACCGGCATAACTGGTCGACCAAGGTCTTCGTCGGTGGGCGAGGAGCCAGAGTCCACGCAGCAGAAGTTGGACAAGCTTCTGGACGAGCTCAGCTCCGTCTACAGGATTCTCCAGTACCACGGCGTCGACTCCGAGATCATTGTTCAGCTGTTCAAGCAGCTGTTTTATTTCATGTGCGCCAGCGCGGTGAACAACCTGCTCCTGAGGAACGAGCTGTGCCAGTGGACAAAGGGCATGCAGATCAGATACAACCTCAGCCATCTGGAGCAATGGGGCAGGGATCGGAAGCTGGAGCAAGCCTCCGAAGCTCTTCTGCCGATCATCCAAGCCGCCCAGCTTCTGCAGGCTAGAAAAACAGACGCGGACGTCGCTTCGGTTTGCGAGATGTGCAGCAAACTCACCGCCAATCAGATCGTCAAGATCCTCAACTTGTACACGCCGGCGGATGACTTCGAGTCCAGGGTCCCGGTCTCCTTCATCAAAAAGGTCCAGGACAAGCTGAAGGAGCGTGGCGAGAAAAGCGAACAGGTGAGCGCAGAATACTATCGTACTTTCCTCGTTTTAATTAGTGTTCATTGACTTGCAAACATGCCGAGCAATCTCTAATAGGAAATGAATTCATAGAACATTGACTAACGTAGAATTTTAGAGCAGCAAGCTGATGAATTGAGATAATATTTCATAAATAGTCTGCAGATCTTTGCAAGAACAAGGTCTAGATAGAAAATTTATTCTTTCTTCAGCAGTGTCAATAAGTTGGGCTATTTTCTAGTTAGCATTTTGTTGACAACATTGTGCGACAAGGGGATCGTTTGTCTGTTCCAGTTGTTGATGGATCTAAAGTTCTCGTACCCAGTAAGGTTCCCGTTCAATCCGTCGAACATTCGATTGGAGGACATCGAAACACCGGAAGTACTTCATTTGCCCATGCTCAAGAAGGTGTAATCATAGCTGCGAAGAAAACTTAGTGGCCCCGCTGCGCATGTAACTTTTTAGTTGAGTAACAAGTAACCAAGCATAGCCTATTTATTAACGAAGCCAAAACGAAAGGGAGAGCAAAACGTCACGAAGGGGTGAGAGAGGAATAAGAGCGAGGAGAGGGAGAAAGAGAGTGAGAGAGAATGAAAGAGAGAAAGAAAGAGAGAGAGAGAGAGATGGGAGAAAGATGAAAAATTGGAGAACGCATCGAGCGGGTCATCGATATCACGTTTTATATATTTTTTTTTACTCGAGTAATTTGTATTTTACAAAGCATAATTCCTGTCCGCGCGATGTACAACGTCGACTAAATGAGAATAAGTTTCGAATGGCTGACAGATAAATGAAGAAAGGGAATCAGAGAGAAACCATATTTTCCGTTTCGTTGTTTGTAGTGGTGTAATCGAGGACGGTCATCGATGGAAATGTCTCTGGTGGAGCTTGCACTTTGCATCGGAATCGTAAATGGACATAGTGAGACATGAAGTGCCGAAAATTCTGTATCCCCAATGGTACAGAAGCGTTGTTATCAAGATTTAAAAGAGTTTAATGGTACGCGTTGTTGTCGTCGATATTGTAAGTCTATCGAATGTTGCAAGACAGAGAACTTTATTGCACGGAACATCCGGTAACCCGTTGGAGATCTGTACTTAATTGTGTAAAAAGAAAACGGCAAGAGAGAGAGAAAAAGAGAGAGAGAGCGAGAAGAGAAATATAAAGTTATGTTTTAGGAGAGACATTGTATATTTTGTGATACGAGAAAGATTAATTATGAGGTCGGTTCCCCGCAGACCGAGGGCAGAAGATGGGCGAGAGAGATCCGAGCAGGAGAGAGAAAGACAGAGGTATATATTGTTGTTATAATATAATTTATAAATATGTACAAGCGATTGTATTCTGTGCCATTTTATTAGTAGAGATTCTAACAAAATTCTGTTTTCCTACGTTCGTCGATCTGCGTTTGTGTTTATGCTTTAAAAAAATTATTATCGAACACATACACATACACCGACAGACTCCATATAGTGAAAAATCCCTCCTTCAAAAAAAAAGAAATCCTATATCCTGGGAAAAAAATGTGTACAGGAAGAACTCTGTTTGCGCGAATATACCTTGACTCGATGTCACAAATTTCTTTGTTCCTACAATGAAAATAAAAAAAAGAAGTCGTTGAGGAAAAGGAGGATGTGTTCAATTGAAGATAAAGAAAAACTGAGAATGAATGGAGACGTGAGAATTGGTAAAAAGTGAAACGATTTATTCGCATTGCTATATGAAAATTATATAGCTATATAGTTATATATAAATTATCGTTGTGGCGAACGGACGAGAAAAGATAGAAAAATTGACAAACTAAATTAAACGTCCAAATTAGAAGTGTGAATGAAGCTCGGGACAAGAGCCGAAGGGTGAAGAGCGTAGTTAATTATAATTAAGTTCTTTTCTTTTGCTGTAATAATTAATTCTCAAAGCGTAAATTAATTTCGTTAAGCTCCGTCCGACGCGTCATTCGGCGACCGAATATCGTCGATCTTCAGGATCATCTTCACCAGTTGCGTGGCCAGCAGGATCTGTTGAGACTTGCTGGTCAGGGTCTCAATCACGTTTTGGGCATTCATGTCTGCAAAATTAACCAAAATTTTTAGAACTATTTATTTCACTAATGCTGAAAGAAAAGAACGTTTCGAAGTCTTTTTAAAAAGGAAGTTCGTATTTTTTAAACAAGTAGATTGCAAGCTAAACAGATCAGCTACGTATAAAAGATTGATGATTTGGTACTCACCAGCAGTACCACGATTCAAACAATCGATGCCAAGGGCGGAATTCTCCTCTTTCACCTGGCGGGCCTTGACCTCAGCCAAGGTGTCCACAGGGGAAAGACCAGAGTTCTCAGCTAATGCCAATGGAACAGCTTCCAAAGCTTCGGCAAAAGCACGGAAAGCATACTGCTCTAGCGTGCTAATTTTGTTTGCCTCTTTAGCACAAGCTATGGCGCAAGAAATTTCGGCTGCACCACCCCCATATAAAATCTTTTGGTCCTTTATCAAATTGCGAACTGTGCAAAGCGCGTCGTGGATCGCTCGCTTTGCTTCCTCAATGATCTATAATGGGTGTATTTCATTTTTATATTTAATCGTCAGTATTAAAATCTTGTGGATACGTTTTTAAAGTAATCTGAAGTCGCTAAATAAATGTCCGCAATCTTTACACGAGGAATTAATTAGTTAAAAATGAGTCTATTACAACTTTCGAAAAGGAAAAGGAATATTTCGAGATAATTTTTAATTGTCAGTAGTGCTGCTTATAATGCACTATAAAATGTACAATTTATTAGTTTACTAATTTTAACTTAATATGTGAACTAAAGAATCCTATTTTCCAAAAAGAATATTGTTTGAGTGCATTCTGTGGAATATTAAATTCTCCCGTGAGGAAGAACGGTGGCGCTGCGATCGCTTAAAAGCCGCCATCATAGTCAACTCTGTGTTGCAGTTAGTGTGTGGTTGTACCGTTGAAATGAAGGAGTTCAAATCGGCGATGCGAGAATTGAACAAGCAAATATTTCAACGCATTAATTTTGCAAGGTGTCTGGTCAGTAAGGTATATTATTAACACCTCTGAAATTCTCCTTGCCAAAAGTACGTTATAACTGTAAGAGAAAATGAGTCGATCTATCGAACAGATCGAGACCGGAATTCGAATCAAGATCTATTGCTTGCCGAGACTATATCTCGTCAACCGACGACACATTCTCTCGCAGTTCTTATAAACGCAAAGAAACAATAAATGTCAGAAATATGCCGGACTATTACATAACCAAATAATATCACACTTACCATCTTATTACCGCCGCGAATAAAGATGGTCACAGCCCGGGAATTTTTGCATTGCTCGATGATGAGCATTCGGTCTTTAGTTGTTCCAAAAGTCAATTCTTTGACAATACCAGCATGGCCAAGCTTTTCTGGCGTTAATTCTTCGAATCGAGGAACTATACGACCACCGGTAGCGATAGCAATTAGCTGTAAATATTTTAATTTACTTTACCAGTGCCTCTATTTCGAATCTTTAAGTACATAATAGGTGAGGTAATAATTCCCTCAGATCTCATAATCTTGTGGTCATTAGAGCCACTGCGAATGACAGATTACTATTTAATGAATTTAAAGGATCTTATGCATATTTTTTCACTACGAATTAATAAAAAAATAATATATAGATTCTCAAAATTCAATAAGTCAGCTATCCGATCGTTCGCTCTCTTCCGTCGCAATTTTTCATCATTGGGAATATTTTCGAACAAAATGGCGGATCTAACGATACTTACTTCGATTTCAGGACCACCAACCCATCTAACAGCGGGCAACTTATTCTGCAGAAGGAGATGGTTGGCCTCGTCGTCGAAACCCCATTGGCAAATGGCAAGAGTAGTTCCTGCATCCTTTACCATTTTCACCATTTCCGTGAACTTTTCCCGCTCATACTCCCGCAGAGCCCTGTAGTCATCGACGGAGGTAACGTCCAACTTATGTTTCGTTTTTGGTTTTGGCGGTTCGAACGGACATGTTAGAATCGCCAGTTTTACGTCCTCCAATTTCTGTAGCACAAAACACATTTTCCATATGTATTCTTTAATTTAATTAAGTCATTCTTTGCACGGAAATTATTTTTGCTTCAGCTCTCATAATCTTGTGATCATTGAAGCCACTGCAAAGGCTAGAAATCATTGAATAATCACTTTCAGAGACATTTCTATTTTTTCACTGACTTTCGGATGATAGTCAGATAAACAGTAGTTGGACTCGAAGAAAATAGATTAAACAAAATTTTCTGAACCTTTACCCTTCTCTGCAGCTTTTTGTCATCATTAGGAAAAGTGAATACATTTATTAGACATAATTATTTAAATAAGTTCCATACCTTAGGCATCTGAGGATGACTGAAGTCCTTGTCTACAACAACCCCATGAACTAGAATAGTATCTTCCAATCTACCTCCAACTTTTCCTTCAACCTTAATCAACTCAAAGTTCACATCCCTTGTTTCTGGATCTAAAACTGCGAATACAGCATTCACAGCTATTTCTGCCATCTGCCTATGACATTTGTTGATGCTGAAAAAGAAAATGAACAATATATTGTCTTATCTGTAATTACAGTAAGCAGATATAGAATATAAGATTATTTAATTACATTTTTGACCCAAGACTAGTCATGGCAATATTGATGTAAGCCTCCCTATTTTCGTTGCTACCTTCGAAGGTATCAGCAATGGTTTTCAAATGGTCAGTAGCACATTTGGCTGCCATTTCAAAACCATCTGCTATTCTGATCGGATGAATTCCTTTATCCAACAATTGTTCAGCCTGCTCCAGCAGATCACCAGCTAATACAACTACTCCAGTTGTACCATCTCCAATCTCATCGTCTTGAGATTGAGACAATTGAACCATCAGCTTGGCAATTTCGTGGTCCACATCCATGTTCTTCAAAATTGTTGCACCATCATTTGTTACTGTAACATCTCCATCAGAACTGATCATCAACTTGTCCAGGCCCTTGGGTCCCAAGGAAGTTCTGAGGATGTTGGCCACATTACGTGCAGCCATAATGTGTGACTGAAAATTAGAAAAATAATGGCATAAATATATGTCCTAAGTCTGAGAATTTTTTGATTTAAAAAAAAAAATTATTACTGGAACAAAAATAATCTTGTAAGTATGATTCAGACGATGAACAAATTTCCAAAGTTCCATCAGGCTCTCATGGAATCATGGTATCTCCTTTTATGGTCAAAAAGGAATACACCAGTAAAACAATCTGCATTTATTATATCCTCTATCCAGAAATTAACAAGAATAAATAATTCCCTGTGTACAATTTAAGATAAAAATTGTATCGCCGATTCGAGCTATATTTTTTAATTAACATCTTCAGAATAAATTGCCAAGCCCGGAACGCCGCCATTGCTACGCGCTTCACGTGGTCCGTCCTTAGATTCAGATCTTAAATTTCCAAACCTGATGAAACCATGATCAGAAATTTTGTTTAGAAAATAATTAATATTTTTAAAGGTGCAAAATAAATAATGTTAATTATAGAGAATTAATTTACCTTGATAGCATCGGTGCCGGTTAATCGTTTTTGTTTGTGTTGGTCACGAAGAATAATGAACGGTCTTCCATATTCGTCGAAGGTCACGGCGCCCGGAATCGCGGTCATTTTGCTAGCAAAATATTCGCGAACTATTTATTAACAAGTACCCCTTTCGGGATTTTTCGCTTCCACAGGAATAACGTTCGATCGTCGACAGGAGTTACACGACCATCTTGTTGCCAGCAACCGGATGTTCACGAATCTGACCTGCCATCTATTTTCGTATGTGTAGTTCAGGCCGATGCGGTCTGCCAACTGTTGGAGGGAAATTCAAAACGGTAGACTGTGCTTCCATGGCGCAAATTGTTTCCAGATTTTTCAGCAGAAAATTCTGAGCAGGATAAGTATTTATTCAACCGTAAAAAGCGTCGGAGAAATTAGCCATAAGTTCGAAAAGCCATTATGTCGCTGGCGTGCGCATCGATGGCGTGCAGAGAAATGTTGCTATCGTTACACCATACGTGCACAGGATTAGTAGTTTATATAATTATAATCTGTTGATAATTATTCAGTATTTTTTCCGAATGAAATTCATACCTAGAGATTTACTTCAAAGTTCTGTAATTCACAGTAGATTATATAATATTGATTTTAATAAAATTGATCAATATTAATTTCAGTTATGAAACGAATTACCTTATGCAATAGAACACAATTTCTTGTTGGATCATTCTTTTGAGGATGATCTAGAAAATCGATTTGAAGTAATAATCTTAAAAGGAATATGTCAGGTTATGTTACACAGGATGATTTGCTTATCAACCTTGACTAAAATAAATATTACGTAATCGATCGTGAATAATAGATTCTTCAAGACTCCTCCGAGCTATCGAATCTTCCGTATGATCGTGAGCAGGTCGATAAAAGTGAAGCAGATTTATGTTTTGTATGCACCACATTGTATTTCACATTAATCTATCATAACTTTGCATTATAATTTTGAACAGTACATATAGTTATAGACATATAATTATGGTGGAATTAATTCATTCGATAGAGGTACTTTGACTCAGGGCCGAAGCGGCCGTAGTCCCCCAATGAGCCGCACGTTTAAACAATTTTAAACAAACAACCGCAAAAATTCAACCGTAACTTACCGAAATCGAACGATCGAATTAGCCTATGATATGTATCAGTGTATCACCTTCGTAAATCTCCCCCTTCGGAATACAATAATTCAACGATTACGAAAATAATCCTAATCCTCCTCGATCTCACGCGAAATCATCTTATCGTTATCGTGGTTCAATTGAATCGTAAATCGAAACTAACGGAACAGTTCCTGCGTTCGCACGCACGACGCATCGGAGGGTATAGTTTACGATTAGTTAATAGATATACGCTTCCGGAAAATATATGAATACTATGTAAATATATACCGTTTAAGTATACATATCGATCGAAGATAAAAATATAATTTCAATACGATATACATATATGTATAATATATATATATATCTCGCGTTAATAACATTCACAAGATTAAAACTCTCCTTAATGGATTTAGGCATTCACATGATATGTTAGAGTTCCCTTACACGATATAACGATCAACGTTGGAAGTATAATATAATATTCTCATTATTCCGTGTGTAACTAGAAATACGATTCTTTCTCTCGTTTTCTTTGTTTAGTTCCTTTTCTTTTCGTTTTTTTTCTTTAAACTTGTATCATTTGTGTGTGCTTGGACTCCCGATGACTAGCATCAGTGGCGTAGAAACGAGGGGTTGTCCGGATTTCGCAGCAGGTACTTGACGCATCAGAAAGAGTGTCCGCAACGACGTTCTCATTTCACTCTTACGTTCGTATTTTTTTTTGTTTTTTTTTCTCCCTCTCTCTCTTTCTAACAAACCGAAAAAATAGCACCGCGGCTTCCAGATAATTCGATTACAATTGTAACGTTTGCTCTGTCCGGGCCCAATCGTAGGCAGACAAGTCTCGAAGCCGCAATTGCGTCTAAACGCCTGCGATTCCCAGAATGATCGAGCTCTTAGTTTTTAATACAGACAGCGTAATAGACGTTAGTTAACGTTTCGATTCCCACAAATATTATTCTACGTGCACGTTAGCAGACAGACCCGGATATTATATATGTATGCGTCTGTTCGTTTAATTAATATTCTTTTTTTACGCTACGGCTTTCTTGTCTTTTAATTAACCGCTTGACGAAGCGACCTCCGAGGTTCCAATATTTAGTCAATGGAGTGATTCCCGCGATTGGACATCTTTGATGCGCGGCTCGATCTCCGCGACGATAGTTGTTCGATCGAGCGGCAGCCACACTTAAAACAGAATCTCTAAATACCGAATCTCTACGTATACATACGTACGTCTAAATAATTTTGGAATATACGGCTACGCGAAGCAAGATACTTCATTGATATGTGTACGTATTTTTCTTTTTCTGTCTGACCGCGATACGACTTCACTCGCATGTATATGTAGTAGAGTTTTTTTTTTTAATAAGTTCACTATGATACGTTCCCGCAGACACCGACGAATCGTTTTTCCCTTCGTTCGGCCGAGTACATAATTCTGTTTAGAGCAAACATGCTTTGTTCGACGACGCTCGCCCGTGAGAAAATATTTCCTTTTTTCTGCTCGACGTTCGTTCGACCTCCTGCCGAGAATCAGCCGATTCGAAAATATATATATATGTATATATATGCGTACATATTTACTTTACTCTGTCTGTGCGTTTGAGTAATTCGAGGAGACACCTTATCTTGTAAGTAGTAGATTCAGGAAACTCGATTCGAGGATCTGTTTAAGTTCGCCCGTGTACAGGGCAAAGAAAGCATCGTACCCCGACGGGATGTACGATTTCAGCTGAGATTATATTTTCCAGGAGGGGTGTTCTAATCGTCTGGAATCCAGATCGCTAGACCAACGAGAAGGAACGGAAAATAATGGACGAACATGTAGAACCGCCCTGTATACGAGATTCGTCTCGATCGAGCCTGATCCCTGGAAACGCGCCCCGCAGAATCTTCTCATTGATATGTATTTTTCCCTTAAAACACTAAGAAACAGGCTACTCTGATATGTATTATTAGTTCTCAGTCGCAATGTTTGGAGAAAACCGATTGGAAGGCGCGTTTGCATCGCTACTCGGTCCTTCACCAGCCGAGGTCACTTCGGACTCTCGTCGAGGTGGCCTCGCTTGGCGGGATCGGGACCGGAGGCATCGAACGAATCGAGAGAACTCCGAATCGACAGCTGAAAATCATAGCAACGAATTAGTGTGAATCGGATCCGTGAGAATCGTGTGCGATGGGTTTGATTTCTTGCGACGCTTTCTCCACTCTCTCACCGCCTCGGACCTAATCGTAGACGCGTTTAGGCGAAGGGCACGCTCTTGTAGAATCGGTTCCCCTGGCCGGTGATCCGCTTCTCGCCGGAAGTGTACTGCACCACCGATTTTATTTGGTCCGTTGCCACGGGCCCGATGCATACTAGGGGATCCTTGAAGTAGGAGCAAACCTGAAACCGAGAGAATAATTCATTTAGGGATCCGCGAGACCGTTAATCCGTTCGCTGTCTAAGTGAAATTCATGCTTCATCCGATTTTGTGAAGCAGTACAGTAAATTCTTTCTAATTGAGATTCGAGCCTTGTGGCTCGTTTCTATAATTGTCGACAATCGGTAACTATAAAAACGAACTATCGAATAATCGTATCTCCTCTTCCCAAATTGTCCAGGGAGAATTAGGGAGAATTCAGAATTGTTTCACACATTCTGGGACAACTAACCGCGAAGATGACATGATGCATCGTTTAACCCCCACTTCTAGAATTCTTTACTTTATCATTGGTAATTGAACTATTCGTCTTTGTGCAAAATAAGGGTATCTTTTACGGAATTTAAAATCGATGATTCTTATTCTTGTTACGAACGTGTAAAACTTCTATTTCTATTTAGCAGGCTCCGTCGAAAATCTTCGGTCCGATTAGACAAGGGGTTGATTTTTATTTTCATAATAGAATGGGTTCGAGCCCCAACGAATTTCCAAAGATAAATCCGCTATCGATCAGCGAGTTCAGGTGTGAATAGACAGCGAAGGGATCGAGGGGAGGGGACGGGGTTAGTTTCGTTGCAACGTGAGTACTTTTCTAGGGGTCTGTCGATGACGTCTTTGCAGCTGACAGCACAGACCGCGTCCGATGTCGCACTCGCCGGACATGTTGCACTCCTCATCTGGAATCATTCAGAGTCGGTCGGTTACCAGGCTTCGATGTTTATAAATAACGGTCTTTACGTAAGAACTTATAATTATCCGTTTGACGCAATCGTTTGTGAATTGACCTTCTGCCGCGAGACACCGTTCAGGGGATAAAAGAATATCGGATAGAGCGTGGGCGGGCAAGGGCTGTACTCACTGTAAAGTTTGTTCGACGTCACCGGTGGTTGACACGATCGGGACTCGCTGCCAGGAACCTCGGCGCACATTAGACCGGTTTCACAGTCATTGTCCCGCTTGCATAGCTCGCCCTGTTTCTGGCCGAACACGAACATGCAGTGGCCGACCACTGGAAACAGCAGCGATTCACACCTTCGTCGAAATCAACCCCTAATTGCCGAGGCGATTCGGTCTATCTATCGAGTCTTTCGGATAGATAGTCATTTTTTGGAATTAATTCTCCGTTTTATACTCATCTCAATGTAATTATTTCAGTGAACCTTTATTCTTTTAATAAGTCAAAAATAAAATTGTTCGTTTAATTAAGCCAGCTGTTGCAGTTTCTTTGAAAAAGGTTCAAATACAACAGTTTTATAAAATGTATAATTTAATACAGAATACCGAAGCATATATCCTTTTCAACCAGTATATTTTTGACGCGTATACTCGTCACGAAGAAATGGCAACATTTTCTGTTACGACGAGGTCGTTAGTTATTATAACTAATTTACAACAATCTGTAATAACTAACGAGTTATAATCGTTAATTATTGATCGGGTTACTTCTTCGTTGAACGCAGTCCCAGTTAAGTTATCTTCGTCGCGACTGTTAGCAAAGTCTCAGGGACTTCACCCCGGCAGACCAGAGGATCGGGACAAGGGTGATAATTACCTGCATCTACGGTAACGCAAATGGATCCCGGGCAACACTGTTCGTTGGAGGTGCAGGGTCTGTCCTCGCAGGGTTGAACTTCCGCCAATTCCTCCATCGACTCCCCATAAGAGTTCCCATAGGCGCCAGACAGGGGCCGCTTGAACCGAAACGCGAGACGTTGGAGTTCCCGACGGGGGCTAGGAGACGCGAGGCCGATATCGCGAGGAAAGTGGAGCAGGTCATGCTTCGGCTGCCATAACTTAGCGCTGAATGGCCGCCGTACGTGCCACCGGCGAATTTGTGAACGGCAGTTTGCGATGTAAAGAAATTCTTTGGTCGTTGATAATGTCGCGGGAATTTTTCGCGACGGTTCGACGTAGTCTCGTTAACCGACCGCACCGACGAAGTCACCTAAATTCGATCGCATTTATGGCGGCCAATTAACTCTGCCGAATCAAAAATCGTACGGACTTCATTCTTAGCGCGTAATCGTCGGCGAAACGTTTGCGGTAATAGCGCGAGATCGCGTGCGATTTTTCCGAAGGAATTGCCCGACGATCACTGGGTTCGATTATTAATCGGAATCGCGGTCAATTATCGGGGCGCTATCTCTCGAGCCTTTTCTCTCGCGGGGATCGTTCGTGACGGAGAGGCGGTTTTCATGCAGAGCTGTTACGTGAAAATAATATATCGATCGAACGCCGGTCGTACTGCGGCAGAGTCGCATCATCGCGATGGGCACAGCCGCGGGAACGCGAACGCTGTGGTTTCAGAGCTCCCTATGGATTTTTACCTGGTACAGTCCTGATTTACTCATGTAGTCGCCGTGGCCACCGTAGCCCAGATTCGACAGTATTTCCGGGCTGAAACGGTTGAACACACCGCCCCATGCGCTCACTTCGAGCTGCATCGTGCTCGCCAGAGCGACCACTGCCAATGCAACACACGTGCGCATCTTTGGTTCGTGTATCGGTTGCCGCAGGGACGATTCGGGATCTCTGAAAACGCATTCGGGGATCTTTGGTTCATCCTCGACTCGGATTCGAAACGGAGACACCTTAAGACCGGGCACTTCGCGCACGCTGTGCACATTGTATGCACTTGCGGTGCAGTAGTCGATTTCGTTTGATTTAGTTCGATAAAGTTTCGGAAAGAAATTGCTAAGACCTTGTGAAACTGGATAATTAGAAAATAAGAGATGAAATTTATTAGAAATATTGAGAAAACGACGTTTTCCCAAGTGTAGCCAACAACGGTGCATCGTTAGCTCTAAAAGGGTTAAAACAGCTGGGAGATTGAGAGACTTGCATCGTTCTGGAATTTATGATGCATTTAAAAAATTCGATTCTAGTCCTACGCGTAGAATTATTAGATCAGAAAGGTAGAATTATTAGTTCCAGGTAGCTAACACTAATTATTAGATTTTCATGGAAATTCCCATGTTCATACGTTATTTTATAAAAATCAGACAGAAATCTCTTTCCTCGTTTAAAAAATTACTCATTCCAGAAATAAAATAAAAACACGATTAGACCTTGTAAATTTGTACGTTCTCCTCCACTTCGCGAATCTGCACACGGCATAAACGCATAAAGATCCGCAATCCAAGTGATTAATCTCGCAGAGGATCTACGCCGAATCGAGTAAAATGCGTTACCGTAGTTGAACAGGTGTCACGCGACAACTTTCCCCCCTGATTAAATGCCAAATCAATCTTTTGCTCTGACACCCTCCGCGTAGAAATCGCGGAATTTCTCAAAAGACCTCACCGCATTAGACCACGGGAAAGTAGTACACGCTCGACGATCACGCATAAATCTCCGCCCCGTATGCAAATGCCCTAACAATCCGCGTTTCGTTGGAGATCCCGCGAGGATAGCGACCAAGGCTGAACCCGGCGATTTCTGGGAAAAAACTGGTCGGGGGTTGGAATCAGAGCGAACGCTGGTACTTACAGTGTTCTGCGCCTAAGTCCTGCCTGAGCTCGGCCGGTGGTTCGAAGCAGGAAGGATCAGCCGCCTCTCTCGCCAGTTCCCCGGGATCAACAAGTCCTCGATGGAGTTCGCTGGAGGACTGAGACTGAGTCCAGCCGCGGCAGCATTGGCAATCTATACTTCCACGTCGGCACGTCGTTCCGGTTTCCCTAGCGAAAGCTCGCGGCAAGCTCCGCGCGTGCGCGCCCTCCTAAGCTTTTTTCCACGGCGAACGCGACCCAGGTGACATTTTCTCCATTCAGATTTTCGATTGCCCGTTTTATTCGTGACGTGTGATAACCTTTTACCTCCCGGCGACAAAGGGCTGGCCAAAACGTCGCGCATCCCTTCGCCCGGGCTGGAAACACCCTTTGATCGATCAAACAATCCCATCTGTTTGCTTTCAATTTATTCCCGCGGGTTCCTCTTGCTCTCGCGTAACGACCAGCGTTTTCTAGATTTCTGTTAAGAAAGATCAGAGGTTAATCTAGGTCGTGGTTTTTTTATCGGTGAAGGTTCCAGCTGGATTTTCGAACGCCTTATGGAATAGGCTGTTCAAACGTACAGGTACTGCGAAAATTGTATCCTGTCCCAGGACGCAGCGGCGCCGTTCAACGGGCGCATAATCGTGTAGGTGTTCAGCTCTGTCCTCGTCGTTCCTCTCGCACCGCCATTGTTTCGGTCTCTCTTGGTCGTATTGATCCGGGTGTCCTGATGTTCTACTGGCCGGTCGATCCTGCTCCGTGTATAGTGTGTTCGTCAGCTGTAGGACTCGGAGAATGAACAAACGCCTGTTTCTCGAACGCGACAACCGCTAATTAACATCCTCGGAAGCAGAGGATTAGCAACGATTCTCTCGCGATCGAAGCAATTCATATTCTCCGTAACTAATTGACGATCGTAACGAGGACCAAGATAACCGGGTAGTCGCTCGCCAAGGTTAATACGGCAATCGTCCCCCGATTAAAACAGGATGAAAATTGCATGCTTCGATCTCTCGTAATTGGAAGCTCGAGTGATCGTTTATCCGAGTGGATATAGTAATCCTTCCTGGATTCGAAAGAATGGAAATTGCATGCTCTAATCCTTTATAATTAAGACTCCGGATGACCGGAGTAGACAAAACACAGTGGCCAACAAATGTGTTCGCACATCTTATAAAACGGAATAACTTTTTCAAGACTGGATCGTCTGACGTGAGTTTTGTCATTTTCGTTTCTCATTTCAAGTAATAGCAAAATTAAGAACAGATATATTAGTCGTTGTCTAGTAGATTAGTCCCTCTACCGTCTAAAACCAAACAGTCCAGTTTCAAACAAGTTATCGCGTTTTGGCGGTTGCTCGAATACTTTTGCTGGCCACTGTACGTAAATCTCCCTGGATTCGAACGGATAAGATTCAATCTTCCATAATTAAGATCCCGGATGATCGCAGATAGTGCTCTTTTCATTTCAAAAAACGATGGTCTCGTTTCAATTATTCATAATTAGTTGAGGGATTTCAAGGCAGGTTCGTAGGGTGCACGTTGTAGTCAGAGTTTATAGAATTTAAGATAAAAGCGAGAAAATTTGTAAGCTTGAAAGAACCGAAAAGGGGCACAGAAATATTCTGCAGAAAATTGTCGAGCGATCTCTTTTAAGGGTGAACAAAGCAGCGCTGCTTCCTCGACCAGGAGAATTTCGTTCCGTTCGGCGACTCTCGCCGACGGATCTTGCAAAGAAGAAGCTCTCTTCTGGATAATTCGCGATTCGCCGTGTTTACCACGAAGCAATCACGGTTCATGTGCTCGCGATACGCATCCGTCGCATGCACGCGTTCGCGGCGCCCGACCACCTGTCCATGGAAATGCCAAAGTGCCTCGCGTTACCTGTGTAACGCGTCTATTTATAATCGGTCCGCGTTTCTGAATGGGGAAAATCGAAACGAAAACCGCGGGATATGCCGTGCCAAGTCGAGGGCCACGGCTCGTTATTAATCCCCCCGGATCCGCTCAACAAAAGGATTGTCATGTCCGCGAACAATAAAGCCACCCCTTTGTCCGCCGCGTTTTCCGGGTGCCACGAAAACCGGTCCGCCGAATCGGCCTCCGACCCGTTTCCTTTCTCGTTTCCTGCGTAAATGGTGGCGCGAATCGCCCCGGACAGCCGAGGCGTCACTTGTGATTAACTGTCCGGACAGTTCAGGTTCCCTGTTTCCGGAAACCTGATCGCCGTCGCTCCGATTCCGCCGCAGTCGACACTTTTTGCTCGTTGATAATGAGAACGCACGGGGTGGCTACTGGATAAAGAACAACGCGCGTTCGGCAAAGTTAGATGAATGGGAAGATGCGTCAATTAATCGTCGGATAATTATTATTTATTTAGCAGCGTGCTCCCTGCGAATGGTCGAACGAATCTCTGGATCGTGGCGGTCAAAATGACCGGTTCCATATTTTCTATTTAAACATTTTTGGTATTACAGAGTCACTTTCATAGGAAGTGATCGAATAAATTTCTTAATGCAAACACACGTTATAATAAAAATGATGAGATGTCTAACTCAATTCAGTCTTGTAATTCTTATAAAACGACACATGTTACACCTCTTTAGTGCTTGGTAGGTTTAGTATTAAAACGCTAGCAGGATTGAAAAAGGTTCAGAGCATCGATGTAGTCAACTTATTAAATTATCAAAATTAAATCATCGTTGCTATTGACTTATGCTGGGTTATGTTGGGGATTATGTTGGGTTATATTGGAGGTTATGTTGGGTTATCCTTTAAAACTGACTGGAAGCAGTGGCATTTCAAAGAAGATATTTCTCGGAATTATTCGATACATTCTCGCGTAGCAAGGGGAGAAATAAGAGCGACGTAGTTTTCGAAATGGAAGCCAGCAAAGGGAAGTTATCCTTCTCGGCACGTAAGGTGAAGTTGAACGTGTGGGGGGATGAAAAGTTTGCTACGCGAACGCGGAGATGTTTCAGATGAAAAATTCTGCGGCCGCGCTTATGGAGTAGCCATCTTGATTCTTGTTCAGCGAACTAGGGCGACAGAAACGGGATAATTAGTGATGTACGCCGTTTGCGGTTCGGAGGGATGAAAGGTCGCGCGAATCCCGGATGTTCGGTATGAACCGGACAGGATTGTAAATGAGTAGACCGTTATCTTGTATAAAAATGGGTTTAATAAATAACAGCTAACAACGAAATAAATAAGGCTCGCAACACGTGATTGTATACATATAGTACTCTCGACACTCTGCCAAAATTGAGGGGTTGAAATGGCGAGCGACGCGACTGTACATTTAAAAGCAAAACTGAACACGCATACAAAATTTATACGTAAATAATTGTTTGTTCCATCTTTGCATGTAGAAGATAACAAAATAAAATACACAGTATTAAGTACGATATTTTAACTTTCTAAAAAAATTTCTAGCGATCGTAATGTTATAATTATTTTGATGCAGCCCAGTTTTAAACCCTATCAAAAAGGTCTGGGCGAACTAGCAAACGAATATAGTGCAGGAACAATGGTACTCAATTATTCCAAACTATTGCGAAAGGCTTATAATTAAAGCATTAATTCTACAAGAAATTGAAACGTAACAAAAATTGCATGCATCAAAATAATGATGATATTACAATTGTTAAAATCTCTTTGGAAAACATTGTACTGAATAATATATATTTTGTTTCCTTTGTCTATTCTATAGACGAACACATCGAATATAAATTTATTTTTCTTTTAAATTATCGTATGCGCGTTCGCTGTTGCTCTTAACTGCATCAATTAAAATCCGCATCATTTCGAGGCTCCGGTCGGCTGAAACAAAATTACTCTAGTGGACCGCAGCGTGTTACCAGCGCATGATCATTGTCGTTTTTTCGGTAGTCCGTCGTTCGCCGTTTGAACTTTTCGCTTACATGAACGAGCCCCGCCTCTCCTGAGCCCGAGAACTGGGGCGGGGCGGGCCGGCTCGTTGCTCCGTTAACAAATTAGTGTAATTACGCCCACGAGATCTCGAGATCTTTCATTCAGATGCAAAGCTCGCCTGGCACACGCGTGCCCAGGGACACGTACACGGAGCACACGACACGATCGATGAGCTTCGGCACAGAGTACTTCTTTCGCTCGTGCAGGTCGACGTAGACGGTTACAGTCGAACGAACTAGCTTCCAGTCCCACGATCGGCGATCCTCGATCGATCCCGGACGAAATAAATTAGTCTTCCTTTGTACATTTATACAAGCCGGCACGGAGTCGTCGGTGCCGGACGAGTTCGGTTAGGAGGGGCTCAGTTACCCAGGCCCCTGGTCCCGGTGACGCCCTGTAGCCACGGCTTGAAGAAGGTGGTCCTCATGTAGACACCCGGCAGATAGGGCGCGGCGCACTTGATTCCATGGGACACCGTGCCGACCAGGAACCATCTTCCGTCCGACCGCTGCATCACCAGCGGGCCGCCGCTGTCACCCTGAAGATAATAAACGTTACTTGCAATTTAAATTATTATTATTAATTATAATAGAACGACATATAAACCGGCGACGATTTAACAAGGCCGAGGAAGAACAGAACCGGTGTTCTTCCCCGGGGAGAGGAATAAATTGCTCGACCCTAAGCTAATGGCTCCAGGTGAGAGATTCGGTTCTTCCATAAATACCTCGCAGGAGTCCTTCTGACCAGTGGCGTAGCCTGCGCAAAGGAAGCTGTCCAGGATCAGCTTCGAGTGACCCGCTGTCTGGAACATCTCCTGGCAGACGGAGTTCTTTATGATCGGCACCTGAACTTCTTGAAGGGTCGACGGTACTCCGCCATCTGCAATTAAAAATGATCAGCATTCAGGAATTCGTGGATCATACGAACTGTCACGAAGGATAGAGGATCCACTCACTGTACTTCAGTCGGCCCCAGCCAGTAACAGTAGCCATTCTGCCAGTAAAATCGATTCCCTCCTCCGGCATACAGATGGGAACGATATGGTCGTCGAAGACCACCGGCGACTCCAGTTCCAGAAGGGCTAAATCATTCTCGAAGGTCGCGGGATCGTAGCCCCTGTTCACGATCACGCGTCGAACGTTTCTCGTCACGCTGCGTTTGTCCTCCAGCTCGCCGGAGAGGTCGTATTCTCCGAAGACTGCCACCAGGGTTGCCAGGAACCTGAGCAAAATCGATCGACACTTAGGTCTTCGAGAAGCTAGAAGAATGAGTCGAAAGGGGATCGGAAGCTAGGGTTTACCCTGGTTGACAGTGAGCGGCGGTCACCACGTATTTCTCTGTGATCAGCACGCCCCCGCACTTGTTCTTCGTGAACAGGCCCAGCCAGGTCGCTTCGCGGATCAAGACCTGCCAAGGCCACTTGCCGAAGTAGGAGCTTTTGCCTCCGACGATCTTGCCTTCCCTCGCCAGTGGCCTAATTCCACACTCTGCGGAGCAAAGACGAAGATATAGCTGCCTTTAAGAATCGAAGAGTAGTTTCTGAAGGCAAAACTCGACCAGCTCTTCAGCCAAGGAAATTACACGAGCTCCTTAGCAAAGAGAACTAAATAAGCTCTTCGGCAAAGAAATCCGAACGGGCTCTTTAGCAGAGGAAACTGCACGAGCTCTTCAGCAAAGAAAACAAAACGAGCTCTACAGCAAAGAAAATTACGCGAGTTCTTCAGCAAAGAAAATAAACGAGTATATCGGCAAAGAAAACATATCAGCAGGCAAAACTAGATCATCTTCGGCTAAACTTACGCGATCGTAGATCATTAGAAGACGTTGTCTGGGCCACGGTGGTGGTCTCGGCAGCAGTCGCAGGGCTAGTCTCCTCCTCTTCAAGGACCACAGCCTCCGTGCTGGTAGCCACCGTGGTGATGGGTCTTCTGGTTGGTCTGCTGCGTTTGGTCGTTACTGAAGGCTTCTTCGTGGTGACGCTGGTCACTGTGGTCGGTTTCGGCTTGAAAGTTGTGGGCCTTGAAGGTCGAGCAGGCTTCTCCGTTGCCGCCGGCTTCGCCGAAGTCGGACGACTGGCGGGTCTCTTCGTGGTGACCGGTCTTCTCGTCGTACTCGATAAAGGCTTGGTGGTCGTCGCGGGTCTCCTTACGGGTTTCTTCGTGGTGCTGGCTGGCCTCTTCGTGGGCGTGGCTGGTGCCAGCGTGGTGGCGTTCGCGCGGTTGTAGACGACGTCTTTGAGTTCCTGGAAACCGGAGTAAATCGACCTTCATCGTTTGCGAACGAGTGCTGAAGTATTAAAATCGTTTCAAGTATGTACCTGGAAGTTGCCCTGCAGACTCTGCACGATCTTATTCACGAACGTGTCCACCTTGTTCGTCAGCACGTCGTCCTCGATGAACATGGGAGTCGGGATGTCGTTCTCCCCGAGTATCTCAATGTCAGGGTAGCCGGTGTTGTTGAAGGTCTCGACGATAGTCGGCTTCTCCTGCTGGGAAATCGGCGTAGAGATGTTCAAGTTGGGGTTCCTGACCGGTGGGAAATTGATCAGGTCATCCGGAGCCGGCGTGTCGTCCTCGCACTGAGGTGACGGCGTCGTGGTCTTGATAGTCAGGGTGGTGGAGACGCTGGTGTCCTTGATGATCAGGGTGTCTACCGGCGTCAGGTTCTCCTCGGAGAATTCTAACGACGGCGTCGATGGTTTCAGATAGAAACTAGGCTTATCCGACCATGGTGCGAACGTGGTCCAAATGGTAGGCCTTCTGGTGGGGGGTTTGGTAGAGGTTTGCGGCTCTTCGGCAATCACAGGCTCCGTGCTATAATTATTGCTAACGGTAGGCTTCGATGTGGTCCCGTCCTTCAGATTCACGCTGAAGAAGCTCGTCGAGACGACGTTGTTTGTGGCCACGTTCGAGATCACGGTGCTGATGTTATGAGTGATCGTGGTAGAGACGCTGGGCTTCTTCGTGGTGATAGGACCGGGCCTCAGAGACCCGGCCGTGGGTCTGGCGATCGTTGAAGTGGGCCTGACGATCGTCGATGTGGGCCTAGGAATCTCAGGCTTCTTCGTGACCAACTTCTGCGTGGTCTCTGTTGATAGTTCCGTTCCGAGGGGTCCTAGAACGATCACCGTGGGAGCCGGAGGGTTGGCAGTGGTGTTGCGAGTGTATCCAAAGCTGCTGGCCTGCGTCGACGGCCTTGAAGAGTGACTGTAGGTCGTCGGGTAGGTAGGATAGGTCGTTTCCGTCGGGACGGTCTCGTAGTTATAGTAATTTGACGTGGGCAGAGGCTTGTAGAACACGTAGGGGAAGGTCTGGGTAGCGATTGGTCCAGGCGTGGACGCCTTGGTCGTGGAGATCTTGACGAGAGAGGGCTTCGAGGTCTCGTCGATGCTGACCCACTTGTTGATGGACGAGTTAGGGGTCTGTATAGTCGTCCCGGAGCCTGGCTTCGTGTTGTTCAGGATAGAAATGATGTGATTGATCGCCAGCTCTTCCTTGTCCACCGCGTCGTCCTTCTTGTTACCTGACGGGGTGTCGTACGTAATAGTGGGCACTCTAATTAATTCGTCGTCCTTATCGCTCAACGTTGTCATCGGCGTGGTAGTCCTCTCGTTCCCAGTCCCGGTAGCCTGCACGTCTTTCGTGGACACCCTCTCCTCGACGGTGCTAACCTTCTCGAAGATGTCTGTCTCCAACATAGGTGGACTGGTGGTAGTTCCCTGCACGCTATACGTTGTCGCAATCGGCGATTTGGTCATGGAAGGCGTGCCGAACCTATGGTCAGTGTTGAAGAACGAAGATTGCTCGGGATACTTGATCCACTGAGTCCCGAAGCTGCTGTGATAAGTGGACCCGATAAACGGCTTCTTCTTCGTGACGGTTGGCAAAGATTCCGTCACCTTGGTCCTTTCAGTGGTCTCGGACACCCGTCTCGACTCGGTACTGGACTCCAAGCTGGGTTTGAACAGGTCGTCGGGGTTGTAAGTCTCGTTCAACATCGTTCCATTCTCGTTCAGGAGAATCGTGTCCGCCGAGCTGTGATTATTTGGACCCAGTCCCTGAGAGAACAACGCGGGCAGCTGATCAACAGGGTCGGCAATCTGGAGGATCTGATCAGGACTGAGCAGCGTGGTCACAGGATTCAGATTGGCCGCGTCGTGCTGGTTTTGGATGTCGTTGTTGTTCTCCGAGTGGGTCAGCAACGCAGGCAGTGACAGGTCGTCCAGAATATTTTGCTGACCCAGCAGAGCTGGGAAGTCCTCTTCGAGGTGACTGATGTCCGGCTGAGGCGGTATCTGAGGCTTCTCAGCATTCTGTATAGCGTCCATGATGTACGCCATGCTGGAAGGCCTGCTCGTAGTCGACGGTGCTTTGAACGTGGAGATTTTGGTGTACGACGTCTCCTCGGTCAGCTGATTACCCGGAGTCTCGGTTTTCGCGGTGTTGTCCTGGGGCACTGTCATCCCCAGTGGCGTTCCATCGGCGTTCAAGAGGATCGGTATGTCCGGCACGTGGTCGATCTCGTGCACGTCGAACGGATTCGTCCACTCGTTGCCCAGCTGGCCCAGGTTACTCGAGCCGGAGGCTTTCGGTGGCAGCTGGCAACAGGCCCCGAAGAGGAAGCCGTCCATGCAGGCTCCGACCACCTGGCCGTTCCGTTGCGAACACTCATAGTTGAACATGCATATCGCTGGCTCGGTGGACTTCACTCGGGTCGGGATCGTGGGCTGACAGACCTTGGGCACTATCCTGTAGCCGCCGAACAGTCTCCTACCTGTGAATCAGACCGATTCCTCGTTTTCATCTTAACCGTGAACAATAATTTGGCGGATCTCGTCGAAAACGCAGATTTACAGACAAAATCTCGTCATTAAGTGAATGATCCCCCGCGAACATTAAAATTCCATTGTTCTTCGGAGTCTTACAAATCCGCGCACGGATTTGCCATGCGCCGTTAGCAGCGGTTTGCAATAAACGCGGCGTGGTATGGAGATTTTTTTTAATACCGCAGAAAACGAACAGGAGCGTGAAGATAAACTGATGTAGGCGCTACGGGCATGACAGTAGAAAGTTTGCCTGTGGGTACCTCTAACCGACATACTGTTGGGAATTCGAGGTATAATAATAATGGTTCCGGTAGTTTGTTCAACTGTAACTCTTTGGCACAAAGGGGCATAATTAACGCACCGGAGATAAGGGAAAGAGCAACAGTGCGGCTCTACTGGGTTAACGTTGTGTCTCGGATTTTCATTTTACTGTTAGCTGTAAAAATTCTCCTCTGGGAATCGCTAGTGGAATAGGCGCGGAGAAATGTTCTCCGCATTGTCGGATGAAAATGATGAACGAAATTGGACGGTCAGTAGAATGTAGCAGCGCGCCAGAGGTAATTAACGATGGTTCCATTAACCAACTCCGCCCGAATTTCGGGCTTGTTCGTCCCTTAATTACCGCAATTTAATTTTCAACAATTATGGCAAATTATATTGAAGACCCACGACTTTCGACCTCATTAAAAGCAAGAAGTCTTGATACGACACAGAGTAGAGAATTTTAAGATAATTGCAAATTACACATAATTTTTGTTCAAAAATTTTATTAAAAAATTAAGCAGCCTCTAAACGAAGAACCTCTATATGGACGGCTCGGAGGCCAATCAGCGTTAGTTCATTAACCTTAAAATCGAGATAAATAAGCATTTCGCAAATTGTGTGGTTGCAAAAAGATGCCGCTAATAAAGTGCAAAGCGCAATTTCGATTGCGACCGAATAAAAGAAAGTCAATAGTAATCTTGAATTGTTTTATCTAATTTTCTGTTATTTTGTTTGGTCATTCCGTAGTCCTATTTATTGTTTATTGATGAAGGAAGATCGTACGATAAAAGACGCGTGTTTGTACTGCGCAAGTAATTTTCAAAGAAAACTGTGCTCACACCGATCGGCTTCGTATTCGTTCATACGTCTGTTTAAAGCCCCAGCATCGTAAAGCAAAATTGACTTTCATTCGATGCAATAAACCTCGATCTTAAATGAATTACGCTTGTAAAATTGATACCCGGCAGCGTTAGATTGAATGCCGTTGAAGCACGATGTTAGGTAGGCGAGAAAACTAGCGATTAAGTGTTAATCAGCCCGAACAATGACGGCGTGGCCGAGCCCGGAGGCAATTAGTTGCATGCAACGGTCCGTCGGCCGGGTTGAAAACGAAACGAGAGAGTCTTGGGGCCCGGCACATGTATTCCGGGGGGCCCGTTCGGAGAGTTTCACGGCGGAATCGAGGCCGCTCGTCCCGAATTCCTTGTTTGGCCCGCGGCGCGACCCCGGATCGGTTGTTCAACTTTCGGCGGTCCGATTAGTGAAAACCGATCCGAGCCAGTTGATTTAGGTTTTTGTCGGCCGCGATGCGTCGTGTATTCACCGTGATCGGTTCTGGTTAGGTGACCGAGGCATAGGCGAGCAAGCATCTAGGCTCTGCACGTGCTTCCTTATATGCCTGCATACTACCGATACAATGACCTACTCCGTGCATCGTCCGTAGTGCTTGACACGGGCACTACCAGCTCGTTCCACATAAGTTTTTTCCATTTTTTATTTCCACCTGTTCGTCGATTTTTCGCGGGAACTGCTCCGCAAGGAGAAGCGGACCCGGCTTACTCGTCCGGAGCTGCCCGGGATCACCGGATCGCGCGATTCTTCCCTCGGAAATTTGCAATTAAGCGATCAAATCGCCGGCAATTAAATGGATTCGGCCAGCCGATCCGTTATCTCGGTTGCAGCCCGAGATACGAAGTAGCGCAGTCGGCAGACAAGGAATTTTTCATGAGACAACGCTGACCCGGCTGCGAAACCGTTCCTGGGTCAGTCATCATCATTTTTTTTCCCCCCTCGGTAACGCGCAAACGACGCCGCCTCGATGCAGATTTTTCCTTTCCGCGGACGCGCCGAACACACCGAGATCTAATCTGATTTTGTTGGATGGCCATGACTTCGGCGAAATTTTTATTTTGCGAAAACATTCGCCGTCCAGTTATTACAATGCAAGTGGTTAATAAATTCTGGCGATGTCCTCGATAGCATCAAGGATTGCTCGGCGAACGCAATATCCCTGGTTACCGCGAATTAAAATGCACGATCACTTCCAATCCGTTAGCAGGGCTCGCGACAAACTCGATAAAAATGTTTGCCCGCGTTTCCCGCTTTTACGAGTGTCGCGTGCTCGCGAAAATGTAATCAACGTTTCCAATTATTAAGCGTGGGCGTGTGTGCACAGACAGGGAGGGGACTGGAATAACGTCTGTCGTATCGATTACGAGACGCGCCCGGGCAAGTCGACTCGTTAACGCGAGCACAATGATAAGAATATCGCGTGCGGCTCTGATTAACGAGCCACAATTTTGTCGGATCGCCATTTTTCCAGCTAACACGCCGAGTTATAATCCGAGGCTGGCCAGGCTTCATTAAAAGTTTCGCTCGCGTATCCAGCGCCTCGTTAAATTCCCACGTTACCGGGAAATGCGTCTGCCAGTAGTCGTGTTCTCGGATTTTCTAATCTCATGCTACGAACGATGTTTGCGAAGTTCGAGCGAACTTTTACGTTCCCGCCGGCGGCGTTTTACATAGATGTAAGGAATAGTTAACGCGCGACTGCGGTTCCCGTCGTTGTTGCAGCAGCGAAAGGTTTAGGTCATCCTGTTTGATTAATCACCGATTATTTGAGTGTTTTTAATCGATCCTCTGTACGTAGAGTCGTTTACTGTGAAACCGGAGTCACTGATCATTCAAACAGGGTCACTGATCATTGCAGCATCATGTTTACAAGGTAGCAAACATGTTAAACTGCTGTCGCTGTAGTTTCTTCGATCTTGACTCTTGCAGTTTATGATCATCTGTCTGTCACTGATCATCCAATTGGGGTCACTGATCGTCAAAGTAATATTTTAATAACGGATCAAAGATAAATTGTCGCGGTTACAATAATTTTTTGACTTCAGGTCTTACGATGTATGATCTTCTGTGTGTAAGATTATTGATCCTCAAGAATGGGTCGCTAATCATCACGTAAGGTCACTGATCATCAAACTAATATTAATTAATTATTAATTACGACGAATCCTTGTAATAAGATATCAAAATAAGACCCAGTACATAGAACCGATTGCAAACGATTCTAGTTTAGCGAGCGATTCGAACTAATTCGAAATTAACAACGCGTAGACAATGGCTTTTAAGACACCTTCTAGCAGCGACTCGCAGCGATAAACCGCGGCGAAGTAGAATTTTCACGAAAGTAGTCCTCTAGCGTAGTATTCTTAGCTAGAAAATAGTGTTTACCGGGCAGATAAGCGCCTGGCTCTTAACAGCTATTCAAGAATTTGCATAAAGATATGTATAAAGCCGTCCGGAAATGTGCTGTGTGATTACCAGATTGCATATCTCAGTTGCTGCGTGCAAACTCAGGCGCAAAGAATCGTAACAAGACACAATAATGATCCAGCTTATTTTCGCAGGGTGTTATCCGCTGTGTTTAACCACTAGAAAATCTGTTGCACACGATCTTCCATGAAAATGCGAAACGGCATACCGTTCTCATTGTTCCGTCGAACAAGTTTGTCTACCATTCAGAAACCCGAGCGATCTCTTTGGCAGTAAATAAACCAGTCCCAGCGGTTTATCCGTGGAGATCGAAGAAAATGTCGCGGGTCAAGGAAAAGTCCCGTTTCCCGCGGCCATGATCCCGCGAGATATTCCTGTTCGCGTCGCCGTCGCGTCTCTCGCGCGCGAGGATTGTTCGCGCCGCGTAATTGCGCGCGTCAACACCGCCTGAGACTGTGTTCCCACGTGCGTGGCTCACGGCTCCAGGGTTCCCAGTCTCTCAGGATACGCCGGTCGTTTCGCGGATTATCCACGGGTCGAGCATCATGATTGAATGGAAGCGTCGCTGAGGACCGCGCGAACCCGACACTGACACCGAATTCCACTTACATCTCACTTCCTTTCGAAAGTCGTGAATTCCATCGAACCGAGGCTCCCGGGGAGCCGGCACCCAGCACCCGGCACTCGGCACCCAACTCTCAGCGCCGGAGCTTCTCCGCGTTCGTTCCCAATGCGCGACAGAAATTTCAGATATTCGTTCCCCCGCGGCTGACACACATTCGCCACGCGATCCGCGCACTGAATTCGAAGGAAACCGCCGCGGAATTCCGCGCTGATCGGCATCGGAACAACAGAAATGGGAGCAGCCTTAATGATCCCGTAAGAATCCGAGATCACCCTGATGACCGACGTTTCTAGGCGCGGGTCACTTTCACGGTTTCGTTTCTCTCGATTCACTGCCGCCGCGTCGACACTCCCCTGTGATCAGGGTTTAACATTATTCGAATAATCTCTCGAATTAATTTGTCGAATTTTTATTCGAATTCTTGTTCGAATTTTTATTCGAATAATCTTTCAAATAAATTCTTCGAATAAAATTTGATTTGAGTAATATATTGAATGAATTCTTCGGATACAATTTTCTTCGAATAAAACGGTCGTAATCACGGTCGGCGATATCCTCCACGGGACGATTCCGTGCTACAGAAATTACGGATGATCTTCGTC
Organism: Megalopta genalis; assembly: GCF_051020955.1. Classification (NCBI taxonomy): domain Eukaryota; kingdom Metazoa; phylum Arthropoda; class Insecta; order Hymenoptera; family Halictidae; genus Megalopta; species Megalopta genalis. Next base: position 4,458,867 of record NC_135016.1, on the reverse strand, counting down.
AAAATTTATCTCATCAGCCCCATCGACAAGGAGGGTGTCCGCTTCAATCTAAATCGACCAAACTTTTCTTACGCCAATGCAAAAGTTGGAAATCGTGGTTCATTCCTGCGGCAGGTGCTGAGATTGCTCGCTGGGGAGACGAGTAAACTCTCGTGGTCTCTTTAGTTCCCCATAGTTTTCAGAGGAAATTAGAAACTTGTGCAGTTCGTTCGTGTTTGATTCGAATCTCGTTTAATTGCGGATCGCCCTCGCCGCGGATTTTCGTGCAGAAAGTGTATAAAACGCAGGGAACAGGAGTCGAATAAAGATTTCTAGCGACGTGACGACAGAATAATAAACAAACGAAGAGAAAACACCCGCATGCTGTTTCAGTAGCATTTGCAAACATGCGTGTGTTCAGATACTTTCGAACTGCAGCGCGCGCGCGCGCGGAAATTTTCATAATTTTCTGTGTCGCCGATCATGTTAGTTAGTAATGTTAACAATAGGAAAGTGGAAGTTTACGGAGCGTTTAACTTCGAATTCAGTTTTCACTGGTTTCGCCGCAGCCCGTGAACCAGAGAAGGCCAGTGAACTCGCCGGGTGGTACACTGACACATCAATGTTACGATGCAAAAAACAAGGATAAATCCGAAACGAATTATTTCCCCTCCTGCTCCAACGATTCGACTAATCGCGGCGTAATTGCGTTTCCCGGTCGATAAGTTCTCTCGGACGGTTACAGCTAATTGTTAATTGTCTGTTCGATTAAAAGGCGTCACAGTCAGCTTGTTATCGAGAGGGGCGAGGTTCGTTACGCAACGTAATTGTTACCTGCAGCCTGGGCGACGTAAGAGTGCGAAATGACGGACGTCGAAGAAAGGATGACGATGAGTAATTGGACACTCTTCCCGACAGCCATCTGCAACAGGAAAAAAAAACCAACGAGATTATTGTTCGTTCGCCGGCGATGATTGTCGGTTTGCGAGAAGAAGAAAAAAACCCGTCGAGAGTAATTAGCCTACATTTGGCGAGCCGATTCGACTGAACAGAAGCCGCGTTGCTTTTCAACGACGAACGGAGAGTTCTCTGGCCGGTGAATGTCGAGTACATTAATCGTCCTTTCAAATCTGCTCATATTATATGCGGCATGTTCGGTAACGGTACAAGAACATCTCGAGAGCCTCCGCGCCACGGGGATTCAATTACAATTCAATTCTTTGAGCCGGCTGGTCCGACCCAGGAGACAAATCGCCCGTCGATCACCTAGCGCTGTGCACGAAATTCGCGACAATGCGAATCGCCGAACGGGTCGCGTCGTTTTTCCTCGTTCGACGCACTCGCGATTCTGGCCATTCGCGCGGTCCAAGCGGAAACGATTCCTGGGGAATCTAGATGGCAACCCTTTGGCACATAAAGGGTTCAAGGGATCAAGCTCGAAATGGTTAAAGCTAAAATGATCGATACGATCGCGATATTTATCTACGTTCATAAAACTAGAATTGAGGCAGTTGAATGAACCGAATAAAGAAAGCACTGTTCGCCTCGTAATCTTCGAAGGCAAAAATGAGTTCCAAAAGGTCTCCGCACCGCACGTGTATTCACCTGTACTGTTCCCAGCAGCTCCAGTTTCGAAATGAACGTGTCCGAAAAATCGTTCCGACGAACGCACTCGACTTTTCGCGAACTCACTGTCGCCGGATCATCGGATCGAACCGAGACCGCGGAAAGGACCCGGAGAATTCGATCGAGGTCCACCTGCGCGTTACAGCCGGCTTGATAATCTCGCGATACCTGGCGAGATTTACGCGGTCGCGCGCACGTGTGTTCGACGGAGGTGAGCACAGGCTACACACGGTGTCCCTACGCGCTCCGAAATCCCGTTACCGAGTCAGACCGGAGGCGTTCTACGGATTCGCTGGCTCCGTGATGCTAAACAGAGGAGCGAAAACGATCCCAAGGAGGAACGAAGGGAAGAGATCGCCGTGGAACAAGAGGGGCCGTGAGAAAGACGAAGAGAGCGAGAAGAGCTGATCGGCGTTGCTTCGCGAAGACACCGCTAACCCAGTTACCAATTCCCCCCCGTCGCTGCTTCTATTCTTCCTCGTTCCTCTGACCTTCTTAGGAATCAGCTCCTCGAATCTGCTACCGGCCGATCAGTTCCTTCCTCTTCCTCGGATTCGATCTTCCTTCCGGCACTCGAACCATTCAGCGCGCCGCCTCGTCGAGTTCTTCTTCGCCGAAGAACCTTCGACTCCTTTTCGGCCGTTCCTCTAATCGTCGCTCTTCTCCGCTAATTCCGAATCATCCAATGATTTAGGCAGACGCGTTAGACACCTTTAGTTAGACACCTAGGCGTTCGTTCATGAACATTGCAGCCTAGACGTTGACTTCGTTGAAAATGCACTTGCGTCTGCCTCTCGCATTAGGACTCCATTTTCTATGCACTTTGGCGCATAGTTTGTACGCAAAACTGGATACCATCGGCGGAGACCACTGCACGGATCGCTGCTCAAACGAACAGGAGAGGAAGAATCTGCTGTCTGGTTTTTAGATAGGATTTTTACATAAAATGGAAATCGACTGCATCGCGAGAGGATCGAAACTTCGCTAAACAGCAGGACATTTGCAAACGTCTCTGTTCGGTCTCTTGTATTGAGAGGTGTTCTATGAGGTCGTGTTCCTCGGAACGGCTATTAGTCATTAGCGAACTTTGCTGAAACATTTCGCACCCAGGTTTTTTTCACGTGCCTGAAAGCAATCGGTTCCCCCGTCGTTCGCGCGGCCAAGAATCCGCCGAGTCAAGACACAGGGATACCGTTACTATCAATTATCAATTCCCCGTGCTGTTCGCCGTCCGTTTTCACGATTCATAGCAAAATGCTATTACGCACACGCAACCAGCTGTGTTACGCGCGGCGGCCGCGACAGTACGTTCGAGCAGTAAAAATGAAATTCGCCGTAAGAACGCTGTCCGTTGTCCGTTTCATGCGGACATCATGGAAAGTCCATTATTTCCGGCAGTGATAATGACGGATCATTGCGACACGGGGGTGTTCGTGCCGCGCACAAAATAAAAGGAGACAACGTGATACCGTTACATTCTTGTTAACGACATTCACGATCGACCGCTTTCGTCTCCGTTTCACAATTATTCGCATATTCACGCCATTTGTGTCTGTAGTTGCTAAATAAATCGTTCTCTTAGTTTTGGGGGTTGGTGAAAATTCGTAAATAGAATAAAATAAAACAGTCTAGTAACGGTTAACAAATTAGAGGATAATGCTCAGAGGCCGAAAACAATGAATTTCTGGACAAAGTCTTAAGAACAAAATTCAATTAATTATAAGATGCAGAAGCCACATAGATATATACTTATTTTCTTAATAATTCTCATAAGTTGGAAATGATGCAAAATTATCTCCAAATCCTTGCAATGTTTTTGCTATTTTACAGCAGGATAATTTTTGTGGTAAATGCACAAAATCCACAGACCGGTTACTATTTTTGTACAAAATTGTGCACTGTTCAGACTGCATTATTATGTATTGTTTCGAGAAAGTGTTTTTCTCGATCTCCAGACGTCTATAGCCGTTCGAACCGGCAGAAGGAGCCGAAGGCGTTGGATCGTGGGAGTGTGTTGGCTGTTGACAGCGCGACAATCTTCCTTCCCTTTCATTCGGTCGTTTATTCGCGCGCGATACGGGCCGCACACGCGCGAATACGCGGAAGTCACTTTCCTTCGGACCGTTCCGTGTCTGTTTCTCCCTCGCTTCCTCCCGCGGCGCTCGGTTTCAAGCAGCTTCGATCGCGACAAAAACCGAGAGCCGTCCGAAGACGAACGTAATTATCGCGAACGATCCGCTCGTTCCTGCGGAAAAGATTAACGTCGCTCTCCGGGGGAGGAAGTCGGCGATCTAATAGCTCTAACGAGCCGGTCGTTTGCTACTGTTTCATCGTGAACCAAATTCTCCACCGTGTCGAGTTCTAACAGCTGGATGCTTCTTCTTCGAACGCGACCTTTTGCACCGTTTCCGCCCACGTCTCAAGGACACCGTGTTCTATTCGCCTTTCGTTATTCGGAGTGCTCCCCGGCGCACAGATTTATCACGAAAAAGTTGCGGGAGTTGCAGAAGTTGGTGGCACAGCTTACAGATAAAAAGAGTATGTTGCTGTGTCAAAGGTTAGCGCATAGAACGGCGGATTTATTCGACGAAAATGAAAGCGAGTATGCTTCCGTTAATTTATAATTTCATTTATCAAACTCTTCGATGCATTTTTCGAAATATTTCGCCTGATAGGCACGTCAGTTTTTCTATTCTATTTTAAGGGGACACATGTGAACATTTACTCCTTTAGAATCTCGCACGAGATTCGTATCAGCTTACAAGAGAATATAGAATCCACAACGTTATTATTAATATTCCGGGAGCATACGGACCCGAGCCCCGCCGCGGCGTCCGAGTGTCAACAGAAGTACGTGGAAATCTGCAAAGCGTGACAGAGTTAATTTTTGCTCGGTGTGCAGCGTCTAACGTACGGGATTCTGAAAAACGCTAGGCACGAATTAAAGCGTGAAAATTGTGGGAAACCAGGTGCGTGTGTCGGCTTCATTTTTCCAGCCGACGACTCGGCAAACAGCGACGGCGTTTGTTTACCCTCCTTCCGATTCCGCGGCGGATTTCACGAGAGTACAAGCGGGCGAACGCGTTCCCGCGGATAAATCTAAAAGGTAAAACGGGTTTCGCGTATGAAAGCGCGGATAAAGCGAAACGCTGCGGTAATAAATTGAAACTGAAGCTCCGATCCTCGTTGCGTCGGTGTGCCGCGGACACCGTGTGCCCGTTATACCAAGCGAATTTTACCTTGTTTCCTCTAAAACCGTTCGCGGTACGTGCCGGTAGTTAAATGACGCGGATAACTGATCGGCGAACGGTGCTTGCGGGTCAGAATTCCGAAAAAAATGTCAAGGTTATGTCAAGGTTATGTCAAGATTAAGCTTGGATAGGTCGTCGGTAAGCTTGGAAATTGTCCAGGCGACCATGCGAATGAAACCTCGACGAATTGTTTTTTAATGGTTCGGCTGGTAGCAAGTGCAGCTTATAAGCAACGTAATAAAAAGATGTTGTACAATGAACCCATTAATTTCGAATAGTTTGCAACAATTATAAAAGAACGGCACAGCCAAGAGGTTGAATGGGTGTCGATTGGAGCCCTCGCGGAAGAAGAAAGGGTTGTAGCGACTCTCTTCGTAGTCGGCAGTGCATCTGGCCGCGCAGATGTTTATCCGCCAGTGTTAATGGCATTCCGCTGCAGAAGATATTAAAACATAGCGCAGGCTGCCGCGACGACAAACGAAAACAAATTAGTTGCAAGGAAACTACGTAATTGGAGTGACGGCGGTTAATCGTCGCGGCGTCGAGTTTATCAGAACGTGTTCAGGAGGCAGCGAGTATAAAACAGAACGGCCGGCGACGAAACAATCGAACGACCTCCTTTATGGGAGCGCGTGGTTTACTGTCGCGTTCTTGGCGGTCGGGGCGTTGCTCCACTCTCGGAAGTCAGTCTATCATAGAAGTAGAAAGGAATCCCGAGCGCGCATATTCGATGCGTTCGTAAAGAGGACACCCAGTATGCTCTCCGCGAGGGCCCCGGACTCCGGACACGGACACGGTCACGATCTTCGTGGGCTCGCGGGGCCCCGTGGCTCGCCATGGGGGGAAAGAGTCAAAGAGTGTGTAGTGTAGACACCGGCTGAGAGTGCCTCGAAAATTCTTCCGCGTTCATTGGCCGTCCGTCAGCAGCCGAGGGGGGCAGTTTGTACAGGTGCGTGGAACACCGGCACGGCACGGCGTGCATAGGATTCTGCGCGGACGCGTGTTCGCAGCACACGCGAGCCTCGGAGAAAGCTCAGCCCGGTCGTCTGCTCTTCGTTATTGGATCTGGGTGACCCGATTGGCTTGGCCTCAACCGAGAGACGGTTCACCTCGTCATCGTTATCGTCGCGCCGGGCCCCCGTTGTTCCTCTCCCCAATTTATATCCTCCAGACCGCCGCCGTCTAACCATCAACGGTTTCTTTCGCAATCATTCGTGGTCGAAGAGAAATCGCCCCGATGTTTAACCAACTCCTCCATCGTCGGCTTCGATCGTTCTCCTAGATGCAGAGGCGGCTCAGTTCGTCCGCAGAGGTCCTGCTCCGCACAATTTATCTTCTTAGCGAAACCACGATCCGGCCATCCGGATCCCTTTTCGCTGTTACTCGTGATCCCAGCGAAAGCTGCCTCTGGAGGGACTCTGCGAAACATGGATGGGTTCGGACCACCTTGCTGGGACCTCCAAAGTTCATTGTTTCTGGTCCTTTCTTCTTGGTCCATGTAGTTCTAGAATTGTTCTTTCATCGACGCCTACCGAGTTCCTTTGAAGGATATTTGTCTATCCCCGATAGATTATACTTTCTACTTCTAAGACTTTTATCGATCCTGCAAAAATCCTAGTTTACTTTGCAAAGTACTCGGTCCTTGACGACTCTGCTTCGAGAAGAAGCGTCTAACTAATCAGACTTTCCTCGAGACATCCGATATCCAATTTATCCTCTGTCTTCTAGAACAAGGCCTTTATCGATCCTGTAAAAATCCTATCTCACTTTGAAATCCTACCCCATTTCGCAAACTTTGGAGCTCTTGACATCTCTGCTTCAGGAAGAAGTGTCCAACCAATCAGACTTTTCCTCGAGACATCCGGTCTCCAATTTATCTTCTGTCTTCTAGAACAAGGCCTTTATCGATCCTGCAAAAATCCTACGGAGGAAGCCCGCTTTCGCTCATTGGCTCGGCCACCTCGCGAAATTTTGCTATGGACCTAGGTGGACGAGTTACTGAGACTAGTGGAATTGATTTTCGGAGAGATCCCAAAAATTTCGAAAATGAATTCCACTAGTCTCAGTAATTGGTCCAAAATTTTGCCATCCACCTAGGGGGACCAGTTACTGAGACTAGTGGAATTGATTTCCGAGATTTTTGGATCTGTCCGGAAATCAATCCCACTAGTCTCAGTAACTGGTCCACCTAGGTCCATAGCAAAATTTTGGACCAGTTACTGAGACTAGTAGGATAGATTTCCTGATGGATTGGGGTGCCAGTGTAGATCGATTTTTCGTAAATGTTATGATTACTTGTGCTAAAAATATCGCTAAAATTAACAGTTTATTATAGTTTTTTATTATGATTCTTATGTCTGTCTCCTATGCATCTGCTATGCAACTTAATGTTTTTTGTTTCTTTGTGGTGTCTCTATCTCTAAGTCTCTAAAGCAACGAAGCCGCGGATTGCATTTTCGCTAAGGAAAAAGCTGCTTCAAATAACCTCAGGAATCCCCTACTTCCGGATTGCGAGACATTTTTGGGACACCCTGTAGAACAAGATCTCTATTAACCCTATAAAAATCCAAGCCATCATCGCAAACGAGGGGTCGTTGCAGAATCCTCCAGGAAGCACCGTTCTCATCTCATTAATTTTGGAGTGGAAGACCCGGTCCGAGAATCCGAGGATCGCGAGACGGCCGGATCGAGCTGTTCTCTCGGCTGACCGATATTTTTCCGCCAACTCATTCGCGGCGGGTCGATCGAAGACCCGTTTCCGTGAACGAAATCGTGTGGAAAGTAAGCCGCGAGGGCTCGTGCAACAGAAGCTCTGTGCCGACCGCGGACGCTTTCACTTGGACGGTCAGCGATCCGCTTGAAACCCGAGCGATCGGTTTTGCACGATCGGCCTCGGTTCGACTCGAATGACTCGCGCCTATCCTCCCGCCGCGGCGCGCGGCAACGAGCGAATCGTGGAAAGTGATAGTCGAGGATGCTATGCCGGCCCGAAACTGCTGGAAAAGAGAGTCGGACGCGTCTCGAAGCTCGAAAGGCTCGACCCGCTCGAGTAATTTCGGTAAGACCCGAAATCGAGCACTTTCTATCGGTACGTGCCAATACGTCCGAGCGCGACACACGCGATACCTTTTGTTGGAACTCGAAAGGGACAGTGCGACGTCTGCATTTTAAGCAGCCTCGCAGAAGTAGGGCCCCGTATCTGGGGCAACGAGAGCAACACGCCGGAACGTTCGACCGCGCGGTCACGCTGACAGAAGTTGATCATTAGAAAATCGTGGCTCCGGTGATAATCGCGGGAGAAACTAATCGCCGATAAATTACCGCTCCACGCGACTCCAATCCGCGATCTTTCGCTCCATTTTCTCGACGGCTCGTCGCGGTTCCTCCTTTTTACATTCGCGAGACGTCCACCGACGTTCGCGAGCTGTTATTAGATTCGATCGTTGGTCGCAAGTCTCGCCGGGATCCCGGCGTTTCTCCTTTTCGGAATCGCAATGCGGCTTCGGGACGGTTGAATTAGAGCGACAGAACCAAGAGCCTGGCCAGCGTTAAACGCGCAAATCAACCAGCACGATTGGAAAGAGTGACACGAGCCGTGTGCGCGCTGACAACCGTTACCAACTTACCACTACCCGGTACCGTGGCATACCTAACACAGGCTGCACACACAAGGCCAGCCTGTGCAGGTGTAAGGCGACGTGACAGACGCTCCTCGGGGTCAATACGGGAAATCTCGTTCCCCGTTTCTTCCCTGTTTATTAATCCCACTCTTCCTCTCGTCCTAACGCTACTATTAATCACCGGGGACTCGACTTGCAGGCTGTGCGCAGTTGCGACGAAAATCGTTTCGATGCAGCACGAACGTTTCCGTGGCAGAACTTAATTAAAACGACGGATTCGATCGTTATCGATTTTCATCAGACGTGTCCACATTTAGTCGCGAGAAAGAATTCTCTACGTAGCTATCCTGTACAGTTGTATGCAATTTTTATTTTGCATAAAAGTCCGCACTCCAATTATAATAGAATGTTTACATAAACATAGTCTTTTCATCGTTGTATTTTTTCATTTTTTCTATTATTTAATTTTTCGCAAGCATTTGAAGTTGATTTTTTTGGCATAAGAGCAGTTGTTTCTTGCTTCGAACTGCCGCCATTTCTGCGATTATCGAAACTCTCGTGGGCTACATTTTAAATGAACCAAATTTTTCTAATTCAGACGTTCGGCACTTGTTAACCGTGACGGTCAGCAATTAATGTTTAACGAAGAGGGGTTTCGGAGACAAGGAATAACTTCGTCGTTTTGTACGATTTTTACCTTGAAAAAATTGTAAAACGAAGCTGAAACCGACGTTTATATTCTCTTAGAAAGACTAAATCTTTTACTCGGTAATTACCTGTAAAAAAATTGCCGAACTTTACCTATTCTTTAACGCCTCGGGGTGGTGCCTCCCCGTTACGCGCGTGGAAAAATATCTGACGGAGAAATCGACGGAAGAACGTTCAGCTTCACGGCGAAAGAGAATTGTCTGCAGCTGAAAACGAGGCGGCGAACGGGTCGGGTCGATTAACCCACTGGTTGCCGGGCCGAATGGCCGTGAACAGGGTCGAGGACAGCGGTTCGAGTGAATTTCGTCTCGCGGGTTCATTAAGCCGCGCGCGCGGCACTTTCTAGGATAACGGAATCCTCGTGGATTCTTTATCCGTGGGATGTATCGAGGATTACGTTTCGATAGGATCGAGGTTAATGTAGCCGCTTGCGTCATCGATCCGCGTCAGAAGCATAATCGTGGGGCATTAGCCGGTGAAACCTCGCAGGCAAACCGGAACGGAGAAAGAAGAAGAAGAAGAAGCAGCAGAAGAAGAAGAAGAAGCGGCGGCGCGGCTCGTTCGAATTCGACGGAATAATTAATCGCCGATGAAAAATCGTTTGCCATTGAATCTCGTCGTTCCATTGAGGCCCGCGGAGCCGCGAGGCCCCAGGTGCGCGCCGTTACCATTAACTTCGGATCGAGGACTCTCGATCTAATGATCCGTGTAAGTGCCGCGAGAAAATTGTAGCGGCTCTCGCATGCGAACACCAACCCGTCCCCACACCCCTACGCCGCCGTACAATCCTTTTTTCCTAATGATAATGACGGAACACGGCGTTCCCTGCACGCGTTCTGTCCGCTAATCCGCTAACCGGGTAATTCCTCGAGCGTGAACGCTAATTCAATTAGAGATCAAGAAAAATGTTTCGCCGGCGATATGTGACTCGCGGTGCTCGCGGACCCGATCCAATTTACACCGGCGATGATTATTACGGAATCTGATTAAAGAGTTTCCCGGCGAATAAATAAGTGGATTAATAACAAACCGGTGGACGGGGTGCAGGGAATGGCCGGTTAACTTTGATAGAGTCCCGGGGGTCTCTTCGTTATTGTAACTAACACCTTCGAAATCTCGGTGGTAAAAAAAAACGGCGGAGACAACGCGGCAGGTTGAAATTTATCACCGGTATAAAATACTTGTCGGACGAACTAAGGGTCCGGGAAAGTTCGAAGGGTCAAAGGGCGACCGGTGCTCGGCTGGCTGAGCTTGCAGGCGTGGGTGGCAGCGGTGGGAGCCGTTCGGGACGGCTCGCGGACGGAATCTCCGGTGAAAGAGCGCCGAGGAAAAGGGAAGAAGGATGCGGCGAGGCAGCGGAGCATGCCAAATGATCTTCTATGTATATCGCCTCGTTTACTGCGGGCCAAAGTCGGAAAGAGCCCCAGCTTTCTCCAGGCTCCACGGTTAGATTACCTTCCGTACGATCGCGCTGATTCCTGATCACGTCCTGGTTCCGATAAACGATCCTTAGACACAGAATCTGGCCGATTTCCTTTTTGTCGCCTCCGCATCGAACGCCGAAACTTTCTACATTGACAATCCTGTCGCCATTGTCCGCGATCTTCGGTCGTTCCTTTTTTTTCCGCGTTTACATGGCCGACCGGACCGCTGCCACTCCAGCCGAATGGGCTAACAGTATATTCGAGAACCGGGGACATAGTTGGAAATGTCCTTAGCGACGGCCCGAGCATACTAATGCACGGTAATTTTAGCGAGAGACCCGGAACGCGCTATTTTCCCGCGATCCACCGGCCACGGCTGATCGCTCGGGGTTAATTAAGCCGTCCGGGTCGTCGGACGGTCCTTTTTCGGTTGTCCGAATCTTAGTCGCGATCGTTATGGTTGTAACACGTTCTCGAAGGGTTCGAAATGTTTGATGGTCTTTTCTAAAGATCATGTTATACATATTTTGTACATATCTAGTTTACTAAAACTAATTGCGATGGTATCTAGGAAGATGTTCCTACGAGACCTCCTCAGAATGCTTTAAAAATAAAACCAGTCATCCTAGTTAATCGATGACCATTCTTCTCGCCCTTCGTCTCGATAATTAGTCGTTTAATTTTTAGTCATTTCGCATTAGTCATTTAACATTAGATCGGCCCGACAAATACAATGCACTTCGAATCATAAAGTGTCCTCGAGAACAATCAAATGCATCTTGCTCCCTTGTCAAGGTCGATCTTGTAGCTTACGATCTACGCTCTCCGTACTTTGAAAGATCCGCTATCGACGTTCGTCCACCATCGACGAACCAACGGAGATCAACGAACGAAGACGGAACGAAGCAAACGGCTCAAAGCACGACGAACTAAAACGATTGCGGACTCACCGTGCAACGTATTAACCCAGACACGTCCGTCGATGCTTCAGCGTCGTCTCATGCCTTATATCCTCGACAGAATCCCGGCTGCGTCTCGATCAGTGAAGACGGGCCCTCTGTACCGGTCACGCGCACTGTCTCTCGCGGGTTCACACGTCGTCACCCCAGTCCCTCGGCAGGTCGCACTTCCTCACTGAACTTTTGCCACTTCCGTTTCCAAGATCTCAGCAACCGCGTACCATCCGGCTGACAATACGTCGAGTCGACCGATTCCCAAGGACTCTTCCTCTCTCAAGGAGCCTCGTGGCGCACTGGAGGACCGGCCGCGACGTCGATCACGAATCGGACGAGATCGGCCGCGGTACCAAACGCGGAACGACAGCGAACGGATCACCGGGATCGTTGATCGGATGGTGTTCGGGGACACTCGTGGACGGCAGATGGTCCGTTGTCTGACGTGTTTCACGCGATCCTAACACCGATCTGTTCCGCGCACCGTTCGTCCATCCGGTTAGTCAACTGGATGGTACCTGTCTGGCTGTTGTATCTCGTGCCGCAGCATGTGCTGGAATCGCATGGCTAAGTCATAAGCGGCGCCTTCGAAGAGGATCGCGGCTAAGGCGGCGGCGGTGGTGGTGGACGAAGAGAAGGCACGGTGGTGGAGGTCGTTCATGGTGGAGGTAGCGTCGCGGCCAGGAAGACCGATCGTCCATCGAAGAGGTGGGGACGTCGTCAAAGCCAGAAACGATGAGCCACCGTCGTCGGGGTAGGAAGCAGTCGCGGGAGACAGAGAAAGAGAGAGAAAAGAGAGAGAGAGGGAGAGAGAAAGGCAAGCATCGAACGGAGAAGAGCTGAGAGTGCGAGAGAGAGAGAGAGAGAGAGAGAGAGAGAGAGAGAGAGAGACAGAATGCGGACGGAGACAGTGCCGGAGAGATAGAGAGAGAGAAAGAGACGGAGAACGAACCAGGAGAAATCAAAGTGGGCCAGTGACCAGGTCACGTGGAGAAGAACGAGGCCCAACGCGCACGACAGCGACACACTGTCCTACTCATCGGCGTCGTCGCCGCTCCAGCTCCTATCTGTCCATTCAGGAAACGTATCGCGACGCTTCAACCTCCACGAGCTTGGGCGAACCCTGCCCGCGCCGAGACAACAGCAATTTTCGAGCAACGACGCTAGACCTGCCTCGCCAAGGGGCCCAACGCCTTCTTCGACGATCTAGAAGTGGTCTTCTGGGACTCTGGACCTGGCTCGAGTCCTGTGAAACTTGTCAGAGTGCAGAAAACAAGGCGGAAGCATCCTTAGCTGCTTGTTTTTAACAGAAGCTGGTCAAGGCGCAGATGTTTCCGCGAAAGCGTATATTTGAGGACCAGTTTGTGGAGAAATAGGTACGAATCTGTGTGAACCAGGATCAGAAACTGGACCGAAGCTTGCAGAGCTTCTCTAACTATCATTGTTACATAAATAACTGTTCACAGATTTATTGAACTCACAGATCAGAAAATGTGTAACAATAGCCTTTGATGCCACGGATCAGAGAACCTGAAACAACAGCCATTATTTTGACAGACAAACTTGTTTCCTGTGCCAAAAACAGTCTTTTATCAAGCATAGTCTTCTACGATGCGGTACCAAATCTAGTCTCCAGGTGACAGTACAGGTCTCCGAACATTTGGGACCAGCTATCGAAGTTATCATTTCCCCAGTGGCTTCTCCATTTGTTCTTTGCTTGTCCAGCTGAAACAAGAATCCTAGAAACTCTCGTCAACTTCGTTAAGAATCAAAACGAAAGTCTCCTCCACCCGATAGAGCTCTTTTTATCGATCCCTTAAAGTTAGAACTGCCAGGCAGACAGGCCAATCCATTCCGGTTTCTTTGCTTTACGATCGTGGAAACATAATGGCTCTTTCGCGGGCAGTTATTAAACCAATTGATTCATGCGTGCATCGCAATAAAAGTCAATGGAAGTCTCCGCTTCGCCAACGACGCTGTTGCATCGGCGCAGACCACCGCGAGCATGGAGGTTCAAGGTTCGCGAATCGGGGTCCGCGGTCAGCACCAACCCAGAATTCACGGGGCACGGTTTCTAAATATAACCGTGGTTCGCGCGGATGAAAGTTCGAACGACTCGTTTCCGCGGTGTCCACGGTAAACAGAGAGGATTTCTATTTGCCGACAGCGATCGAACGTCTCGAACGGGTCCTTTTTACGATTGTTTGATCGGGAAAGGTAGTCCTCGGGCTCGTCTGACGTTGTCTAATGAGTCTCGTTATTTGAGCATCCTCTGGGTTAATTAGGGGATACGAGTCGCATCGTACGACCACAGTGGAAATTAACGCTGAACCTATCGACATTTTGTAGATACCTATTTTAAGTTATATTCTTTTCCAGTTGATTACGAGCAATGGACAATTTGGGATGGGCAATAAAACACAAAATAACTTTTATTCAATGATTAGAAAACATTTATTTTTTACATTTTGGTCGTATAGATTCTTTAGAAAGAAGACTCCAAAAGTTGACAAAATTATATTTTACTTCAGTAATGTAAATGTTGTTGGTAAATATTGGTCAACTTTGACCGACGATAACTCCGCGAAAAATCATTGTAGAATGCTGACTTTTTTTTTTAAATTATAGCTCGAAACCTCTACTTTAAGGTACTATTTCTGGATTTTAAGATTGATGCACCCTCGCCACCGTAACTCTTTAAATGTCATGGCATGTTTGTCATATTGGAAATTGCCAGGTCTGACGTAACAAGGGTTACTTTAAAGTGCCGTAACTTTGCGAAAAAAAATCGTAGCCAATTTCCTTTTTTCTTAAATTAAAGAGCAAGGATCGAACTTCATTCGGCTGTAAATGGCATCTCCGAAAAAAATTGTACAAAGACCGTGCATTACGTCAAACTTGGCAGTTTTCATTATGACAAACACGACCTCGCATTTGAAGAGTTGTAGCAGTGAAGGTGCGTCCGACTTAAAATCTAGGAATAAAATAATAAACGCATTTGATGGACCAGCGAATAGTTTTCACTGGCGCGTTAGATAACGCGGACGGAAGATGCGCGGAGAGGAGAACGCGTCGCGAATCCTGATCGCCGATTCATGGCGCGCGACGGACAGTCGTGCGTGTCGCTGTTGACGAATTTTATTCGCGTAACTGGAACGAGGAAAACAGAGGTCGAAAACGTCGGAGGAACACGACCGAGAATCCCAATCGATCGGATTTCACTTCATTCCGGAGTCAGCCCGGCAATCTGTGTCAACCGCATATGACGAATAATATCGCCGCGACGACGTCTCGATGGATCCTTCAAGCCTTCGATCGCCATTGACAACGATTAAATGGCACGTTGAAAAGCCAGTCGTTCGGCTGGCCGATTAGGTCCGGCAGCATGAAAGCAAAACGGAGAGCTCTGCTCGTGTATCTACGCGAAACAGGTGTACAGTCGATAGCCAGTATCGCGTGGAAAACGAAACAAAATCGGCTGGTCGATCGCGGATGTCGTGCAGATCGTCCTGGACCAATTTGAAGAAACTGGAGTCGCGGAGAAAATTTCTATTTCTCGTGCGAGAGAAAATAAGCGTCCGCGGGCTAATTGCTGGTTTGTAAAATATGAATTATCCTGATTCGAATCGACAGCCGTATCTCTGCCGCGTTCGTCTGTTCGATGAGTAACGAGACCAATTTTCACAGAAAGAGAGTGATAAGAATGGTTGTTTGGATCCTCGTTTCCTCGGCTGGAAACGGCGTAACAATAATTAGAAATTGCGAACCGAGCATTAGGGTCTCCTTCTTCTCGTGCGCCTTTTTTCCCCCCAGACGTGTCCGAGCGTTAACTCGCGAGAAAAGCTTTCTAACTTCCTCGATTGCAGTCATCAGGACAGAGATACAATTAACGCGAGCTCCTCGAAGTCCGCGATCACAGGCAAACCGTCTCTCCCCGAGGATGTTAATTATCGTTTAGAACCGAGTCGAAACGTCAATAATTAGTCGATCCCAGCGAACCGGTCCGCGCGCATGTCCGAGCCCATACCGAGCATCATTTCCTCGCGCATAATTACGTAGAAATTTTCATGGTGTTTCGGAGTGGCTGAATTATTCAGAACTCGTCGGTGACCTCGTTACCGGCTCTCTATGATGTGTCGGAACAGTAATTCTTCCGCTGTCGAAAAAGAAAGGAGCGAATAGAAGAGGACCCTCTTATCCGACCGCTAATAACACACGCTCAATTATCGGAAAGAAAGTGTCGATTTCCTTCCTCTCTGCCGAAAAGGAAGACGAGCGGCCACGGTGGTATTTAGAAGCGGCCAGCGCGACGATCCTTCGGCCCTCTCCTTTCACTGGAACGATATTTCCATCGGAATCGTCCTGCCGCCTCGAATATTCGAAATCTCACGGGGCCGAAGTGTGTCATGCTTCGATTATGGTGTCACCGGGCTGGTTCACCTTCCATGGACATATCCGAACACGGGACGACACCGTTTACTATCGTTTCGACACTATTTTTACCAACGAAGGCAGAAGACATCTTTCGAATTCAACGATATTTTTCCCACAGCGGTGAAAGGGGACACCTTTTAACATTTTAATTCAACAATATTTTTACCAAAGGGGTGAGAGGTCGTCCTTACATTCTTCAATCTAAAATTATAGTATAACTTTAATTACGATGTAATTAAAATCAACTTTCCTTATAATGAATAATAATTCTTTTAACGAGCAATAATCCTGCTTAATGGCCTGTAACGATAAAGTAATCCATGCCACGTGACATGCGCTTCATCGCACAGTTTCGAATATCATTGATTTTATAATAAGCAAAATAGAGTAATTACAGGAAGTTATTCTAATTTGAAATTCACTCCAAAATAATGTTCAAAGATGGCGATTTAATTTATTGTATGTTCACAATCGAGAAGCCTGAAAACAATTCTGCAGTGGAGAACCGAAAATCGCGGAATACGGAAATGACAATATTTGCAAAACGATTTCACAGGTATTTGCCAAGTTTTCCCCAGCGCGCCGCATAAATCTGGCCATTCGGCACGCGGTCTCTTAAAGCAGGAATTTCAGGTCAGCGTCCCGCAGGTGAAAACGCTGTCAATTATTTTGATGAAGGGTCCTGCGACCCGCCAGCAACACGCGACATTATCGGCCCGGTAAAACCAAAGAGATCGTCGGTGTCGAATAATTATCTGCAGGTTGGCGCTACGTCTTCGTCACGGTGTCCGCGGCCGCACGGTAGTAGATCTTCGGGAATAATTGCGCGTCCGCGGACGACATTAATGCCGTGCACGCGGCTAGAGAGTAGGCAAAGTTCAATCCTTGATCGTGAACGTGACTCGTCCCAAGTGGGTCAGGACCTGCACCTTTCAGCGGCGACACGGGGACACGTTGTCTTCGAGCGTGGCGGCATCCCATTTATTACCTTGTACCCCCCAGCCGCGATTATAATTGGTCGACCATGGCTGAGCGATCGAATCGCCGGATTCTCGCCGCAAACTCATCGTCCCATAAAGTCCTAACGATTTCTTCACCTTCGGTTTACGGGCCTGAGATGTCGGCAGAACGTGGTCGTTTCTTGCAGATCAGAGCTTGATCCTGTACTTCCCAGTTTATCCTTGAAATGCGTGTACGTTTATGGTCATAAAGCAGCTAAATTGCTGTAGGTTTCTACTTTCTTGGATCGTTATCGGTGGACTGCGGATTTTACGCACTTATGACAGAAACGAGTAGATCGATTACAACGCTTTGAAGACGTTTCAAGAATTTAACCATATTTCTACCGATCTTTTGTATCTATTAATTGATATCAAATTTATATCAGTATTATTATAGGAAAAGTTCAACCGAGAAAAAGCGGAGGAAGAATTAAACCCGGAAAATAATTTAAAGTTTTGGAAGGCATCTTCGATCACTTTGGTCAAAATAGCGACGAATTAGAATGTTTTAATAAAGATGCTGGCACCGTAGAACATATCGCAGAAGATTTCGGTGGTTGCAGAAAATTGGAAGCCGCGCTTCGACGAATGCACGACGTTTCCCACGAATGAATTCGTAGCAGCATAAGCTGTACGCGATTGTCTTCCGAATTCTGTGTTGCGTTTCTCCGGCGCCGGGTGTACGGTCCTTTAAAAATGCACGAAGTTCCGCGGTGAACAGTTACAAGTAGACCGCGGATTTTATGCACGTGTGGGACGCTCGTGTGCGCGGAATACCAAAAACCGTGTGGCGCAACGGACGTCGAATTCGCCACCAGGCTTACGTTCATTTTCTCCGAGCCTTAACCCGTTAATTTCTAGCGTCCACGAAAAACGCGTCAAGTTGGAACAACTTATTTCAGAAGACTGAAAAATGCATAGGTCGGATACAAGACTGAAATGGCATTGGAAGAAAATTCAAGGACGTTGTTATATTATTTCCAACGTTTTACGATCGTTAAAAGAGAAAATGTAATTAACTTGGATCATTTTTATTTCGCATAGGGATGGCGAAACATCGATTTATTTTACTCGATTGCCGAAACTTGAGCAATCGGGCGACGATTTGAATGTTCTACGTCGAGATAATCGTCGCAGTCCGCCTGTTGATCGCATGCAAAATCACGATACCGTCCATTCGAAAAGATTCCCGTTCGTGCACGCAGCCTGCAGTTTCCAAAGGCTGCAACAATGTTCGACGGAAACGGAAACGACGTGAGCAGCTTGTAAAGCGAATCGATGATTCTCGTCTCTTGGATTCCGCAGGTCGTTTGCATTTCCGCGTCGGCTCGCCTTGCGAATCTGGTCCGGCGAAATGAAAGCGGCTTATCGCGGCGCGATTCAGCCTGCGAGCAGACCGGAGGAAAGTGGTACACGGGAAGCTTGCAAGGATCCTCCTGGTCCCGGGTGTTCGCGAGAGCTGGATACGTAGGAGGCGGGCACGGCAGGACGAGTTGCGTCGGCGCTGGCACGCCGCGCCACCGGCAGATCGATCAAAGGATTTTATTCGAATCGCCATCGGACTCGGGCAGGGTCATGGTCTGACCTTGCTGCTTCCGGATGACGTCAGTATGCTACGTAGCAAAAGTGAAATCCGCAAGATCCGCTCGCAGGACGCGAAAAAGGAAGAGCGGGATCGGCGAGTGCATCGAGCGTGCAAAAGGAACAATCGCCGAGGCCTAGATTCATTAAGTGTCGATCTTAGGGGAATATTGCGTCGTCGATCATGCGGCCGACCGTCGGGGATAGTAATTAATGGACTGTGCGCAGCTTTATGCACTTGCGGCGAATTTATGAAGTGCAGCTTTTACATTCTTTCAGCGTGGTTTTCCCGGTTTTGTAATTTGCGGCAGCGTTGGAGATTCGACAACGAGATTGGATTTATTGAAACTTCGTACGATTTTGATTGTAACATGGGTTCGGATAAAGAAGTTTATGGAACTGTAGACACAGGGTCAGCTAATCGAGCTCCTGATCAAGTAAGTTCATAAATAGGACAGTCATTTGTATAAAGAATTTGATGATTTTTTTATATTATTTAGACGTTTCAGATCACACAGGTGCGAGGACGTTTTAAAGCGAAATTCATTTACGACGAAGCCTGATTCAGTAGCAGGGCGTTAATTTAATATCAGCTTTCACAGAAAGCGGGACAACCTATTCACTTCCGCAGATTATAGTAATTGTCTCCAGATATCCTTAAGTAAATTACGAGCACTAGGAAATAATTACTGTGTGATCTCCCATAGAAATGGTAGTTCGTCCGAGGTATTATAGAACAATCGGGTCTCCGGATTTAGTTGGCCGACGAGCGAAGCGGCGTAATTTTGATTTCCATTTGCCGCGAAATGCATCGCAGTTAGGTGTTCGCGATTATAACGTTTCGCTGGAATAAAATCCTGCGGAACCGACAATATCCTCGCCGGTGAAGGATTAAATTGCGACCCAGTTCCGAGGAGCATGTCCCGGGTCAAGAACAACGCTTGTTTCTCCTCGCTCGAGAGTCTCCCCATTGCATCGGTTATATGGGGTCGAGGTCTGAATTCCCCAGACTTTCCCCCCTTACCTTCGAAAATTGAAAATCACGCGGCCGGTTTCGTTCGACGGCGGAATCGTTTAGTTCCGCTTTTCCGGAGGTTGATTTTCGGTGTCGATGCCCGCGTCGGTGTTTATTTTTACGTAACACAGCGTCTTTCACCTGGCATCGTAATTTCGTGAGGTAACAGAAACCCGGCATGCATCCGGCGTTGGTTAACGCGCGGAGTTAATTGCCGTCGCGACGTTAATTAAGAGAAACGCTTTGGAGAATAGAGGGCGCGTTACCACCGGCTATTCGTGGCGTCGCCGGCCGCTGTTTCACGATAGGTGTAAAATCCGTTTAAAGACGACCGGTCTTTTCTGTTCTAACCCACTTACCGAAAGTCACGATCACGGTCAACATTCGTGCGTTCCCGAGAGCTGCGTCACGGAGCCGAGGCGAACGGGGAGAAAAGGAAAAGCGCCGGTTCCCATCGCGAGGAACATCGATTTCCCATGAGGCTGATCCGCAGCTTCGATTCCGCCATTACACGGCTAACTGTACACACAGGCAACGTGAACACCGGCTATATCGTGCCTCGTGATCGAAAAGCACGACGACACACTCGCGAAATCCTTTCTCCATTCCTCAAAAGGCCCACGCGAACGCCGCTTTAAATCCTCGCGGAATTCTTCTCTTCGGGGAAATCAACGTCTTCCGGTGCTCTCGCTGGAGTAAACGGAGCTTCAGTATCCCCAGGGAACTTGCTTTCCTGATAATTAACAACGCCGTTACATTTTTCAGAGGCGAATAGATTATTCATACTCCGGTTTGTAGGACACGTGGGCCGAACCACATCTTGTTACATATTTACACGATTTTACCGAGTCTCTGTGCTCGCAAGAGTTTGTAAGTTACGCAAGATTGGTTTATTCATGTTCTCTGACAGAATTTGTTGGTCGAATCGTGCCGATGATTGCTTGATTAGTTGCTGGGGCGAATCTACCTCTGCGGTAAGAATCACAGCTGGAGGGTGCACTTTATTTTCTTCACAGAATGCCCCTTTGCAATTTTTCCGTAAAGGGCGTTTTTCATTAACTTCGAGATTTTATTGTGAAGTAATTATAACACGTTTTGCAGTCACAAACTTGCTGTTACAAATTTTGTGGGTTGGAAAAAATTAAAAACGGTGGATACTTCGGGACGTAGATGAACTTCAAAAAGATGGTGCCACGGTGACCACAATTGCAATAATATTCATTTACAATAGGAATGATCAACCAGCTGTAAGTTCTTTAATTTACGTAATTTTATACCCGAGGTTTTGTAGACCTTTTCTTCATCCCTCTGCACTCTCGAGTTCGGTCGCTGCTCAGAGAGCCCCGAAGAATCGTGGGCGGTGGTGGCTGGAAATTTTGCATGCGCTCGGAATTAGGATGGTCCGCGCGGGGTGAAGGCCGCGGATGGTTGGCCAGCTGTTGGTTTCGTGACTCCGTGTGTAAAAGGCGGAGGTAGCTGGCTTTCTCCGAAGCCACTTAACCCGGTCCAGTAACATCCATCCACGAGCCGTCACGCCTGTGACATTTTCGACATCTTTGTCGGGAAGATCCTTCGCCCCCCACGACGGCCATGGCAATTATCTCCTCTCGCAGGAGCGTCGTTCATCCCTTTCTCTTCGGCGCGGCCGAGGGAATGCAAAACATCGACGTGAACGCGTAATTTTACGATCGGCCACGGGATGCATAAACCTTCTCGCGGCAGGAATTGCCAACGATTATTGTTCGCCGGGACACCGGTATTCCATGCGGTTTGTAACAGTTACATTCTATTACCGTTCCAATTAGGGGGTTGCGCGGGATACGCCTCGAGGCCCAGACACTCGGCTTACGGATTACACTCGGCTCTATCCGTGGGATTCAAATAAATTGCCTCCGTGGCTCCTGGAGCCGCGTGTGCCGCGCCAGCACACATTGTTCGTGGCCGGGGATAATCGAACCGGAGGATCGATATTGCTGTTTTCTTCGACGACCGTTCTGCGACGAGCTTCGTCATTGTTCACCTGTTGCTCGACGCTGGAAGCAGCGTTCTTACGAAAATAAGTTACGCGAGGAGTGGGGGCAGCCGTCGCATGCGCGGGAGGTGCGGCGAATGCGTCACCTAGCACACTCCTTATTTTCGTAACTTATTTTCCTGACAACACTGGTTAGAAGTTCCTCGCTGGTCTCAAAAAGCTTCCCGACAGCTTGGATCTATTTATCTCGCTCTGCATTTTCTGCTTTCGATGATTGTCCTTCGTCTACGGCACATTTGTGGCAATAGGAAGAACAGTGTTACATGGGAGGAGCACTCGGGGCATCGCCATTTTTCCAAAGACTTTGAAAACAGATACACGAACCAGTAACAAAAACTAAAAGGTTAAAAATCAGCTACAAAGACTAAAACTGAAACAACAAAGACCAAAAACCAGCACCGAAGACTAAAAACAAGCGTGATCGCGTAGCTTCGAGTCGCAGAACAGCAGCTCTGGCGAAGGCGATGTTATTTCAGCAAGAAGTTGGATAGACGATACTGCTCGAGGAAGTAATATAAGTCTTCTATCGACGTCCACCAAGAAAGAGGAGGATAAAACCGACGATGATGTCGGTGGCAGTTTCGAGGACGCGTTGGATCATCGTTCAGATGTCGGACCACGTTTCTCGATCGGCGGATCGACAACAAAATAATCAGGTCGATCGTCCTGTTTTTGCCGATTACCGATGCGCCAGTGAAATTGCTGCGCGTGTCGTTCGCGATCAGCGAAGGCGGGAGGGGAAGGAAGTTCGATGGATGAACAACGCTCGTTTTCTCACCGAATGATAGATAGTCTGGCCTAGAAAATATCGCGGTTTTTAGGCCCGGTCGAGCTGGCAAACCGATCGCCCAATTCTGTCTTTTTGCTATCGCTGAAATTCGTTGACGTGTGAATTCTCGGCTACGGGCAATGATAACAGTGGTTGCCAGTATACGTGTATAACCCTTTGCTGCGAAAGAGGAAATAAAAGAAAAAGATTATAATATAACGAATGGAAAATTATCAGAAAAATTAGGTGGTAGGATGGTGGACAGTGGCCGTAATAAGAGTACAGTGTCTGAAAGATGGTTATGATCTTTGAAAATAGTAAAGAATGAGACCATAGCGATTTGCATTGCCTAATAGGCCGTTGAAACAGTTACGGTAACCATAGTGCGTACGATGAAGCTCGGGAAGAGAAGTAGAAGTAGAAGTATAGCTTATAACTAGAAGTAGTTGTCATCTGAAACGGGCGGGACAATAACTGCTCTTTGCCCCAGGATAGTTTTAAATGTCTCTTCTATCTCGTTCCCTTCTTATCTCTCTTTATGTCCTTATAGAGCGTCTCGTGTGGGCGTGGTTTATTGGCTCTCGATACGGCCGGAGCCAGCGGCAGTGCCCCACGGGGCAAATAGCGTCGCGTGCAGGCGTGGCCTCGTCACTCACGGTCCGAAGTAGGTGTGGCCTCACCACTAACAGCCCCGATCTGCCGAGAACAGTAATCCATGCGGTAATTTTCGCCCACCCTAGGTCTAAGTCTGCTGGATTGTGGTTTATTTGAGAGGTTCAAGCACTGTGGATTAGGCAGTCGGAAACATTTATGCGCACGGGGCATTTCTCGACCCGCAGAATGCAGTGAAAGAGAAGTTTTGATAAGCCTCTGTTTCATATGTTACTTTCATTACGATAAAACCCTGAGCAAATTCTCTCTCATTTTCTTCGCACAACCATTTCCACGAACATTCGCAGTTTCACTAGGGAAATTTCCTGTCAACGAGCTCGAGTGCAATCGAACTGTACGTATTATAAATTATGGACGATTCCTCGATGGAAAGTAATGCTCCGCGGCCTATCGATGATACTTGGAACGAGTCAGAGCAGCAGGAGGTTCGAGTGCTTTCGAGTGTCTTCACTGTAGCCGTGGCTGGCAACCGCTCTTCGGTAAAAGGAACGAATGTAGACCTGCCTGTCAGACCATCTGTCGATTTTAACCTGTTCACATTATTATTGTTAGCTCGTCAGCATCTGTGCTGATTAGGAAGAAGGAATTTTTAATTGCAGAGAAATCGCGGAGAATAGGTTTTGCCGCCAGAGAAAAGAAAATACGGAAAAATCATAGACTTCTGGATGCAAGAATTTTTACGTCGAGCATTCAAATTAACCATCCACATAAATTCTAAAATATTCGAACATATCAATCTTCAAACGTTTCAATATTTAATGCTATTCAATTAATACCATTTGAGATGCGAGGAATGTCGCATTGCTCTCTTCTCGAACCAGAAATGCTGGAAAAGGACGAGTCGAGATATTTTATGAAGTCGTTATCGCAGCTTTTACTTTATTCCATTCGAAGTGTGCGCGTTGCAAGTGCATGTTAACAGCCGACAATTATTTATCTACTTTCCCCCCTAGAGTGTCACACGTCGTCTCTCAGACCCGTAAAAACGCTCGCCGGAGAGATACGGCAAATGATTTATTCGCGAAACGACGTTCGGCGACACACACATGGTAAATCGAGCGGAAACGACTGTCGATGCTACTCGCCGGCGAATTCCACGGCGCGACGAGACGCGACGTGTCGCAACCGTTCAACCTGTTCTGAAGCGGTCGTCCAGCACGCTTTGGCTCCTCGTTGTTCCGCTCTGTCGGTCAGCTGATACACGATCGAGTGACCAAAAGAGGTGTGGATGATTAAAGTAACGCCGCGGGGGCTCGCGCTAATGCTCGCCTTTACGTTTTACCAATAAAGAACGCGTCGCTTCCGACGGCCTCCAGTGCAACGAGAAAAACAGCTGACATCCTGCGAACGTCTTCCTTGTTCGGCGATCCCCGCTGTTCATAGTCCTCGGCAATTATTTCACAATTTTCCTAGTCAAACAATGCGTACTACATCGGCAAAATTCACTAGCCATGTATTATAATTTCTTCAAGTTTATTACTGTTAGTTTTATAAATAGTGTACTCATTATTAATTTTATATTATTATTTTCTTCGTATTACATTTTTAATTTTCCTTCTTGTGAAGTTCTCTGAAATTTCATTTTCTGTGAGGAAATACCGATACGTTCACATCAGTAACCAAATTTTGATTTATCTCCGGAATTCTGTCATTTGTCTGCACTGTTCGTCGCGACGATTCTTGGTCGCGAGCATCGACTATTATTATAATCCGTCCATTGAACCGGTTGCTTTTTGTGACCGCGAGGGCCGAACTGCTGCCGTATAAGATCAAAGCGACCAGGAATTTGTCGTGATAAACGTAAATGGGCCAGTTCGATGGTAATAAAACCAGTGACGTAACGCAACGAGCTGATTACCGGCCGTGCGAAAAAACGACCGCGCGAGACCGACGAGTTAACTCGCGTCCACCGCGGGTTAACGTTCGCGAACAGGAAGTTTTTGGTAACCTCGTTCGAGACGCCTCTTCGGACTTGTTCGGATCGAACTCGGGACTGAGTACCGAAGGCGAGATTGAAGTGTCACGTCCAGATCGCGAACGGTGCAGGAACACCACGACCACGTATATCCGACGTCCACTCGAATTCCAATTAGAAGTAGATCAGACGGTCGGCGTTCCTGTTTCAAGGCCGATCTCGGGCGCGCGGCAATAATAATGCACCGTCGAAAATGCCTCGCGAATTTTATGAGGAATCGTTTAACGCTCGACGTGCGCGGGTTAGAAAGTTTTAGAAAACCGTTCCGCTTCCGCGGCTCGATTTAGAAAAATCGAGCAGATGCTACTGGCGGCGGCCCGATCGCTCGGAACGTTCTGCAATTGCCACGGGATATTAACGATCCGACGAGACGATGCTCGTTAATTATGTCCTCGGATGTGAGGAAGGGGTTGCAAAAATTAACCGATCGTTTCCGTTAAATTTTACAGCGACGCTCGGCCAGAGTATTTCGGTCGACGCCGTTTTCCGCGTGGATCGATGCTTCTTTGCGAGAGGCAAAATAGGGGTTGCGAGATGTGCCTCAATTCTTATGGAAATCTCTTCGAAGAATAAGAATTATTCGGTTTGTACATTGTTACTATTCCTTGGTTCGATATCTTGTTGAAAAATACAATATTAAAGGTGTCATTTCTTTGGTAATCTTTTTCAATCTCGCCATGGTAAACTGAAAACATTTCAATTCCTGTTTTTAGGAGAGTGAGAAATTATGCATGGTAGGGGTTGGATATTAAGGTTCTTCTCACAGCCAGAAATTTGCATGCTTCTTTACGAGCGGCGAAGATAAGGGTTGCAAAGTTTGCTTCTATTTTTAGGAGTGGTTCGATATAAAATAATAATTTGCGATGTAGATTATGATTGTAATTGTTACTCGGATCATTTACCGATTAAACAATTTTTAAAAGTGGACATTTCTTTATAGAATATTTTAAAAACTCTCAGAGGGGTTGGAACATTCGAATTCATTTTTAAACTCGTGCAGAGCTTGGCAGAGTTACGTGTAAAATTACTGCTTTAAAATTCTCCAGAACAAACGCCTTCGAGCATCTCGAAATAGGGGTTGAAAAAACCGAGATAAAATTCTCTCGCCTTCCTGGAAACTTCACAGACATTTCTCTTTCGTACGGCGAGCCTTACTACAGTTTGCTTTCTTCTCTGTATAAAATTATTCTTTAAAGAATTCTCTTGAAAGAACTCCTCGCGGGTTCTCAAAATATTCCGTCTCACCCTTGGAAGCTTCACAGAGACTTTTCCCGCTTGTAATGATCCTCGACACAGTCCACCATCATTTTCTACAGAAAACTGTTTCGAGAAAATCCTTCGAAAAATGTTCTATACAGAATTATTTTTCAAAATTCATCAAGAAGTATTACCTGCATCTTTCTAAAACAAGGATTGAAGACAAATTCGCTGCCACCCTTAGAAACATTACAGACCCTTCAATAATCTAGAATAATCGTAAACACGGTCTACCAAAAATGTTCTATCCAAAGTTGTTGTTAAAAATTCATTGAAAAGAACCGCTACCACATTTCCAAAGTGGGGGTTGAAAAATTGATGAAACCTAATCTCCTTATTTCTCCAGAGGCACACGAAGTTGTCCTTCGTTTGCTAGTCGACGAGGGAGCGTAACGATCGTCCCGCCGAAAGAGACTCGTCAGAAATCTTGCGGATGATTTCGGTTGGTCACAGGTGAGAACGTGGGCGTTCCGCGAGTGGGCGCTGTTTGAGCTGCCTCTTGGGAGCAGTGTTTGCAAGCATCGGCACCCACGTTCTATTGGCTCGCCGTGCAAACACTCTGCCTTCGAGTCAGGTGAGCGCAGGTAATCATCGAGATGCCACCCTGACGGATGGCACGGTTCTTTTCCTTTTTTTGTTTTCTCGTTTAATGCTCGATCGGTAAATACAAAGATGACGCTGTCGGAGGTTAGGGGCGCGGAGGAACGAGAGTGGAGGGGTGGCAGTGTAGAAACAGTAAAAAATAACAAAGTGTAATAGAGTACAACACGCACCACCAATCGATCGAGTATTTACAAGCTCGGGGAGAGTCTCGTATTGTTCGCAGCCCCGACTGCAACGCGTACAATAATAAATTATCCATACGTGTCCTAGCTACGTGCACGCGCACATATGTATACATATATATGAACTTCTTCTTTATAAATTAAATTAAATAAGAGATTCGAGTAATTTCGCTGGATCTCCATCGATCCGCTGATTCGTTGAGCTGCGAGAACGGCGACGGACGAGGCGGACTGCGGCTCCTCGTGCATAAACAGAATTTTCAGCATTTGCGCTTTCTTCTTCCGACACTCGTACTCCCCTCGATATTAACCCCTTGCCGTACTTTGACGAGTTCGACTTATAATTAACATTAATATTTATTAAATTATCTATGAAATCTTTGTCACAAGTCTAACTCGTTGTTACAGTTAGACAATGGTCGTTTGCGCAAAATAAAAATTGTCTATCCCAATTGCAATGAACAAAAGTCGAGTGAAAATATATTTCCCCTGTTAATAAATTTGGCAAGTTGAAAATATATAATATAATAGTATTTTTTTCACTTTTCTCACAAGTGCATAAAATCTCTAATTTTAGTGTAAGGGGTTAATGGCTGAGACTTGTATAAAAATTCTTTGTTTCTCAATGTTTCTTCAATACCCTGATCAACGTGTAAAATATTAAAATAAGGAACAATTTCAGGAAAGTATTATTAAACATTACCCAACGATCGTTTCTGCACTATTTCCGAGGATCGTACGAGAATTAACAACAGCTCCAATAAATGTACCGATGCTTCCGCTGTTTTTTGGCATACAATCCACAGTCCGGTGATTAGAATGCTCGGCCATCTGCGTCGAAATGCCAGAGTTTTCGCCCGGCGGTCGTTCATTATCGACTAACCGCGATTCCCCGAGCGAATTCGCACGGGGCCGATGCCGATCGACCGCAGCTCTGTCCGTCGCTCGTGATCGCTGTAAAATCGCCGGGAAAATTCGTGGGAAATCCTGGCGCATCTGCAATAACCGGCGCCAAATACCCGTCCCACTGTTTCCGATCCGATAATTTCGTAATCGACACCGGGGGATCGGGCGCGACAGCGTTCTCGTGTTCGTTATCGAATCCGCGGTCGTCTTTATCTCGA
This sequence comes from Megalopta genalis, assembly GCF_051020955.1. NCBI lineage: Eukaryota > Metazoa > Arthropoda > Insecta > Hymenoptera > Halictidae > Megalopta > Megalopta genalis. Next base: position 4,430,661 of record NC_135016.1, on the reverse strand, counting down.
TTCTGCTCGGCTGAAACGAATTTCGCGTTATCGACCCGATTGTTCGCGCGATTGCGACAGCTTTAAAAATAATAAAGTCGCGCAGAAACACGGAAATTTGTGCGACCTTCTGAGAGAAACAAAAGAAAGTTGTTTAATTTTACATTTTTGTAACTCGTAGAAGTATTGTCATCTCGAACACAGGATTTACACCCTGATGAACTAAAGGGTGTCTGCTTCACAGGGAATTAATTTTCCATAAAGATGCTGTTACAGTTCGAATTCTATGGACTCGAAACGACACGAGAACGCTTCGAAATGAGCGATGGTCGGCTGTTTGTAGCCGACAGGGTGGAAGACGTTGAGCTAGAATGGTACCAAAAATCGTCGACGTTTGATAAATCGTGGTCGATTCACGTAGAAAAAAAGGATCTCGCGATCCGGAATTCCACGGACCCTGTGACGACGTTCAACTAGCATCCCTTCGTCGTCAGGACGATTCGTCGGATAGCCACGCAGGGTTATCGACAGTCGGTTGGATCTCGCGTTTTCACTAGGTAACAAGCCGCGGAGCCCGCCGATAACACACGGCCATAGCGTTTCTAATCGTTCAAGCACTGTTCACACCGCAGAGCACTGGCGTGTCGACTAGTTGCACGATCGCAACGAGGTTGAAGCGCGAGCGTGAGATGGCATCGATAACCGGGCAGCAAGTTCGCGCGCCTCGCTCGATTGATAAGCCACTGATAACACAAAGCTTCCTGATCTCCACGGTACGTATACCATATACATGAATCGCTCCAGGTCCCCGAACGGCCTAATCGGCCGCGGGAACTATTGCACACGTGGAACATCAACGGAGTTTGATAACGATTACGGCGATCTGTATATAATATATTATGTACACCGATCCGCCTGCTAAAGCTGGCAGCCTTTTCAGTAGCGATTTAAAAAAATCGTCGTCCCGATCGGTCCATCCGATCCTTAGAATTGCAGGATTTGATTGATCCATTCGCGGAACTCGGAGATTCGGGTGTACACGCCTGGCTGGTTCGGCACCGCGCATCCGATCCCCCAGCTAATCACTCCTGCGAGGATCCATCGCTTGTCGCGTGCCCTCTGGATCACCATTGGTCCTCCACTGTCACCCTGAAGGACGGAGAATTCGTTTAGATACCCGGTTCTTTCCGGGTTTCATCGTTCAGGATTGATCGAAGAAGAAGATGCATTATACTAAGAGGATAGTGACGATTATTGCACTGGATTGCATGTATCAAAACACTGGAAAGTGTAGACATATTTTTCTGAGGGTGCTCGGATATTCAGGTGTATGGACAAAATTTTTCGAAGATCTCAAGACACCGCAGGGGGTAGATATATTTTTCTAAACATCTTGGAATATCGAGGACCAGAAACATATTTTTCAGAAAGTGTTCAGGCATTGAGGACTGCGGATACATTTATCTGAAGGTCCTAAGACGTTAAGGAATGCGGACACAAGCTGAAGAAAAATTAGGGAGAATTTACTGTATACTCGAACCCTCTTTCGTGCGTCACTCGTTCCGGAAGACTATTCCATCAGATAATTCCGTGTAGACTCTGAACCCCAGAGTCTAGATAACAGACAATACATACCTCGCACGAATCGAAGCCGCCGTTCTTCCAGCCCGCGCAGATAAAGATGTGGGGGATGTGCTCGATGTACCCAGCGTTCCTGTACATGCCTTCGCACATCGTGTTGTTAATCACAGGTACTGCGACTTCTTGCAGCGTAGAGGGCAGCGGTCCCTCTGGAAATAAGATTGCAAATCAGTGGACGATTCCAGTGCCGGGAGAAAACATGGGAATAACTGAAAGTACCGTCATAGAGACGACCCCAGCCGGTGACATAGGCGGTCCGACCGACGTAGCTCTCGTCGTCATCCGGTAGGCAAATCGGTAACACGTTCGGTTGGAACGGCAGCAGAGGTTCGTAGAATCGTAACAGCGCGAGATCGTATTCGAAGGTGCGGGGATCGAATTGCGGGTGGCTCGCAACGATCTGCACCCTTCGCTCTTGGTAGCCGTAGGGCTCGTCTTCGTTCGCCAGATCGTGCTCGCCGATTCTTAGGAGGAGATCGCTGGGCGGCACGCTGGGAACATTGTTCTTAAATAATTAATCTGCATTTGGAAAATAATTGCCGATATAGTCGAGACCAGAACAGAAAAGTTCCATTGATTGTTGAGAGCTATTCTTATCTCGATTTCGAGATAACGTTAAATATATTATCGACAGGAAATGTTAAATTCTGTATCGATCATGCGCGAAGTTATCGCCAAAATTGATTATTACTTCAAAATCAACTATATATATAATTTTATCAGAAGCTAGGATGTTCGGTTCGAATTTGCTTCGTATATCACGGTCGTATTGTTTTTATCTTCATTCTCTTATTTTCATTCTATCGTCATTGATATTCCGATCGAATTTTTGTAGAAAAATTAAAGGGGAATGTGGCGGTTAAATAAATGAAATGAAATTATTACCGGACTGCAGAAGTGGTTGGATTAAATCCAGAATTGCGAAGACATTGAAGGATTTAAAAATACTGTCGCGTTGCTGTATTAAAGCTATTGAAAGAAGAAATATATTTTTTACCGAACAATTACAGACACTTTTAACTGTGCATAAATATCCGCGGTCTATTTCTTGCCCAGCCGGTCTACCGAAGTTCGATTCGTCCCTCCTCGCAAACGACGTCGGAAGGAATCCTTTGTTTCGCGTCTTTGTTTTTCATCGATGCTCATATAAACACCGGCGAATAATGAGAGAACTGAAATAGCCTTCGTTTCATTACGCGATGACCAAACGCGGCGGATTAAAACTCGGTACAGATCTGGATGTTTTGCCGCGCGGTTATTGGACGTCGAAGGAATTAGGTTCGCCGAGGAAAATGCGCCGCGTTCGAACGTCAAAGATAATGCTGCCGACGGTCGTTCTCCGATTCAAGGCGCCGCAGGCGACGCGTTCCCGGAATTAATAATAGGATTGTCTCGAGGAGAGAGACGCATCGATCGAGAATCATCGCGATGACAAACACGATCTTACTCACTTCTCGACACAATGCGCCGCGGTTATGGCCCAATTCTCGTTGAGCAAAGCTGCGCCGCACTTGTGCAGATACGTGGACGTTCTCCATTGTCGTAACGAGATCTGAAAAGAAAACACTCATCTCCGTTAACGAACTACGATGCCGAGCTTCGCTGGCGAGGCGACGCGTTTCCTGGGCTGCCACGCGATTCTCTGTGCAAACTTTTCAGCGACAGAACTCCGCGGAATTCACTAGAACTCACTAGATTCGAAATTTTAACGTTGGCGACTTTGCTGTGACATTAGCGCAGATTCCATTGAACTATCGGCCGTTCGGAAAGTAATGTTATTTAACGATGTATTCAATAATGTACTCTGCTTTTGGACATTTTTCTGATAGCTTTGAAATTTTATGCTGGTAGAACTCCTTTTCTTATTGGCGAAGTACCGAATCAAGTGTTTCTCTAACACCCTTGCGAAGGGAAATAGTTTTGAAATTATTTCCCAACGACCCAACAAATCTGGATCTGCATAGGTAATATAAATCTAGATTAGTAAGGAAAGAGATTGAAAATATTGGCATCTACATACTCGATGACTAGACTGTGGATTTTATGCATTCTATCTATTAATTCCGACTTGTTAAAACTATTTAAAGAAGAAAAACTATTGCACTTGGCTCGGTGTTCAAGGTTCGAGGTTCAATGACTAGGCTGTGGACCTTTATGAAGAATAAAGAAATTCAAAGCCGACTGAAAGAAAGAGAAATGAGATAAAAATAAATTGTTTGATAATTTCGATAACTGAAAGAGAGTAACGTAATGAAATTACGTTCTGTTTCAGTCACCGACAATTTTGCCGTAAATGCATAAAATCCGCTGTCTATTGATGACAAATCATTCTCTGACTAATTGTCGATCGAATTACTCACCTGCCAGGGCCATTTCGCGAACGAGCTCCGACTGCCGCCGACAATTCTCGACTCCGGAAACAGCCTCCTCCCGCATACTGCAAGGATAAGCATCGTTGAGTTCAAGCTCCTCGAGAGATTCTCTAATCTCCACGCGACGGCCATGTCGGAGAACGAATCCTCCAATTCGCGAACCAAAGCGCGCGCTATCTTTCCTTTTCTCCCTCGTTCTTCGACCGCGATTACTATTCCCTAACGAACTTTGACAAATATTTCTCGGCTTCTCGAACGGTCATTCGCGATCGCATAAAAATCACCGTCGGATTATCGATCCGATGACGAAAGATTCGCTTCCTTTACGTAACAGGCTGATGATCGACGTTATCTCCGCGATCGCCACGCGCAGCACGTTTCCGTCACCACGATCAGATCTCTGTATTATCGACGACGGATTCTTGTTTCGTTGGATCAGCCGCGAATCGCTGTCGGATGCGGCGAATTTGCCGTGATCACATTGATCTTATCGAGCGTCGGCCTGCACCGTCTGCTAGCAGATCATTTTCCAAAGCTCACCTTGCTTGTAATCGGACATGTTTAGGGTCTCCATCGGCACCGGCAGCTCCGTGTCTATCGTCACGCTGGCGATCGTGGAGAGGGTCGTCAATATCGTCGGCCTCTTCGTCACGGATTCCGTCGTCGTGTCTGCTGCGGGTTTGCCTGCGAAGTACGCAAACAGCTTGCTCAATCCGATAAAGACACAGATTCGGGTCGATTCTTTTTTCTGATTAGACGATCCGTCATCCTCGATCAGAATTTTGTCAAGCTCTTTAACAGGGTTCAAAGATGAAGCACCAATTTAACCGGTTAGCTGGTTCCAACGAGTACACACGTAACGCGCCATGTTGCCATTTCTTCGTGGCGAGAATACTCGCCAAGAACGGCTAACTGATTAAAAAGGATCTACGGATACTTCGATATTTATTAAATGGTGTATTTTATAGAAGTGTTGTATTTAAATAATACACAAAGAAGATCGAACGTGTATGGTATGATTAAAATTGTCGAAGAGGTTGCAGCAGCTAACTGGTCAAATTGCAATTTTAGTGGAAACTAAAATGTATTATCAAACTTCAAAATTTGTCGAATAGTTGGGGGCCAAGACGAAATTAAACGAACAAATAAAAAATATATAACTAATTATCAAGAAAGTCCAGGTGTTCAGTTTTTCAAAGAGGTCGCAATCTCTGATGAATGAATTTCAATGAATTGCTAAATGAGTGTGAATTTTACCAGACGTAGTAGGCTGCAACGTGGACTCGGGGGTGGGTTTGATCGTGGTGGTGTCCTCCGAGATCTCGGATTTCTTGGTGGTGGGCGATTGGATCATGATCCAGCCGTCCGGTGTGGTGATCGGTGTCCACTCGCTCTCGGTTTGATCTGGAGCGCGCGTGAAAGGATCAATATTTGAACGGTACATGCTTTCATAGTAAATCTAACAGCCGGTCTTCATCAAGGATCAAACCGATACGCTGCTAACCTCCATTTTTTCAAGAAAAATTAATCAGCTGCAGCTCGTCGAGTGGATTTTAGATAAAAACTTTGCAACTAGATTTCTACATAAGTTGCATAATTATGCTTGCGTACGATAGTGCATAATTATGTACGACAGTGTTGTAATAAAGATTGGTGAGCTTAATAAACTTTATATTTATCGAATGAGACGTATTCAATTATTTAATAAAAGAACAAACAAAATAAGAAGATTCGACACGTCTTCTTCGATAAATATGAAGGCAATTCTGGCCGAAAATGAACGAAAGGCACGGCAATTAAGTAACCGGTTCCACTGCCCTATCAATAGTTACAGCTCGGAGGAAGTAAAGAATGATCGGAACTTCTCCGAATTTCTTGAAACGAAACGGCTGCAGTTTTATCTGGAATTTTCACCGAAACAAAGTCATGGGATCGCGGCGCGCGGACTGAAAAAGAGGAAAGCCGCGAAAACTGGAGCGAAGTGCAGTTATCGGAAACTAATTCGTGTCGTTTGAATTACTGGAGAGGAAGGACGGGGAGTAGAGAGCAACGCGAAGTGAACGCGCGCGAGCTTGGGGCCCGTTCGAGAGGAAAGATTACGGTGAACCGACGGTTCGGACCGTTACAATCGTTCCTTCGCAACAGAATCTCATCTCGGGATCGGGACCTTTTTCCGTTCGCCGATCGAGCGAGAGCCCCGTTTTGGTGCTCGATTAACACTCGCCCGCAATTATTTCGTTTCACGGGTGCCCCGTCGGTGCACGTGCGCAACCGGGGAGACGGAGAGAACGAGATTATGCTCGTTCAAGGATAGTCCCGGTGACACCGACTGATCCGGATTAAAACGCAGCGACGTACCCGCGCGTCGGTTTTCGTGTGTCACACGCGGAAATTGCGGCGGAGCAGTGAAAATAACGAGGTCTTCGGCGGTGTCTCTTTGTTATCGAGCCGCGGTCGATCTATTTCGAGATTAAATGCTCATTACCGATGGCGTGCCTGTCACGAGAAATTGCAGTATTCCATGGCGATTGGGTCGGTCTGGCTACAGCGCCATTCAAAAAGATTGCGCGAGTTCCATTTAATCGAAAATTCGAAAGTATTGCAACTTGCATAGAACAAAACACGACCCCAAGAGAATGTTCGCAAATTCTGAATTGCATTCAGGTTTCTCGTATCATGTAATTTCAATTGTTCTGTTTCCAAATCACGAATTGCCCCAACGTTTCTCGTATCGCGTATTTTCGATTGCCCTGTATCGTCGAAGATTCGCGGCCGAATGGCTGAGATAGCGGCAGGATAGGATTATTGCAGTTTGTCGGTGCCGTTTCCGCAGGTCGTGGACAATCAGACGAAAGCGTGTCAGGCGACGCGCTGCGCGTTTTTCTTTTTGATTTTTCGCGTGGAATTCCGGGGAGAAAAGTAACGGGTGAAAGCGCGGGTTCGGCGGAACCGTTCACAATCAATCAAATTGAACGGAGCTTTCGCGGGTCCCTGCCGGCGCTGGTTAATGCAGCAGGCGTGCTCCGCGACGTGGATTGCCGACGTGATGATTTCCTATTGACGACAAAACCGTCACGTTACACAATGGGTATCCGTTTTCTTCGATTTCACCGCTCCGTACGGTTTCGCGTTTAGCATGCGAATGGGAAATGCAAATAGGAGACGGGCCTCGCGCGCGTGTATTAATCGCTCTCGATTAAGCATCGGGACCGATATAAATTCAAATTTCTCGATTAAGTGTTGATCCGGTGACACCAGAGCGCGCAACGTCGCAATAATCGGCGACCAAGGTCGCGAATAATTCCCACGTTGAACAACCGAATCTCGTCTTAGTCCGAAATAATTTATCGTTGATCGATCGACGCTAATAAATCCGACCTAATCTCTGCCTTCCGCTGTTTTCGACATTAATTATTGTCGTTTAATGTGACTTCATCCTTGGCAACAATACGATAAAAGTATTTCGTTCCATTGTTTCTCGTTTACAATCAAGAAGCTTCTTCATCACAATTTTCAGATCTCACTCCGACCTCAAGTTCTACTAAGCTCGATTTTGCGCAAAATTGTAAATTCGTTGTTTACACCGAGAGGTTGTCATTCAATAGCATTAATTCACATAAATAACAGAGAGCGAAGCTCTCGTTGTCGAACAAACTGGACAGGCGATCTAAACAAACTTTGGTCACAGCTCGCCAATCTAGTTTGTTCGAGAAGTCCTAAACTCTCCTGCGTCTCTTTGGTGACCTCTCTCCGACCAGGTATCTCCTGAATCCTCAACTTACCAATCTGGGTGGTCGCAGTCGAAGAGATCTCCGGCGTTCTAGTGGTAGCGTCGTCGGAGCTGGACGTCCACGTAACAAGACCACCAACCATCGGCGTGGTCTGGGTAGTGTCCTCCAGGGTCTGACCAACACCCTGAACCGGTATCTTGCTGGTAGCACCGGTGGTGGTGTCCGGCACAGTGGTAGAACTGGTCTGTGTCACGGTACTGCTGACTACGGTCGGCTGAGTGGTCGTTATGGGCCTGGTAACAGGTCTACTGGACACTTTGGTAGGTTTCGTGGTCTCCAGTGTCGGCCTAACTTTCGTAACGGGGACCGTGGTAGCCTCGATCGTGGACAGAGGCACCGGTTTCTCGGTGGTACTGGTCGATTCCGGCTTGGTCACAATCTTCGGGGTGGTAGTTACAACTGTCTTCGTCGGTTTCGGCCTCGTGGCAGCGGTCGAAGGTTTGGTAAGCAGCGTGGTTGGCTTGGTGGTAGCCACCGTGGGCTTCGGGGTGGTAGTCCTGACGGTGGTGGGCTTGTGCTTATGGATAGTCGGCTTGGTGACAGGTGTGGTAGGCTTCGAAGATGGTGTCGATGAGAAGGTGGACGTGGGTTTCGTAGACGAGACGCTGGCGCCAGTGGTTGCTATGGTCGGCTGATCCTTGGGAATCGTTGTTGGCGGTTTGGGCGTGGTAACAGGGACTGTGGTAGCAATGCTGGAGCTAGAAGGTTTCGTGGTGGGTCTCTTCGCGGGAGAAGCGGGCTTCCTCGTGGTGGTAGTAGTCGGTTTCTTCGTGCTGGTAGCCACGGTCGGTTTCTTGGTGCTGCTGATGGGTCTCCTGGTGTTGGATTGAGTAGTCGGTTTCACGGTGGTAGCATTCCTAGGCGGGAACCGGGTCGCTGGCACGATCCTCTGGGTCGTGGTAGTGACCACGGGCTTCGGCGTCGTCGTTTCCGTCGCCCTCTCCGTTATGGTGGTCTGGATAGGTTTAACCGTGGTCGTTTCCGGAGCTTTATGGACAGTCGTGTGGCCGGGCTTGTGGCTCGCAGGTGGTTTATGGGACGAGGACGAGTGGATCGGCTTCTTCGTGGACGGCTTGGTCGTCTGCGGCACCGTGGACGGCGATTTCGTCACGGTCTCCGACGTCGTTGGTCTCCGCGTGATCGCGGCGGTCTGGGTGCTGGACGGCTTGCTCGTGGTCTCGATCGTGACCGTGGTTTTTTGCTGCGGTGGAACCGTGATCGGCGTTTCCGCGGTCGAATCCTCGACCGTGGAATTCTGCACAGTTTGGAAGGTCGATAACCGAACCGGTTGCGTGGTCGTTTCGACGGTCGTCGTGAGCGTCGGCCTCTTAGTAGACGGCTTCGTCGTCTCCCTTACCAGCGTCGTGGGAGCCTGAGTGCTCTGGACGCTGTAGCTGCCGGTCGTCGTCTGCAAGCATTCGCAAAAACGAAGAATACAGTTGCTTTTACGGTCCCATAAAAATTCACGGGTTTCCGGGCGGCGGACTACGCCTTTGCGTCCCCTTTGATCTCTTGCGGGACCCAGGATCTTTCAAGCAGGAGGAACAAAAAACGTCGGGGTTTCGAACAGTGCCAGACCTTTTCTACAGCATTTCGGATACCGCCTGTTCGATGTCTACGTCTCTCTGTTACGACGCAATTTTCGCGTGCTGGGAAAATATTTCTCTTTCAAGATTATAACTTCTGATGTCGTCGATCTCATTTCAGCTTGAAGAGAGGCTCGAGGACAAGACTCCCCCTCGCGCATAAATAACCTATGATACCGTGTAATTTATCTCGTTAAGATTGACTGATCGACCATCGAACCATCGTCTCAGGAAATCCGGCAAGTCTGCAGTGTTAACACTGAACCTACCGAGCCCTTAATAATGTAGGTACACATTTCGTTTTCTAACAATATCAAGACTGGATCTATTTAACCTTTATATGATTTATATTATAATGTATACTTCAATAAAGAAGTGTGTACCTGAATATTTCTCCTAGAAATATTTTTACAATATCAGGTACTGTCAAAGTAAAAATCAGAAACCAGTCACATTGACTGGTTCGGTAGTTCCAGCGTTAAAGTAATCATATGTCTGGTTTATGCATATTCATTTAGACCACAAATTTATTCAATCATTGTCTGCAAATCGTTTAAAACAAGAAACGTAAAACCGGTCTTTTCGACCGGCTCGGTCGAAGTTCGTTGCAGCGACTGCAATGAAATGCAACGAATCGACTGTAAAGACGGAATTTAGACACGAAGTTCACGTTTCGTGTAGAAGCATGAGAAATCGGCGCTCACCTCGACGGGCTGCGTTGCAGGCGGTTTCTTCTCGGCGATCGGCTTCGGCCTTGAGAAGTACTCTGGTATGTCGTTGCTCTCAATGGGCCCAACGGTCGTGACGAACGGCCTCGCCGGGGACCCGTCGTCGATGCTATTGTCCTGCGGGAATATGTCCGGCTCCTCGTCGATCTTGCAGCAACTGCCGAAGTAGAATCGGTCGATACAGGTGCCGAGATGGGTGCCGTTCGCCTTCGCGCATGTGAACGCGAACATGCAAACGCCGGTCTCGCCGGTTCGCCGTGACACGCACGGCAAGTTCCTGATGTTCCTCCCGGTGCCTGTCGAACAAGAAGACGTTTACGCGTGCGAACAGGTGTCGTCGAAAAATCACGAAAGGTGTAAGGCGTCATTTTTCCAGTTACGATGCTTCTGTAATCGAACCTGTCCATTGCTTGAAGCATTAGAGGGTCTGACACGATAGATATAATTTTCGGGATAATGTAGAAATATTCGGGGACATCGATTGCAATGCATCTACAATGTAATTTGATTTTTATGCGATGCAATATTATTTGGAGACATCGATTATTTTACAATGCAATCTGTCTCTTATAGAATGTATTAGAAGTTCTCCAGCGATATATAATTTTCTGAACGGTACAGTAATATCTACAGCCATCGATCAGTCAATGAAATACGTAAAATGCACATTTAATTTAACAAGTGTCTATGCGATAACGATAATTAAATAATAAAGCATTTTCTAAATGCACTTTGCACTTCGATTTCAGTAATCGAGGTGTTTAAAGATTATTGCCGTTTACCTCCAATAAAACGCGAAACCATGATTGCCACTTACACTCTTAACTTGTTCTGACAATAAACGATAGCAACATGATCCTCCAAGATCATTGCATTGCGCATTGAGCGATAAAAAATTTAATACCGCAGAATAAACGGCAGCTGCGAAAAATGTCATCGATGAGAGGTGAACATCTGAAAGATGATCGTAGGGATCATCCCCGATCTCTTAGGCTAACGGCAACCGAGAAACAATTGTCAGCTCCTAATTCCTCTCGAGCTCGGATCGACGTTGCTAATTACTCTTAATGGTGCTGGCGAATAGCATAATAGAGGATACATCTATTAATTATTGCATAGAGGGAAGCTGCGTGTCCCTTATCTCCGCGAGATCATGTTCCTGGGTTTCTAACTACATATTTCTGCTTATTTAGTTTCCGTGAGAAAATGTCGTGTAGAAATTTTCTTCGAGACGAAATGACATAACAAGATCGTCGTGTGCACGTTGACTCTCGACAATTGCATAATGTCCACGTTCTTCTAATTGGATTGCGGAAGCAGAGGCTGCTTTGGATTTTTACTGAGAAAGTTCGACGTTTCTATTTCTATTATTATCATTTATTTGGTGCTTAAGGGTCGTAGTTGACGATTAAATAATATTATGAAAGAAGATGAAAATGAACGTTACAGAAAATTACAGAATGAGTTACAGAAAGATTAGGTCTGTCGTGTCACATTCGTGACAGCGTGTTTTCGAAGTCGAAAAGTGAGTTGCAGAAGAAATCTAAAGAGTCTCAATAACCGAGTACGGTGGTGCCTGCTTAGATGCAAACAATTGTGTGCGAGACTTTCGAATGAGAAATTCCAGGTTCTTTTTTAATATGATCCATCGTTCTTGCTTCTTTCCTATTTCGTCGGAACAATTAACCCGGTATGAAGGACACATTTCAATGGCACTAGTCACCGCATCGCCGATTAGATAGCGAGTACCACGAGCAGAATTCGAGTGTGCTCGAAAGGGGGACGCGTCGTCGGTCGTGGACAAAAACGCGGGAATATCAAAGACGGCTAACGGAATGGCGAGAGAGGCTGCTTCGGCAATGATTCATGTGCCCCACCGGTACAGTTATGTGTTTCTACGGAAAATAACGAGCGAGAAATGAGCCGTGAACCGAGCGCCGATCGACCTGTTTTACCCAAATTTCGTAGCTCGTTGATTCCGAGGCTCTTTCGGTAGATCGATAGTGATCGAGAGGCTCTGGAATTTCGACGAATCGCGCGCTGTTGTCGTTTTGATTTGTCGAGGTATCAAGAGGTCAATTTATCAATATTTTCACTGTTTTAATAGTGCAGGTACGGTATACTTGCTCTATATATTCTTGAAATTATTTAAATGTGTCTTCAGTGTTTTGAATTTCATCTGCTCATTTTTGTCATAAATGCATAAAATCCACGGTCTAGTTATCACAACATAGAAATTCGTTAGCTATTGAATTAATTCGCATCGAAACTAGCAGTTTTAGATTAAAAAGGTGTGACCCCTTAAACCTAACAAACAGATTGACCAAGCAAATCTAACGTTATCGCACGCTAGTTATTATACTATAATATGTACAATGATCTAATGGAACCGTATAAGTTACTCCTCGCACCATCGTCCGCAAATTTACCTATAATTCCACGGGAGAATTGGCTGTAAATGCTCCGAGTCAGTAAAAATGGAATACATCTAGATTCTGATACAATCGACAATAATACATACCTGATAAAAAAAGAGCCGTAAACATATTATTTAAAAAGATTCGATATCGTAATTTCTAGAGAATCGAATATGAGCACTGTGGATCGACAGCAGACGAGATTATGATATCGTCTCCATTAATAACCGATGACCCGGCATTACCTGTAGCCCGGCGACTGCCGATTAATCCGGCCGATTAGCGGCCGCAAATAATGCACGTAGCGGGGCGTTATCGAGGAACGAATTGATGTCAGCCAAGCCGAAGCATCCCGGTACCGTTACGTTTCGATGTATGAGCTAGTTGCCTCAGCGAAAAGTGGGTCACAGTCATAGCCTAATGTAACAGCCCGTTTCCCTCTAAGACGCCTCGCAACCTCGTCTTCTTCTTCATCGTTTTCTTCTTCTTCCTGCTCGTTCTCTTTTCCCGCCTTTCTCCCTCCGTCCGTCTCGGGGACTTAAACCCTCGCATTCCAAGGTTCCTCTCAGCCGCGGCGATTAAATCGACATACCTGACCCGAGAGCTACCTTCGCCTAGATCAAGCGCACCTGTGCGTTCGCCGGTCAACATCGGCGAAACGTTATTAACGACGCACCGACCGCGGTCAGATGTTAATGTTGCGCTGTCGTTGTTTTCGTTGCAGCCGTTTCCTGACCCCCGACGGCCTCGAACGCTGCCGCATGAATTTCTCGACGGAGGATTTTAGCTCGCCAGATGAATGAACTGGTTTGGGATACCTGAATGGCGTTGCGATCATTTCGGGACACGTCGGGTCGGTCGATGCGCCAGCCTAATTTCTTCAAGGTTCTCGCGAGCTTCTCGCATCCCTTTTTGTGCTTCTTTTAATGCTCGGTGGAAGAAGCGATCTGTTGGAACTTCGAGAATGACAGGAGAAGCTTCTTATCAAATTGTGGAGAATTTGCTGCATTTTCCAAAATTCTTTAAATGTTTCCACTATTTTGTACTCCGCTGCTCATTTCAGCTATAAATACATAAAACAGGTTTCGAAAATATTGGATGATAATGATTTTTGCAGAACGAACGGAGGAAGATCGACAGTCGATCTACCTTGGAAATCGATCGAGCCTGCCGATAAAGTCGCCGCGAGCATTCCTGGAGTCCTCGAGGAACAATCGACCCCTAACGAAGAGCGCTATCGATCCGCAGGACTCGCAGCCTATTGGCAACCACCGTAAGCCATTTTTTCCAGTCGGGGCATTTACTTTCTTCGTGTGGCGTACGAGGTTGACGGCCGTGGCGAGTGAAAATCGACCGTGAAATGATACACAAACGGGCGGAGGAGGTGGTCGGTGCCCTTGGATTTCGGGTCAGTCGGTCAGCTGCCCTCGCCCGAAACGATCTACGCGCGTGCCTCAGGCCGTCGATCTTTTCCTCCTGGTAAATCTGTGCTAGCGGAAGCGTCGCATGCGTCATGCTCGTCGAAGAAAGTTGCCGATTACCATTACGCACTTGTCGGAATTTCCGTGGTGGCCATACCGGGGCCCGCGGGACCGTGCCGCACGCCCACGCGTCTCCATATCGAGAAGATTTCACTGGTCGTCGATAAGAAAGTGTCCCAAGGTGATCGGGAACCAATTCGATAACCGGTGATCGATCGGCGTGACTCAACTCGCCTTCGCGTCCTCTGGATCTCGTGAGTATTAATTAACGTACTATATCTTGTTCGCTTGCTACATCATTGCTTTTTCATTCACACGCGGGAGATTTGAATCGATCGCTCGTCGCATCAATCTCGAATCGTTCGATCGATCTTCTTCTGGTCTTGCTACCATTTTCCTGTTCAATCGTTGAGATTGTTCAGGAACCTTTGATCTTTCATCATCCGGTTTTAGGAACTTTTTCGTTCCTCATTTCCGTAGAAGAAATTTCCCTAATTTTCCTTCAGCTTGTAAACAAAAATGAAGAATTATATAAGCAACTATGAAATTTTATAGCAATCATAAAAATGAGCCGCGAGACACCAATAATCGTATCTCCTCTTACCAAATTGCCCATTTTTGTTCACAAGCTGAAGGAAAATTAGGGAGAATTTACTGTAATTAGGCGGCTTTGTTTTCTTAGGTATGCTAACAAGCGATTGACAATACGTGTCACGCCTTGCGCGTTTACATAGTTAAATACTCTGCCTAGCGACACTTGCTTAGCGAGCTTGTCGCGACCATGTTTGTCTACTATTGTTCATATCAAATTTATTCCCTTCTGTGTGAAATCGCTGTATTCAGTAATAACTTTGATGTATATTTAGCACTAATATTCGGGGTAATATACTATAATATGCTGCCCCACTGTATATGCAATCAAAGTGAAGTCTGTTACAATACTGATTTACAATGCAAATGATTCTATTTATACAGTTACTATGTACATACAGCCTCTGGTACAGATTCTTGAATAAAGAGAAAATAATGTCTTGAGGACGGGATAAACCCTTTGTTTACGGAGCACTAAAAGCAGCTGTTTTGTACATATTAGTTTATAAAAGTAACAATACGACATTTATTCCGATTTTGAACGGATGTTATTGCAATATCTGCTGCAAGTAACGCATGAGTTATCCGTCATTTTGGTATCGTAAACCTCGTGTTAAAAAGATCCTGTAGGCCGGATAATCGAGGTGCTACCGTACTGCCTACAGGGGTCAATAAAGTTCGTGAATTTTCGGCCGTTGATTCCAGAAATCCAATCTATCGGATTCCATGGATCGAGATCGAGTCGATCGGACGATCGACAGGAATGCCTGCGGCGGGAACGATGACGACGCGACGACGCCGAGGTCGGAAAAATCAGTGTAAGTCTGAGCGCGCGACGATGACCGAGGCTGACCCACTTGTATAGAAAACTGACCAGTCCGCCCACGTTCCGTCCGAGCTCGAATCCAAGGTAGATTCAATGTCGTCCCGCCGCCGACAGGTAAACCGCTCGCGGTCAGGCAGGCCTGGGCCGACGCCTGACGAGTATACAGGCACGCGCACACAAGTATTCCCTCGAACCCATCACACCCATGTATTTGCGTACCGATCCGTTACTCAGCTGACACTCGGGGGAAATCCGAGAACCGCGCGCAAAAGAAGCCGTGAATTTAGGAACACCGGCGAGGTCGAGGTTCAAAGTAGCACCTCGATCTATTTATAGTACAGGACATATCTATTCGGACACTTTTTAAAACGTAATAACATTCTCGAAACTGGACTGAATGACTTGATTTTTTTTTCTAGATGATGGAAAGGAACGGTCTACTCGACAATGACTAATATACTTTTTTTTTTTAATTTTAGCGTTACTAGGAATGAGCCAGATATCTGAGTCAGACATTTCAATGTCTGTGGTCTCAGTTTCGCTGTTATTAAAAACTGTCGATCTTCGTGTAGAGGAGTACTTACTTCCTGGAATAAATTGGGGAACGTAGATCGGGGTGGCAATGACGGTGTTCACCAGGACGTTGCCTAGGAGGACGACGGCCCAGGCTTGTCTCTGTCGGTCCCACATCTGAAAACAGAAAACAGGACGACGCGTTATTCCACTTTCTACTGCAAACGATCTTCCGATACGAATGGCACTCCTAGATTCTCGTTTCGATAGCAGCGGTGCTTCCACAAATTGGAGACTCAGACTAGTTTCGGAAAAATACAGTCGAATAAACTGAAAATCGTACTGAGGCTAATAGGGGATGCGGAGCAATTAAGATACCATCTACTGTGAGCCTCGTGACCTGCTAATTTATCGAGATTTAATCTAAATGTATTGTCGATAGCTCCTGAACACCGTTCGATCCTCGCAGAAGAATTTCCCATTTCTGCTTTGAATTTAGAATTTCTCATTTTCACTCGAATGCGACAGACTCAGGCTCGTGAATTATTTTCCGTCGCTGTCAGATATCTCGCGTTACAGCATTAGGATTGTACCAAGGGCTCGACGGCCGTAAATTCAATAAAAGAAAATTGAATTAAAATTTTTGAAAGTCTTCGATCTATATGTGGATCGCAGATGAATCGGCGGTATTATTCCACCGGTGACGCGGAGTCTTCCGCGGCCGTAATCGTGCTGGCTGAGCGGTTAATCCGGATCAGTGGCCGACATGCATCGATCAGCCCGTCGATTATTATGTCAGTGTTCCGCGAAACAGGTGGAAAGTGACGGTCTCTCCGCGGAGACAGGCTCATCGTCGATTACGCCGTGAGAGGACAATGGGAGGAGGCCGGGGATCGTTTGCGAACCGCGGGAGAGGCGCGTCGTCGGGAGAAAAGGTTCATGTGAACGACCCCGATGAGAACGGACGTTCGTTTTCAACGGGAGAGACGGCAGAGTTGTTGCGCGAAAGCGGCGACAAGATGCAGAAATCAGAGCCGCGAGGAGAAACGATTGTTCGCCTCGACACAATCGGCCCGCGTCTCTCTCTTGTTTTCCGACGTCGGTGGCCACTTTCCTCGTATCCGTTTCCTCCGCGTGCTTTCTCGACGGTGGCCGCACCGTGGCCGCGACCGATCTCCGCGCAAGAACCGAGTTACAGTTATCCAGAAGCAAGAATTCGGCTGTAACGTTATATCCTGTCCGGTCGGATCACGGATCGTCGCTTCGATCCGATGGAACGCGGCCTCCTTTTCCCCTTGCCTCGTCGATCCTCCCGTTTTCCTCGATCCCTCCGGTCTGTCTGTGCATCCTGCAGTCGATCCGAGATCGCTGAATGCACCGGAACGAATCGAGTTTGCGCCTCGACTCGGCGAGCCTTTGCTGATACACGCCCCCTTCAAAAAGTATTAGGGCGTTTACAGAAAATTCAATAAATACGAAAACCCGATAGAGAATTGTTGTAACTTTTTTAATTGATTTCAAAGTTAATTGTATCAAACTGTAACACATATTCAGTAAATTCTCCCTAATTTTTTGCAAACAGAAATAAACAATTTGGGAAGAGGAGATACGATTATTTGAGCCTTGCACCTAGTTTTTGTAACTGTTGACAATCGGAAAAGTTTTAATAGTTTTGGAGGGGAGTGTGCGTTCCCGCGACGGTTCGCGGTTTGCCAAAAAATTCATCGACGACCAATGATCGAATTATCATCGTTAATCGTAAATTAACGATTCGCACGTTAAGCCGATGACGCAAAACGGAAGAACGTTTTTGAAAACGTCGAGCTGGTACGTAGAATCTTCGCAGAGTTTCGTCGTCGTCGGGGGGAACAGGAGGAAAGTCGAATCTAATTTTACTCTCTATGGTTCGCTAATCGTTCCGGGACACGAAAAGTACCGTACAACTGTGGGAAACATTTATGCGCCTTTATGGAGCTCCGTGCGGCAGCGGTGGTTACGCGTCGGCGCGGAGGATATTCGAGTCGAATTTTTCAGCTCGCGGTTTCCTCCGCGAGCAGAATGGATGCCGGGAGACTGCGTGAAATATCTCAAAACGGGTAGTGGATTAACAGCGCAGTCTGTATCAACCCGGGAATCGATCTCGGGCGCCGCAGAATAAATGTTTCCCCACGAGTTCGTCAAACAATCTATGGAAATGGGACTTTACATTCGCCGCCTGGATCAATTATCTCCGCGGCACCGTTGATATTAAAAGGCGGAGTACAAACATCGAAACGCGGAGCGATAAAATCGTGGGTACACGCAAACCCGGGAAAAATCGTGTTCCGCGACGGCGGATCGGTTCGTTGGATAAACGCGTTTTCCCGGAGCACGGGGAATACGTTGCGATCGGAACGATATCATTACATTGATTACGCGTTAAACTGCGTAATTGAAAAAGGAGGTCGAGGGTCCGCGGAGAGGGCAGAAAATTGCGGCGGCTTCCGGCATGAAAATCAGCCCGCGTAATTCCAGTTTTCTTTCAGCCTGTCCGAAGAAACGCAATGATCTCATTCGGTGTGCACTCGCTCCTCCTCCTTGAGGAAGCGATAAAAACCGTTACAGTTGCCCAGAGGCAGGAATTCGGGTGGATGAAGCAACGAATGTCGACAACAGGCCGCTCGGCTGTCTTGTCGATGGTCAGGTTACTGGTTTCCTGCTTCTGATTAGTTTAGGCGACAGTTATCCTCGCGGTTCGGCGTCGCGACGGGATTTTTCGAGGGAACCGCAGGATTTATTTTTCGCTTCGCTTCGAGAAACTGTCCCTTCCTGCGCCACGATTAGCCTTGATTGCAGGACATTAGGATAATGTCGAGGACGTAAGCGGTCGCTCATCCTTCTTCGAGCTTGCTGCTCCTTTTCCTTCTTCCTTTTCCTCGATCGTTCGAGGATCCTCCAGGACGGACCGCAGCAGAGGGTTATAAATCTCTCGCTAAATGGCAATTTGCTTCTTCCTTTAATACATCGGCTGCCACCTCGCCCACGCGCGGCTGATAGAATTATTTGCTCGGATTTGAACGTTTGTTTTTTCGCTGATTTACTACGTCTTCCTGATTTGATTAGGATCCGCAGAAATATATTATCTTTTTTATTACGGTTTTCCGTTACAGTTGCTCGGGTCACACACACACATACACACACACACACACACACAATGTCAATCTCAATTACAATCTAGAATATAAGTCTTTATGTACAGTTAAATGTATAAACCGTGTGCTCGCTAACGCTAAATCTGCCACCACCGGTTTCACATTTCTTATTTCATAATTCTCGAATTCATAAGGTCGCTTCCAAATCGTTGAATTTATTTATTTGTCGGGGAACACACTGTCATCAAAATTGTGAAAAATTGTTATCTTGTAGTTCTTACGCGGCGCTTTTAGATAATGACACTTTAGCTAATGACCGCACAGTTAATGCGATCACGCTAAAAATAAATAAACTTGTAATAATAATAAAAATATATATGTCTTTCCGGAGCACTGTCCAGCGGTCAGTTTGGCAGCACCGATGTGATCCGTGGCCACAGAAGCTGTCGCAGTCCTCGAGCACGAGCGGAGCGACAGTCGGTCGGCTCGGAATTTCCGAATTAGGCGAGCAAGTAAGACAAAAGGCGAGTGTAAGTAGCGCGCTCGTACACGCGCTAGCCCCGATGTAAAAAGCTTTTGTTGTAGCGTTGCGCGTAAGTCGTAACGGTACCAGGCCACTTTCATTTGTGAGCGCGTATCTAATACGAGGCGCGCATGTGGGTTGGCGGGCGTAGTACGGTACACAGTGAAATAAAACGCTCGTTTCGGGACGAGGGACGAGAGCCACGAGCGGCCGGAACTCATTACAAGCAACGACTCGTAAATACAATGATTCCGCGGTTTAATCGTCGTATCAAAACCGTCGTACAGGCCGGCCCGAAACGCCGCGCCGGCCACCGTAAATTTCCCGTGAAACCGATCGCCGTCGATGCGAGCGTAATTCGATTCGCTGTCCTCGAGGTCCCTCGACTATCGATACCCACGTGCCCGCAGTTCCCGTTGCCCGATTATCGAATCATCGTTCCTATTGGCTCCTCTTTGTCTTCCGCGAAAACCATTGCCTTCCAGACTTTTTCTGTGCAGATGACGAATCATATCTCGCAACAGTTGTGGCTCGATTCGGTTCATTAACCAGTTAGCTGTACATATTTGACGAGTATGCTTGTCGTAACACGAAATGTTGCCACTTCTTCGTGCTGAGCATACTCGTCAAGTCTGGTCAAGTAGGATGTTTACTTTGATATTCTTTGTTCAATTATATATTTGATAAAAGTGTCGTATTCAAACAAAATCTGAAGGAAAATATGTATTATTATTATTATTATTATTATTATAATATATGTGTATTATTATGTACTGCAAAAAATTACTGTAGCAACAGCTAACCGGTTAACACGTTCAATGTCGAATATTCACCCCACAAATTCTCACAATATTAATGTGTCAATTTATCGTAGGTAATGTTAGTTTAATATTTTTGTATTGTAAAAATCCTAGTGACATTCAGATCGTTCAATATCTTCCAACAAAAAATGAGTTTTAAGAGCTGGTTAAAAATGAGTGTAACTCGTATACTGCGACCGACACGGCACTCAACGTGTTTAGTATCAATTTCGTTTTATGTATTTTTGGGGCTCGCTGTTCGAGATTGATCATCTTGATGGCTTTATAATGTCGCTGGCTGGTCATTTAAACTTGCTGCTACGAAATTAGAATTTAATGGGACACGTTTACTTTCGACTACTACAGAGGCAAACACAATTAAGCTTACGAACACAATTAAGCACTCGAAGTTATCTCAGTTCTAAATCTAAAACATCATCTCCGACTCACAGTATCTCCATTTGATATGATTTGTAGATTTCATGCGTACGAAATTCAGTCTGATGGCTCGATATTCACAGTTTGAATAGTTTTTGAAATATAAATTCGGTTGCGTTGACTATCGACTTTAGGCTACGCCTTCGGAGGTTCAACTTTAAAACCAGTTTGCAATCTTTGATAATAAGATAAATTATCAAAAAATTTATCGAGGTTTGTCAAAATCGAAGGGTCAACGATCCTCGCGAGTATCGAAAAATGCCAACTACCAGGCTTAAGTGTTAACTTATTTCCGCAAAATACGTTTTATTCGACGAAGGCAAGAGTAGACGAGGTGCGTCGAGGCGCTGCGAAGCACAAATATTAATAACGACCGAGCGTGTATTTCCAGTGTAGCAGGTTGCGTTTCGAAAATAATATGTTCGAATCGAAAGAGATCAATATTTAGATATCTGTGGATTCGACATGGAATCCTCGGTGGATATTAGAGGGTGAAGGAGGGACGAGGCGGGAAATGTGTTGTCCCTTGGCACACGTTCCGCCGATCTGTTTTCTTCGTTCGTGGATCACATACGGGACGAGGCGATGTCATCGGCGGAATGACGCTCATGCTAAATCCGCGAGCGGCGCTCGTGAAAGTTTGGATTCCGCTTAAAGGAACGCGAGCGGGTACCGCTATTCGTGAACGACATACGGTTCACATTGGTGAATCGTTGGCAACCGGCACGATTCCGTCGTCTTCGCCGAAACGCCGTTTCCTCCGCGAACAGTCGCTCGCTGGTGACACTATGAACGAACCGACCGAATGCCCGGCATCGGTCCCATTAAGGTTCGATTACCCCTAACCTCTTATCCCATCGAAACCAATTCGATATTTCCAAAGATATTCGATACAGTCTTCCGAGAACCTCCGAACCTGTTATTTCGAAAGTGTTTCGAGAACGCTGTGCATTCGACGCTCGACACGACCGGCCACCTGCATATGGGTCAGACCAGTTCCCCGCAAAAGAGCCCACAAATTGAACGCTAACAAGTGCACCAACATCGGGAGCCATCTTGAGCGTGACAAAACCGGAGCGAAGTCCTGGGAACTGATCTCGAACTATAAGATGACCGACCTCCGCGAGATATTCTCGATGCGCAAACGATCCGACCGCTCTCCGAAGGACACTGGGCCTGATCGGGGACCTTGAGACGGAGCAGAGTCGTGGGCTTACCTTGGCTGATACCGGCGCGGCGAGCAGCAACGATGAAGACTTGGCGGTGTCAGACCGGGAAAGGCGTCATCCCTCCGGGAGTGTGCACCCTCGGCGAGACTCTCGGAGCTGGAAAGGGACTCGTGTCCCTTCTGCGGCTAATCCGTGGCTCGGTCCCGCACACGAAACCCAGGGGCCCCGGGGTACACCTGGCTGGCCGTGAACCGGCTCTCGGGCTCGCGATTAGGGTAGCCTCGGGGAGGACGCGGAAACAACCAGAGGAGAGTGTGGCTCGGGCCACGAACGTGACGAGAACTCGGTCCGCTTTCTCGGCGCACGGCTCGGCTCGCTCGCACCGATCGAACTGGTTTGCCGGTGATCCTGGCGCGGTTCACGACTTCTGGATCACCGATCCAGGTGCTCTCGGGTGCGCTCCGCGTGCACGAATCCTGCCGCGGCGCATCGCCGTTCGTGAACCAGGCCCCACCACTCGCGGACAGAGCCGACACCGGCTAAACTACAGGACAATTCCGCACGGTAGACCGTGCCAGGGTCGAGGATACAGCCTCGTGTCGGGGACTTTAGCACCGGCTCGAGGTGAGGTGGTGGCAATGACCGTTCTCCTCCGTTGCTCCTCTCGTTCTAGACAGGCAACCCGTCCTCGTCCAACGATAGCCAACGAGCCGCCACGTTTCCTACCTCTTCCTCCACCTTCGCCTTCGTCTTCTTCGCGAGGGGCCCGTTGGTCGCCGCTCTTCCAACGCCCCTCTCTCTGTCGACCGCCGTCGGCCACCGTTCCCCCACCTCGACCCGGTTGTGTCGTCGCAGGTCGCCGGATGCCCGATGGAAACACGTACCAGCACCGCTGATATTATTATCCTCACCCTTTCTGCTTTTTTAGCCCCCACCCAGGGCCCCTTCGGGGCCCGCTCTAGCCCCCGACCACGGCCTCTTCCGGTCCCCGGTGATGTCGGCTAATCTCGGATCACACAGTTCGGCCTTGATAGCGATCACCGAATCTCGTTACCATCGTAGACAACGTTCTACTATAAGTGCACGCAAAAGTTTCAATCCTTTCTCCTATTACTTATGTGGAATGTCCTCTTCTACAGTTGGTTGTCACGGCATTCGCTTCAGAAATACGATTAGAAAACTGATAATTAGACCGCGGTTATGGCAAAATAAAAATGGCAGAAATAATATTGTGCAGAATAAAAATTGTCTGCATCGATTGCAAGGAATAGAAATCAAGTATGTAGCGAGTTGATTGTTGTTCTAATCAGATCTGAATAGATTAAAAATAATACATTGTCGTTTTAAATTGCTTCGAATCTTTACGCTATTTTAAATTGAAACTGCCCTATTTTCCTATAAGTGCATCAAATCCGCGGTCTATTTATAACTAAGGCAAGAATCACACGAGCATCGAGAAAACGGACGTCGATCGTTTTTCTTTGTTTTTCTTGTTTTCCATTAGCAAAAGAAGGAGAGCCGACTCGACGCTCGCGTGACTCCGGCTTAAGAGAACTGCACAGACATTTGGGGACTTACCGATAAGGGAAGGCAGGTATAGCTCCCCCACCAGTCGAGTAGGCCCTGACCCAACCCTTTGAGGTCCCCAAACAACGGGACCAGCTCAACCGTGGTGGGAACGCGTTGAAACTAACAAGTGATCCGAAAAGGGTTCCATTCCAGCGATTCGGGTCTAGAGGGGGACGATTTTCGAGGACGCAAGCAAAATTCTCGTGCACAGGGGTTAGTCTTTGGCTACGTGTTGTGTAGTGAGATTGTCGAGTAGTATCCCTTTCTAGTTTAACATTAGATTTACAGAGCTCCAAAAGCACCAGCTATTTTCTATTAATTTGTAAAAGTGACAATAAGACATTTATTCTGATTTTCAACGAATATTATTGCAACTCATAAATGTATCTTTAGAATCTGAATAATCGTCGATTAAAAAATGAGTGACCGGACATTTTGACGGGTTGCGTAACCTAGTGTTAAAGTTACCAGTTCCATATTATACAGTTCTACAAACTTCAGAGAGATTCAATTACATTATGGCTACGAGTTATAAAATATATAATAAAAATGTGTAACAAAAACTTTATAAAATCTATATGAATGGTATGCTTTCACCGTTATGTTGCAATAACACTAGTCTCATACGCAGACACTTACATTTAGCGGATTGAATTGTATACCGTCGAATAGGCCACACATGGCCTTTATGGCAGTTTGATTTTTCGCATTCTAATCGTCCGTAGATAGGACTTATTAAACCGCCCGATCAACGCTGAATTTATTGCAGCCATACGGCAAATAAATATCTATTCCGATCTACAAACAGCCGGTAATCCACGGGATGAACTGGATTGCACGCCCCGAAGGCTTGTAAATCAGTTGCGATAGCGTTCGACGACAATCGTAACACGCAGGGATTGCTAAACAGTGGTAATCGTAATCCTATTTGAATAATCGTGGTTATCACACTCGCGGCGCCAATTTCATTTTCGTCGGTGAACCCACCTGTTCGAATGCCGGCGAAAAGCGATGGAGATCGATTTAAACCGCCCACGTTGCCCTTCATTAATACGTTATCGAGCGCGAATTCATTTCGATTCATTTCAAGTGCAATTTTTCCGCGTGATCACGAAGCAGCATCGTATCGGCTGGGCGTTAACTAAGATCGAAGAGCCTCGATTACGCGAAATCTCGTTAAGACCACCGGACGAGAGCATATGTTCGTTTCGACCGCGCGAGGGGAATAGTTATCTGAGTGACATTTAATTTAATTTTTGGTTACGCGAGAATATCGTACGACGAGACTGTTTGCCGAAGCTTTTCCCGTTCTATATTGACACGCACATTAACAACAGGCCGGACGCATGACGGAAAACGACGTCGCCGATGGAATCGCAGGCCACGCGTCATACCTTTATCGAAAAATCCAATTTGTCCGATGAACGAATGGGACACGGAGGGATGGAAGGGGGGGGGGAGAAGCGTAAAACGCTCGACTATATACTAAACGAGAAACAGAGAAACTATACACCGCGGTCGCTCGTGAAAAATTCCATCTCGAATGTCCGCCCACGCTCGAAAATTGCATCGTTCCTTAAAAAACGTCGAGGTACGCAGGGTGTCCAGAAAGGATAGAGGCCGAACATGTTCTATGTGTTATCGGGGTCAAATAGATGAAAAATGTTCAGATAAACCTGTGTCCGGAAATGCTTCATTGAAAAGATATCGTCGTTCAAAATTTATGTAAGCGTTGCTTTATAAAAATGCTGGTTTATAAAAATACGATAGAAACAGAAGATCGATTTTGCGAATGTGCCCAAAAAAAAATGCATACACTGTTATTTCCAACACGGATGGAATATTTGCAAGAGTTCGATAATCGCTATTTCGTCGAATGAAAGTCTGCATTCTTGCGGCGAGAAGTGTTTTCGTACATTGTTCATAACTTCTCTTTAATACACAGTATAAGTTTGATTCCAAGCTTTGTAGACACCCTGTATATGTATATATCGTCGGTGTTCCATCCGCAAACGCACAAGCAGGATCGTTATCGAGAACATTTAATACACTCGACAAATTGTTTTAGCACGGCCTGTTGACTGAACCCCATATTTTCTGACGCAGATCGTTGCCATTTTTGTGATCATTATACGCAAATAGATGGTCGGCATCGATGAGCCGCCGATAAACATGTTACACATTGGAATATCGATTCCAATATTGCATTTCACGTTCAGCTATTTTATGCCGCAATCACTGAAACCGGCGATTCTGCAAACATCATTATTACTGTTGCGATGCTAATTGCGTGTGAGCCACTCGGAGCGTGCGATGGTGGCGTCATAGTCAGCGGGGAAATAACAACAACTCATAGATTCTTCGAATGGTGAAGTTAGCACTGCTCCGTCCTTCGCTTCGCAGAAATGAACAATGCACTGCGGTTGCAAATCTTCTCCGGAACTCTCCCATGCATTCGTCGTAGAAGTCAGGAAACAAGAAAACAAATTCGAAGTTAAATTAATATTTCATTTGCAGACAATAATTAGATTCTTTATTTAATTAAAAAATCATTTAATTAGAAAACATCAAGATTCGTCTCGCTTGCTCAAAGATCCGGACGGTAATTTGAAAAACTGTATTACAACTACATTGTATTTCAATTACATGATATTTTAATGAAGTTCTATTCCAATTACAATTATATTGCATTTCAATTACATTGTAATGCAATTACGTAAATGAATTACAATGTGATTGAATTGATGCGACTCCGGTTGGTATGATAGTCTCCGAAAGATGGAAGGTCGGATTAAAGGATAGCTCGCCGAAGAGCCAATAAGATTAGGGGATCGACGACAGTGGATCGAGAATCTTTTATTATTAATATAGTTGTCTTTCTCTCCGGACAGTGCTCGGACCGTGTCGTTGGTCGACTCGTTTCGCGGTTTCATCGTTATGTCCATCACGATCTCCGGTGGACACGTGCCCGGAAGAAGGGATTACTCGCGACCGGGCAACAACGTGGTCGTTATCGGGCAATCCTAAAGTTTCGCGGAGTCGTTTTCTCTCCCCCGCGGTTTAACGATCTTAAGATTGCCGGACGGCATCGCTCGGATATCTGTTTCGAGTTGCGCGCGTGGATGTCCCGTTCGACCTACATGCGCTGATGCAGCGGCAACCGAAGGAATAGGTGGGCGGGACGCGCTTTATTTTAAATATAAAGTGGATCGAGGGGGAAACCGCGGTGATTTCGCCCTCGGAAATTACACGGGCCGAGCATTCGGGGATAAATAGCAAATCGATCGAGACATTAGCGGGCCACGATTCGAGCCGGATCGATTTTCTTCGCTCGTTTCGTACCATCTTCGATTTGTATGCGATGCAAGCGTTCCTTACACTAGAAATTCTGTACCGAATGTTATTCTAATATGCTTGTGATAGATTCTGGATATTCGCAAGGAAATCGTCTCAGGTGTAACTCTGACTTCTTGATCACCCTTTGCAGTATGATACAATGAGCGCGCAAAGGATTAATAGTTATTGAGATATTCAACGTCAAAGTGTTCTTTGCCTTGGAAATATACATGTAGCAGTATCTGAAGTATTCTGAAAGCAGTGTCCTAAACTCCAGTATCTGTAGAATATTAGAAATATAATTGCTAAGATATATGTATTCCCAATGGTCCTGTTAAAGCGAAGGGCCCCTAAGGTATCGAGAATGGGAAGGATCCTAACCAAAACTCTTTAAAGATTTATTAGGAACGCGAAGGGCTTATAATTTGAAGAGAGTGCCAAGACCGGTATACCCAAGGAATGATTACAAATGCGACTGCAAAGAGCCGATACTTTCGGAAGAATTCCGCAGACTGCAACGGGAACATATCTGACATATCCAGCGGCTGCAAACGCGCACCGACGCTAGAGACGTCTTCAAGGAAGTTCTCGTTTTCGCCGGCGAATTCTTTCAAAGAAGAGACTCTTGATCGCCTCTCTTTGCGTTCCGCGATCGTGACACTGATCCGACTAGCACGCCCGTCGACGGGTCCTGGCGGAGATGAAAGCGGAGCGTTCGCTGGCAAACGTTTTTTATCCATTTGTCGTTTGATCGTTAAAAGGATCGGTTTGCGAGCGACCAGGAGGATCCTTTGCGGCCGTAA
Source organism: Megalopta genalis (assembly GCF_051020955.1). Classification (NCBI taxonomy): domain Eukaryota; kingdom Metazoa; phylum Arthropoda; class Insecta; order Hymenoptera; family Halictidae; genus Megalopta; species Megalopta genalis. The sequence goes on along the minus strand of NC_135016.1, from coordinate 4,402,967 downwards.
TATTCGTTTTTATGTTCCCGGGACGTTTTGTAAGCACGTTTCATTAAATTCGACGGCGGGGCTGCGTCTCGAACCAATCTGATTACACGTCCTCCGCGGTTTATTGTCCGCTCGGGAAAGAAAGCTCGAGCCGCGGATACGTTTCAGCGGCACGATTCGAGCGTCATTTCATTCGCGAACCTCGCGGTGCCGTTAAGTAGATTGGATGGCTCGCTCGTTCTTACCTTTACTTTTTCGCCAGGGAACCACCGCGAATACGACCGCATGCGGATACGCCGGAAGTGCAACGCGCAAGATTCGCCTAATCATCGCGCACACGTTTATCGAGCGAATCCTCAGCGACGATTCATTTTCCCGGCGATATTACATCGTCCATTCGTTGTTTACGTCTCGGTGGTTTTAATAAGCAAACACTTAACCACCAGCGATTTATGAGAATCCCCAAGCGAGATGCGTATGCCAGCGCTGGCAACCCCTCGCCCACCTTCGGGCATCCGATTTGATGAAAAACTCTCGAAAGCGGCAGCTCCCGATCTGTAAATCGAACATAATTACATGTTCATGATTACAAATTCGCTTTCGCTTCTTTGTACCATTGGCATCCGCCCTTTGACATCCGGATACCTCAAATAATTATAGAATAGTCGTTGATATTTGGGAGTGGGTCAGAATCGTAGTGGCGTTAAGTCACATTTTCGAGAATGTTGACTTATCTCTGAAAATAATAACAATGACAATAATATTTATTTGATAAAGGAGAGAATGCACTTGTGTTACAACAATATGACAATATGTCGCACGAGCGGCATATTAAAAAGAAGTGATATCTGTTCTAGACGCCAACATTTCCTTTTTTCTTAATAAATAAATAAATAGTATTAACAAGCAGAAAGTAATAAATAAATCCTTTTTTCTTGTCAATAATGAACAGATGCGTCGTCGTGGCCCTCTACCACGAGAGATCTCGTGTTTGATAGTGAACCTGAATCTAAATTATCTGAACAATAAATTCGGACGGTAAACGGTACACGTTTTAATAAACTATAACACTCGTTCTTTCTCAGAATCGGTTAAATATGGTTCACTATGATTCTAACTCACTGATATGTGTGTACCGAATTTTCGGCGACGATCATAATTGGCGGGCCGGTGACGTTGGCATGTACCGATCTCGTGCGTCGAACGATCAAGTCGAATCGCGACATACGCGGGAAGGATCGAGGATACGAAGATCCACGGGTAGACAGAGGCAGAGGCCGGGCTGGTGGGGTTGGACCTCGTGGATTGGCTGCGCGATAGAACGGGCTGCAACCGAGGGGATGCGTCGGAGGGTGCGTTCTCAGGTATATATACTCCTGTCGGTGGCACAAGCGGCCGATCCGAACTTCAAATCGTGCTTCAGGATAGAGGAAAGGTTTTTCGACGCAGAACCGGAAATATATATATTTATACATATATCGTCGCATCACGAACCCTGATCACGAATCAGCCCATCGACCGGTGAGTTGCTCCGAAACAAAAACCACTTCGGGCGATTCCCGCGATTTCGTCTTTCGTGTACCGAGGAATTGTGCTGTGGGACTGTTCTCGTTGTGATATCTGTGTTTGCACCTGGTTTCACAAACGATTTAAATGACGTACAGAAGTGCAGGCTCGTTCACCGGTCTTCTGGTCGATCGATGCAACCGCGATGCAGAGGAAAGAAGTATTGTCCTTTTTCGATGGCACCTTTCGTTCTCTTGGAATATTGACGAACGTATCCGCGAGGTGGTAACACTGGAGCAGAATGAGTTAATCGTTTTCATCACAGTTTTCCAACGGTTCGTAAGCTGCAGTGATCTGTTCCGATCTCTTCTAGCACATGTGACTGTAACAACCGCGAGGCTCGGGTCCATTTGGAGCCGGAGTTCAAAATATTGTTGCTTGACGATCTAGTTTCTGACAGTTCATTTAGATTTTTGTATGTTTCATTCAGGTCTGTAGAAACAGTGTAACCTCTTGGCGAACTTTGATGAATTTTGACGAATCTGAATCGAGATGGAGATTCTTGTAATAGACTGTTCGGTACGAATATTTTTCCGTTCCTTTAACACGGAATAAAATTCTATTCTTTTCTCATCGACATCTAACACCAAACTTGGCGAGCACTTAAAGCGATTGACATAATCATTGACATCATTATATGTCATAGAATGTAATCTACAAAAGAAAGAAATTACCATGGAAGTGTTAATAGCCTGATCATTCGCGACACGGATTTCGTGCAAATATCCTTAACAATCGAAAACTTTACACGTTTCCTGAAAGCTAAGATCGCAGAACATGGTGCTTTTATTTATTCCCACGTCCAGAAAGCTTGCGGAGAGCAGTAAACGCGCGTAAAAAGGGAGAACTCTAATTTCTACAGCTCCACGAATCCGTTTTATCCGATTGCATTTCGCGGTTGCTTTGTGTAAACGCCGTTCGATCTTTTAAAGAAACATCCGCGAAGAAATAATCTGTATCAGTCGAGACTATGGTTCGATGCGTCCTCTGCGAAGATTAGAATACTCTCGTCGTATTGTTCTCGCCCGAATCGTCGTTAGCATTGCGAACACCAACGATTTATATTTTCGATAAATCGTCGCGACCAACGGGTTAACTACCACTGACATTTACGAGGAAAGAGCTGCGGATCCCCAAGGAGGCAGAACACGTTCGGCGCGGCGTGTCCTGCGGAAATATTCGTCCTCTTCTTCGGCCAGCTTTGTCCCCGGATTATCGAGCTTGCGCGAGTGCCTTTTATGCGGCAGTTTTCACCTAACGATGTGTATTCTTTTAGTCCACTGGTCGCTATAAAACGGCAGAACGGTCGATTCGGTATGTTTCCCGGCTTTATGAAAACCGGCCGTGGAACGAGATAATCCGGCGTCGGGATGCAGGGATATCGTCTCGCGAACGACCCATAAAGACGCTAAATCGGGACGTGCTTCATAAAATTTGGTCATTGGACGGGCTTCTTAAAGAAGGAACGATTAACAGTTAGTTTTCGATTCCAGCAATTTCCTATTTTCTCGTTCGCTTAATCCGAGGATAGAAATGAAGTCTATTTCGCCTAAATTTTAACTTTTTAGCCTACAGTTTAAACCGTTAGCTGTTTAAAGATTTGAGGCTTTCGCGTCGTCGTACAGTTCTTACTATTGAGAGTTTCGGCTCTACACTGTGTCCTTTTGGAAGAATTGTCGTCAGGTTTGCAGCTGACTTCATCACAGGATTAAAGACAAGAGGATATTGAATAGCATATTGTGTCCTGTTGTCTTTTGGCGTTCTGCAACAGCTGAACATAAATTCTGCTGTAGCAGATCACCAACAGCCAACAAGTCAAAATATCCTCTTCAACTTCAGTCGTAGCTAGAACAAGAGCACGCTTTCCCAAGAAATTCAGGGAAACGTTGGAGATGATGAGAACATCCCAACAACATCGATAGGGATACAGGCTACCATCTGTATTGCACGGTCGCCTTGAAAGCTCGAAAAGCATCCATCCCGCTAGAATTAATCCAAGGTTGGCCAAATCCTCGTCTTTGACGAATCCAGTTTTTCGGAGGTCGTCGATCGGTTTACAACGGGATTCATTCGCAACGTCGGCCGGAGATTTTATAAGCGAATCGCGTTCGAGTATCTCGATTCATGATCGCTGGCTATCGATACCGAACTCGCAACGTATCGTGTCCTCTGCTAAGCGAGTTTCATCATCGGCGAAGTTGTAGTGCAGGATGCAACAGGTAACTCGATTTCCAGTTCGGTTTCCGGTCAACTTCGACTGGTCGGTTATCACCGGTTATTCCCGGCCCTTTTCTGGCCGGTGCAACGCTCCTATCGGGTGCAATTGTGCGACTGTTGCCGATAGGAGGTCTGCGAATCGCGGTACACGAACGGCAACGACGATCGCGTAGCCCCGAGCCCCGGGAATGAATATTCGCCTATTGTCCTCGGTGCTTCGTGTCGATCTCGCGTTGCGATTGTATTTTACAGCGGAGAAGCATCCCGATGCGAAGAATGCAATCGTGCCGGAACACGATCTATCTGTTGGTCGTCCTCGTCGTTCTGGGGACAGCGATGGTTCACTGTGAACCGGAACCGACGCGAAGAGTCGACTTCAGGAACTGGGACGCCCTGCAGAAGTACCTGGACTATTACTCGATAAACGGGAAACCCAGGTAACGATGCAATACCTGGAAATTTCGAAGCAAATTCCGGGCCAAAATACCCTTCGGTTTTCACTCGTCTACCCATCCGCCGATACCTGCCAGCAACTCGACGCATATTTTGTGAAAATTGTACCTGCATCTGCGTTTTCTGCTCGGTGCATTAGACTTTCTGCAATAGGCCATCTTGCAGTCTCCTCGGATCATTCAATGCATACATGTTCTTTCAATGTTCCTTGCTTTTCTTCTACCTTCACTGATGCCTATTTTCTGGTCTTGGTCACTCCGTTCTCGTACGAATACAACTGTTTACTCCCGTATCATCTACTCAGCTCATTCAACTTTCTACAATAGTTGCAAGTAGTTCATTCAACACATTCATCTTCCTCCACTGGAATGTCCTCCTTCCTTCTAGTTGCTTACGCCACCATTTTCTTATGCCGGGCTCTCTGCATTTGCTATCGTCTATTCATGCAGCCACACTCTCTAGCAAGTGCATTCAACTTTATGCAACAGTGTACCTCTCTCCCTCTCCCATTCGACTCGCACGCTCTCCTCCACTTACTAGTACATCGTGTTCTCTTCAGTTGCATACACATCTGCCTACCGAGGTGTCCGCTGTTTACTCGAACGTTCATCTTTCTCAAGTAACACGGTTTTCTGTGGTTTCCTTCTCACTTATTCTTTCATTTGTTCGAACATTTAGCCCTATTTACTTATACATCCCACCGGCTAGTCACGATTTTACTCACAACCTTTCGGTCTACTCGCGTGTCCTTCAGCTGCTTCTAGCGCTACTTTCGATTCTATCGAAATCAGTCCTCTACTTTGCTACACAAATTTCCCAAAATTCTGTGGATCTGTGGATCTCCGCCTCTGGCAAGATATATTCGATCAGACCTGCCACTGTATCTGTTCACATGTAGATTCGGAGAATTCGTTGCATTCCTGACATTATAAAAATATTTCTACGACAAACAATTCCTGACAATATTAAAGTGTATCTACGAGAAGTTTGAACATGCGCTTCTTTATCCAAGCTCATATTATTAGGTCGAATCATAAATAACTTCCGATGCAGCTAGGCACAATCTTTTGTTCGTATCTATCTGCTATGAGCCACCGGGACAAACAAGCTCTGGCTTTCACTAAATAGATAAAGATTCCAAATAAATAAAATAAGAAGACGAAAAAGTAAATAATAAGAAACAAAATAAATGTCTAATCAGAAAACTGAATTATTTACGACTCGACCTAATCTAATAGAAATCGTACGAATTTGGAATAAATCTAATTTTATCGGTGTTAAAAGTTTATGATATTACGAGAAACTATAATGTTACATTCGGTAGAATCTATGGAATCGTTCGCAAACTATTCCACTCGAAGTGGAAGGAATTCTTAAATTGAAAAATTCGACATTCCATATAAATAGAACCAAAGGGGACCATAGGATTTGCGTTTAGCAGAGAAATTCCTTGAATGGTGACATTCGCGATCTCGATCGAATGTTTCCTGCCAGTGGTTTTAGAACGAGCGACGCGATCGAGCTAGATGTAGACCAGTCACTATCGCTGAATGACGTTTCGTAACGTGCGTGTAATGAAACTGGTTAGGTACGGCAAAAGGGGAGAGATTCCATCCGCCATCTCGCCGATGGGTCGGAACTGGGACACAATGAAGTCGATGCTGGACGTCTCTCAGGAGCAGCAACATCAGCCGCCGAGATTTGACCAAGGGAGGCTGGCCAGCCGTCAGTTTCTCCGCGAGCTCGAAAGCTCCAGCGACGGGAAGCACCCTTCGAGGCCGTACCACATGCTGGACATAGTCGAGAATTACTACGACGTTGTGCAATAAAACGTTTCGATGTGTTCTCCTTTCCTTTCCGCGACCATCTCTCTTCGCACTTTCCCCCGTGGTAATTCAAGAAGATAGTCAGCAACGATATCAGAGTGTTATCTGCGCGTAATAAAATCAGTTGATCTGATACAGCCAATTGCAATCTTTGATCACAAGGCGACTCGCGAGGCGACACAGTTGTTTCTTTGGATATTCAGATTCGCGCCGGTATGTCTAAAAAATTCGGTTGAATGACACTCAACGATTTAAAAAAGCCCTGGCATTGTAGCATCTTTGACCTTGCCGCATCGCATCCACGCGATTGCGATCTGAGAACACGGTGCTATAGTAGTCAAGTGTTTCGTGGTATTTGTGGAGACAGACTTCTCGGGCGACCACGAGAGAGATTGCTCTGCGGAACAGAAGTTAATTGGAGGACAAAGTCGAACAGCGTTCAGGCTGCGATATGCTCGAATCTCTCTTCGGAATCGGCTGAGAGAGTTCGTCAGGTCGCGTGAGGATGTCGAAGGTCGGCGTTACAATTGGAAATAAAATAATGCTCCAGGCGATTTCGTGTTGTACAGTTTATTGCTGCGCAATCTGAATAATCGGTTCAAGACCCGTTTGCATTGTCCGCATACATTGCAAGTCATACAGAGAAATGGGGCGGGGTTATCGCGAAAACACTTGTACAAAAATAGTCGAGAAATAAAAGTAGCAACTGCTATATAGTTAACGGCTACACATTTCATAATCAGCAGCCGTTGGTTTACACGATTTTACGTTGATAGGGCGGTCGCACACGCATAACGCAGGATTGAAAACCAGGTATTCTAGACAGCACGAGGTCGTTCCATCGGGGTTGTAGTACATCTTGCAGTTCGTTTCATGAGGCGACCTACTGTCCGATGGACATTTTCCAGGATTGGGCCTGGGTTGTGTGGGTGTGGGCGTGGGTATTGTGGGCGTAGGTGTGGGTATCGTGGGTGTGGGTATTGTGGGCGTGGGTGTGGGTATTGTGGGCGTAGGAGTGGGTATCGTGGGTGTGGGTGTGGGTTTTGTGGGTGTGGGTGTGGGTATCGTGGGTGTGGGTGTGGATATCGTGGGTGTGGGTGTGGGTATCGTGGGTGTGGGTGTGGGTATCGTGGGTGTGGGTGTGGGTATCGTGGGTGTGGGTGTGGGTATTGTGGGTATTGTGCCTGGATCACCACCACCACAATTGGTAACGTTCCACGGCCAATCGCAGACCTGCAGCTCCTGATTGTAGCATAATTCAAACGGAGGATCCCAGTTTTCCGGACACTTCATCAAGTACTTCTTTCCAAGAAAGCATTTGTAAAACCAGTGGGGATTCGTCTCGTGTGGAATGTGAGTCGTTTCCAATTTGTTCCACTCTATCGGGCACTCCCTCAAAATCTCCTTCACTTCAGAGAGGGCGATCACTGTCGCAACGACCACTAAAATGCACGTGCCTGAAACGTAAGAAATGTAGGATCAACATTTAGAAAATGTGCCTGAGCGTGCGTTCTTCCAAAATACCCTAAATGCGTCTAAATCCCGCGCATTCTGCGATATTCCACATTATGGGGTAGTGGAGCTGGTCACTATATCGAAGTGACCTATTGCTGTGCTTTTGGCTTGTTTTCGGGCCTCGTTCACTTCATATTTATCGAATAAGATATATTAAATTTTTGTATTGAAAAATGAAGAAAATAGCAGAATGAAAAGTTTGATATGACTTATTCGATAAATATGAAGTTAATTATGACCGAAAACAAACACAGCAATTGATCGCAGTAACCGGCTCCACTGACCTAATATAATAAATCGTTGCGTACCGAATGAGTCGACGTTAAGCGTTTATTAAAAATCGGACGAATACTAGGTTGAATTTCGGAACGATCCCGTGCACATTATGTCCTACAGACTCGGTGGTTCGATGAAGTCGAACAGATGAATGGAAAATGCTTGTAGTGACGACTCTGATTACACTGCGAATATTACACTCACGTTTCATTGCGAACGACGAGAGAGCTTCGATGAGTTTCGAGAAATGATGTACGCAAGTAGTACTTGCTCGGCGAACGAATAAAGTTCGCTTACATCTGAACCACTTTTATATGCGTCAACAGATCTTATCAGCCCTATTTCTTGACCACTAAGATTCGACCGCGATAACGCGTTTTTAGGACGACAATTGGGCCAACCGCATCATATTCGGATAATTCTTTTACCTTGTAAACTATTGGAAAACAGATTCCGTTATCGGTTTCGGAATGTGGGTCAACGTTTTGTTTTCAATCGATTATAACGATGATGTAGAAATTTCTGTTGGTTTTTAGACGAAGGATGAAATTTTGTACAGGCCTCCGTTCGTTTTCGATACAGTACGGTCTATCCAGTGAACGAACGCAGAAGCTGCACGTTCGATGAAGTGATCATTCAAGGATCGTTATTTGATTCCCTGTATGATCTTACGAGTTCAGACGTTCCTGAACAGAAATCTAGAATTTCTTGACAGTTGTGGCTTCTTCTGAAAGTATTATTCTATAAGATTCCGTGAAAAGTACGTGAAACGACCAATGAATGAACAATAATTTTAGATGAATCGACATTGAATGATGCTCAAATACAACTGTGACTGATTTGACGTAGCAATCTTTAAAATGTTAATCAATCCGAATGAAGCGTGAAACAAATTACACGCCAAAGAAAATGACTTCTGCAAGAGATCTGTAAGTATATAATAGTATTACTGCGATAAACGATAAACGTTACTTTTTCTTGTAATACAGAAAATGTTCATTCATCGAGGGGTTTATCCATTTATTAGACAGATTATCCGATTTCTGCTGACTTTGTCGTCCAGTTGCTGCAAACACCTGACCGAATCAATCCTCTTTGTTTATATTCACTGCAACTGTGCACTCTCGCATACAACCAAACAAATACGTTCCTCGCCTGTGAATCGTGAATCAACAAAGAGATCGATAATTATTTTGCAGACAGTAACTACGGATCACGCTCATTTATCTTTTCAGCCTATACGTACCATTATCTTTGTTATTTCGAAAATGTAACGCTATTGAATTCGATTAATCTTTTGTCGAAAATTATCAACCCGGTTATCTGATTTCGTAATGCCATCACGGCCATATTTCCCGATAGCGTTCGTCAAATTTTTTCGGGCCGGGTGATCAAAACAACGTGCTCAAGGGTTTTGTTTCGTGTAGTTTTATTAATTACAACCACTTTTGATGGTCCGGGTACATTGAATGTATGTGGACAAGGTAAGAAACGTTCGAAAGGATCTTAGGCAAATGTATCAGGCATCTGCATTATTAGTACAATAATCTTAAAACGATCATTGATCTTCGTCAAACGAAGCGAGTTGTGCGACTCAACAGGACTATGCAAAGACCAGCGTAACTGACTTCGCCCTTTACCGATCACGATTAACTCGTAACATCCTACCAATCGCACTCTTTCTTGTTCTCTATCGACGGACTGCAGTTCTTCACGTTCTTTGCCAGATCGCATTCGCAAATATCGCTGTTGAAAACATTATTTTGCAAGCAGCAGATCTCGTTGTCGTTGCTATCGTAATACTTCAGACAGTTTGTGTGAGGTCTTTTACCACTCCCTGGGCAATTTCCTGGTATGATAGTCGGCCCGGAAACCGTTGTTGATGATGGTAGGAAGGGATTGCAGCATAACACTTTCGCGCCCCAATTGCAGGTCTTCAGTACGTCGTCGTAACATAATTTCGCCGAGCCATGGGTCGGACACGATTCCTCATATTGGCCCGTCTTGGTGCATCGATAATACAAAGTACAATCTTTCTCGTGAGGGATGAACTGAACTCCGTTCGATCCAAGATCCGGCGGACAGATCGGAATGATCTGGTCAGCCGCTGAGACAACAATCGCCGAGGCAACAATTGTCGAGGCAAAAATCGCCAACAAGTAGAACCCTGGAATAACGAAACCATTTGCTGATTTTACTTTATCGCAGGGAACCACCAACGTCTAGATCCTAGACAGACTCCGGGGCAACGAGACCACTCCCCCTCGGTGAAGACCACGCCCGCTCCGCGCGGACTCATCAAATGCTACTATTATATTAGTCGGATCATTCGAAACTGTTTTATTGGTACTTCCGTACAGTAATTTGCCCGCAAAAATCACGCAACCATGAATAACCAACGATAATTAGAAGGATAATCTTAATCTATTGATCGGAGAAGACGAATTCACGCATGTGCATCGCAAGGAAGAAAGAAACATAATGACCTTATTAACAATTGTTTTCTATAGTATAAATTATTTCCCTTTGTATCCACTCTTCGTCCTCGGAGGTTCAGAAAAATGTGTACAATGTACGCTAACGATGCAAATGTGTGAACTCGTCATGGAACTCAAGAACTCTCTAGCTTTGTATTAATTAACCTGCAGTTTTACAACGTCCGGGTATTAGAGCACGAGTTATTTAGCGCCACTCGTGCCACTGAGGGCACCTTCACGATTCACGTGCGACGATCTACACAATATATACAGTATATAATTGACTTTCTCGTTGGGGAAACTGCGTCGATCGAGCTCGGTCGCTACGGTGTTGATTAATTAATCCCTAACAGATCCGATCGACCGTCGATTTACCAGAGAAACGTCCGAGTACTCACGATTCATAGCTCACGACAAGTAAATGTTGTTACACCGATACCACTTACTCCTCGAACAACTGCAGATCATCTGTACACGTGTCTACTTTTATACGCCGGCAAAATGTCTTATCGGTGACCGACAAGATTCTCGTACAGATAGAACAAACGTCCACGCGTACATAATATCAAATTCGAGATGAAATTCGCACGCGCAATAATTTCTGGAAATTGACGTGAACTGGTCGAAGTTCAGCAACACGTTAACAATTCGCTATTGACAATGCTATTTAGGCGATTAGGAAAGATTTGACAATTTTTCGTTGCAAATGTTTTGTAACGGCAGTGACGTAAATTTCTGATAATTTGACGGTGTTATCTTTGGCCTTTATTATCATCTTTAAAATCTGCGTTTGAGCTAGCAATCGGCGTGTGGGCCAAAATCGGTTTTTTGAATTGTTGCTGGCATTTTTGCGAATGATACTATTGATCCTGAGGGTGTTGCAGTGTATTCAGTAGTTGTTACGGACGGTTCAATGATGATACTTTTGATTCTATGGATGATACTGTAGATTCAGTAGATGCTACCGTCGGTTCGGTGGATGATACCGTCGGTTCTATGAACGATACCGTCGATTTTGTTGGTATTATGGTCGATTCAGCGGATGATACCATCGATTCAGTAAATTTTACGATCAATACAGTGTTGCGACACTGTCGATTCTGTAGATGACACTATTGATTCTGTGGGTAATACAGTTGATTCTATGGGTGTTACGGTCGATTCTATAGATGTCATTGTGGGTTCAGTGGGTGATACACTTTTGAATCTATGGATGATATTATTGATTCTGTGGATGATACTGTCGATTATGTGGACAATACCGTTGATTCTGCGGATGATACGGTCGACTCTATGAACGATACTGTTGAGTCTGTGGATGATACTGTTGATTCTGTCGACGGTACGCTAGTTGGAGGATTGGAACACATCTTCCGACCACTGGCGTGTCGCAATACAACAAATTCTCCCTAATGTCTGCGATAATACTTGCAGTTATGGAAATCTTGGGCGCACATGCAGGCTCAACCTATTGTTGATAACATCTTTTTTGCAGCAGCGGCATGAGATCATTTCGCTTTACATTCTGATCGATTCGATTTTGATTTCGGAGTCGTTTTTCTGGTTGAACGAACGCCCTCATTCCGAGTCGCACAAAAGTAACTAAAATTTTTGAATTTCCTTCTGATGTAAATTGGAAATGGAAATGGAGAACAAATGGAAAATTCGAATTAATATCTTGGGACTAAAGAGCGTAGCTTTACGTTTTATAAGATTATAATGTTACTGTAAGGGTATCGAACAATCGATTTGTAAATTGACGCGTTTCAAACAGTACGTTTCAATGCTTCAGGCTACTCGAACAGGTGACAGAGAAAACGTAGGCATTTTTTTAACATAGGTTTCATTTTATTCAATGGTGGAAATGCAATGCAACTTCGAGGTTCGCGTATATTGTCAACGATGACACGTATGCCAGATTCTTAGTTCTAATAGAAGATAGGCTCCTTAGGTGTCGCATTCTCCGTCGAGGATGTCGCAATTGACCTGTGAATTAAATGAAGAGGATCTCAGTTTAAAAAGAGTCGCGGCAGAAGACTACACTTGGTTGTATGCTTACGTTTCATGCCGTCGTTGTGAGAGGCGCTGTTGAGGAAGTCGGTGTTGCGGGAGACGGTGTTGTGGAGCACACTGTTGTGGGAGAATTCTTCTTCACGCAGATCTCGACATTTTCGTCGTCGTAATGCATCTTGCACTTAGCAGATGAACATGGACAGTCGCCTGGGCTGGGAGTAGGATCTGAACCCTTACAACAATCTGGTACTTCCGACTCTGGGGAGCATCTCATGTTCACCTTGTCGAAACAATACGTGCCATTTGCGTCGTCTGGACAATTCTTTTGATTTGCAATTCCATTTTTGCACTCGTAGTACTTGTGACAGTCTTCGTGAGGCAAGTAGACAATTTTATCGATCGGAGTATCTGTTGGACAGCTAAAAGCCTCGGAAAGAGCTATCACCGCGGCAACGGTCACCAAAATGCATATCCCTGAAACATGACAAGCATCGATTCACGACTGTCGTCGACTTAACGAAAGTGCAAATTGATCTGTAGCGCAGAAAAACGGAAATCAATTTCAGCATTTTCATTTCCATCGAGTTTCAACGTAGCTTCAACAACGAAGACCACTGGCTAAGCTGTATCATACGAACGTTTCTATGACTTTGGTTGGCTTAGTAGATAATTCACAGCTTTTAGTACAGTTTTATTTATCGTACATAAAATGCGGATGCCACCACGGGTTGACTCTGACAACGTATACGTATACACGCGAAGGGTGACAACTAGAATATTATCAATGAACGAATACACTGCGAAGAACATTTTTACGTTCAAATCGTTTTTGGGAAACTGCCTGCAGAATCCAGCCGACAAACGTGTATAAACGTGAACGTATTTAATAACATAATGTAAAAGCGTGCCTTGACGCTCGCGGTGAAAATTCAGTTCGAAATTGGTCTATTAGATAGAATCACAAAAGTCTACATCGTTCGATTAGTCTATTTTTTTACATACCGTCATCTAACTAACGCTGTCGTCGGCTAACAATTGTGTTTTATGATACTGGACAGAAAACTGCGAATACTTACCTTTCATGATGATCGTTATTTGTCTCCTTCAGTCTGATATATGATTGCTCTGACTCGACAAGCAACTATGAACCACATGCAAAAGGAATCATTTTTATATACTGCGGAAAGCCTTATCGGCTACGGGTATTGCCAGATGGAATTGACATACATGGTTTGGATAGTTGTTCACACAAAAACCACATGAGCACATCAGCTTTTTATTCGTTAATTGGCTGAAAATCCGTTCGCCGAGAACGCTGCGTGCAAACAATTTTTATAGTCTGTCATGGCAAGTATTAATTGTTCCGAGTTGATAACCGAAAGGAATTTGCACACACGTGGCATGATTTCAAGCGATCCATTGCTGGATCGGTCAATGGGCCGTTGCCGAGCTCTCTGAACAAAAGAAACTCTATATGTACTTCCTTCCTTGTTCTATTGATGCTTCGTTGATTTAGAACTCGTTTGATCGACTCGTACCTCATCTCGAAAATGTCAAACATAATAGCATGTCAGTCGTCTTTCCTCGCGGGCAAAGAGTCAGCTGGCTTTTTATCGCGTAAACGTTAGTTTCGCGAAGATTAGGTTATTTTACGCATATCTTTTAATAGAACGTTAATCGACGATCGAAAATAACTCGTGAAAATTTGGAACGCTTCGACGAGTTATTTGCATAAGGACAGCCAATACAGGTGTCGGAAATGTCGACATCCCGTATTCTATGACACACTGATAGCACACATCGCCAAGAATCTCATTTGTGAGCGAACGGCGAACCGAATAACTTCCTGTCCACTATCTCCGTAACGCATGCAGAAAGGTGTTATCAAAAGATCGACTTTATCGCTCCCGAATGAGACGATAAAATCGAAAGATGACGCAATAAATATGGCGGTCGATCATGTGTATGTCGACGTGGAAAACGACGCGTCTTTTGAATTGGGTAATTCCAATGATATACGCGTTACGCAACAATTAGTAACCTGCTTACTGCAGCACGCGGTTTTAGGCTCGCGGCTACGTCGAACATGTTTTTCATTACCGGTAAAAATAATACCGATAACAAAATCACGCTACTGTAACTCTTAATTAAAAGCTAATAGGACTGGTGACTCTTAATTAACAGCTAGATGACACCACCTAACATTTCTCTAAAAAATAGAGAAACATCAATTATAAAACAAATGGCTCGGGTGTCAAATACTCCCATGCGACCATTTCACGATTTAAAAAGTTCGCAATCAAAACATATTTGACGAATTTATTTACGTTACAGCTTCATACAATTATGTCATGCTGATTGCTTGTTGGTAATAATTATGCTTCATGTTCAAACAATTCGGTGTAGCATGTTTCCAATCTGTCAATCTACCATGTTTCCAATCCGCTTCGATCCTCCAAAAACTGTACCTTCAGGAAACTATGCCGATTCCTACTATAAAAGGTAAAAAAGAAGTCGGTCTGCATTGTTCTTTTCTTATTACGGCCACACCTTGTAACTGCATTCTATCTCACGCATTAGACGAAGTACAGTATGACCATCGTGAAGCTACTGCATTTAAAAGCTCGATCAGGATGGCCAAAATGGGGATGATATGAGGATGTTAGGTGCTAACACACGACGTTCCACGACCAGTCGCACGTATCCGCTACTCTGTTGTATCGGAGCCCGGAGGAGCATCGCAACAACGCTTTTCTACCATGGTAACACTCGTAGTAGCTAGAACAGTCAACTGGATTTGGCAGACGTACTTTTCCTGAACAATCGATGGGACAATCTGACGATGTTGGAGTGGTTGGAGTCTGGGTAGTTGTGGGAGTCGAGGGAGTTTGTGTGGTTGTAGGAGTCGTGGGACTCTGAGTAGTCGTAGTAGTCGTGGGAGTTTGTGTGGTTGTAGGAGTCGTGGGACTCTGAGTAGTCGTAGTAGTCGTGACAGTTTGTGTAGTTGTAGGAGTCGTGGGACTTTGAGTAGTTGTAATAGTCGTGGGAGTTTGTGTGGTTGTAGGAGTCGTGGGACTCTGAGTAGTTGTAGTCGTCGTGGGAGTTTGTGTGGTTGTAGGAGTTGTGGAACTCTGAGTAGTTATAGTAGTCGTGACAGTTTGTGTAGTTGTAGGAGTCGTGGGACTCTGAGTAGTTGTAATAGTCGTGGGAGTTTGTGTGGTTGTAGGAGTCGTAGGACTCTGAGTAGTTATAGTAGTCGTGGGAGTTTGTGTAGTTGTAGGAGTCGTGGGACTCTGAGTAGTTGTAATAGTCGTGGGAGTTTGTGTGGTTGTAGGAGTCGTAGGGCTCTGAGTAGTTATAGTAGTCGTGGGAGTTTGTGTGGTTGTAGGAGTCGTAGGGCTCTGAGTAGTTATAGTAGTCGTGGGAGTTTGTGTGGTTGTAGGAGTCGTGGGACTCTGAGTAGTTGTAGAAGTAGTTGGAGTTTGCGTAGTTGTAGGAATCTCTGGGATAGGTCTGACGCATTTAAAGTTATGCGGATCGTCGCAAATCTCGCGGACATAGTCGAACTGTAGACCAGGCGGACACTTTTTCAAAATGGGCACACCGTCCGCACATTTATAATATCGATCGCAGAGGCATGGGTGAGGAAGGTTTGCGCTCCTGTTCGAGCCAGCAGGTGGACACAAGTTCAATCCTATGTTCCTGGCACATCGCGCCGAATCTTGCCAGATGCAGAGACCCTTCAGGTGGTCGAAGTGCAGTCCTCCTCTGCAGTATCGCAGAGACTTCTGGCCGTTCTGGCAACGATAGTACAAGGTGCAGTCGGTTTCGTGGGGCAACGTAATCACACCGTCTGACGGACATTTCCAGGCAGACGGCAGCTCGTCGTCGCAGTGGCTGAAGTCCGCTGCGTCGAATGGGACACAGCTGCTGGAGTTTCGATCGAACAACATTCCCAGGAAGCAACCTTGTAGAACCTTCTCCTCGCGCGAGCAATTGTAATACTGTTGGCACAAACACTCGTGCGGATATCTCATAATCACCGAGGATTCGTCCGGTGGACAGTCATTTGGTATCGCGTTGGAGAACACGCCAGTTGCCATCGCGATCGTGGCAATGACCGCGAACGTTGCTGAAATCACACACATAGCATTAAATCTTGCACCGTAATACTTACCACTGGAGGCATAGCAGCGTCACATGCCGAATGCTTGCAAGGAGCTGACATTGCAAGTGTTTCTCGCGCTCAACGGCGAGACAAGTGGAATAAGATAGCAATGGTCAGACGCGTCAACAGAACGTGCAATCGAAGCGTCCTTAACATTCCAAGAAAAAATAACTCGTGTTGCACGTTGCACCTGTATCTCAAATTGCGAACGATCGATTCTATGAGTTTCGTCAGCGTCTCGCGTTGTCTCGAGATTCGTTGGGTCTACGTACTCACCAATCATGACGAGTGAATAACTGGCTAAAGAACAGCAGCAACAAGCTGCTTCAGATTAGCTAGAACGTATTACAAAATGAGATATGCATATCCTGCCTTTTATAAGCGAATCAACTTATCAAAAATACCAGTGTGAGTATCGTGACGGATAATCGATTCCTGTGAAATCGAGCGCCTGTGATAATGACTAACCAAATTGATTTTACAAATTCTCCTCGAAGAGTCCACTCGTATGTGTTGTACCGTTCGATGATAATGGAAGTAATTCGGCGGCGCGACGTACGTACTGTAAAGATTGTATCGGGACATATGACACATGAATCAAACTGCTGTAGAACGAGGAACATTTCGATATTTTATTATTGTTTCAATTATTGTCTGTAATAACTACATATATGGTGTTAGCATTACAATGAGAAATTTAAGCTTACGTTACAGATATTTGCGTGAATACTCCAAATATTATGAATGTGCCTAAAATGGTCGTTGTCGCAAAAGGCGCAACCACAACCAACATTTCCAATACATACAAGTACTTTGTCTCAGGAATACATTTCGTTCAAAATACGTATTCTAACGAAACATAAGCTTCTCGCAATGATAATTCTTTGGCAAATCACATAAGCCTAAAGTAGGGTTAAAGACTAGACCAATCCCACAAGCAGCAAGTGTAAGCTGTCCCTCATCGCATTCGTAATACATATTACAATCACTTTCGTGGGGCAGTCTCACTAAACCAGAATCTGGGCATTTGACTTTTGCCGTGACTTCAGTGTTGATAGGGCTTGGAGGCTCAGCCATTGCTGGTTCTGGAAACAGTACGCCGTTGCGCGCTCCTGCATATTCTGATGGAATAGTTTTTCCTTCAGACAGGAATGCCAACGTGGCAACAACGGCCAATGTGTATAATCCTGAAACATGTATAACAACGTAATCAGTTATAACTTAACGGCTTCGTTAATTGCGGAGTAATACTGGATTTCTTTCAGCGATATAGAAATGATGATTTAAAAGCTGGTATAGTAATTTTCCTACAGAGTAAGTAAATGTCGAATTTAACGAATTTAATCACGTATCAGTCGCCCTAAGTGCACCCTACGGTTAGGCTTAATTGAGTGAATTAGAATCATAGTGAATCATAGTTATTATTTATTAACGTGTATATTGTTTACTAACCAAATTGATTGGTCAGATAATGTAAAGTTCAGTCAATTCATAGTAATTTTATTATTCGTTTCACTTGACTTTTTGATATTTTGGCATGTATGGATTGCACTTTAAGACATAGGTCAAAGTCTTCGAAAATGTGTCTCGCGTCGTTATGATTCTAATCCAGTGAATCGTACATTCGCCGACTCCATCTTTATTCGATCTAAGTACCGAATTTCGTACGTACCTTTCATAGCGAATCCTTTCGAGAACCGTCGAATACAGTGCACGCTGTTATAATTACAACTACTGTGTAATTTTTGTTGACGCGTCCACTTTTATAAGTGTCCAGAAATCTTATCAATTACGGATAGTGCGGTACTTAAAAATTTCTCAACACATAGCGATTATCTGCGAAGATCTTGTTATGGAGTTCCATGTTCTACCCTGATAAAATGTTAATTGGACACAACGCCACGTAACTATACCTCGATTTTCTATAACGGATTTCGTGGTACGCGCGGCTCTGCGATATGTTTTAATAATAGTTTCCCCTCGACGATTTCGGTACA
Organism: Megalopta genalis; assembly: GCF_051020955.1. NCBI lineage: Eukaryota > Metazoa > Arthropoda > Insecta > Hymenoptera > Halictidae > Megalopta > Megalopta genalis. The sequence goes on along the minus strand of NC_135016.1, from coordinate 4,384,480 downwards.
ATAATTTTATCCTCTCTGTCATCATTCTGACCTTATGTAAATTCATGAATTACTACAGCAGTCGCTTACGGAAATCGTGCAATACAGTTCGTCTCGAGGATGATGCTGACCAGAAGAATGCTTTGGAAAAGGGTCTGAAAAAAACTTCATCCAGTAATATCTTAAAATTCTCTTACTTGTACGTTCATACGAAAACGAACGTTATCATTTTCGTTTGTTAATTGATACAGATTATAAAGCACTATTTATCAGAAAGTCTGACACCAGTACCTTCTATATAAGAGACAACCCGATATATCTTAGATTCTACGGAATCATTTTCTATACTATACGTGATCGCTGTATCATGCGGTATCATTTCATTTGCACGGTTTCTCGGAAGAGGTAAGGACATAACTAAAACTTAAGTCAATTGGTACAATAACAGTAACCGTCTCCAGCACACTGGCATTCGGCTTCTTATCGTCGAAATTTGCTAAAGCCTTTAATAATACACAACTTTCGTGGAACCATTTGGTCTCCTTCGATCAGAAATGATATTTGACTCGATGCTGATAACAATAAAAAAAACCTACCGTATTATTAACGCTATCGTCGTGTTCGAATGGCGTCACTGATTCGTTAAATATCGTTCGACCCTTGCTCGACAGTTATGTTAACCGGACCACGTGCTTAGGCGATTCGGTAGGACGCTGTTTATTTCAATTATCGAGTTCTATATTCACCATTATTCATAACGATCGGTCGCCTGTCGTTAATCAGGTAATAAATGAATCAATTCGTTGTGGAAAACAGGAAGTATCTATAAGTCCATTTAACGACGAGCGCGTGTTCAATTGGGTCAAGGAAATAATAGCAAATCGTTCCTAAATGATATGTTACGAGCGCGGCTCTGTTTTCGAGAAATATCGACTTCTAAAATCTCTCTGATAACCGATCGTACGAGATTACTTAAAGACCCTAACGCGATTGATTATCGAGTGTTATTACTATGAAAGAGAGGAGCAATTTTTGCACGCGGTTCCAATTCTTTTTATTTCATTGTCGACATTAGGTAAGATATACCCTCCTAAACAACGTACAGTAATTACCGATTACCAACAACTATAAAAACGACACGCAAGACTCGAATAATCGTCTATTTTTGTGCACAATCTGGGCACGAATTAGGAAGATATTACTGTACTCGGTTTGAATACCATCGACTCGTCTAGAACAAATTCCTGAAAATCACGGTCTTATCAAATCGTTGAATAGCGCATGAAAACCACGAACTGTACTCGTTGCCGATCGCTATCCTACAGCAAACAATTCAACGAAGCTTCGGCGAAATGACCGCCGCAACAGGGTTAGTGGTACTCGAAAGAAAAGCGGACACATAATCTCTGGAGCAATTAAATATAACGTTGGAATCGATTAAGACAAAGTTCAAAGAACAAAGGCAAATCTGACGATCGTTCCTTTTACATTTATTTCGGTAAAATCTGTACAGTGTGACCCTTGGCAACACGGTTGATTTGATTCCGCGTTTTATTGGTACAGTGGGAAACAACTGCTCCGCTATTTCTTACGATCCTCGTTTCGGCCAACAAACGAGGGTGTTCTCGAGTCTTTTTCGTCGCGACATAAGTGAGTTGGATTCGACAAGATTTTAATGGTCGATGGTTAATAGCGCCAGTCCAATGTCGGGTTATGGTCACGCTTGTGGCAAGTGGCTTTCTCCTGGGGCAAGCAGTTCAGAATGACTACGTCGAAATTCTTACCGGCGGGACAAGTCTTCAGGGCTTGTTCCCCGTTGTTGCACTCGTAGTACTGGTTGCATTGGCACTCGTGGGGAGTCCGTGTGCCAGCTTTGCTATTGGTGCATTCGACGTTATCCCGCAGATCGCATATCTCGGTGTTGTTGTTGAAGTGGAGACCACTCGGACTCACTTTCTCCTGCTTAACGCCATTTTGGCACTCGTAGTACCACTCATAATAACTGTGCGGGTAGCGTTTCTTGCCGCAATCAACGGCGGAGCAATCTGGATCCTTGGGTGCATGTTCCTTGCAGTTGCCGCTTTTATGCAGGTGACTAACCAAATTGATTGATTGAAATTCGGCAGCGCGACGTACGTACTGTAAAGATTGTATTTGGACTTATGACATGTGAAGCAAACAGCTGTAGGGCGAGTAAGATATCAATATTTTATTATTGTTTCAGTCATTGTCTGTAACATGTACATATACGGTGCTAGGATTTCAATGAGAAATTTAAGCTTACAGACATTTAAGCTCTAAATATTATGAATATTGTCGCAAACTGCGCAACCACACCAACGTTTCCAATACATACAAGTACTTTCGTCAAGCAACAGATGTTCACAAAGTCATCTCAGAAATACATTTCGTTCAAAATACGTATTCTAATGAAACATAAGCTTCTTGCAATGATAATTCTTTGGCAAATCACATAAGCCTAAAGTAGGGTTAAAGACTAGACCAATCCCACAAGCAACAACTGTAAGCTGTCCCTGATCGCATTCGTAATACAAATTACAATCACTTTCGTGGGGCAGTCTCACTAAACTTGAATCTGGGCATATGACGTTTTCCGTGGATTCGGTTGACGGATCAGTGGTGGTAGGACTTGGAAGATCAGCCGTTGCTGGTTCTTCTGTGGTTGATTCAGCAGTTGCTGGTTCTTCTGTAGTTGGTTCAGCAGTCACTGGTTCTTCTGTAGTTGGTTCAGCAGTTGCTGGTTCTTCTGTAGTTGGTTCAGCAGTTGCTGGTTCGTCTGTGGTTGGTTCAACAGTTGCTGGTTCTTCTGTAGTTGGTTCAGCAGTTGCTGGTTCTTCTGTAGTTGGTTCAGCAGTTGCTGGTTCGTCTGTGGTTGGTTCAACAGTTGCTGGTTCTTCTGTAGTTGGTTCAGCAGTTGCTGGTTCTTCTGTAGTTGGTTCAGCAGTTGCTGGTTCGTCTGTGGTTGGTTCAACAGTTGCTGGTTCTTCTGTAGTTGGTTCAGCAGTTGTTGGTTCTTCTGTGGTTGGTTCAACAGTTGCTGGTTCTTCTGTGGTTGATTCAACAGTTGCTGGTTCCTCTGTAGTTTGTTCAACAGTTGTTGGTTCTTCTGTGGTTGGTCCAGCAGTTGCTGGTTCTTCTGTGGTTGGTTCAACAGTTGCTGGTTCTTCTGTAGTTGGTTCAGCCGTTGCTGGTTCTTCTGTGGTTGATTCAGCAGTTGCTGGTTCTTCTGTAGTTGGTTCAGCAGTTACTGGTTCTTCTGTAGTTGGTTCAGCAGTTGCTGGTTCGTCTGTGGTTGGTTCAACAGTTGCTGGTTCTTCTGTAGTTGGTTCAGCAGTTGTTGGTTCTTCTGTGGTTGGTTCAACAGTTGCTGGTTCTTCTGTGGTTGATTCAACAGTTGCTGGTTCCTCTGTAGTTTGTTCAACAGTTGTTGGTTCTTCTGTGGTTGGTCCAGCAGTTGCTGGTTCTTCTGTGGTTGGTTCAACAGTTGCTGGTTCTTCTGTAGTTGGTTCAGCCGTTGCTGGTTCTTCTGTGGTTGATTCAGCAGTTGCTGGTTCTTCTGTAGTTGGTTCAGCAGTTACTGGTTCTTCTGTAGTTGGTTCAGCAGTTGCTGGTTCTTCTGTGGTTGGTTTAACAGTTGCTGGTTCTTCTGTAGTTGGTTCAGCAATTGCTGGTTCTTCTGTAGTTGGTTCAGCAGTTGCTGGTTCTTCTGTAGTTGGTTCAGCAGTTGCTGGTTCGTCTGTGGTTGGTTCAACAGTTGCTGGTTCTTCTGTAGTTGGTTCAGCAGTTGCTGGTTCGTCTGTGGATGGTTCAACAGTTGCTGGTTCTTCTGTGGTTGATTCAACAGTTGCTGGTTCCTCTGTAGTTTGTTCAACAGTTGTTGGTTCTTCTGTGGTTGGTCCAGCAGTTGCTGGTTCTTCTGTGGTTGGTTCAACAGTTGCTGGTTCTTCTGTGGTTGGTTCAGCAGTTGCTGGTTCTTCTGTGGTAGGCTCAGCCGTCGCTGGTTCCTCAGTGGATGGTTCAGTCGTTGCTGGTTCCTCTGTAGTGGACGCAGGTGATGAATCACCTACGGTTGTAGGAATTGAGGATGGTGCAGCAGATGTCGGTGCATAGCACTGAGGTACTAATTCGGACCAGTCGCACATTTGTGATTCTGGGTTATAACACAGTTGACCATCAGCAGTCCTTGGACAACTGAATTCCTCTTTTCGTCCATGGGTGCACCGATAAAACTTCTGGAAGTTCGACTCGTGCGGAATCAGTGCGCCGTTGCGCGCTCCTGCACATTCTGATGGAATAGTTCTTCCTTCAGACAGGAATGCCAATGTGGCAATGACGGCCAATGTGTATAATCCTGAAACAACGTAATCAGTTATAACTCAACAGCTTCGTTAATTGCGAAGTAATACTGGATTTCTTTCGAGCGATATAGAAATAATGATTTAAAAGCTGGTATAGTAATTTCCCTACAGAGTAAGTGAACGTCGAATTTAACGAATTTAATCACGTATCAGTCGCGCTAAGTGCAGCTAATCCAGTGAATCGTACATTCGCCGACTCTATCTTTATTCGATCTATGTTCCAAATTTCGTACGTACCTTTCATAGCGAATCCTTTCGAAAACCGTCGAATACAGTGCACGCTGTTATAATTACAACTACTGTGTAATTTTTATTGACGCATCCACTTTTATAAGTTTCCAGAAATCTTATCAATTACGGATAGTGCGGTACTTAACAATTTCTCAACACCTAGCGATTGTCCGCGAAGATCTTGTTGCGGATTTCTATGTTCTATCCTGATAAAATGTTAATTGGACACTTAACGCCACGTAACCATACCTCGATTTTCTATAACTACTTTAGTATGCGCGGCTCTACGGAATGTTTGCATAATAGCTTCTCCGCGACGATTTCGGTTCGGTTTCCAATAATGTCATCCTCTCTGTCATCAAACTGACATTACGTAAATTCATAAACTACTACATCAGTCGCTTACGGAAATCGTGCAATACAATTCGTCTCGAAGATGATGCTGACCAGAAAAATGCTTCGGAAAAGGGTCTGCGATTCGAAGGAAATCGTGAATGAAAAACATATAAAACACCGGTAAAGATTTCATCCAGTAATATCTTAAAATTCTCTTACTTGTACGTGCATACCAATACGCGATCGTTATCATTTTCGATTGTTAATTGATACAGATTAGAAAGCACTGTTTATCGGATAGTCTGATACCACTACCTTCCAGATAAGAGACAACCCGGTGTTTCCTAGATTCTACGGAATCATTTTCTGTACTCTGTGTGATCGCTGTATCATGCGGTGTCATTTCATTTCCACGGTTCCTCGGAGGAGGTAAGGACATAACTGAAAGTTCTTTCTCTGTAGCTTCGCGTACCTTTCACGAAAGGAGAGTCTACGATCCACGAGGTACCGATAGTTTTTTAACAAGCCGTGACATGCCACGATATTGTAGGGTATAATGAAGCAGTTACTGTGGAGTGATCAATTGCTATGCCTTTGATTTGTTATTGAGCATAATTAACTTCATATTTATCAAACAAGTCGTGTTAAATTTTTGGATTCTTTTATTTTGAATATTTTTTAATAAAAATATTTGTATTCCTCTATTTTGCTTTTCTTTAAACGAACAGAATTTAATATGCTTTATTCTATAAATATGAAGTTAATTATGCCCGAAAACAAACCAAAGTCAATTGATAAAACAACAGTAACTGTCTCCCGCACCCTGACATTCCGCTTCTTATCGCCGAAAGTTACTAAAGCCTTTGATACTACACAAATTTCGTGGAACCACTTGGTCTCCTTCGATCAGAAATGATATTTGACTCGATGCTGATAACAATAAAAAAAACCTACTGTATTATTAACACTATCGTCGTGTTCGAATGGCGTCATCGATTCGTTAAATATCGTTCCACCCTTGCCCGACAGTCATATCAACCGGACCACGTGCTTTGGCGATTCGGTAGGACGTTGTTTATTTCAATTATCGAGTTCTATATTCACCATTATTCATAACGATCTGTCGTCTGTCGTTAATCAGTTAATAAATGAATCAATTCGTTGTGGAAAACAGGATGTATCTATAGATCCATTTAACGACGAGCGCGTGTTCAATTGGGTGAAGGAAATAATAGCAAATCGTTCCTAAATTATATGTTACGAGCGCGGCAATGTTTTCTAGAAATATCGACTTCTATAATCTCTCTGATAACCGATTGTATGAGATTACTTAAAGACCCTAAAGCGATAGATTCTCGAGTGCTATTACCATGAAAACGAGGAGCAATTTTTGCACGCGATTCCAATTCCTTTTATTCCATTGTCTACATTAGGTAACATATACCCTCCTAAACAACATACAGTAACTATAAAAACGAGACGCATGTCTCGAATAATTGTCCACTTTTGTGTGCAATCTGAGCGCTAATTAGAAAGATATTATCGTACTCGGTTTAAACAAAAGTCCATCGACTCGTCTAGAACAAATTCCTGAAAATCACCGTCTTATCAAATCGTTAAATAGCGAACTGTACTCGTCGCCGATCGCTATCCTACAGCAAACAATTCAACGAAGCTTCGGCGAAATGACCGCTGCAACAGGGTTGGTGATACACGAAAGAAAAGCGGATACATCATCTCTGGAGCAATTAAATAGAACGTTGGAATCGATTAGGACAAAGTTCATAGAACAAAGGCAAGTCAGACGATCGTTCCTTTTACATTTATTTCTGTAAAATCTGTACAGTGCGACTCTTGGCAATACTGTTGATTTAATTCTGCGTTTCATTGGTACAGTAGAATACGAAACGTAGATGCAACGAGTTTCTTGATACACGGGGTAGTCCAAGTTTATTACAAGTACTATTACTAACCGTAATGCTCGATACCATGTTGGTACCGTGTTATAGTTTTAGAATGCCGATACTTCTACGGATAATATTCTATAAACTGTACAATGGTACAGGGTGGTAACACATGCAACGTATGTGTATATTTCCTACGATCGTCGTTTCGGCCAACAAACGAGTGTGTTCTCGAGTCTCGTTCGTCGCGAAATAAATGAATTGGATTCGGCCACATTTTGGTGGTCGATGGTTAATAGCGCCAGTCTAATGTCGGATTATGGCCACGCTTGTGGCAAGTGGCTTTCTCCTGGGGCAAGCAGTCCAGAATGATCATGTCGAAGTTCTTGCCGGCGGGACAAGTCTTCAGGGTTTGTTCCCCGTTGTTGTTGCACTCGTAGTACTGGTTGCATTGGCACTCGTGTGGAGTCCGTGTGCCGGCTTTGCAATTGGCGCATTCGACGTTATCCCGCAGATCGCACATCTCGGTGTTCTTGTTGAAGTAGAGCCCACTCGGACACACTTTCTCCTGCTTAATGCCGTTTTGGCATTCGTAGTACCACTCACAATTATTGTGCGGGTAGCGTTTCTTGCCGCAGTCGACGTCGGGGCAATCTTGGTCCTTGGGTGTATGTTCCTTGCAGTTGCCGGTTTTTTCCAGGTCGCAGGACTGTATCATCTCGTTGAAGTAGTGTTTCTCCAGGCATTTGCCCTCCTGCACTTCACCGTCGACGCACTCGTAGTACTTGTTGCAGTCCTCCATGTTCGCCTTCTTCGACTTCGGCCAATTCAGGCAGCTGTGAGACGTCGACTTCGGCGTCGTGAAGTCATTCTTGCTACACGTGGCCTCTGACCACCAGATGCACATCAGCTTTACCTCGTCGAAAGCCGTCCCGTATGGGCACGGTCGCAGCGTCTTCACGCCGTCCACGCATTGGTAGAATCGGTAGCAGCTCTCCGGGTCGGGTAGTTGGGCCTTGCCGGTAGCCGGGCAGCCGTTGTCGTTCGGTCTCTTGCCGTCGCAGTGCGCGTCCTTAGCCGGCTGACAGCTCAGAAGGACATCGTCGAACAACCAACCGGTAGGACAACTCCGTCCCGTCAGCTGGCCGTTCTTGCACTCGTAATACAAATCGCAGTAACATTCGTGAGGATAGCGGGTCCCTGGCACGGTGCACTTGTCACTCTTGGTCCGGCATTCGAGCTGCGCCGGGTCGAAGACGGTACCCTGCTGACACTGCATACGCTCTGTCCTCCCGTTCTTGCATTGATAGTACCAGCCTTCGTTGGTGGGATCCGCCCACTTATGAACGTCGGACGATGATACGCAGTGCGATGATCGGCACTTGCAGTCGTTCCACAAGGAGCACAATTGTTCCTCCGGGTCGAAGCACAGGTAGTTGCCCTTGGAGTCCTTGTTACAGTCAAACTGAAACTTTCTACCCATGTAACACTTGTAGTACTTCGTGCAGTCGGACTCGTGTGGCAAACTCCAGGGCTCCGTGTCGGGGCACTCCGTGTAATTGTTGATGGCCGCTGCCATCGCCGCGATGGCCATTAGAATCAGTAGCTCTGAAATCAGATGTTAGACCTATCCGTTAGAATGTCACCTGTCAAATCACTCTGCACTCGACCGATCCCACGCTCGTTTCTTTCGCGCAGTTGCATCGATAGAGTATAATTTCAGTGAATACAATTGTCTGCAATGCTGACCTATGCTGGACTCAAGTGCACGTCCACTTTGACATAACAATCGAAATGTCAAGACTCGACTTGTGACGAACACCGCCCCCTCCCACCTTGATTACCACACCAAACTACCATTGTGCTGTGCTATTGTCCGAAAGATGACCTTAATGCTAGAACTACCCAAACAAGACTAATGTATACTTCCTATGATTCGTATTATAATGTATGCTTGAATGAAAAAGTTCGTAAAAAAATTTCTGACGGAAACATTTCTATAGCATCGGGAACTGTAAAAGAAAAGAATCAAAAACCAGTCATTGTCACTGATTTGCTGTGCCTTTAGTTCGTTGTCGGGCATAATTAACTTTATATTTATCGAATAAAACATTTTTAAATGAAAATAAATGAAGTAAACAAGATTAAAAAAATTCATTTGTCTTATTTGATAAATATAAAGTTATTTATGCCCGAAAACAAACGAAGCAATTTGTCACCCCACAGTAACCGGCTCGACCACCCGACAAGTTTGACAACTTCCGGTCATTATTTCTTTTCCCTCTAGTTTTGCGACGCTGTTTGCATCCGATCTGGCTTTAAAGATTCACTGTGCCGATGATTCTTCGATCCCAATGATTGAAAATTTGTCTTACCTCTCATGTTGAGAAAAAACGTTCGTCCGGTCCTGCAACAGTCTGGTTGCGTCAATTATATTAGGCAATACGAATAAATTGGGCGGGAATCATTGACTTTTATAACCGAAGTACCTTATCTGAGTAATGTCACATTGTGTTATCATATCTGATACTGTAACTTCGTGCCGACGCCCCTCCTATTCTGATTCGTTCATAATTTAGTACATCGCCCCCAAACAACTCATGCACTTGGAATGCACGTCCGACGAAATTCGAGATCCCTGTTCCTCTTAT